>NC_067222.1:45819758-46488758 GCF_019924925.1 Ctenopharyngodon idella | reverse complement strand
ACACAATTTTACCCCTCAGAGCACGATTTTAACCCTGAAACACGATTTTTACCCCCCAGAACATGATTTTACCCCTCGGGACACGATTTTTACCCCTCAAAACATGATTTTTACCCCCAGAACACAATTTTTATCCCTTTAATCCTGAAACAAGTTTACAGATGTTTCTCTCTCTTGTTCTCAGCCTGTGACATGAACGTTCATAAGCAGTGTGTGATGAACGTGCCAAGTCTGTGCGGGACCGACCACACCGAGCGCAGAGGAAGAATCTTCCTCAAGATCGACGTCAGCGGAGACAGACTCCACGTCACAGGTCAGCACCCCACATGCAATGGGAATATCCCAGAATAGCAATTATTGTTAAGGATTGAAAAACATGGTCTTGCGTCATCTTGAAAAGTTTTATTTAGTCATATATATAGTCATATAATGTAAGATGATATTTAAATGATTAGTTTTATGATCAACCTTTTGACCTTTTTTTTGACCTTATGACCTTTTACTTGCTAAAAAAAAAAGTATCAATCAGACGACAGAAGGCATGGAGTAGATTGTGTTCATGTTTTTCAGCAACGTTTTGATCATGTTGATCATTAGATCATCAAAAATGATACAGTAAGCTTTATAGCAGGGGTGTCAAACTCAGCTCCTGGAGGGCCAATGCCCTGCAGAGTTCAGCTCCATCACTAATTAAACACATCTGAACCAGCTAATCAAGGTTCTCTGGATTGCTAGAAACTTCCAGGCAGGTGTTTTGGAGCTAAACTCGGCAGGACACTGAGCTGAGTTTGATACCACTGCTGTATAGGGTTTAGTAGCATCACAAAATGATATTTATTCGAGTAGTTCTTGTCATTTTAATTTTTCTATATTTCACATAATATGTTGCTATTTTTATCTGTTTGCGTGATCCTTGCAAAATCACATTAGTCTTATTACTTGGATTTCATAATGCTTTGATGCTGTTTTTCCACAAAATGCCAGTTAGCATTAAGCTATCATGGCAGGTCATGTGTTGAGGGTTGAGTGGGTTTAGAGATTGAGCGTGTGTATGTGTGTGTGGAGGGCTCTGGGTCACAGCAGGACACAGGCGGGCAGCAGGTATGAGGGGGCTTAAGTGCCAGATGACTGGCCTGATGCCCAGCTGTTGTGATGATGGGGCTTTATGTGGGGGGAGGGACATGTATGTCAGCCTGTGGCCACTCAGAAACTCTTGCTCCATTGAACACATTCCTGTGAGCTGGCATCTCTTCCCTGCTGCGTGAATATCATCTCTGCTTATCTCTGCCCTTACACACAGACATGCTGAAGTCAAGCAGGGGCTGCACACTGGTCTGCTGATTATTGGCGCTTAAGTCATCATGATTCCTGTTCAGGAAATTTTACAGTTATTGATATCAAGAGAAAGAGCCATATTCTACACTGTTGCATTTTGTTATGATGTTAGTCAAGGTTTCTTTCGCCGCAATAAAACATTTTTTTTTGTATTGTATTTCATTATTTTTTGTAGTTTTTCATCCGCTCTGGCCCTTAAAGGTTAGTTCACCCAAAAATGAAAATTCTGTAATCTTTTACTCACCTTCATGTTGCTCCAAAACCATAAAACTTTTGTTCATCTTCAGAACACAAATGAAGACATTTTATTGATACCTGGGAGATTTCTAAAGCTCTAGGTAATCAAAACTTTCAAGCTCCAAAAAGGTCATAAAGGCATCTTCCTACTTTCAATGGAGGGACAGAAATCTCTCAGGTTTGATTAAAAATATCTTCATTTGTGGTCCAAAGATGAACGAAAATCTTATGGGTTTGAAAACAAATAAAGGTGAGTAATTGATGACAGAATTTTATGTTTTTGGTGAACTATGCCGATTTTACAGTGTAATGTTTAAGGTGCGAACCAAACACAAATGACTCAGGAATGCTATCAATAGACTTTAATCCACAATTAGAAATGCACAGGAAAATACAAACACAAACCATACTAACAACAATGACACTGATATAACTGACAGAGGACTGAACTAAACAGGGAATACATATGCACTGAAAACTAAACAAGACACAGGTGCAAATTATAAGTAACCGTAGAAACAAACAAGGGCATAATCAGAAACCAAGGATGCCGGAGGGAGGATCAAGGTGGAGCAGGAGGGAAGAAGGAGCCTAGTGAAGAAGAAGGGGTGTAGGGCTGTGGCGGAAGGGCAGGAAGTCTGTGGCCAAACCAGAGTGACAAGGGACCAAAGCGGAGCCGGAGGGACAAGGGAGCCTGGTGAAGCCAGAGGGCTGATGGACCAGAGGAGATGGCGGATCCAGGGGACTGGACGGAGCCAGCGGAGAGGACGGGAACAATGAAAGAACTTAAGTGGAACATCTAAACAACAAAGGAGTGAGTTTGAGGGTGGGATCTGGATTCATGGACCACAGATCTATCAGTCAATGGTCCTCTCCGGGATGGACTTGGCAGCGTATGCGAGCTCCGGGAAGGTCCTTGTGGCAGGCTCTGACTCCGGGACAGACATGGTGGTCGGCTCTGGCTCTGGGATGGATGTGGTGGCTGACTCTGGTTTCATAGCGGTAGTGGGCTCTAGTGCTGGGTCCATGGCGTGCGTGGGTCTGACGGGATCCTCCTCCTCTGCCTCGCAGATGCTGAAGTGGGATCCACAATTAAGGAGCACCCACTCCACATACTGGGCAAATGACCCTCGAGGACCATCTCTGGGCAGGCGTGCCTTGGATCGCTCATTAAGGCTAGTATTGTAGAACACACAGAGTAAGCGATCAGGGTAGTTTGTAAGGTAACACTGAGAACTAAACGAGACACAGGTGCAAATCATAAGAAGCCATAGAAACAAACAAGGACATACAATCAGAAACCAAAGAAACCAAAACTAAACAGAGTAGGGAAACAGGAACTAGCTACAACGGAACAGAATGTCAAAATAAGAGCCAACAGAACATAACTGTGACATATAGATTAATTCAGTTTAACTGTAGAAAAAATAGATGTACACAAATATGTACTCAAATATGCTGAAATTTAAGTAACTTAATTTTCCACATTATTATTTAAAGGTGCAGTCCGTAAGTTTTGCCTCTTTGTCGTCATCTCTGTTTGAAACCTGCAATTGCAGTTATTTGCAGAATTTTCATCTTTACGTGGGTTGTGCATCGGCACGGCTCCTCAGCGCGGGTGAATCTAATGTTTGCTGTCAGTCGCCACACCAGAGTGGATACTGTACTTCGGTATCACAGATTGTAGTCTTGGAAGTATGACCAAAATAAGAATTTTCACCGGAAAGTGTCATCTGATCAAGTAAGTAACATGTCTGCCACTTTTGTTCTACTGAGAAAAAAAGCATTACAATAAATCGCGCTGCCAATGGTGATTGAATCTAACGATCGCTTAGCTCGGATCACGTCTGGAGAAGTCATCTGCACGTAGCTGTGAGGAATATGATTGGGTTCTTCATAGGGTTTGTGAGTTCACTGCTCCAATGTGAACTTGATTCAATTTGTCCAGCCAAGAACACAGCAGCCTCCATGTGCTCATGTACTGCACACAACAAATACACACAGAACAAATATACAAACAACCCTCAGGCAGGCTGGGTTTCCTCTTTTTCCTCTAAGATGCGTTCACAGGATGCTTTTGGTGCAGACCTGAGTCCACTGGATTTCACAGTTCTGTCCACATGGTTGGTGGGAAAGTAGTTTTATGATCTTGGGTGTGCACAAATGAGCCAATCCATCATCCCCATTTGCACTGTAGTCATTAAGACATTATTCATCATCTCCTTAGTCATGCTTTTCAGTGCTGAATATTAGCCTGCTTGTTGAATGTTGATCATCATTTGAACAGGTTTTTGATAGCGACACACTCTTATTATTAGATATTAAGAACACCAACTTCATCAGATGGATTTTTGTTTGTTTTTCTTTGCTTGTTTGTTGTTTTGTTTTGTTGTTGTTGTTGTTGTTGTTGTGTTGTGATGAACAGCAAGACTATTCTGGTACTAGCACTAAACCAGTCTGGAGCAGCATGGGAATTCATGTTGATTTTGTCAGCAGGTCATTCTCCTCTTGCTTGTGATGTGGAGCACCAGATACCTGCTGTAAATCAGAGGTATCAGAGTCCCAGGGCGTCTGACAAAGAGGTGAATTTCCCATGGGACTGACAACTTTCTGCCTGTATAGTGTCTCAAACTCTCGATCAATACAGCAGGACTGACACAGTGTCGTCTGTGGAGGTGTCTTACCGGTGTCATATTGGTGATCGTTTTACTGTTCTTATACTGTAGATACTGCGTTTCACTGGAACTGTGACTGGTGAATGTTTTTTCTTATGTTTTTTTCTGCTGCCAGCAAAGAAAGCTGACTGACCAATGGTATGTGATCTGCTGCTCTTACATATAAATATAAATATATGGGAACTTTTAAGTTGTGTTTTCCAGACCTAGAAAAGTCATGGAAAATAATAATCATTTTCTGTAGTGAACATACACTGTTTAAAAGTTTGGGGTCAGTGGGATTTTTTTATTTAATACTTTTATTTAGCAAGTACACATTAAATTGATAAATAAGACATTTACAATGTTACAAAGCATTTCTATTTTCTATTTGTTCTTTCTATTCATCTAAGAATTCTGAAATGTATCACAGTTTCCACAAAAATATGAAGGAGCACAACCGTTTTCAACATTCAACATTCAGCTTTGCCATCACAGGAATAAATTACATTTTAAAATGTATTGAAATAGAAAACAGATATTTTAAATAATATTTCACAATAAGAGACTTCTTTCAAAAACATAAAAAAAATCTTACTGACACACAGTATGTCTAAATGAATTTTTAGCAAGTCATCTAAATTATTTGTAAAGGTCTTATAAAAGTCATGGAAATTAATTGACTGAAAAGTGTGTGGACCCTAAATTCAGAAAAATTACATATTTAAAGGGACAGTTCACCCATAAATGAAAATGATCCCATAATTTACTCACCCTCAAGCCATTGTAGATGTATATGTATATCTTTTTTTCAGACGAACACAATCAGAGATATATTTGAGAAATATCCTGGTTCTTCCAAGCTTTATATTGGTAGTGAATGGGGGGCGCAATTTTGAAGCCCAAAAAAATGCATCCATCCATCATAAAAGTAATCCATACTGCTCCAGGGGGTTAATAAAGGCCTTCTGAAGTGAAAGGATGGGTTTTTGTAAGAAAAATATCCATATTTAAAACTAAAATATCTAGCTTCCGCTAGATTACCGTACACATACTGCGCAAGTCGACTTGCGTCAAATAAGTAATCCCCTGAAGCAATGTATGACGCAGGATGTAGGAGTATCGTAAGCTTAGACGCTTCTCGTGGTTCAAACAAACTGTGCGACAAACTCAAGCTCCTCTTCTCTCATTTCGAAATCCTCCAACATTTCTCTTTATAATTTCTCGTTTTAGACTTCTAATTTGTGGTGTTTTGTTTTGCTCTATCCTCTGCACTTCTGCGTTCGTCATCGCATCATGCGTCGGGTCAGAGGTCACTTTTTCTCTGCAAATCGATGCATACGGCGTTCTGCAATTTATTATAGTCAATAAAGTTTTAAATATGGATATTTTTCTTACAAAAACCCATCACTTCGCTTCAGAAGGCCTTCATTAACTCACTGGAGCCATATGGGTTATTTTTATGATGGATGGGTGCATTTTTTTGGCCTTCAAAAGAAGACAGTCATATACACCTAGGATGACTTGAGGGTGAGTAAATTATGGGATAATTTTCATTTTTGTGTTAACTAAACCTTTAAAACCACTGCAGTTGAACATTTTCTGCTACAGTAGATGATTAACTCTGCTCTCTTTTGAAAGTGAATATATAATAAACATTTTTAAAGGTTCCTTCTTGGCAGGAGTGTATTTCTCATATTAGTCACACTTTGCTCCTGGTCTGAATCTCTGTTTCAAAGTTGGCTGTTTCCATATGAGACCTGGAAACACTGCATCTGAATGCTCTCTGTAGGTCTGAACTTCTGGAGTCTGTTTGTCTTCTTTGAGGGTTTTGTTATATAACCCCCCCCAGGCGTTGGCTCAGCTAAACGCGTTGGTGGTCCCTATCAGCAATTCCCTCATGGATCCCATTTGTAACGGAGGGCTCAAGTGTTGTTGTAAGTCCTACTGTGGGTCCTGCCTGAGGTGCGGCTCAGTCTCATCAGCGTCTGTCTCTCTGGATTCTGAAAACTGTGTAACAGTTAAGAGTCGTCACTGCCCAAAGTCCACACGGAGGATGGAATGTCTTGGTTATTATTTAAAGCGATGACTGTGGGTGATATTTGGCTGCCAGTTGGGATTCACTTCATACTTTTGTGTGGTTTTATATGTGACTCATTTTGTTCTTGCTGCCAGGCATTAGATCAAACTGGAGGATAAAGTTATGGGTATTGTTGGCTCTGTATGCATCAAAAGTGTCTTCAGTGTCATGTCTTGTACATGTGTTATATGTGTAATTTAATGTATATGACTGACCAAGAAAATCACCCATACTGAAGCTTTCTGAGGAATTTTCTTCCATGTTAAGGATCTTGTACAGACTCCCAATGGACAGAGTAGATGAATGTGATTGAGTGTTTTGATTGAGATTTATTGCTGTTATTGTATGTGAGTTTGTTTATTCTGGGCTGAAGTCAGACGGAGGAATCTTGGCTGACCCTTCGTGTTTTGTGGATAAACAATGGGAAGAACCAAGCTCATTTGACTGCATTATCAGATTACCCAGCATGCAGTGCACTGGACATTTGGCGGTTATATAACAGCACATCTGAATTTCTCAGGCTATTTGTGCGATTTGAACATCCATGGAAAACCACATGTAAAAATAGCCTTTGAAGATTACATCAGGAATTCATGCTGCCATCCATCAAGATCAGTAAGATATGATTTACTGAAGTTTATGATGACATAATGTGGGCAATGTGGTAAAACATTGATAGTAATGTAATAGTAACATAGTAATCAGAAAATCTCTGAACGTTTTATCAGCTGCATCTTTTATCCAAACGTTCTTAATGACCTGATGCAAAATACTAATCTGGCCTTCATCAGACCTCAATTATACTCACTAGATAAATGGCTGTAAGAGGAAAGAGTTAAATGACTTCATCACTAAGGTTGTGCAAAATGTGCCGCCGCAATGTAGGGTGTAGTTTTAGATTTTAAACAGTATTCATTTTGATGAACCGGTATTCATTTTTCAATAATTTAGTCTATACTGTTTTCTGTTGATGTGTGAACAAATCTTCGCTGAACATTGTTTGTAGCGTACCTCCCATCCAGTAATTGCAATAAGCTTTGCGCTTACGTTTGAGATGAAACCAAGTCCCAGCTTTCATATTTTGTCAATTTTATCAAAAAATTCAAACAATAAATGCAATTTTGTCACTCTTTAATGTGGCATGACAGTTTGCAGTAGCTCCTCAGTTCAAGCAGCACACGAACCAATCATCTCCACCTCTTTACTAACAGTTATAGCACAAAATAAACATGAATGAACATCAGAAGGTATGTAGAAAAATATAGAATGACATACTGAAATGTGTCATGTCTTGTGTAATCGATCAATCAGTGTTTCAACCACAGAAAGACGTCAATAAAACAGCTTGTAAAGAATATCATGTAATGTTACAGCTCCGGAAAGCCATTTAGTACATAGCGCATTAGATAACTGGAAAAAAATAACTCAGTAACACTTTACAATAAGATCACAATAGTTAACGCAACATTAACTAACATTAACAATGAGCAATACATTAGTTACAGTATATATTATATCTTTTTTAAATTAACATGATTAATCAATGCTTTAGAAGTATTTTTCTTTGTTAGTTCATGTTAACTAATGTACTTAACTAATGTTAACAAATGGAACCTTATTGTAAACTGTACCTGATATATATCTAAACTAATTGATTCATGAAATCTGTCAACACCCAACCCTAGTGGTTGCTAAAACGCTATGAGTGTTTGTGTGTCGCTACAGTATGTATGTAATTTCCGTGGTTGCTATAACATTGTCAGATGTTTGCTAGATGGATGTTTTCCTGTCTGTCAGATGAAAACTGTAAGATTGTTTGCTTGATAAAGCAAACAATCTTGCATGATATTCTTTACATTACATGATATTCTTTACAAGCTGTTTTATTGACGTCTTTCTGTGGTTGAAACACTGATTGATTGATTACACAAGACATGATACATTTCAGTATGTCATTCTATATTTTTCTACATACCTTCTGATGTTCATTCATGTTTATTTTGTGCTATAACTGTTAGTAAAGAGGTGGAGATGATTGGTTCGTGTGCTGCTTGAACTGAGGAGCTACTGCAAACTGTCATGCCACATTAAAGTGACAGCACACCTCTCCTCGACAAGCCACAGGATTTGAAGAATCATTTAGGAGTGCTTACATTTAGGAGCAACAGAGTAAGATTACATACTAAAGGGTTTAACTTTACAGTATAAAACACAATTTAATACATTAAATGCAGTTGTTTTGCATGATTAATTAATTGTGCTGTTTTCATAATCAGGCTGTGTACATGACATGTACAGCATGTTCTTTTTTTCTGGATAACTTTTGGTATAAATATAATTTCCAGAAGACTATGTCAAAGTCACATGAACATATTCAGATGGAATTATAAGCAATGGAGCTTATTCCATGTAAAAATTCCCTAAGAAGAGCAAGAGAAAGCGAACGGATGAGTGTGGCGCTCCTCATAGATGTTGTATCTAAGCAACAGCCGCTGAAAAAGCTTGATTTTTGTTGACATCTCTTTGTCAGCTACCAAGTGTAGGCGAAGTGAAGAGTCAAATTAATGGCCACTATCACTTTCACTGTCAGACCTGTGTGAGTTTTCTTTGCATTATAGCTTCTTAAGAGACTCGAGCGGTGATTTGAACACACTCAGATTTGAAAAAAAGTCAGCTCTGTTTAAGTTGCTTGCCTGTTTCTGTGAGAAAGACAGAAAGAGACATGTCTCCCCCTTTTGGCCGTTCAGTGCAGTGTGTCCATTTTTAAAGAGGTTTGTAATTTTTGTGTTATATTTTTACTTATTTTTTTATTTTTTGACAGTGTCAGTTGAAGCGAGTGAATCATTTAGCAGAACATTTGCTAATATATTTATAAAAACTTGTTTAAAATATTCACTGCAATAAAATGTGTGAAAACTAGCCCCGCTCTCCATTGAATGTTTTAGTTGGTAACTGTAATCTCTTAAATAAATCAAATGCAAGATGTGTTTAGAATGATCCTTTTCTATAATTTGTCTGTGTCATGTGTAAAGAATCCCTGCTGCTGTCTGACTGTATCAAATGCACTGTTTGTCTGTGGTGCTGCGGCCAAACATGACATGACATCAAAATAACCCCGCTGTTCCTGTTGTGCTGATGGGTGTGTGTGTGTGTGTGTGTGTGTGTGTGTGTGTGTGTGCCTGGTAAACACTACGTTATGAGGACAAAATATCCCCACAAAGGTGTCAATTTCTAAAATCTTTGACCTTTTTGGTCCCCATGAGAAAAACAGCTTTTAAATCATATCAAGTGCTTTTGTTTGTTTGTTTGTTTGTTTGTTTTATGTAAAAGTGCAGAAAGTTGGTGATGTTTAGGTTTAGGGGTAGGGGAGAGAATATACAGTTTGTACAGTATTAAACTCATTATGTCTATAGAGAGTTCTCAAAAAACACAAAAATATATCCAGCTGTGGATATATTCAGATATATCCAAAATATATCCAGGAATATCCAGCTGTTCTTGTGTCCACATATTCCTCAAAACCTGCATACACTGTCCCAAAATTTAACTGAAGGCTGACATTTACTTTAGCACAGTCTACACACACACACACACACACACACACACACACACACACACACACACACACATTATTATTAATGTGCAAAAAACTAATTTTTATAGGGACAAATGTAAATATTCTACTCTTATTAAATGTACCATTATTCTTCTATAGTATCATACTGAACTGTTTCAGTGATTATAAAAGGAGGGCTCTTTACTTGCTGTAATTCAGTCAATTTGAAGAGAAGTTTTTGTCTGTTTTCTGAGACTTCCTACTTTTTCCATTTATTAAGTCAATAAGTGCTCCTCTGCTGCCCTCTACTGGTTATAGTGGTAATTTCATGTCTTTTATTAAAATAAAAGTTGTACGAACCCTGAGATGAATAATGTAAAAACATTTTACTATTTCTGCCACAATACCATGGTTACAGTTAGCATTACTACATTAAATCCATGGTGAATGTTGGTGATTTGTGGAATGAAAAGCCTTCTATAACTTGTTCATGGCACAGTGTTTCTCTTGGTTTCTACGTCAGCGCTGTTTTATCTGATATCTATGGTTTATAACAGTATTCTGCGCTGAATTTGAATGCTTCTCAATAGATGCTGCGATGCTATTAATAATGCGGCAAATTCAAACACTTTCTTAGTGGATCTCCCGGCGCTGTGAAACGTTGCATGATCGAGATCAGCCTGGGAGATGGCAGCTCTTATCAGATGGCTAAAGTGGTGGTGGCACCAGTGCGACCTCTTACACGTTACAAGTTTCTTCCATTTGCACCTACATGTCAACTAACTCCCATTGAAGTATTAGTAGAGTTTTTTTTTTTGTTTGTTTGTTTGTTTTTGATAACATACACTATTTACACCGTACATTTGTTTTTATTACTTTTTTTTTTATGAAAGTGGTGCATAGTTTCAATAATAACTAATAATTGTACTTTTAACATTCCATGTCAACACTTCAAACAATTCAAACTTTGATTCCTTTCTTATTAATCAGTTGGTGAGGCCAGAAATCTGATTCCTATGGACCCCAATGGGCTCTCAGACCCATATGTGAAGCTCAAACTCATCCCAGATCCCAAGAATGAGACTAAACAGAAGACCCGAACTATCCGCTCCTCGCTCAACCCCACTTGGAACGAGTCCTTCATGTTGTGAGTCTGTCAGCAGTAATCACACACACACACACACACTGTAGATGTGTTTTCTCAGGTTAATATGTGTGTGTTTGTGCAGTAAGTTAAAGGCGTCGGATAAAGAGCGGCGTCTGTCCGTGGAGGTGTGGGATTGGGACAGAACCACCCGTAATGACTTCATGGGCTCCATGTCCTTTGGTGTGTCGGAGCTTATCAAAGCTCCTGTATGCGGCTGGTGAGTCAAATACACTGACACCATAAACACAACAAACTAAACATTCTGAAGCAAAATAACTTAAGATATTATGTCTTGTTTTCTGAAAGGTTTACCAAAATTAAGTGAGTTTATGTTTAAAACAAGAAAGAACATCTATTAATGGGGTAAGAAAAATGATCTTTGCTAGGACTCCAAATAAATCTCCCATGTTTACAGAGGAAGAGTCACGATATAGCCATCCACCACACCACCCTCTCCACATCATTTCCTGTTTCCTGTGTCTCTATTATACTTGAATTAGGTTTATTTTTCTTACCACACTGCCAGATATATTTCTACTTGTTTTAAGCATAAACATGCTTAATTTTTATGTTTTATTTTTTTTTCAGAAACACTCAATATCTTAAGTAATTTTGCTTAAGAATGTTTGGGTATTTCTAATAAGAAAATGGACAAAAATCCTGAGTAAGAAAATCATTGAAAATCACTGAGAAACCCTTCACAACAAACAAATGTATGTGAGAGAAAGTTCACAGGGACACAAACACACACACAGACACACATAGACAAACACATAGACACACACACACACACACACCCCCTGTCATAGACAGACAGAGACCAGATCCGCTGCCTCAGCTTTATGATGTCATGTTTATGACAACAGGAAGTTCGGTCTCTGTTACTAAAGTCATAAAACAACAGATGACAGTGTACAGTGATTTGGTCATTCATTCAGGGGCAGCAGTCAAGCATTTTAATGCATATTGGTTTGTTTATGCCTTGCAGAGTTGTTTTTACAGCCATGCTGTAAATAAAGGCATATATCTTCTGTAAAGAGATTTTTTCTCCAAGGTTTTTTCTCCATTTCTGTCCCCTGATTGAGTTCTTGCTACTGTCGCCTTTCTGTTGGGCTTTAAATGACACTTAATATTCAATAATATTATCGATTTGACATTTGGATGAAAACCAAACTTGAACTGAATTGATCTGGATGATGACATCACTGTTTTCTGCAGAGCTGCTTTACAGCTGATTCAAACTGTGCAAAATCTACACTGTTTTTGAACTGAATTGATTCAACACTGGTCCTTTCAGAGCAGAATTTGAATTGGACTCATATTTGATGATGTTTACACAATTTCCCTGTTTATCACTGTGAAGCTGCTTTGAAACAATTTGTGTTGTATAAAGCGCAATATAAAATAAAGGTGACTTGACTAAAACAGTGCCATGGTAATACCACGGTATGCTACTACTACAGTATACCATACTTTTTTAGATTGTACCATGGTAATACAGCCGTGTGAAAAAGAAAGCACACCCTATTGAATTCAATAGCTTTACGTATCAGAAAATCATCTGGTCTTTAGCAGGTCTTAAAATTAAGTAAATACAACCTCAGATAAAAACCAAAACATGACATATTACACCGTGTAATGGTTTATTTAACAAAAACTAGGCCAAAATGGAGAAACCATGTGTGAAAAACTAAGTACACCCCTATTGCTTCCATTGGAATTAAGAGGGTAAGTAGCAGTAAGGCACTGCTAATCAAATGCCCTTGATTAATTGATAATCAGCAAGTGTGATCATCTCTATAAAAGCAGAAGTTTTGGCAGTTGGTTTGGAGCTGGTTTGGAGACTTCAGGTGTGTGTTAACACAATGCCAAGGAGGAAAGACATCAGCAATGATCTTAGAGAAGCAATTGTTGCTGCCATCAATCTGAGAAGGGTTATACATTTGAAGTCCATCATTCTACAGTGAGGAAGATTATTCACAAGTGGAAAACATTCAAGACAGTTGCCAGTCTTCCCAGGAGTGGACATCTCAGCAAAGTCAATGCTCAGAGAAATCGCGAAACACCCAAGAACTACACCTCAGACTCTACAAACCTCAGTTAACATGTTAAATGATAAAGTTCAAGACAGTACAATTAGAAAAAGATGGGACAAGTATGGTATGCTTGGAAGGGTTTCCAGGAGAAAGCCTCTTCTCTCTAAAAAGAACATGGCAGCATGGCTTAGGTTTGCAAAGTTGCATCTGAACAAACCACAAGACTTCTGGAACAAAGTCCTTTGGACAGATGAGACCAAAGTGGAGATGTTCGACCATAATGTACACCACCATGTTTGGCGAAAACCAAACCCAGCATTCCAGAACAAACATCTCATACCAACTGATTTGGGCTTGTTTTGCTGCCACAGGACCTGGGCACCTAACAGTCACTGAGTCGACCATGAACTCCTCTGTATTCTAGAGTCAAATGTGAGGCCATTCATCCGACAGCTAAAGCTTGGTCGAAATTGGGTCATGCAACAGGACAATGATCACAAGAACAACAGCAAATCTATTACAGAATGGCTGAAAAAGAAAATAATAAAGGTGTTGCACTGGCTCAGTCAAAGTCCAGACCTCAACCAGATTGAAAAGCTGTGGGGAGAGCTGTATATAAACAAATGCCCACAAACCTCAATAAACTGAAGCAACATTGTAAAAAAAGAGCAGGCCAAAATTCCTCCAGAACGATGTGAGAAACTGATAAAGTCACTTCAAGGTATTGCTGCTAAAGTTGGCTCTAGGATATTGAATCATAAGGTGTGCTTAGTTTGTCCCATGGATTCTCATTTTTGGTTTTATTATTTTTGTTAAATAAATAATCACACGGTGTGATATGTCATGTGTTGTTGATCTGAGATTGTTTTTACCTAATTTTAAAGCCCGGAACACACCAGTTTTTGTTCGTCGGCCGGCTAAGTTTTCTCAGTGTGTTCCGCACCATTGGCTGAAGTTGGTCCTCGTTGGCTTTTTTTCAGCCGTTTCGAAATGTTGAATCGTCGTCGGAGCTCGTCGGTCTGTCGAGCCATCTGATCATTCTGATTGGCTGTTCAGCTACTGCCACCTGCTGGTACGGAAGGCATTTCTTCTTACGCAGGCGCAGAATGAACATGCTACTTGGCCGTCGGGTATCGAGCATTGGTTTGGTGTGTCAGGGCAACTTTGGACCCAGATGCTGCCGACGTGAGCCAACCCCGCAGTCTGCTTTCGTCGCCACTAGTTCGTCGGCGTCGGCTTGGTGTGTTCCGGGCTGAAGACCAGATGATTTTTTGATGTCCTGATACTTAAAACCAGAGAACTAAAAAGGATGTTCTTTCTTTTTCACATGACTGTATTAGTATATGGGTATTTTTGATGTTCCAGATGTATGTGACATTCTCTGGTGTCTGACAGGTATAAGATGTTAAACCAGGAGGAGGGTGAGTACTACAACGTGCCCATCCCAGAGGAGAACGACATTAACCTGGAGCTGCGGCACAAGTTTGAGGTGAGCTTGAGTGTTTCTCTTCAAACACACTCATTCAGGACTCACTGTTTCGGAGTCTTGCACGGCTGTTCATTCTCAAGTCAAGTGATTAAATCACACTTTATTGTGTAGTGAATGATAAAGCCAAATAACAACAGTGCTGAATCACAGTTTGTGGACACACGAATATGGTTTAGACGAGATCGTGACTCTCAAAGACCAAAGCCACTGTCAGGGTCACCATAGCAACCATTTCTATGGTGATTGGTGTGTTGGTGGGATGCTGAGGGACATGACGGGCGATGAGATCCTGTTGTCAAGTGTTTACTAATTATGCAATGAATGTTTGGCTTTATAATGCTGTAACTGTTTGCTTTTGTGTGTCTATGTCTCTCTTTCTTGAAACATTTTGTTTCATTTTTCACCTGGAACAGTCTTCACCTCTCTCTCTTTCTCTGGGTATCAGGGGTAACAGCCCCACTGCAAGTGCACTACTGTTACCGTGGAAACCAGGCCTGGCATGTGAAGTCGTCATGGTTTTGACAGTGTTGATGAATCACGATTCTCTCAGTTTTCTGTTTCTCATCTCAAGACAGGCACAGAATCTGCTCAGAGTCAGTGGCCCCAAAAAGTATCCGGACACTTTAGCCACACCAAAGTCCCTTTAAGGAAAGTAATTCGGGGAAACCAAATCAAATTCTCCAAACCTGTTCATCAAAGTTGCGATTAAATTTCATGTTTGAAATCACCAATGAAATCTGACAACAAATGTCTTACTGTATATATTTTGTTTCTAAATGCTCAAATCATGACAAAAAAACAGCCAATGCACTAGGGCTGTGCGGTATACCAGTGCTGAGAAAATATTGGTATATATTTTATTTAAAATGGTACGTTTCAGTACTTGACACGCTGCTGTACCGAAGTTCACCGCTAGGTTGCAGTGTGCTACCTAAACTAACTCAAAACCGACCGTCAAATGTGACAGCAAAATGGATGAAGCAGATTAATGAAATTTGAAATTACTTCGCTTATAAAACTGATAAAAAGGTGAAACAGACCTTACCACGCCAGTCTGCAAACGTTACTATAAATCACATGTTGCCTCAGTAACTTGCCAAGCATTTGACGCTTGCCCATCCTGACTTGTACAAAGAGTTAAGAGATCGACAGGTGAGTGCATCATTTAAACAATCTAATTTAGACTTTTATTTACTTTTAACACTGATCAACACACGTACATAAGAGCGTAGGGGAGAGTGGGGTAAGATGAGACAGTGGGTAAGTTGACCCACCCCCTGTATCTTGGCAACCATACCATTTTATTGTCATGTGACCATATATTTTAGAACCACCCATCATTTCTGCCAGAGTGTGAAAAGGAGAAGCACATGAGAGGAGTGGAAGTCACTTATTTACTTTAAAGGCTTGTCAAAGTAAAATTTTAACATAACAGATGTAATGGCTGTTTCATCAAAGCAAATTTGTCCAGGTCTAAAACTATTTATGATGCATATTGGTGATTTAGCAACGTATAAAACCATGCAAGTCATTTAGCTAAATATTATTCTGAATTGGTAAGGTAGCTAGCTTTTCCTGAAATGGCAGCTATGGGGCAAAATGAGCCAAATGCTGTGGGGTAAATTGAGCCAGCGTTTTAACTTACCCCACCATAAGGCAATGAATTTAACTTAAATCTGAAGTATAAACTGGTGTCATTTCAATGTAATATTACGCAACTGGATTAGCTTATCATTATTTTCAAGTTTATTTGATAGGAATAGTGTACAGAACCCGATTCCAAAAAAGTTGTGACACTGTACAAATTGTGAATAAAAAAGGAATGCAATGATGTGGAAGTTTCAAATTTCAATATTTTATTCAGAATACAACATAGATGACATATCAAATGTTTAAACTGAGAAAATGTATCATTTTAAGGGAAAAATAAGTTGATTTTAAATTTCATGGCATCAACACATCTCAAAAAAGTTGAGACAAGGCCATGTTTACCACTGTGTGACATCCCCTCTTCTTTTTATAACAGTCTGCAAACGTCTGGGGACTGAGGAGACAAGTTGCTCAAGTTTAGGAATAGGAATGTTGTCCCATTCTTGTCTAATACAGGCTTCTAGTTGCTCAACTGTCTTAGGTCTTCTTTGTTGCATCTTCCTCTTTATGATGCGACAAATGTTTTCTATGGGTGAAAGATCTGGACTGCAGGCTGGCCATTTTGGTACCCGGATCCTTCTTCTACGCAGCCATGATGTTGTAATTGATGCAGCATGTGGTCTGGCATTGTCATGTTGGAAAATGCAAGGTCTTCCCTGAAAGAATGGATGGGAGCATATGTTGTTCTAGAACTTGGATATACCTTTCAGCATTGATGGTGCCTTTCCAGATGTGTAAGCTGCCCATGCCACACGCACTCATGCAACCCCATACCATCAGAGATGCAGGCTTCTGAACTGAGCGCTGATAACAACTTGGGTTGTCCTTGTCCTCTTTAGTCCGGATGACATGGCGTCCCAGTTTTCCAAAAAGAACTTCAAATTTTGATTCGTCTGACCACAGAATAGTTTTCCACTTTGCCACAGTCCATTTTAAATGAGCCTTGGCCCAGAGAAAACGCCTGCGCTTCTGGATCATGTTTAGATATGGCTTCTTTTTTGACCTATAGAGTTTTAGCCGGCAACGGCGAATGGCATGGTGGATTGTGTTCACCGACAATGTTTTCTGGAAGTATTCCTGAGCCCATGTTGTGATTTCCATTACAGTAGCATTCCTGTATGTGATGCAGTGCCGTCTAAGGGCCCGAAGATCACGGGCATCCAGTATGGTTTTCCGGCCTTGACCCTTACGTACAGAGATTGTTCCAGATTCTCTGAATCTTTGGATGATATTATGCACTGTAGATGATGATAACTTCAAACTCTTTGCAATTTTTCTCTGAGAAACTCCTTTCTGATATTGCTCCACTATTTTTCGCCGCAGCATTGGGGGAATTGGTGATCCTCTGCCCATCTTGACTTCTGAGAGACACTGCCACTCTGAGAGGCTCTTTTTATCATGATTTTCAATCATGTTGCCAATTGACCTAATAAGTTGCAAATTGGTCCTCCAGCTGTTCCTTATATGTACATTTAACTTTTCCGGCCTCTTATTGCTACCTGTCCCAACTTTTTTGGAATGTGTAGCTCTCATGAAATCCAAAATGAGCCAATATTTGGCATGACATTTCAAAATGTCTCACTTTTTTAACATTTGATATGTTATCTATATTCTATTGTGAATAAAATATAAGTTTATGAGATTTGTAAATTATTGCATTCCTTTTTTATTCACAATTTGTACAGTGTCCCAACTTTTTTGGAATCGGGTTTGTAGAAGGCGGGACTTATTCTACCATATTACGTGTTGCACTTTCTCCCAGTCATTGTAATATTATTGTTATCTAATGCAGTGAAATTCATGCATTATTAAATGTGGCTTAAATGTCAAAACTTTTAGGACCACTGCATAAAAAAAATAAAGCTTTAGGCTTCAATTACAAGCTGCTATTCCATGAACTACATGAAATAATTCACTTAATAACATAAAATCTAAAATCTAACCTGATTTACAACCTGAATATAACCATTCAGGTACAATGCGGTAATCGGCCAAAAGAATAGCCAAACAGGCTGACTAAAACATATTGCATCTTACTGAGGAAATCATTAAGTTTCTCTTTGTTTATTTATTTGTTTCTTTCTTCTTTTTTTTTTTTTGGACTACCTATGCAAAACCTTTATTTGCAGCCAACTTGCAATGGATCTACAGCAAACAAAATAGTTGAAATGATTTGCAGTGAGGCTTTACACTTTATATATGCAAGACTAAATTGAAAAAAGTGTAGTGACAACATCCAAGTACCCATCTTTGAACTATCTCCTCTTGCTGATGCCTTATGGGAAAACAAATATGTATTTCACAAAATCTGTTTTGACAAAGCAAGCACTATGGGTATTGCTGTAGTAGACCCTAGATTTGAATTGCCAATAGAAATCACCCATCCTTTTGTTTCAAATACTGCTTTAGCAACAGTGAGCAGAAATCATGAAAAAATATCAAACAAATCTGGAAAATATGATAAAACTTCTTTCTGCATGCTGTCTACTGCCATTTTCTTAAAGCTTGTGTCATTTGTCTGAAAGTGATTTGTTTGTGACTGTGTTGGTTTGACTGATCCTCTCTCCCTGTTTAGTGACGTTTGTCTCCTGCCTTTCCTCGTCTACAGCAGTCTGAAGAGAAAAGAGCTGCTCTGTCTTCTCAGTCCTCAGTTAGCCGACTAACATCCCAGTTTCTTCCCTCTTATAGGCCTGTCAGTTCAATATCCACCTGCTGAAGGTAGCCTCCTTTCTCTGGCCTGCCCGCCTCTCATCTGTCTCTCTCTGTTCGTCATAGAATATTACAATTCACTCTCTCTGATTATTTGTGTGGCTCAGGCTGCAACAAAGTAATCAGATTTACTAACAAAGATGCAATCCAACTTCTTTCAGGTTTCTATTCGCTTTCACTTACACTATTCACACACACTCTTGCTCTCTTACTTTGTTCAAATAAACATCCCCTGATATCTGACCTCTAATCAGTGAAAGAGGTGATTTCAAAACTGTGATAGAATGGTAATAATCAGCAATTTTTTCATTAATTTTATTATGTAAGCTCTACTATAACCTATTATATACCCATTATATGGCAACAGTGATGAATGGGATATGCCAATTGGTTGCCAAAAAAGTTATTTTACATTATATTACACATGAAAAAAGCTAAATTGATCAAATATTAGTTAAATCTATCAAATAATCATGGGCCCCCTTCACACTCATATACACACACACATTATTTATTCCATTGATCAATCCATAAGCACTGCAGTTGTTAGTAAATAGGCAGAGCACAGGAGCTAAAGGACAGGCGCTGATCTTTTGGCTTTTTGTGATCTGCATTGGCCTTCTATAGATTATAGAAGGTTTCCTGAGCATGTTTCATGTGCATCCTGAACGAATGACACGACACAGAATAATGCTGCTCCAGTCACTCTCTGAAATAGTCTGTTAACACTGTTCTAGTTTCACTGCACTGCTGATGTCCTGAAGTGCACTGGTGTTTGGGTTTGCATGCAGGGGTAGAGCTCACTTACATGAGATCTCCAATAGGGGGCAGCACATGATAACTCTTCTGTGTTTGAATGTTTACTATTTCTCAAAGAGAACCATGCTAATGAAATGTTAATGTTCAATCCTTAAATGTATGCATGTGAGAATATACTCATAATAATGCATTATTGCTTCATTGTCTGGACAATATTTGCTACATGTATGGTCAAGGAATACTGAAAGTACATTATATGTGTACAAAATATGGTCCCACTTTATATTAGGTGTCTTTGACTACTGTGTGTTTAGCTTAAAATGTATTACAATGTATGTATTTTGTAGATATATGTTATTACATTGTAGTTACAATTGTAATTATATATGTAATTACATTTTCCTACATACTATTGAAAATAGTACAATACTATTATATGCATACTACTATAATTTACATATACTATTATAATAGTATAATAGAGACACAAGAAACAGGAAATTATGGGGAGATGAGTGGTGTGGCTAAATGGTAACTCTTCCTCTGTGAACATGGGATGTTTTTACATTGGATGTGTTTATTGAGTCCTACCCAAGCCAATCTTCACCTTAACCTTTGTAGTTGCAAATATGAACGCTGAGATAATGTAGTAGTTTCACAGATCAACATGTATGTTTAACAGAAGTACATTGTATCTCTATGCTTTAATGAAAGTACATAGAAGTGAAAAATATGTACGTTATGCATAATTTAGTGTTATTACTAGTAAGTACATGTAAGATGTGTAACAGGGACACTAAAAAAAGTGGGTAGCACTTTATTTTAAGGTGTCCGTGTTACAATATATTTACACAGTAAGTACTGAGTAATATTAATTAACATATAGGTTAGGGTTTGGTTTAGGGTTAGTTGCTTCTAATTATATAACATAATGTATTACCAAATTAAGTAGACTCAAATAAACATTTAGGCCTAAATGTAAGATTTGTGTATTTGAATTGCATATAAAATTTCCATTCATTTGAATTACACTGTTATAACATAAACAAACTAATACATTTAATGTGATGCATTACTATCAGTCATATATGCCATTCAAGTACATAAAACTTACATTTAGGCCTAATTTTATTTATTTATTTATTTATTTATTTATTTATTTTTTGGAGTGCATGTAACGTAACAAGGACACTCTAAATAGATGTGTTACCAAAATATCATTGTCCACATCAAAAAAAAAAAAAAAAAAAAATCATCTAAATTCAGGTGACAAAACCGATTCCATGCTATTATTTTGCAAAAAGAAATCCAGCATTCAATGTAATCTCTGAAAAACATGTACATTTTAGCCTTACATGAGTCTTTAGTATATTTCAGAGCAAAGAATACTTTATGGTAGTGTTTGACAGGTGTGTGATGTTTATGGTAATGTATATTTGGTTTCCAGAAAATATGACATTAGTTTTTGAATTGCTGTATAAGACTAGTTCTGCTGTTATAGAAGTCATGTTTCATATGTGAGCCTGGTGAATCTAAAATCAACCACACGACGGCTCTCTTCATAAGTTTGTCACCAACAGATGTACAGTTAACAGACGGTTTTACAAATGAGGAATACAACATAAAAGATTGATGCTAAGGAGGCAGTGACATGAGAATAGAAACACTAAGAATAGCAACATATGCTGCCTTCACGTGCTCTCGGAATGATCATAAATACGAGTTTCCTAGGTAAAAATTACACATGAACGCCCTCCCATTTCGAAACTTGAATGCGATGAGCTCGTAATCATGAATTCATGCAACCTGCATTCAGATATTTTTGGAGTGTGATGATAATAGCTGCTCATGAGTTGAAAACAGCATTCCACCTATTTGTGTTGGTACCAGAACCAGTGGCAAAGTATCTTTGCCTTGATGCAAGCAGATGCTGACAGCAGCTATATCCGTTAGGGATCTTTCATTGAAAAGCAGAGTGAGAAACTCTGAAATCATGAAAAAATCATACATTGATTCATTCATTAATGCAGCTGCAAATTAGTCACATTCTTGTGTAACATCTCATAATTGTGCAGAACATTAACCATGCTGCACACCTGCATGTTATTTCTGGAGGACATTAGGATGACACTATACTAACTATACTGGGAAATCATTAACAACGTGAAAGGATTTATGACCGCAGCTTCAAATTAAACTGGCATCTGAAACCTTTGATTATTCTTATTATTCTTATGATTATGGAATTTCTCTGTCATGGTCTCAGTCAGAGGACACACAGGTCTGAATGAGGGTGATGGTGTTCCTCTCACTTCAGACACATTATCTACATTTCCATTATGAAAAGGTGATATTTAAAGTCAATTTCATTAGGATTTTAAACATTCTATGATGATGAATGTTTTAGTGTTAAAGGGTTAGTTCACCCAAAAATAATAAATTCTGTCATTAATTACTCACCATCATCAGACCTAGTTCATCTTCGGAACACAAAGTAAGATATTTTTGCCCAGAAAGCTACTAAAAACATATTTAAAACAGTTCATGACTACAGTGGTTCAACCTTAATGTTATGAAGCGATAAGAATACTTTTTGTGCACCAAAAAAACTAAATAACGACTTTATTCGACAATATCTAGTGACGGGCGATTTCAAAACACTGCTTCATGAAGCTTCGAAGCTTTATGAATCTTTTGTTTCGAATCAGTGGTTCAGATCACCAAAGTCACGTGGTTTCAGTAAACGAGGCTTTGTTATGTCATAAGTGTTTCGAAATTTCAGTGGTTCACCACTGGGGGGCGTGACTTAGAAACAAAAGTGATTAGAAACAAAAGATTTGTAAAGTTTCGTTAAGCAGTGTTTTGAAATCGCCCATCAAGTTATTTTGTTTTGTAAAGTACACTCCAAAAACTATTCACATCGCTTCAAAAGGTTGAACCACTGTGGTCACATGAACTGTTTTAAATACGTCTTTAGTAGCTTTCTGGGAATTGAAAGTGTTAATTGTCTTGCTGTCAATGGAGGCCTCACTGAGCCATGGGATTTTATCAAAAATATCTTACAGGTGTGGAGCGACATGAGGGTGAGTAATTAATGACATAATTTTCATTTTTGGGTGAACTAACTCTTTAATAAATGTCATTGTGCCAATTCAAGCTGAGGGTACACAAAAAATAGACAAAAAAAAAATAATAAAAAAAAAAAAGATACAAAAAAAAACATTTCTCAAACTTTGTTGAGAAAAAAAATAGAAAAATACCTATAATGACAGAAAAAAGTGTCAACTGTTTTCTGTTAAAGTCATTGTTTAGACATATGTTAATGAGGAACACAAAAGGCACCCGTTTGTAGACTGACCCTTGCACACTGGGAAAAGTGTGGTGTAGTCTAACACAACTGACCACAGTGGAGAGCTATAATTAGCAGATAGGGAAAAAAAATAAAGAGTGCATTAGTGCTCTAGATGCTGTCTGTGGGTTTTTACACCTAAATAACAGGATGGAGGAGATTGTTATAGTAGAAAGCAAAAGAAAGTACAGTGTAGAATGAGAGTGTGTGAAAGACGCTGGAGGTGTAATTGCAGGTTTTGAAGGAGGGTGACGGCCCCTCATTATCACTGTCGACTGTTGAGCCATGAAGAGTCTCGCTCAGCTCCACTAGATACGGATGCCACATACAGAGCAACATCATGCTTCAGTGAAAGTGTCCATACTGTTCACTTCATGCTTACAGTTAACAGACCTTCTCAAACATCTGACAGTCAACACAGGAGACTTGCAATGATGAAAAGGCTATAGGAAAGTGTGTACATGTTTCGACCTCTCAGATCTTCATTAAGCAGACTTTTTCATTATTTGAAAGATGGCCTCTTTGTCAACCATGAGTCAGGTTAATTTAGCATTCTGCACCCTAAAGGGGTGTTCAAACTGACAGCGATTTGGAGCGATCAGTCTCATAAATTTTCATTGAGCTGGCCATTTGAGGTTTCAGGAATGACAGCAACCGAAGGCAGAGCAACAAAATGGAGCAGAGGTTAACTGTAGGGCAGCCAAGTCTGTTTGAAATCAAGAATGTAAATACAGTGAATTGGATTTTGTGACAACTGGGCCCACTTTTCTAGAAAAATATGTTTTTACAAAAGTATGTTAAAGATGTTTTTTTCCTCTACATCCTTTTAGCATACCATCACAATTAAAATCAATGGATTAAACCCTAGTGAACAGGCTATGTGGTGCGATACAGTAAAATCATGATCTGAAGCTCATGTGACTCGCTGCCTGATCCAGTTGGATACAGCAATCGACTAGCAATGCCATTTCAACGACCAGGGACTGAGTGACCTTTTGAATCACAGTTAGTGTGAATGGCCTTTAATTCAACCAAGATAGAGTCAAGCACGCTCAAGTTCATCATGATACACTTTACAGTACACAGAACCGTTTTTGAAAAGGGTATGGATCACAGCCTGGATATTTCCAGCAGTTGTGATTTGTCAGATTAGCTGTACAGCACAGGCCTGAAGATCTCCACAGCGTTTTCCTGTCTCTCCCCAGCAGTTGTGGATGTCTTTCAAGCCCAGCACACCTTATTCTGCATGACCTGTCATTTTCACACAGGCCTGACCATGTTACAGCACATGTCTGAGAAGTGCCATATTGTCTAGTTGAGCACACAACAGAATTGTCAGTGCCAGACATGTGTTTGGTTTCTGATCACTCTCCATCACTCTTGTAGAAAGCCAAGTTTGGTCCTGGAAAGAAAGTCATCACTCCCACTGATCACCGACGCTTCAGTTTGCCATCCGGAAACATGGACAGAGTTCGACTCAATGACTTCCATTTCCTGGCTCTTCTTGGCAAAGGCAGTTTTGGGAAGGTCAGTCACATCCCAAGTGTTTCTGACATGTACAAGCACTCAGTATTAACCCAAAACACAGAACATTTTTATGGGAGCTTGTTTCCACCACTGAAAAGGTTATTTGCGACTTTTTATCTCACAATTCTGACTTTTTTTTTCTCACAATTCAGTTTACATCTTGCGATTCTGACTTTTTCTGAGTTATAAAGACAGAATTGAGTGATATAAAGTCGCAATTGCATGTTATAAAGTCAGAATTGCGAGATATAAAGACAGAATTGCATGATATAAAGTCACAATTGCGAGTTATAATGTCAGAATTGCGAGAAAAAGTCAGAATTGTGAGTTTATATCCCGCAATTCTGACTTTATAACTCGTAGTTGCGAGTCAGAATTGCGAGATAAAAAGTTGCAATTATCTTTTAAATTGTTTTTTTTTTTTTTTTTTTTTTTTGGCGTCCGTAGTTTTTAGAACAACAGTGCTTAGCAAGAACATGCTTAGTCCCACATTTTTCGCATTTTACTCTTTGTCTAGCGCACGGTTGATCATGCAGATCATTTAAAGTACACTCCATTGAGAGAGTGATCACATGGACTGTCCGTGAACCGGAGCAGAACGCGAACAAGGGTAGTATACTTTTGACTTTATGGGTGCTGACATGAGTTATGCCCCTTAATTTTTGTGGTCAGAATATCCATCTGTCAGAAAGTGTAACATAACTCTCCTAACAAACAAAATACATGTGTGATCAAGCATATTTCAACTTTTTATTAAGTGCCTCAAAAAATGCATGAATGTCTTCCAAAAATAAGATAAAGAAAATCCAGCTACTGCTTCTTTCACAGAAAGACTTTGTTTCTCAGTAATAGTATAGAAATGCATAAAGCACAGCTTACACAGAAGTCACATTCAAACCAAGCAGATTTCCGTTGGTCAGTGGTGTGAATTCATGTGACCAACTTGAAAATAAGTAAAATCTGTGGGGGGACATTTTTACCCTCATGCGAAACTCCCGAAGATGCGGATTCAAATTGGAACGACTTAATTTCGCTTGCAAAATAGCAACAGTAAATATGACCACACCTTAAGAAGCATATGCGAAATGACTGACTAACTAACAAAGTTTCCACTCAACGTGTGTGTTTGTTTTCAACAAAGGTGATGTTGGCAGAGATGAAGTCCACTGAGGAGCTGTATGCCATTAAAATCCTTAAGAAGGATGTGGTGATCCAGGATGATGATGTGGAATGCACAATGGTGGAGAAGAGAGTGTTGGCCCAGAGAGAAAAGCCACCTTTCCTCACCCAGCTGCACTCCTGCTTCCAGACTGTGGTGAGAAATGCATCTCTTTATATCTACTGTGTGTATTTTGAAGCATCTCTGTATTTGTATTAGCTCTTTCAGTACTAGAAGACAGCAGACACAAAAGTCCAAATTAATTTTCTCATCCTCATTCTGAAAATCTATGATCTTCTGTTCTTTTATTTTGTAAAATCCTTATTCACATCTTTTCCATGCAATGACAATTCACAGTGACCATATATATCAAACCTAAATTTATGATTTTTTTTTTTTTTCAAATTATATTTGTTTTTATTCAAACTGATTTGATAGTAATCAAAAATATATCATTTCCCCAATATAAAAATATTGTTATAATAAAAATTATAACAAAGCCAGCAAAGATCACAGTTCAGTCTCCATGTTATTGTTTACACGGTTGTCAAGGATACGCAGAGCAAACGTGGGTAGCCAAGCCATCGTTTTCAAAAGTCTCCGTTTTGGTCCATTTACACTGAAACACAACCCCGGCATTTTCAAACTAAATCGGATTCTGCAGTTTTTTCTAAAGTCTCAGTTTTCGAGGTTCGAAAATGCCGGCGTACTGTAAACGACAGGCATAACCGTAGCAAAACTTATGCGTTTTAAAACGAAAATGCACAAGTGTAAACGGGGCCTAAAGCTACCTAAATGTGTCCTGCAAATTAACACTCTGGTGTCAAGAAAAAATACTATTAATTTTTTCTGTGGGGAGTGTTATTTGCTTTTAGTCAAACTAAGCAAAACAGGTTTAAACGGAGACCATGATTTTCAGTTAGAACAATATAAACATGCACTTTAAATAAATGGCACACTCTTTTCATTTTTTTTTTTTTTTTAGATTATTTTTCATATCATGTGATCAAACATAATTGACTTGAGACAAGATATTTTGGTGCCATATTTGATTTCAGGGCTATTTTCAGTCAACAACTGTAATTTCACCCTCACACAAAGCTATCGTATGGCTTCAGAAGACTTAAAATAAATTCTGTGATTTTTTTTATAACTGCTTTTACTGGAGCTTAACAGTGAACTGTCATTGTATCAAAAAGAGTTGCATCTTCAAATTCTCTGTCTGTGTTTCAAAGAAAAATGTATGTAAACAGCTGATATGAACAGTGTGTGTGTTTGGGGGTTTTGCATGCATCAGACTCAGACAGGGGAAGCTCCTCCAGGAGTCACAGCAGGCCGCTCTCAGTATGGGCATCCTGCTGATGAATAATGCAACAGATCCCAGCATGCCCTCACTAAATATTCATGAGCTGCACACTGACAGCAAACCAGCCATCATGTCCACTTGCATTTCACTCCAAACACTGTAACTCCCCGTGGGATGGTCACAATGCTCCTACAACACAACTGGTGTCAGAGTGAGGTGACGTCGCTCTGCTGAAATCTCTGCAGTGCTGCTCACCAACGTATGTTGTGTTGTGGATGTTGCGGTAGTGTCCTAAACTAACCCTCCCACACCCATAAACCAATGCACTTACATAAACATACTCAAAAAAGTAGTCTGTTACTCAGTGTGGGTAATACTGTCCCATCATTAATGAATAACTACACATGAATAAACGAGTAACGCAATATTAACATTCTAGTAACTACTAGGGTGTAACGGTACATGCATTCGTCCTGAACCATGTAGTATGGACGTCACAGGCGATTCACCCTCTAATCCAGAAGGGGGCGCACGTGGTAATGCAACGCTGTTTGCTAACCACCACAACAAGGAAAAAGAGTAATTAGTGGTGGTTTATTGAGGCAAAAGTCATAGTTAATAGTTAGTTAATAGTGAGAATTGGACCCTAAACTGAAGTGTGACCATTTTTCCTATTGTACCGAAATCATACCAAACCGTGACCCCAAAACCGAGGTATGTACCAAACTATGACTTCTGTGTATTGTTACACCCATATTGTAAGTAATAGCACTCCATTGAATGAGCTAGTTCGCTATTAGCTAATCAATAACTTCTATTTTTTTTCATACCTTCCAGAGGACTACCAGAAACTACCATATACAGGAGGTTCATAATTAATAATAAAACTTCATAAATGCATAATGTATAATTAATTCTAAAGTAAACATCATGGTAACCCACTAGTAATGACTCAGGTATTACCAAATATAAATATATCGGCATACAATGAAGATCTTTACTGACTGGTTTGTCGTTTTCAACACGTTCTTACTGATGCTTCCAAAATTATCAAAACCTCTTCTGTTAGAAAGGTGATATCTTAGTGACAAATAAGCAGAATTTGCAGCAAAAATGTAGAATATGTTACATAAAACCAATTTGCAAGACATGAAATGGATGTACATGATCAACAAATGTGAGAATGTCAGTGGCAACCTATCACTGGCCCTCCGTTCTGTTGAGCCCTGAGAAGCATAACAGATATTCAAGAAATGCTTCAGTCGTGTCATTTGAGTTAATGTGTTAGTCAATATGCCATCTGTCCTGCTTTCTAATCTGAGAAGGAAAAAGGAAGGTCAAAGCAGAATCTCTTGGTGTGGTCACTAATGTGTCTGTTACATCAATATGTCAAAAACATTCTGTCTGATCTGATGTCAGTATACATGGATTGATTCAGTACTGAATCAATTAATTTTCTGCAGCTGTACTATTTATATTGTTTGTCTTTTGTCAGGATCGTCTGTACTTTGTAATGGAGTACATTAACGGTGGAGATCTGATGTATCACATCCAGCAAGTGGGCAAGTTTAAGGAGCCACAAGCCGTGTAAGACATGTACATGTATCAATACACATGAGTACAGAATAATGATGAGCTCATTAGTCAAGCCAAACATGCCATTTTTGATGTGACTGAACATGCTGGTTTGTCCAGACAGTGTTTGTGTGGCAAACACTGCATAATGCATACTAAGTAGTACCTATAATATAATGTACTGCTAAATTAAAAATCATGTGAAGCAGTATGCAGCTATAAACATTTCAAAAAGTAGTATGCTACATTGTTGCATGACCATGTACACATGTATAATTCAGCAGGTAGCGTCCACTTATCTTAGGAATTAGTATAGTTATTTTGCAATTATAATTACATTTCATGTGAAAATCACTTAAAGTTCCCCTATTATGCTATTTTAAAGGTTCTGAATTTTGTTTTGGAGGTCTCCTACTAAAAGTTTACATTTTTACAGTGAACTTTTGCACTGAAAACTTAAAAAAAATTAACCTTACTTTCATAAAGTTATTCCAACTAAATTTTATTAGTTCAAATAACTAAATTTGACAAGCTGAATACTTAATATTCTAACTTAACTGAGTCAATGTAAAAAGATAACTCAAAAAGTTAAAGGTGCAATGTGTAAATTGTAGGAGGATCTATTGACAGAAATGGAATATAATATACATAACTATGTTTTCATTGCTGTATAAAGACCTTACATAATGAACCATTATGTTTTTATTACCTTAGAATGAGCCATTTCTATCTACATACACCGTGGGTCCCCTTACATGGAAGTCGCCATTTTGCACCGGCATGTTTCTACAGTAGCCCTAAACGGACAAACTGCTCTACAGAGCACGTTTGCTTGACTGGCTACTCTCTGCTGTCTCAGACGATGACATTTTTGTCCTGTGTTGGCCACTGTAGCTCCTCTATATTGCAATTCGCAATCTCACCACTATATGCCACTAAAATTTACACACTGCACCTTTAAGCAAACTAAACATTTTTTACAAGTGAAAATTGATTTGTATTAGATTCAGTACAACAAATATTCTATGTTGAATACATAATTAAAACAACATATTTTTGTCATATTACAGTAATGAGAATGCTTTTTTTTTTTTTTCATTTAGGAGAATGCAAAACAAGAATTTGTATGGAAACGTGCTTAAAAATGTCACAATGTGAAAACATACAGTATAAAAGACTCTCAGCATGTTCATATTTCTTACGCCATGCACAGAAAGTTCTAAACACAAAGAAACATTTGCTCAGTCAACACTCATAAATAAAACTGCAAACATATAATGAGGAAACATATGATGCCTGTGTTCATAAGAGAGCTGCTCCTGTTCATATTGTTATTCTAATATATGTCTGCACGAGCAAAACAATGTCTGCGCTCACAACATTTTTTCGCCTGGTCAACAGAGGCGAGAAAAATTCTGCTGGAACTATCAACGCTTGAACAAAGACACATTTGTTTCCTTTGCTTCTTGTAAGGACTAATACTAGACTGAGAATTACACAAAAAACAAAAGTCCTTTACATCTTTTTGAATGTGTGATGCTAACTAATCTACACTGTGGTGTGTTGACAGATTCTATGCAGCAGAGATTGCTGTCGGACTGTTCTTTCTTCATAGGAAGGGAATTATTTACAGGTGAGTGTGTATCTGTACTTTTGTCCTTAAGTATTACATAGCCATTGCCCTACACTGAATTGAGGAGCACAGAAGATCTTGTACAGTAGATTAAGTCAGACGATGTCAGCATCAGTGGAAAATACACTTGATTGGAGCAGATGTGACTCTCCACATGATTAAATTAGATTGGCTGAGAACGGAGCCAATAACAGCTGAGATGGTGTCAAGACAATGCTATTAAAATTCCATTTTCAGCTGTTACAGCAGAGAAAAGAGAAAGAGAAAAAAAAGCTGTTACAGAGAAAGACCCTCAGTTTATTCGCCATGTAATTGCAGTAAATTCAGGAAAAAGATGCACTGTATAGCATTAGCTGAATATTTAAAGGCCCCATGAAATCACAGCTGGATTTAGTTATTTATTTATTTATTTATTTATTGCTTTTAGTCCATGTCGGTCAGTGTACACCTAAAGGTTGATGATATTAAAGGAACACTCCACTTTTTTTGAAAATAGACTCATTTTCCAACTCCCCTAGATTTAAACAGTTGAGTTTTACCGTTTTCGAACCATTCAGCCGATCTCTGGGTCTGGCGGTACCACTTTTAGCATAGCTTAGCATAGTTCACTGAATCTGATTAGACCGTTAGCATCTCGCTCAAAAATGACCAAAGAGTTTCGATATTTTTCCTATTTAAAACTTGACTCTTCTGTAGTTACATCGTGTAATATCATTGCGACTGCTGCAGGGATTTCGCTTTGGATGCGCAAATGGCAACATCGACAGAACATTAGGATTCACACATCATGCACCTCCAACGCAGAGAAAAACAATATAGCCTACAAGGAATAAAATAATAGGACTACACGAAATATATTTCACTGAAATAATTAACAGATTAACTTGACTCTTCTGTAGTTACATCGTGTAATATCATTGCGCCTGCTGCACCCATGGTACAGCAGCAAAGTTCCTTGATTATTACGCTGGAATGAGAGTATAGTTCCTAGCCATATTGGCCTAGAAAATCGGAACTTTTCATTTTCCGTCTGTCTTAGTACACGATGTAACTACAGAAGAGTCAAGTTTTAAATAGGAAAAATATCAAAACTCTTTGGTCATTTTTCAGCGAGATGCTAACGGTCTAATCAGATTCAATGAACTATGCTAAGCTATGCTAAAAGTGGTACCGCCAGACCCGGAGATCGGCTGAATGGATTCGAAAATGGTAAAACTCAACTGTTTAACTCTAGGGGTGTTGAAAAATGAGCCTATTTTCAAAAAAAGTGGAGTGTTCCTTTAACTCTTTCCCCACCACTGACAGAATTTTCTGCCTTTCCGTGTTTTCACTGTTATATGGTAGGGGGCACTATTACGCATCTTTTGAAAGAGTAGAGAATCTCCGAAGTAAAACACAGGCAAAAAAGGAGCAGAAACAAGCGATAAAATCATTGCTTATGCACATTGTAGTCTTTGGGGGAGGAAAAATGCAACTTTCTCAGCTTTTTGTCCAAAATGTTGCTTACCCACATTCAAGTGTTGATAAAAAAAGAATGCATGACGCTAGAATAAAACTGTTCTTTCTTTTGATATTTTGCATGTTCAGATATTCATCAACAAAATATTCTGGTAGCCAATACATTTTTGTGAAAATGATCAAAAACGCTGCCGATGACTGGCAACTTTTTTTAAAATGTTGGTGGGGAAAGAGTTAACTTGGAAAATGAACTAAAAGATTGATGATTTGCATTTATGAGCATGTATTTTGTCCAATCTAAGAATAATGACAGCAACAAGCTGGGTCCTTCGAGATTTTTCTATTAGGTTTTATAATGGGGTTTTTCGATTTATGTGTAAAATAAAGCCTGTGGTAAACATAACTTGACAATACTTTTTGTTCTACAACGTAAATTACACATACCCAAATTAAATACAAAATTTTTGAAGCAGTTATGCTCCTTTTTAAAAATGTATGTTTTTAAAAAGTAACTAGATAAGACAGTTTGGGGTGTGAGAGTGTGCAGTTTAAGTTGTTGAACAGAATGTCAAAGTATCATCAAGTTTACAACAGGAGTTATTTTACTTATAAATTGAAAACCCCCATTATAAAACCCCAGAGGAAAATCTCGAAGGAACCAGTGGTGATTTAGACTTCTGGGTTCTGACGTCATACCTACACCACTCTGTTCACTTATGTTGGACGTCTATAGGGCAAGACATTTGGAGGGTTTAAAATCAGTACTATGTTTTCTCATAAAAATGTTGTATTGAGCTTAAAGGGTTAGTTCACCCAAAAATTAAAATTATCCCATGATTTACTCACCCTCAAGCCATCCTAGGTGTATATGACTATCTTCTTTCAGACAAACACAATCAGAGATATATTTAAAAATATCCTGGCTCTTCCAAGCTTTATAATGGTAGTGAATGGGGCTTGAGATTTTGAAGGCCAAAAAAATGCATCTATCCATCATAAAAGTAATCCATATGGCTCCAGGGGGTTAATAAAGGCCTTCTGAAGAGAAGCAAAGAGTTTTTGTAAGAAAAATATCCATATTTAAAACTTTATTAACTAAAATTACTAACTTCCGACAGACACCCGTACACATCGATTTGCGGAGGAAGAGCAACCTCTGACCTGACGCACAACGTATTGACGAACGCGGAAGCGCAGAGGATAGAGCAAAACAAATCACCGGTCACGGATTGTAAGTCTAACATGACAATTTTTAAAGAGAAATCTTGGAGGATTTCGATATAAGAGAAAAGGAGCTTGAGTTTGGTGCACAGTTTGTTTGAACCGCGAGAGGCGTCTAAGCTTACGATACTCTTAAATCTTGTGTCATACGTCGCGTCACGGGTTACTCATTCGACGCAAGTCGACTTGCGCAGTATGGCCCTCGTTTATCAAACGAACGTAGAAACCAGCGTATATTCGAACGAAAAAATCAGCTTACGACAACGCTCACGTGTGATTCATTAAACTTTCGTATGCAGCCAATTCCGTCACACGAATGAAAGGGTGTTGATAAATGTGGTGGCTGAAAACTGCCGTAATTTAAATGTCACGCCCCAAATTTTAGAAGCCTCACCCTATAGTTTACGACACAGACCCGACCATGAAGAGTAAGTAATCACATGAAAAAGAAATTTATCTTACTCTAAAAACACCCCTTAACCTCGTAATTGCAAACAATAAAATTAATTTAAATAAAACGAAAAACTTACAAACATTATTTACATATATAAACTTGTTTATTTTAGTACCCCTCCTCACTCCACAGAAAATCCTTTAAATTTATTTTATTCAGAACAGAACAAGAACGAAAAATAAGTAGCTATATATTATAAATTGCAACACAAATTAGGCTATAGTGGCATTCATTATAAAGCAGAAATGAATTTATTTAAAGCAAAACCGAATTGGGCTCGCCTACCTCTCTCATTCGGGAAGAATCCAAACATTTCCATATTCGCGATGTAACAATTATTGCTTGCTGAACTACTGTTCCTTATGTAAACAAGGCTTTGTATTTCACTCTTGTTTCAATATCCACGTAAAACATCATCCTTCACATGCGCAAAATGTGTCTGGATGGACGTTGCGCGTGCCGACTGGTACAGGTGTACACCTATAGCGGACCTTTAAACTGAGCAAGTGTTACTTTTGTCTGCATTTTAGTTTGCTGATAAATGGCTAAAATGTAACGTTAGCAACACTAGAACTGATATGTGTCTGCATGTGTGAGTGAGGTGCCCGCGCGATCAATTGGATTTAATGAAATAAAGAAAACGAATACGACGCGTCAAATGAGCGTAACCTGTACTAGCCCTACTTGATGCACAGTTTTTCTCTTTTGTTTTGCTAATCTGTTAATTATTTCAGTGAAATATATTTCATGTAGTCCTATTATTTTATTTCTTGTAGGCTATATTCTGTTTTTCTCTGCGTTGGAGGTGCATGATGTGTGAATCCTAATGTTCTGTCGATGTTGCCATTTGTGCATCCAAAGCGAAATCCCTGGAAAGAAAAAAACATTTGCGGTATTTTTAGACACGCATCTATTCTAATTTAATTTAATTTAATTTTTGACATTTTAATTGTGTCGTGTAATGGTTAATGATAGGTTAGTGAGTGATTGTGGGTCAGGAAAATAATATACATTTTCTCATAACAGTTCTCCACCAGATTTACTATGCTGCTCGCAAGTTCCCGCTGACTCAAAAACGTGCGTACACGAGCTGAGACCTGACGTGAGATTTGATCGTAGTCACCGCTCATGCTCATATTGATAAATGCCAAATTTTGAAGGAAACGAGCGTACGCACAGTTTTCTGGAGTACGATCGTTTGATAAATAAGGGGCCAATGTGTACAGTCGTCCACCGGAGGCTAGTTATTTTAATTTATAAAGTTTTAAATATGGATATTTTTCTTACAAAAATGCATCGCTTAGCTATAAGAGGCCTTTATTAACCCCCTGGAGCTGTATGGATAACTTTTATTATGGATGGATGCATTATTTTTTGCTTCAAAACCCATTCACAACCATTATAAAGCATCGAGGAGCAAGGATATTTTTAAATATATCTCTGATTGTGTTCGTCTGAAAGAAGATGGTCATATACACCTAGCATGGCTTGAGGGTGAGTAAATTATGGGATAATTTTAATTTTTGGGTGAACTATCCCTTTAAACTGTCAGCTCCCCCCTGTTATTTGCGATAGTTAACATATCCACATTCTAGAGGAATGCTAGCTGTAAATGATGAAATTTATAGACATTGTGTGGAGAACACACTTGTGTGCAAATAGAAACTCAAGTGTCATTGAAAACACATATTACTTGGAGTAAACAACATTACTCAGGGTTTAGCAGGTCCGAAACGCCCATGAAGTGCAGTATAAATACTCCTGTCCAGAGAATGAGTCACTCTGTAAGAAAGGCTGTTTATCTGCAGAGCTGTCTGCATTCAGCTCCTCGCTCGCCGTTCCCCGTCCCTGCAGGGCTGCAGCGTTCAGCTCTCATTAATCATGCTCTTTTATGATGAAGGCTGAGCGTGGCGGAGGTCGCCCTGTCCTCCTCGCTCACTGCCCGCTCACACCCACAGCTAAAGACCACACTATTAACTGTCAGCTGTCTGCCGAGGCAAGGCACAGCATTTTTTCGTGAACATCAGTTATCTGAGGTGAATTTCATACACCTGGTTTGTGTATTTTGTCCTCAGAGATCTGAAGTTGGATAATGTGATGTTGGACTCCGAGGGCCATATCAAGATCGCAGACTTCGGCATGTGTAAGGAAAACATGTATGAGGGCATGACAACACGCACCTTCTGCGGAACACCGGATTACATCGCCCCGGAGGTGAGAGATGCACCCCACCACCACCACCAAAAAAAAAAAAACCTGTATGACTTTCTTTCTTCTGTGGAAAACGAAAGGAGGTTTATCTTGGCCGTTCATAAATATAATGAAAGTCAATGAGGAGTGAGGTTGTCAAACTCCAGCTCAAGAGTGAGTGATAGTTGAATTTTCTAGCCTTTTAATGGGTCTGGGTTGAGAGTTGCTGAAAACAAGTGACCCGGACAGGAAGGAGTTGTGATGCGTCTGTCATATTCACTGCATGTAGGACACGACCTCAGGCATGAAACTCCTCACCCTTGCTGACCTATCAACCAGACTCAAAACCTCATAAACATACAACTCATACAACATTAGACAACCCAGGCTCATAGGAAAATCTTCCTTGTTTTGACATTTCTGTAAAATGATATTATGTTGCTTCTTAAACATTTCAAAGTGAAATGTCATATGTGAATGGCTCTAAAACCATGTTCAGTTTTATCCGAAACAAATGAACGTGAATCTAGTGAAATTTCATTTTGAACATAATGTACCACATACACTAAACCTGACACTAACACTAATCGATAGTGTTAACAAAAGCAAATGTGAGATGAAAACACAGTTTTCAGCTAGTGTTTCACGGGACATGAGCGCTTCACGTCGCACATACAACACTGTACCAGGTGAGCTAACAAGCAAGTTTACTATGTCAGAAAAGCCATATATATGGAGCTGGTTATGTGATGCAAACGTCAAAATGTATTAGTTTACAAATCGTGCATTATGATAGAAGTGTTTTGAGGTTATAATATAGTATTGTGCAAGGAACTGTGCGGAAATAAGTTTTTATTAATCAATAATCTGCCCCTGTAATGATAATTTGTTTGAAAAGGAAAAAAAGTTGAAGTTGCCACTTTTATTCTGACCAGCTGAGAAAAAAAAGCATTACAATCGCACTGCCAATGGTGATTAAAGGGTTAGTTCACCCCAAAATGAAAATAATGTCATTAATTACTCACCCTCATGTCATTCTACACCCGTAAGACCTTCGTTCATCTTCGGAACACAAATTAAGATATTTTTGATAAAATCCGATGGCTCAGTGAGGCCTCTATTGAGAGCAAAGCCATTGAAACTCTCAAGGTCCAGAAAGGTACTAAAACATATTTGAAACATTTCATGTGAGTTCAGTGATTCTACCTTAATATTATAAAGCGACGAGAATACTTTTTGTGTGCCAAAAAAAAACAAAAAAAACAACAACTTTTCAACAATATCTAGTGATGGGCGATTTCAAAACAATGCTTCAGAGCTTTATGAACCGAATCAGTGGATCGGAGCGCCAAAGTCATGTGATTTCAGCAGTTTGATAGGAGATTCAAATCACTAATTCAAAACAAAAAAATCATAAAGCTCAGAAGCTTCATGAAGCAGTGTTTTGAAACTGGCCCATCACTAGATATTGTTAAAAAGTCGTTATTTTGTTTTTTTGGCGCACAAAAAGTATTCTTGTCGCTTTATAATATTAAGATAGAACCACTGAACTCACATGAACTGTTTTAAATATGTTTTGAGTCCCTTACTGGATCTTGGCCTTACTGAGTCATCGGATTTCATCAAAAATATCTTAATTTGTGTTCTGAAGATGAACGAAGGTCTTACAGGTGTAGAACAACATGAGGGTGAGTAATAAATAACATTATTTTCATTTTTGGGTGAACTAACCCTTTAAATCTAATGATCGTTTAGCTCATATCACATCAAACGGTGCAAATTATTATTATTGTTATACTTTGTTCTCAAATTGTTAATGTTAACAACATCAACATTGCGTGACTATATGTATTTAGTGTGTATTAGCGTTACCTGTAGATTTCAATTTTACAGTCTCATCTCTAACGTTAATTTGTCATACCATACAATCTGCCATCAAAATAAGTTTAATTATTGCAGCTGCTGTGAGAAGAGGCTATATAAATGATCCTCCGCCTGCAGCATCCTCACATGATATAGTCTACTAGCTGGGACTCGTTCTTTATGTAAACAGACGCAAACATGTAAACATCATGTAATAACGCAAAGACGAACAGCGGCATGCTCAAATTTCCAGCAGAAACTCACCGGTACCACTCGAATTATAAAACATTAATAAAGTTTACTGTTGTGAATCGAGCTAAGGTAAGGAGATAGTTTTGAACACTGGCTGGTTATGTACTTGCTCAAAAATTGATTTTGGATCATTTTTAGCCAAAAAAAAGTTATGGACTGCAGCTTTAATAACAATAAAATATTTAATAAAACTAATTTCACAAGTTATTATTAATATAATTAAGTTGTGCCAAATGGGTAGTTCTGTCCCAAAACCCACACCATTTATTCAGTCATTAGTCATGTTTAGCGAAGTCTGAAATTACATAGTTCACCATTTTAATTTGTTTAATTTTGATTAGTAACTATTTAGTCTATATTAATATAATTCATTTATAATAAATAATAATTCATTCATTAAAAAAACTTTTTTCATATTTAAAAAAATGTAACAATTGAAACAAACGCTTTGATTATTTAGGTAAATCTTGCATCTTTTGTTGCTGAATATTTTCGGAAAGTTTTTGTTGCTAAATTTGAAAACAAAAAATGTTTTTTTATGTGTGTGTGCGTGTGTGTGTGTGTGTTACATACATGGCCACGCCATTCACTAATAGCCACATTTTAATTTGCTCTCTTTTGCAAAGCCCCAGTGATACTGACCTGTAGATTAGCTCTGTGAAATTTCCACTGTGGCAGCTTGACATCTTGTGACATCTTGACGTGTGTGTGTGTGTGTGTGTGTGTGTGTGTGTGTGTGTGTGTGTTTGTTTTCATGATTTATAAGGACACAAATTTGTATAATAACATGGGTATTACACTGGTATTACAACGTAAACATGAAATATGAGGACATTTCATGGGTCCTCATAGTTAAAATAGCTTTAAAAACATACTAAACAATGTTTTATTAAAAATGTAAAAATGCAGAATGTTTTGTGTGATGGGTAGGTTTAGGGGTGTAGGGGGATAGAATGTACAGTTTGTACAGTATAAAAACCATTACGTCTATGGATTGTCCTCACTAAGATAGCAAAACAAACCTGTGTGTGTGTGTGTGTGTGTGTGTGTGTGTGTGTGTGTGTGTGTGTGTGTGTGCACGTGTGGTTCAGGTAAACCCTATGTTATCAGAACAGATTGTCCCTACAAAAATGGCAGTATCCAAAATTCTTGTTCTTGTGGGGACATTTTTTGGTCCCCATGAGGAAAACTGCTTATAAATCATACTAGGTGATGTTTTTTGAAAATGTAAAAATGCAGAAAGTTTTCTGTGATGGGTAGGGTTGGGGAGAGAATATACAGTTTGTACAGTATAAAAATCATTATGTCTATGGAAAGTCCCCATAAAACATGAAAACACAACGTGTGGGGGTAGCGGCAGAGCAGTGTGGGTAGCAGGGACATCATACTCTCTTCCAGCGTTATGACACAAAGGAGATGCACAGTGTAAAAAAGCATATTGTAGGTGGGAAGAGAGAAAGCAAACATAAACATGATGTATTTCTGGCAGGATCCTTATAGCGCAATGATAGCTTTTAAAATGGATGATATTGGATGTTGGTGCTTAGATGCAAAAATGTGTGTGTGTGTGTGTGTGTGTGTGTGTGTGTGTGTGTGTGTGTGTGTGTGTGTGTTTTTATGTGCGTGAAGGATTTGAGCAAACTTTCATCTCTTTATACTGCATATAGCTGCAGATTTCGTACAGGTTCTTTGCATTCTTTCATGTGTCATCCTGATGTCTTCAGCTCATGTGTCATGAAAGCTCCCGGCTTCATCTAATTCCTCACTTATTGATTTCCTCATGTCTGATCAGTGACCCTGATAATCATTTAAACAGAAGAGTTTAAATGCATTCAGATGGCACTGCACATGTGTACTAGGTATTTTTGAATCCGACTGAGTCATATTCAAGGGCTTACATGGGTAAAATTTTCTCCTTAAACAGATTATTTAGGTTCTACACCAACCGTTTTTAATCAGACTGAAATTTCATTTGTATCGAGCTTTCATCCGTATTCCCTATCGAGCTCAGCCTGACTGATTGAGGTGTTTACATGATGCTTTTCAGTCAGGTTGAGCCATCAATCCCAATGAACTATTCCCTTTAACTCACACATTGATGCTCAGAGCCCATGAGGAAAAGCTCTATAGATTCAATACAATCATACAGATGCAGAATAATGCAGGTTTGCCGAGAGAACACACACACATACACACACGCTGCTGAAAATGCTGCCCTCCCACCAGCATGTCATCACGGCCTACAGCGTATTCTGAATGTAAAGAAGGTCAGTGTGACTGGACCATCTCAGCATATCCATTAGAAAATACAGCACGTCTGTGTCCTGACAGACTCATTTATTCATCCAGAAGCAGCCCACCTCTTCATCTGTCCACAGCCAATCACACACAGGCCTCGGCTGCAGCCTTTATGTTACTGCAGATGGGATTGTATTTTTGGAAACACAATGACGTTTTTATTTTTGTACATACAGTTCTCTAGATGATTGGTCTGAGCAGCAGATGTTTGGTTCTTCAGACTTCAAAAGTGGCTGTTGCTTTCTGGGAAAAGGCTCCCTATAAAAAAGGTGTTGTGGTGGTACCATACACACTATTAAAAATAAAGGTTCTTTATTGGCTTATGTTCCATGAAGAACCTTTAACATCTACTTCACAAAAGGTTCTTTATAGTGGAAAAAAGGGTCTTTAAGATTTTTAAAATGTTCTTTACATTACAAAAAAAGCGGCTCTATTAAAAAGAAAAGTTCTTTGATGAACCAAAAATGGTTCTTCTATGTCATGTGGTAACTTACCAAATCATTACCATGTACCGTGGTACTTCAAGGAGTACACAACCTATGGTACTTTCTATCCTTTGCGCTCATTGTGTTGTGTTTGCTTTCAAATCTCATACTGTCTTTATTGGACATCCTGTCTGTAGACAAATGCTAATGAAGAAACAATCAGATATATTGACCTTCCTGTTCCAAAAACAATTGTAACCCCATGAATAGATCAATGGAAACAGGAGCTGGAGAAGACTTAATCAACAGCTACACTACCTGCTATTTTATTGACAGTGGATGGTGGAGAGATGGTGTGGAAAAAGAGGGGAAAATGACATGAGACAGATCTGAAGTCGCTTACGTGACAACACCAGCTCAATGTGTTTGAACATGTGACAATTTGTCATAGTGGTGTTGCATAACAAATAATAAAACAACTACTATTTTTAGACTAAATAGACATCTCCATAAATTGGACAGGACAGATTCTGGTCATATGTGCACAAAATCAAGGAAACCAAATGGAAAAATACCTGAACACACAAAGGAAAAGGGCTCTTGTTTACTGTAGACGCAATCCTGAAGCGAGATCCACCTATTCTTCTTATTAAACACTCTGATGTTGTTTCATCATTTTTGACCAAAAATGTTAGTTTTTTTTTTTTTTTTTTACTTCATCAGAATGGTGAAAAAAATGACAGCATTGGAAATGAATCGGAGATGAATTTCATCTGTTGGAAACGTTTGGTACTGCGCCCAAACAAATTCTTACTGAAAGCTAATTTTTTGAGATATCAACCTCAAATTTGGAACACGGCTTGTTTAGATTTATGGCTTTGATTTTCTCACAGTTTTAGAGTAAAACGTGTTTTGGAAAATATACACTATATTGCCAGAAGTATTGAGACACCCCTCCAAATCATTGAATTCAGGTGTTCCAATTACTTCCATGGCCACAGGTGTATAAAATCAAGCACGTAGGCATGCAGACTGCTTCTACACACATTTGTGAAAGAATGGGTCGCTCTCATGAGCTCAGTGAATTCAAGCGTGGTACCGTGATAGGTTGCCACCTGTGCAATAAGTCAATTTGTGAAATTTCCTCACTACTAAATATTCCACGGTCAACTGTTAGTTGTATCAAAACAAAGTGGTAGCGATTGGGAACAACAGCAACTCAGCCACGAAGTGGTAGGCCACGTAAAATCACAGAGCGGGGTCAGCGCATGCTGAGGCACACAGTGCGCAGAAGTCGCCAACTTTCTGCAGAGTCAATAGCTACAGACTTCCAAACTTCGTGTGGCCTTCAGATTAGCTCAAGAACAGTGCATAGAGAGCTTCATGGAATGGGTTTCCATGCCCAAGCAGCTGCATCCAAGCCTTACATCACCAAGTGTAATGCAAAGAATCGGATGCAGTGGTGTAAAGCACGCCACCACTGGACTCTAGAGACTCTCGAATCTCTCGACTCTCAAATCACACTTCTCTGTCTGGCAATCCAATGGACGAGTCTGGGTTTGGCGGTTGCCAGGAGAACAGTACTTGCCTGACTGTATTGTGCCAAGTGTAAAGTTTGGTGGAGGGGGGATTATGGTGTGGGGTTGTTTTTCAGGGTTTGGGCTTGGCCCCTTAGTTCCAGTGAAAGGAACTCTTAATGTTTCAGCATACCAAGACATTTTGGACAATTTCCCAACTTTATGGGAACAGTTTGGGGATGGCCCCTTCCTGTTCCAACATGACTGCGCACCAGTGCACAAAGCAAGGTCCATAAAGACATGGATGAGCAAGTTTGGTGTGGAGGAACTTGACTGGCCTGCACCTCAACCCGATAGAACACCTTTGGGATGAATTAGAGCGGAGACTGCGAGCCAGGCCTTCTCGCCAACATCACTGCCTGACCTCACAAATGCGCTTCTAGAAGAATGGTCAAAAATTCCCATAAACACACTCCTAAACCTTGTGGAAAGTGTCCACAGAAGAGTTGAGGCTGTTATAGCTGCAAAGGGTGGGCCAACTCCATATTAAACAATATAGATTAAGAATGGGATGTCATTAAAGTTCATGTGCACGTAAAGGCAGGCCTCCCAAAACTTTTGGCAATATAGTGTATATATTTTATATAAAAATTGAAAATGGTATTTTTGTGCATTTTTCATAACAATAAATGTAAAATTGTTACAAATTCATTAAACTTTTTTCACTTCAGCAATAATCTGCCAAGTGTCGTCTTTAAAAAGAGACCAAACTAAAGTCTGTACTCCAAAGCATTCAAGATTTATGACAGTTTAAGTTGGAAATTTCATTTTCAGATCCACTAATAAATGGATTATAACTACTGCATAAATATAATTTAGTGCAATAAAATCCCTTAAAAATACAAAATATTAATTAAAAAAACATCATCAATCTAAAGTATAGTACCATCATTTCATTTAAAAAAAAAAAAAAAAAAATATTTGGTCATTTTTGACAGACACGCTGTCACGGAGTCCTGCACTCTCTTGTCTGGTCTCATCAATATGAACCTCAAGACTACTTACCTGCTACTTACCTGATTCATCTGCCTTCTGTCTTCTGCCATCCGTCATCCGTCATCCGTCTGTCTTCAGTCCTCCTACCAATCCTGCAAAGAGACATTATATTACTTTCAGCTAAGTCATACTTCAACGTGAACTCTACAATATACTTACCATTCATCTCCTCTGTCCAGATCCTTGTCTCTGATTTAAATAAAGACTGTGTTTGTGTTACTCACCTGTCTGTCTCCTTCTGTGACATGACACACGCGAACAGTACCAGAGGGTCAGAATGATATATTGACTTTGTTTTCATGCAGACCCTCAGGTTTATTTAGACAGATGCCCTAGGAGAAACACTGTGCTAGGCCATTTTTTACTATTAAGTATTCTTATACAGAGCCTGAATGAAATTCAATGGCCTTATAGGAAAAAAGTCATGAGCTCATGTAGCGATGTGAAACAACATTTCTCAAGACTTCAGTTTTATTAGTATGACTGTAGTATGTATTCATCTGTTTATCTGTGTGTGTTGTGTATGAGGACTTTTAAGGTCAGGCCGTTGATGTGGATGCTGGTAGACAGTCTGCACTATGTCTGTGAGTGTGTGACCTTACCGTTAATGCAGTGTATTAGACACTCAAGTGCTTCCTGTTCCTCACCAAAACAACCTGTGTGTCACTCAAACACTCATCCACAGCATCCAGATGATTATTTTATGATGTTTTATTTTGGAACTAAGGCCTGTATGAGCAACCGTGTAGCAGCGGTTCACTGCCTTCCAAGAACAACACATTACAAAACTCAGGAGGTCAGACTAAAAATGGTATGATCTTTTTATTTTGTCCTTAGCAGTAAACAAAATAAAAAATAAAATAAATGAAGTGTTTTATATGCACCTTATATTTAATATGGACCAAATATTAGTTTGTAGTTATGTTAAACCTATAATTCCATTAAGTTAAAAAAAAAATTCTATTAAATTCTTAGACATTTTTTCTCATAATAATTTTGGTAACAGGGATGAATGATTGTGCTTGACGTATACACTACATTATATTAGAAAATATAATGAGAATATTTTCTTGTCTTCCCATCATGCTGTAGAAAAGTTCAATTTTATAAAATATATATTTTTTTTTTTTACTTTTTTTTTTTAATTCAATCTATATCAAAATCATTGTTTTATGATTTGCGAAGGGGTGTCTACAGATTTTTAGTGGATTTAAAACTAGCTGCTTTTCATGCTATACTAATTTTATGTAGTTCTCTCTAAAGAATATGGCATCAGTGATGTTATTGCTTTTAAAAAAGTAATAGAGCACCAATTTGTTCTCTATTTGTGGAAAGTGGCACAACTACGCAGTCATTTCTAAAGCACACATGAAGAGGAAGAGTGTGACATGAAACATACAGTCTCTATGCTTAACAAAGCTCTCATTAACTTCCCCTGTGATTATACACACTCATTAGTGTGTATGTGCTGAATATGTGGGTGTAAATGGACTGGTGAGGGGAAAAAAGCAATTATTACATGCACCAAATGGTAAAAAATAGCAGAGTGAGCCCCTTGAGCAGTAATAAAATGTGCATTGTGCTCTTGACAAATGAATGGAGATTGAATAGAGTTTCCTAAGAGCCCATGAGAGTTGAATGAATGACTGGACAGAAAAATGATGCACATGTTCATTTCCTCTTCCTCCACAGATAATCGCCTATCAGCCGTACGGTAAATCAGTGGACTGGTGGGCGTACGGCGTGCTCCTCTATGAGATGCTGGCTGGGCAGGTAGGTGGACATGCACGGAAAGTTTTTGCAAATCATTTAGTATTCTCTGTAGTACTCAAATGAGTCAGACAGCGGGGCTTTTCAGAGCCTCTTTGAATACCTGTGATTGCAGTCCTACTGTGATCAGCCAACGCCACAGAAAATGACTTTCAGCACAACACGCTGTCTCTGAGCAACAGAGAAAGAACTGAGAGTTTGCACAAAGTGCTTCTAATGGAACAAGAATTGCATTTTCATGGTATATTTAGGTCCTGCAGAATTTTGCAATTTTGTTTTTTACCTTCTGTGTTCAATACACATTAACTCTTAAATGCATAACTCGGGTCTTTATCAACCCGGGATGTCTTTCACCACCCTCCCATTCGTTCATTTTTTAAAGTTAGACATCAACCTTCTTAGTATTCCTCAATCTATTTATTATAAACTATACAACTAGAAACAATATAAAATTATAAAATAATGTCTGTTTCTTGAATACATTTTTTTGTAAAAAGTGTTTTGGGTAATAGTGCAATAGTGTAAGTATGTTTTTTCTGCGCAACAATTATTAAATCTCTGATGACCCTATAAGTGCAATTCACCTTTATTCCTCAAGGTGGCAATGTCTGATACATAATGATAATGTGATGTTTCACTCATAATTACTGCAGGCATAAAACAAAAGAATACACAAGTATCATCAGCAAAACTTGAAATGGCTCAGCGATTTACTGCAGAGCAAGTACTGAACGGCATCAAATATTAGTGTCACTTGATGGTGGATCTGGTGAAGAAGGTGTCAGTGTAACAGACGTAGGCTAATAAGAGCTGTGAGCCGCTTAGAGCGGGTGGTTTGAACAGGAGGGGTTACATTGGTGCCGTGACCCGGATGGGAGTGAGGTTTAGGGGGTTAAGTGTAACAGACGTAGGCTAGTAAGAGCTGTGCGTGTAAACCTCACTTCCCTCATCTCAAGAGGTGCTCTAGTGACTGACACTAGAGACTGCGGTCTTTAGCCTCCTTGTTAGAGGGCCCGACTCCCATGCCAGTGGACCTGGGTTCGAGTCCAGCTTAGAGCGGGCGGTTTGAACAGGAGGGGTTACATTGGTGCCGTGACCCAGATGGGAGTGAGGTTTAGGGGATGGGTGTTACAGACATAGGCTAGTAAGAGCTGTGTGTGTAAACCTCCCTTCCTTGAACTCAAGAGGCGCTCTAGTGACTGAGGCTAGAGACTGCGGTCTTTAGCCTCCTTGTTAGAGCGCCCGACTCCCATGCCAGCAGACCCGGGTTTGAGTCCTGCTTAGAGTGGGCGGTTCGAATAGGTGAAAACGATAGTTTTGAGAATATGTTTGAGATGGCGAATATGAGCCAGATGCTGAATGTACTGGCATATGAGTACTCGTGACGATGACAGTGATGATGGTAAAAAGCATCTGCTCAAATTGAACCCTTACAAGTTCCAGTAGGTAACAAAATATGCTTAATTTTATTATTTTATAATTGTTATTAAAATATCAAGAGAGTTTTACACTATTGCATCAATTAGAGATCCATCCATCCATATAGATCCGGGTCGCTAAAGACCCAAATATAGTGCACTTTCAGTGTATGTTCTCTTTGTTTGTCTATGGACTTTTGTCATAGTTCCTGTTTTCCATCCCATGTGCCTTTTTGTAGTCAAATAGTAGTTTTTCCCTTGATTGTGTCTTGTTAACTTTTTACCTTGTTAAGCTTGTTTCCCCTTGTGTATATCTATAGCCCTTATGTTTCTCTTGTTGCTTTGTCAGTTGTTGTTTGTAATGGTTCCAGTTCTGCTCGTGCTTCTGTTTCTTTGTTTCTTGTGTTTTCGGTTATTTATTTTGTTACTTTATTAAAAACCCTGCACTTAGATCCTTGCCTCTGCCTGCTTTCTCCTGCTACTGCTTGTTACAGAAAGTCTGAGGCAAAACATTGCATAAAAAAAATAAAAGGTACACTGTTTTGAAAGTATAGCATCTTTGCTGGAGACTTGTGTAATAAAATTGCTAAATAATAAGTATATTTTCACATTAATTAATATTTCTTAGAATAATGCATTGATACCTTAGATCTTTGTTCTGTTATATGTGCATTCATAACTTTTATTACAGTTCCAATTCTAAGAAAGAATCTGGAAGCTTCTAAGGAGATTTTTATTGAACAAAATTATTTATTTTAATACATTTTATATAATACCTTATATTTTATTACATTATTATTTACAAATCTTATGAATTCAACAGCTTGATATCATTGTTTATACATAGGTATTAGTACAGTAACATTTAGTAGTAACATTTACAGACTCATAAACACTTTTTTGTATAGATTTTTTTGATAGATACAATATGGATGTTTGAACAACATCTAAAGCGTAAACATTATTACATATTCACAGCTATAGAAACAGAAAATATTTACATATTTACATAAATAAGTTTTTATTTACATTATTTTTTTAAATATTTTACAGATTTTAGATCCCTTAGCCCCTCCCCTACCAGAGTATAAAAAGAATAAAATGTAATGGGCAATGACAATTTTTGTTTCATTGTTTAGTTTCAATTCAAAATACATACAAATTCTCATGAGATCATGTTGTATTTCAGAGAATGTAGCGGTGGTACTATGGAAAAACAACAAAAACATGTTTGTAATTGCAGCATTGGTTTCATACATTTGCATGATTTGCATGATGGTCATGATGAATAAACAGCTTTATTTGTCTCTTCTGGAATATTCTCTGTTCATTTTAATGAGATTCATTTATACAGACGGCTTCCCAGGCCTCAGTGTGAAACGCACTTCCTGTGTCATCTATACTTTATGCCAGAATGGTTACCAAGGTTACGTCGTTTACATCTCAGCTTCCTCTCACTGACTCCCGGGTCTAATTACCCAACAGAAGAATCTTGTTTTACAGTTGGTGTGTTTCACTTTAGATGGTTTTGTCTTAGACACCCCCATCCTGGAATGATTCCTGCTTATGTAATATCATCCCACTGCTATGAGGATACAAAAAAAAAAGACTGTAAAAGGACTCAGGAATCATGACATAAATGTGCATTGGTCCTCTTCAGAAACTATTGTATTGAGTTCTGTGGGTGTCTGCTAATGACCCATCAGCATGAGGAGGTTGCGGCTGTCAGTACTTCCGGAGACGGAGACTTCCGGAGACTTGAGACGGACTGAGATTCAGCTGTAAAGAATGGGAGAGAAAGAGAATTTGAGCTCAAGCTGTACCACAGAATCCATCTCACTTTTGTTGTTGGATGTAAGGGTGAACATAACTGTCTTCATTTACTCCCGACATCTGAGCCACTGAAAACGCAGTGGGTTAGTTTTGTTTTTGAAGGAAATGCACCATAGATCTAATATACACATGCGATTTCTATCCCTGTTGTTTATGTTCACAGACATAACCAACTGTGTGTGTTTTTTAAATAACCTTGTGCGTATTTGACAGTTTAAACACAATAAGATGTGAAAGAGAACTTAGTTTAATACACACGGGACGCGCCGTTCAACAGCCAGCATTCTGTACGCGTGCTTCAGATGTGTTCGCTCAGAAAACCATATATCAGAAGTTTAAACTGTTTAAACGCAAGAAAATAATACATTTTCATGATGACGAAGAGCTGCAATGTCATGTGAGCGTGAACGCGATACAGATGATAATCAAAACCAAACGGATGTGTTAGTTTTTGCCAGAGTATTCAAGGCACAAGCTGTACAGGCTCCACCCTCTTCTGGAAAGGGGGCGGGGAGCAGCAGCTCATTTGCATTTAAAGATACATGCTCGAAAACAGCATGTTTTTGCATGCACTCAAAATTGGTATTTACAACATGGTATAATAAATTATCTGTGTTTTGAGCTGAAACTTCACAGACACATTCTGGGGACACCAGAGACTTAAATTACATCTTGAAAAAAGGGACATAATAGGTCCCCTTTAAAAATAGCAGTGTTAGTTAAGGCTAAGAAAATTTAAACAGGTTGATACATTTATTGTGATCTCTCAGGATAACTGTTTACCAAAATTTAGAATAAAACTTGAAACATTCAAGACACTGTTTGCACTTGTTTATTATTTGGTTGATATGTTTTTATCCTAGAACATACATGGAAATGTAATCACGCTGCATTTTCTAACAGCCTCCATTTGACGGCGAGGACGAGGACGAGCTGTTTCAGTCCATAATGGAGCACAATGTGTCCTACCCCAAATCCCTGTCGAAAGAGGCCGTGTCCATCTGTAAAGGGGTGAGTCCTGAAACTTCAGCACCAGCTCCTTTATTCTTCCACATTTCTGTATGCTGTTGCTCACTGAATGAGAAAAGAATAATGCAGAGGCTATGATGAAATTACATTTTCATCTTGGATTAATAACTGGCGTACTTTAATATTGCTGTCAGCTCAAGTCATGGAAATATCACCTGCTATAATAGCTGAGTGGAAGATAATAATATTTCATTTCATTTGTCTTTCCACCATTCTGTTTGATTATGTTCCCCTATGAGGCCAGTAAAAATTAATATGATTCATGGTGGTGATATAAAAGGCAGTGATAAAACTTTATGATAATGGCCCTCAACATCATGATAATGTGTATCATTAGTTAATGTAGAATTGTTTCATATATCGTTAAACTTTAAATGATTTATATTTGATCATTTGGTCACAATGTAATTATAAAAAAGTGATAATAAAGCTTTAATGTTAGATAGTTAGGAACATTAGCCAAACTGGGAAAAGTTTGTGTTGTACTAGTATATTTTATAGGGGTCTGTTACCCAACCTGAGCCCAGAGGGACCTGCTTCGGGTTTCTATATAATGACAAATAAATTATATAATATAATATAAATGTTTTATACTTTAAATTTAGCCTTCCTATTTTTCTTTCATGATTGAGTCTGAGGTAGATGGTCTCAGGTTTAATAATCTCTGTCTTCTCGTCCACACACACACACACACAGCTGATGACGAAGCATCCATCTAAGCGTCTTGGTTGCGGTCCGGAGGGTGAGAGGGATATAAAAGAGCAAGCTTTCTTCCGCAGAATTGACTGGGAGCGGCTGGCCAACAGAGAGATCCAGCCTCCTTTCAAACCCAAAGTGGTGAGTGTGAATATGATGTGTGTGCATGTCTGTCACCTTTGCCAACACTGCTGGTGTTGGATGACAACTCATTTTCTCAGGTCACAGTAGACTCCACTGGATATCGTTCGGTTACTTGCACAACTCCTGTTCTTTGATAATAGTATGATGTGTCATAGTCTTAGCCTTACATGATCCTCTCCATAAGATGGCTACAGCTGGTGAATCCACCAATGGCTAGCTGCTATGTTACTTCCTAGTGTCAGGCCGTCTGGTTTTATCAGTCAGTAGTGCGTCAACCAACTATGCTCGCAGTTTCCGTTGTTACCAACATAGTTCAATGATTTGGAGTTTCCTGAAACCATAGTTCCAACGAACATTCTCAAACAGCGTCACAAATTTGTGCCTGACAGTCACTCCGACTCTAAATAATCCAACATCTAAGAGTATATGATCATATGATGCAAGTTTTTGACAACGCATTCAGTGCTCCAGTTAGTCTAACAGTACACTGAACTGAGAACAGTCTTTCGGACATGTCTGACATGCTGTGAACTGTCTGCCGAGGGTTTCATAAAGATGGAAAAAAGTACGTTTCTAATGTCTTTTGCTGAAAAGCATAACATATAACAGATAAAACATATTGGAAATATTATAACAGTGATCCGATGGAAGTAGTTCTCGAGTCAACAGCAGTACTTATAGCAGTTAAGAGTCGGTTAATGGTCACAACAGTTCTCGAATCACCAGTTCTCTCTCCAGTCAAGAGTCAGCTAATGACTTAGTTCACCCAAAAATGAAAATTCAGTCATTTATTACTCACCCTCATGTCGTTCCACACCCGTAAGACCTTCGTTCATCTTCAGAACATAAATTAAGATATTTTTGATGAAATCCGATGGCTCAGTGAGGCCTTTATTGAGAGCAGTCACCGTCTCCTCTCAAGATCCATAAAGCTACTAAAGACATATTTAAAACAGTTCATGTGACTACAGTGGTTCAACCTTAGTATTATGAAGCGACGAAAATATTTTTTGTGGGCCAAAAATTACAAAATAGCGACTTTATTCAACAATATCTAGTGATGGGCGATTTCAAGACACTGCTTCATGAAGCTTCGAAGCTTTACAAATCTTTTGTTTCGAATCAGTGGTTCGGATCGCCAAAGTCTTGTGATTTCAGCAGTTTGGAAGTTTGATACGCGATCCGAACCGCTGATTCGAAACAAAAGATTCGAAGCAGTGTTTTGAAATTGGCCATCACAAGATATTGTTGAAAAGTCGTTATTTTGTTTTTTTGGTGCACAAAAAGTATTCTCGTTGCTTTATAATATTAAGGTTGAACCACTGTACTCACATGAACACTGTAGGCACATTTTAAATACGTCTTTAGTACCTTTCTGGATCTTGAGAGGAGACGTGGCTTTGCTCTCAATAGAGGCCTCAATGAGCCATCGTATTTCTTCAAAAATATCTTAATTTGTGTTCCGAAGATGAACCCGAAGGTCTTACGGGTGTGGAACGACATGAGGGTGAGTAATTAATGACAGAATATTTATTTTTGGGTGAACTAACCCTTAATGGTCACAATAGTTCTCGAGTCACCAGTACACTGATAGCAGTTCTCTCTCCAGTCAATGGTATTTTTTTAACCAGTTCATTGAAACGAACCATCAGAAAGAACCGGCTCACGGAAAAGAATTGGATTTCCCAGCCCTTTGTGACAGGGTTTCATTTTCAGGGTTTCATTACTAACTGAATAAGATAGTGCTAGCTGGCTAGATAGCTATCAACCTGTTAGTGAGCAATAGTACACATTAGCATGCTAACTATGTTCCTTAAGTAAAAAATTCTTCTTTTTTTGTTGGTGGCTCGGATTCTTAAATCATTCACTGAATGTACCCATTCTCAGGTCTGCTGATCTATCAGATCATTGAGATGAATGAATAATTTTCTTTCTTTCACTTGTTCAGTGCCTGACAGGATGCTGAACATTGGCAGAGGGAGGCTTTGATGAACTGCCTAATGAAGTAATGGGGGGTTGAGAGCTCACACTGTTACAGCTCAATGTACTGTTTATAGCCTTGACCAGCCAATGAGGACGTTGACACAAGATCAGTCTGTCCTCAAAGTAAATATGAAATCTGTCCCGTTTTAGTTTACAGTGCAGTGAGACTTGATCTTATCTATCAGTATTTATTGGATGGTGCAAAATTGGCTCTATATGACAGGTGGATGGAGGAGATGGGCCTAGAAATAAGAGGTTTCGGAGATGTCAGCTGAAAAGGGAAAGTCATTTCAGAGCAGGTGGATTATGGACTGAAGACAAACATTTTTTTTTTTTTTTCCTTCAGAATAATGTGCACTGATGACACATGCATAATAAGATCAGGACTGTGTATTATAAAAGTATACAGGGTCTTTTTTACTTTATGTTCATTTTAGGTGTAATAACTCAAGAGAAATCAGGAGATGATGAGCTCCTCCTGAAGCCTTGTTCATACTTTCGCTTGGCTTGGCCTGACTGCGCGCACACTTCCCCAGACAGACGAGGCATTAATACTTGACACGCTCGCAGTTGTACTATTCTTTGAATTGACAGAGTAAATGTCCTCTAAACCATCAGGAAGCAGTAGTGAGAAGAAGTAAGGTTCTCAGAACTTGTACCTTAGCAGAACTCTGTCATCAGAAGGGACTGTCAACAGTAGTGCTGCAAACTCCAATGTAATAGAACGGTGTTGTTGTTGTTGTCTTGTGTGTCTATTTTTTGTGCTTTAAAATATTTTTTATTGGTGTAAAAGTAATTTTATAAAACGGATAGTTGCGGCCCTTGATTCTGATTGGTTGAGCCACATTCAAAGCCCTGGTAAAATTCCTGAAAACATACAGCTGACCGCATTACATAAGTATCACTGCACCACTCAATGTGTATGTCTTAGCAACCACTCTTAGCAACGTAAACATGTTTGTTCTCAATTGATTTTATTCATTGAAGCTTACTGCATTATGTAGAAGAATATTATGAGAGAGATATGGAGTGAATTACCTGCATTCAAATTTAGCATTTTCCTTCAGGTCAGTCCTATGTTCATAATAAAAAAATCCGTTTGAATGTCCGCTGCGATCTTGTCCTTTTAACAGTTAATGGGTTTTCCCGTGCCCTGCAGTTCTCAGGCTTCAGAAGTTCCCCAAAAGAAGCTCACTGGTTCAGCCCAGAGAGTTTACGGAGAACAGAAAGCTGTGCAAACCTTTTCATGCATCTGAAAAAGGTGATCCCAGTTTAATGGAAGAAGCCAGGGGTGATCATATTAAAAAATGAAGTATCTGTTAATCACTGTTCAGGGCAATACGTTTTGGTGATTACCACTCGCACTTGCAGGATGTTTTCACACCTGGCTCGTTTGGAGCATTTGTTTTGAATCCTGGCTCGTTTTCTCTCTTAGTTTGGTTAATTTAGGCATCTATGAACACGACAATCGATCATATCCACACCAAAACAATTGGTCCGAGATCGCCTAAAAACTCTGGAGAGGTTTGGTTGTGGTGATTCTGGTGCACTCTGACCAATAATAGGACACATTTTGGTACATTTTGAAATGTTTTCTAGTGAAAGCAAATCAAACCAAGAAAAAAAATGCAACATTGTAACAATTTAAGACCCTGTTTTGGATTAAACCAAACAATCTACAGATCAGAAAATGACCTTAGTCCACCTAAGTCAGCTTGGCTTAATAGAGGAGTTCACATGATAAAAGCCTGGACTATTTTAAGAGTCTTTTCATGTTTCAAAACCAACCACCCTGTGCGTTGATCTTCACTCACTGTATGGGTGTTGAAGTTTTTTTATGGGTATAACCTGATTAATCTCAACCTGTGGCTACCCATGTGTGTTTGCAGACCCTGGGGTTAAAAGAGCCCCCTCAAAGGACCCCATTGGTACGCCACAGGCGCTAGTGCTGGACTGCAGCCATTTCAATCTTTAACACAACCCTGAATATTCCCCTTTCAATCACTTTTATAATATCCTCAATTTACTGGACATATAAGTGTACATGACGTCTGTGAAGTCCTACATGAATGAGTTTTCTCTCAGAAACACTGCAGCTTTTCAATTGAATCTAAAAATAACCCACGTCTTTTTTCTCCCCTTCCTTTCACAGTGCGGCAAAGCAGCAGAGAACTTCGACAAATTCTTCACCCGCACGCAGCCCATGCTGACCCCTCCAGACCAACTGGTCATCGCCAACATCGACCAGAGCGAATTTGCTGGATTCTCTTTCATAAACCCAGAGTTCATTCACCCATCGTCGCTTCACAGCGTGGTATGAGACGGCCCGATGAAGAAGAGGCTCAAACTAACAACCGCATCCATGTTATTTATGAACTCACCAAATCTTTGTAGACAGTTGAATACCCTTTATCTGAACATATCTGAACTGAGGGGGGGCTGGAGAAGCGGTTTTGATGGCTGAATGGAGATGTATCCACATTCAGACTTCGAGGGCAATATCTAATGGAGATGATGTACGATCTGTTCCAAAGCCTGGTGAGCATTTATAGGCACTAGACACTCTTAAAAATAATTGTCCTTTATTGGCACTGATGGTTCTATGAAGAATCTTTAACATCCATAGGACCGTTCCATTACACAAAAGGATCTTTAGATTTTTAAATGTTCTAAGAAAAAAAAAGAACTTTTTAAAACAAAAATGGTTCTTCTATGGCATCACCTAAAAAGTTCTATGGAACTTTTATTTTTAAGAGTGCAGACTTGTTCCCAACAAATCATTATTTTATGAGGTTCCATCTCGGTTAGAATGCTGCTTGTGTAGGCAGTAGGCAGCTCTCTAGGCTTTTAAACAGAACAATACTGTAGTAATGACAGTTTATCTAATGCTTGTATGCAGATAGAAGTCATGTGCAGGCCCAGTATATTTTACAAAACCTACAGATATTTTTGATGGTGGAGATGGTGAACGATCCCCTTTTCCAGTCCTCAGATTATTGTGTGTGAAGCATGCTGACATGAAACAGGTTTTTGTGTCCTATTCCTTATGTCCTCTACTGCCATTTCTAATGTTCTTGAATTATATATTTGTAAATCTAAATCTTGTTATAGGAGTGCCAAAATATAACTGCATCAAAAGATTTTTATATCCAGCTCTATATATGCATATTGATTTCCTACTAGATGGTGGTGTCCCTTATCTTGGGCTGAAACTTGAACCCTTATCGCTCCTCGAGTTTTAGCATGACAACTTCCATTCCCGTCACTGCCTGCTCGTCTGGTTTCTACATAGTCAACATATACAGAACTTTTTCTCTCGCTCTAAATGAGCGATTCCTCATTGGTAATACGCAGGCCCACAGAACTCAAAGAGAATTGGAACATCTGTCCTGCACGTCCCTCACCACTTGCATGTTCATTTTTATTAAATGCTTCATTTAGCACATTTAACGATGTTTAAGCCCATACCACAGTTTTTCCCTCACAGTCACAGCAAAAAAGTCTGCAGATTCTTCCTGGGCCTGGTAATGAGTAACCATTGCAACATATCGAGTCGCTTCAGTTAGAAATGTAAATGGTCTTTGGTTTAAATCTAGCATATTATGCTAAAGAGAACTAGCACTGCTACAACATAAAGAACATGTAAATGCTTACTGTAGGGGGTTGGGTCTCCAAAACCTGTCAAAACTAAACCCAGGACATATTTCACCCAAGAAATTCTTTGCTTAAAGAAAACGAAGCCTGTTTTTAGAACCATTAAGATTTTTTTGCATTGTGACATTTTCAGCACTCACTGTTAAAGGGGCTATATATAAGAATTTTCATGTACTAATCACTTTTTTATTGTCAGTGTGTAAACATTTTGTAATGAAACTTAAAAATGAGAACTTCCCCGAGTTCTTAGGTTGTCTATGAAAGATTTTTATGTGAACGACACATGAAACGAATGCTTATACAATGTTCAGGATAAAGCCAAAAGAGCAATTCTGTACTGTAATGTCAATGTGTCATGCAAAGAAAAGGGATTAATTGAAACTGTAGTCTCACATAGCCAGATCTATATAGTCTATAGTCTCAAATATACTTTAAAATCAAACTATCATTAGTGTAATTTTAATGACCTCATCATTCAATATGGTGTAACATATCTACATCACTATGATCAGATGCTTTCTGAACTGCTGCTTTCGCACTGCTATCATTTTTGTTGTGTGTTTATTTTGTTATTGAGAGGAAAGCGTGCAGCACATATTTACATATATAAACGTCACTCTCAGCAGCGTGGATTGCGTCTGGATGTTTGTTAACAGTATATCGCTGCAAAGGTATTTTACTTCTTAGCAAAGAACAAAAAGAACTTCACCGTGAGCCTTGAATCAAGGTCAGTCTCTTGTACGTTACGTGTGCACGAGTGCGAACAGTAAATTGCTGGATGCAGTTCACTTAACAGCCACCGGTGTCACTAATAACAAGAGTTTCTGAATTCTACATGTAGCCCCTTTAAGCTTATTTCCCCTAAATGCAAATTCTCCTTACTGAAATGTGGCAAAATGCAAAATAAAGATTTTTACTGTAAAATTTATTGTACATTATTAGGTTCAAATCATGGTAGTTTTTGTTGTTTGTGCTGCTTTTTACTGTAATACTTCATGACAATAATCAAAATCTGATGAAAATCATCACTGAGAATAACTACAGAAAAAGGTTTAAAAAAAACATTAATGTTAATGTTGATTTGAGGAGAAAATGTGCATAACTGTCCTAACATTTATGCCACAATACAAAAATTCCTAATGGTCTTTAAATGCAGTATTTCTTTCCATTTAAATCATTACAATCTGTGACCCCATAATGCCCAACATGATTTTGTGACTTATGTTTGAGGGGGATGGGAGGTCAGTTATGTATAACCTCTAATATAACCCTTTTTCTGGTAGTGTTTATGTCCTTTGGTGATGAATACTCGTTGTGTTAAACTACATGTTCTGAAGTTCTTATCAAAGAGAGCTTTCCAGTATACTGTATATCCAATATTTTCTATCTTTTTAGGTCTTAGTTTATGATCATCATGCATTTTTGCTCTGTGAGTACTTTTACGTAGAGCGCTATGTTTACTCTTACACTAAAGGTACACTATATACCAAGATTTTTGTAAATACAGAGAAGGCATACATTATCTTGCAGATTTTATACTGAGAACTGAATGTGCTTTTACTAACTTAGATGGTTTCTATGTTTAGATGATCCAAAAAGACTAGTTTGGCTAATACTGAGATATAGCTTTGGTATCTGCAAACCTTTGTTATATGTAATTCTGCTATGTTTTCTATGCTGATAGTAGGAGCTGTATGTAGACTGACTGGGCTATGTGGATGTACTCAGTGCTCCTACATACAGTATGTGTGTTTGTACTGCAGCTGCTGTGTGCATGTGGGGTGTCGGCAAATCAGCGCATGCGAAACGTGTTGCATGATTCCAGGAATCCGGAGTCCTATAGCATGGAACGATTGTGACACCGAGTACGATACCTGTCCCACCTTAACTATCTTCCATTGTGTTGTTGCTTTCGTTCCTGTTTAGTTTCAGTCAGTGGATGAAGAACTAGACTTCCATATAGATTCCAGCCACTACTGAGCAAATTCTGTCTGACTTACCTATACGACAACAGAAGATGGAAATTCAGTAACTTCAGACATCATTTTATGGATTCTCCTTGTAATCAGTACCTCAGAAACATTAGATGGCTCGGTTTGGGCTCTAGTCTTGTGCCAAGCCCTTGGTGTAACACTGTAGTTATCAGGTGCAACACTGTTGAATTTCACCACTGATTCCTCTCTGATATTTTTGAATTTTAATAGACCTTTGATGTGCAAGCCCCTGTGTATGGAAGAAAAACAAAAAAACAGGATTAAGTAGATATTCCATGTGTTTATTTCTTCATCCCATGAAGTAAATGGATTCATGTCGATACGAGTGGAAATAGAGCCGGTCCTCTTATTAAGCGATGCAGAAAGTATTAAAGTGTTTGTCTTGCAGGATGCAGGTTAACACAGGTGTCTCACATTGAGAGTATTTGAGAATGTAAAGTTCACGTGTTTGGTTGTGATTTCTGCATGTGAGGTGGCATTCCAGCATTCACTTGACATATTAAGTATCTTATATGAACATTCCACCCAGCCATTTCTTATTATAGATTTTATCAGGAATTATAAATATTATTATTATTATTATTATTAAATTATGAATTCCCAGACAGTGTTTTAGTTTGAAAAAGTCCTTTCACTCTTCTTTGTTTTTCTTTGTCCCTCTGTTCTTTGTGAAGGATAATGTGTATAAATAAATGTATGACAAAATGGATAATATCCATGTTCTGTTTCTTCAACATCATGAAGGTAATGGGGTTTAAAGTGCCCCTATTGTGCTTTTTTGGATATTACCTTTCATGTAGTGTGTAAAATAGCTGTTTGTGAATGTAAGGTCTGCAAAGTTTTAAAGATCAAAGTGCAGATAAAGGTAGTTATTGTGTCCTAAAAGAAAGAAGCGATTCTGAACTGCCTGAAACAAGTCGACAGTAATTACAGTCTCACTTCGTAAATGAACCTTCGTAGGTTTGTAACATATTTTGCATATCTCAGCCTATATTCTTCATTGGCTGCCCGTGAAAGTCTACTTTGACCTTCAGACACTGTAGTTGTAGCTGAGACTGGAGGAGATTGGTTCATGTTGTCGACATGTTGAGAAGACATTGTTTTCTGCACTGTGAATCCACTTCCTGCATGAACTTCCAAAGGATGAGATTGATACGGTAAAACCGACACTGTCATTACTATTCGTTTCACTGTGTATCAAGTGCTAAGGAACATCCGGAGCTGAAATTCAGATATGGTAATGGCTGTATGGTTTCCAACGTGCAGTAAGTGGTAGACCAATCACAAAAGACTGGGCCATCTGACCAATCAGAGAAGGAGGTTCTCGGAAAGGAGGGGTTTAGAGAGACTGAATCCTTTATATAACCGTTTTTGACACTGTCTGACACTGTGATGCTGCAATGTATATAATGGAAAATTAAAGTGTTTTTGACCTTGAATGCATGTAAATCTGTTGTAGGAGACCTTCAAAACAAGATTAGGAGCCTTTAAAATAGCATAATAGGAGCACTTTAAGACATATTGAGCACAATCTTCAATCTGTGCCAGCGCTCATCAACAAATATAGTAAATGTGGTTCATAAGTTCATCATTTTTCAGCTGGCTATGGTTTATTAAGCTAAACCACATTTAGCCTTCATTTATCCACACACTTCCCACAGTATTGACTCAAGAAGGGATCATGGGAAAAATATATAAAGATTCTGATGCCTCCTAATTATTCTGGTTACGTAGGGGTTCCATTAACAATTACTTAAGTGCTTTTAAGGAATAAATATATGGAAAAAATGAAATGCAGTTCCACTCCCAAATGATAGAATGAGGTGAATAAATACATTTAAAGGAGATCTACAGTATAATGCCCCTTTTACAAGATGTAATATAAGTCTCAGGTGTCCCCAGAATGTCAGAATCATTTATTATAGCTTATAAAATTTGCCCCTGGGTCCAATTGCAAATTAGCTGCTGCTCCTGGCCCGCTTTCCAAAAGAGGGCAGAGCTTTAACAGCTCATGCTTCAGTTGCTCAACAACAACAAAACTGGAGAATCTCACGCAGCCAAAATGAGGATTGCCAGTAGTGGTGTTCAGCCTTACATTGTTCAAACCGGAGTCGGACACTGATGGAGACACTCAGGAAGAAGTTCCTCAAGAAGACATTTCTGAATGGTTAGTGGATAAATTTATGTAGTTGCTGTGGAGTTGATTCAGCTAATCAACTAGCATGTGCCGTCATGTTAATCTTTTGTGCAAATCCAGCATTGAATTGACCCTCATTTGTGAATCAGTCCGGCGTAAAATGACGGCATGGTAACAACACTCTACTACAACAACTCTTCCTCTTCTCTAAAGCAGCCTAACATGTTGCAGCCTGTGTTCTCAGGGACAGGGTTTATGTAAATTTTAGGATTAGTGATGTCACTAACCTTGGAAGAAGTGCGATGTAGTCCCTACCAGCTGTCTGTTGTAGTCCTTAAACAGATAATTATTTAAAAGAAAATATCTCCCTTTGCATTGAACTTTGAGTGTCGTAACTTTGCAGATGTTGTTTATGCTCTAACAGCAACATTACACACTAACTAAAGTTAAAAAGTGAAATCATAATCAACAACCCCTTTAAAACAAATATAGCTGCAAGCAGCAATGTGGGCCAAGCCCCGAAGGCACCGCATGCAGAGCAAACACAATAAATACAGCATGTACAACAAGCAGAACGATCACAGCAAGCACATCACACTGAACAGTTAAAGGCTCTACGATGTGAATCGCAGAAGCACAAAAAAATATTAAGATTTTGTATATACTAAATGCACTGCATGTTATATTTAATAAGTTCTAATTGCATAATTCTCAGAAAGAAACAATGTCTTCTGGCCACAGTACCTCAGGAACAGGCACTATGCAATAAAACATTCAATCCACAAACCTGGAGCAGAGCAAGGGTACAGAGAAATTCTGCCATAATATTTCATCTCCAGTCTCATGGCTGAAGTTCTGAACAATTTAAAATTTACTGTGATAAATGATGTGGTCAAAATGTAACCTCTTCCCAGAAATACCTTTCAAGCCATGTTGAAGGCAACTCAGTACATCCTTAGCTGAAGGCAAACATGCCTCTTCCAAAAGATTTCTCTGGAAGAACATGGCTACACCCACAGGGTGTCTGACCACATATGGTGATGCTTTTTTGCTGCTTGGACCATATTTGGGATTCTTGTCCATAACACAAATGATTTTGTAATTTAACAGGGTACCTTCTGAGTTCCATGGAAAAAGCTCAGCATTTACTATATACTGTCCACTGTTTTTGGGAGGCTCCACTTTTGTTTTTCTTGTGACTGTGTGTAGAGTTTGCATTAAGTACATAGATATAGATACTTATTTAAAAAGTTATTAATATAATTATCATTATTATTGTAATTAATTATCATTATTTTTACCATAATGATTTTCTACATCCACTAAATGGCAACAACTCACCACAAAAGTGCTCGAAGTGCTTAATAAACTTCTCTGATTTGTTGATGTCTTTGGACTTTGGCACACTTTTGGCATTTGAACATTCATGTCAGCCTCCTTCAACTAACTGCCAACAGAGTACCTCTGGGATGACGTGTTTTTGTAGGCAAAACCCGGAAGCGAGTTAGCATTTTAGGACTTCCGGTTCCATCGCCCTAAAGTCTATGGGTTTTTTGAATGGGTTTTTGCTAAATCACCTGAAATAAGGTCTGTGGTTAACAAAGCCTCTAAATATTATATCTGACGACTTTATTTAGGCTTCAAAATGTATAAATGTTGTGTTAACTTGTAAGGATTATCTTGATAGACAAAACGTGTAAGTGTCATAAACAAAGAGCTTATTTTTTTGCGAAGTCTATGGGAAAAATGCATAGGCTTTCGATCGAGGGAACCCCTGCGCTGCTAACTTCTGGGTTGGCCTACAAAAACACTTCATCCCTGAGGTACTCTATTAAAGTTTTGTTAACCTTAGGCTATGTGTCTGTTTATTTAAAAAAAAAAATAATAATAATTTGAAAGAAAAGTCAATCAATTAAAATGTACACTAAACTTAACTATCGTAATAAACGTAACAAACTACATTTAAGTTATAATGTTATTAAAAATGAATAATATTTGTACACATTTGACCAACTCTTGTTTTACCTTAAAAAGATCACATAAACTTGAGCGGCGACTTCATGAAAAAACTTTTTGAGTGATGACTCGATGACGAATTCCTGAACTGTGAATCGTTTAATTTGAACGAACTGTTTGAACGAACAGATTCATTAAAACGAATCAGCTAACATCCAGGCAGCGACGCACGTACGCCCTCACACAGACGCGCAGTCAGAACACGCGCGCTCGCCTCTCTCGTGTTCATTCTCGTGCTCAGACTGCGCTGCGCGGACCTGCTTCACTCTATAGCTGGATTACACTCATATTTACTCTCATCAGTAATACCCTTCAGGTAATGTATCATCCTTTCAGTGTGGATGAAGGAATATGCTGCTGCTGTCGTAATTTATATACATGTCAACACAGATGCATGCGTCTTAAATGTGCTGATGATTTCAGTGGGATTTAAACTTGAGGCTAGTATATATATATATATATATATATATATATGTGTGTGTGTGTGTGTGTGTGTGTGTGTGCTTTGAATACGGTGATATGTTGATATTGAGTAAATGTTAAAAGTGTTTACAATTGCTTAATTTGTTGCTCAGTCCTCGCGTCATTTTGGTGCAACACGTGCAGAGAGTAAAGAGAAAAAATGTTTACAGTGATTACACCAGTTAAAGCGGTGAAAATGTAAATATAATTTAAAGGTAGGCTATATAAACTGTCTAAAACCTAGTGAGCTGCTGGTGATTTGGAACTCTCCTGCTCGCGCTCATAATGTGCTGCGCGCCCTTGCAAAAATGCACAATGATAACTATAGATTCAGTCATCATGTTATACAGTTATTGTTATTGTAATAAAATTGTGGTAGTTGGTTTTATCCACCACTGTCATAAAAATAAACAAAATTTACAGAAAGATTGTGAAGTTTTCTGACACTGTACTGTATACACTACTGATTTTACTGTGGTAATAATAGCTGTTGTTAGAAAATAATTAATAATTGGTTCTTCACTATAAAACAATGTGTGTCGGTCATAAAAAATATGATACCCAAAAATTCTAGCTTTTGAGACACTTCCATGTTCTTTAAAATTCAAGTCCTTTCTATTTCTATTGCGCTTTATACAGTACAGCTTGTATTGTAGCTTTACAGTAATAGACAGTAAAACAACATGATTAATGTTGCCAAATTCTTCAATTATGAAACAAATTCAATTTCCGCTGTAAAGCAGCTCTACAGAGGCCATTAATTCATTAAATTCGATGTCGATTCAATTTCTCAGTAACAACTTTAATGTTGCAAAGCTCATCAGTTATGAAATAAACTCATATCTACAGCTCTAGAAGACAACAGTCATTATTCATTTCAAAAAGTGAGAGAGATAAGCTTTTAAAGGGATAGTTCACCCAAAAATGAAAATTCCTCAAGTTGTTCTAAACCTGTATGAGTTTCTTTATTCTGTTGAACACAAAAGAAGATATTTTAAAGAATGCTGTTAACCAGACAATTTCTGGTCCCTATTGACTTCCATAGTATTTTTTCCCCATACTATTCCCATCAACTGTCTGGTCACCCATATTCTTCAGTATCTTCTTTTGTGTTTAACAGAAAGAAAGAAACTTAGAACAGCTTGAGGGTGAGTAAATGATGGCAGGATTTTCATTTTTGGGTGAACTATCCCTTTAAGCGAAGAGTTTTACATGTCCTGTTTTACATGTCATACAAGACTGTAAACCAGGGGTGTCCAAACTCGGTCCTGGAGGGCCGCTGTCCTGCAGAGTTTCGCTCCAGCCAGCTCCAAAACACCTGCCTGGAAGTTTCTATATGCCTAGTTAGGTCTTGATTAGCTGGATCAGGTTTGTTTAATTGGGGTTGGAGCTAAACTCTGCAGGACAGCGGCAATCCAGGACACCCCTGCTGTAAACTCATATGCGGATTGTCTGGAAATCAGTTTTTGCATGGTTGTGGAGCTGCTTGTGACTAAATTTGTTTAAAATGCACACAATCTCTGTACAGTACTGTAAATGTGTCATTAAATGCTGTGTGTTTAGGAGAGAAGAGAGGAGCTGCTGCTCTGTGTCCCTCCCTTGTTAAACAGGTCCATCATTTCAGCAGCGATGGACGCTCTGGCATTCTGAGTGACAGGTACTGCGTTTTATATGAGAGCTTCATATATGACAGATACTGGCATGATGATTGATGTAAATATCACCTTAATATCAGTTTTGCAGTGCTACACGCCAAGCTGCCTGATCAAAACTTCTGAACCCTTAAGTTTCATTTTGCATTGTGCATTAACTGTTAGACAGTGACAGCTGCAGCTGCTCAAATCACGCATGTACAGATGAGAAATGCAGTGTGAATGCATGAGTGTGTATTTTTGTCTCCATTGAACAGTTTTATGTCTCCTTGTGTAGATGAATGAGCTTCTTGTGTTGTGGATATTCAATCTGCATCTGTGTGCTTCCGAAAACACTTGTTTTCATGAGGATTCTCATCTCTTTTTGAAAGGCACTTCATTATTCATTATGTCACATTTCCTAGAGATGATGGAAGTTGACGCCCTCCTGATTTCCAGTCAGCAAGCAGTGAATTGATAGTGACTGCATTTCCCTCAGATTCAGTGTGTAGCGCGGGCGCCCCCTGAAGGCTGAAGGCTGCGTGGCATGAGCGCGTGCGGGAGGAAGGCTCTGACTCTGCTCAGCAGTGTGTTTGCGGTATGCAGTCTGGGGCTGCTTGGGATCGCCGTCAGCACTGACTACTGGCTCTACCTGGAGGAGGGCGTCATCCTGCCTCTGAACCAGAGCACTGACATACGCATGTCAATCCACTCCGGCCTCTGGAGAGTCTGTTTTCTGGCAGGTGAGTTACATGGATGATTCGACTTTTGGGGGACTTTCTGTTCCTCAGTTACATACATTTACAATTATTCATTTAGCAAAATCTAAATGAGTGAATCTGAATTTTTTTTTTTTAAAGTAATCCACATCTCACTTACTACCACAAAGAATATTTAATGTACTGAAGAAGATAAACAAAAAATATCCAGCACTTTACATAGGTACAAATTATGACTTAAAGGTGCAATATGTAAGATTTTTGACGTGCAAGGAGTCGCCTGTCAATTGCGTCATACCCTCGGTTTACAGTTTTATTTTGTAGAAACCATGGAAACACCAAAGATGCTTTCATATTTACATGTTTTAATAGACAAGGGAACAACTGTTTGGTTACGTTTATAGACAGAAAATTAATTAATGTTATATAGCTCAACACGTTTAGTCTTATTGTTTAAATCTAATTTTCTTGATATTTTGCGAGTACCATGCTTTACCATGCCTCAGAGAAAAACACTATTTTGTCAAGTAGCTAACATAGCATAATCAGATGCAGCTTTATTTTTAGTAACAGTGATACAGCATTTTCTCCATCATACAATACGTTTTAAAATGAATTGCATGCCATTTATCAGCACAAGCCATCCAGCATTTAATATGATATTCCAAAATCGATCTATCTTACTGCAGTGTGTCTCAAACAAGTGTCCCGCAGCAGCCACCGAGCGAACGCACAGAGTAACATTATAACATTATTTTCAACACTCTCAAATGTATCTAATATGATAAACAGAGCTGTATTACCTCATACTCATGACCGGAAGAGCAGATGCGGCGCCGGCGACTGTGTCATAATAAAAGTTCCGCTGCTCGTGAGGCGTGTGTTGCGCAATCGCTCCAGCGGCCTCGTTCAGCTCCCACAACACTCGGTCCTGCTCTGCTTCATACTACAGTAACGTTAATAATCACATCCATGAACATGATTTCTTCTTGAGACCTATCCCGATTGTTTCCACCGGCTGTGATGTGAGGACCACATGTCCCAAGATTCTGCGCTCAAACTTGCCGTCATCAAGCTACACCTTTGTTTTGAGTAGGCCTCTAGCGACCTCTAGCGGACAGAAATATTACATATTGCACCTTTAAAACATAAGGCTGAAACTCTTTAAAAAATAGTATATAAAGTAGTATTAATAGTAGTATTAAAAATACCATATACGGAGGTCAAAATATTTAATTAATTTGATTATTTGTATTTTTATTATATTTAATAATTATTTAATTTACCCCCGGTTTCACAAACAAGGCTTAAGCTAGTCCTAGACTAAAGTGCATGTTTGAACTGTTTCAACTGAAAGAAACTTGCTATGAGATATCTCAAAATATGTCAGTGCAGTTGTTTTGTCTCAAGATGCACATCAGCAATATTTTTTTCTAAGACACGTTTCTAAAAATTACCTAAATGCCCTAATTAAACTAAGGCCTAATCCTGGCTTAGGCTAAGCCCTGTCTGTGAAACCGAGCCTTAATATCTGTTTTTTTAAACTATGATTTGTGTTTTTTTGTTATTTTAAGTTACTTTTTAAGTCATGGAATTGGATAAAAAGAAATAAAAATGAAACTTAAATTAATTTCTCATTCTAATAAAAATAAACCACCTTTTGTTAGGAGTGATTAACACTGCAGTGTCATGATGCATGGATATATGTGTGTATTCATTCTTATATTTATTTATGAATTTATTCTTAAGAGTCTAGATGTTTCCGCTGACTGGAGATGTTTTTGCGGATGTTCCCTGGTGTTTAACTTCACACAGCTTGTCACGACACCATTCGCTGAGGATGTTTCCTCCCTGATGGTGTGAATTGAGATCACTGTGTGAATAAGACAGAAACTCCCAGTGTTGATATAGGAAAGTAAGCTATTTACACCGCAGTCAGGGACGGCTTAACGCACAGGCCTACCGGGCACATGGCCAGGGAACTAGGACCCCAGACAAGCCCCCCAACCTCCACCATCCACCCCCCACTGCACCGCAAAAACTCATACTCAACGAGAAATTGGAGCGACACCGCTAAACTTATACTCAATCAACAAGAAATCAGAGCGCCACATCCTCATACTCAACGAGAAATTGGAGTGCCACACCGCACTACTAAAATCATAGTCAACGAGTAATTGGAGCAACACACTGCTAAACTCATACTCAACGCAAAAACGGAGAGCCACACCGCACCACTTAACTCATACTCAATGAGAAATTGGAGCGAGGCACCGCTAAACTCATATTCAACAAGAAATGAGAGCACCGCGTCGCACCACTTAACTCATACTCAACGAGAAATCAGAGCGCCACTCTGCTAAACTCACATTAAACGAGAAATCGGAGAGCCACACCACACCACACCACTTAACTCATACTCAACGAGAAATCAAAGCGCCACACTGCACTACTAAACTCATACTCAACAAGAAATTGGAGCGAGACTGCTAAAGTCATACTCAACAAGAAAATGTTGCTAAACTCATACTTAATTAGAAATTGGAGCACCACATCGCACTACTAAACTCATACTCAACAAGAAATCAGAGCGTCACGCCGCACTATTAAACATACTCAACGGGAAATTGGAGCAACAACGCTAAACTCATACTCAACGAGAAAATGGAGCACTACACCGCTAAACTCATACTCAGCCAGAAATAGGGCATTTTTTTCCAAAATGCAATTAATCCATCAATATAAAAGTTTTTTTTCATATTGAAAATACACAACAAAGTAAGTTGATCCACAAATATGACAGCCTGTGAACTTTGCCAATACTAATCTTATATACAGGCATTTGACTAAAAATACATTCAGTCGTCGCTCCCAAAATGAATTCAACGAGTCATCTTGTTAATGTTATAAATTAATTATGTCTCCGTTTGTCATTGCTGATTAAAGAGTATCTGGCGCCACCGCACGTTTAAAATAAACACATTTGCAGTGTACATTGGTATTAAAAACGGCTTTTAACTGTTCATGATTCAGTTTTGGGGACCGTGACAGAAGTTTGATGCTGTCGTGGAACAAACAACAGCCGGCATTTTTCCTCCTCCTGACTCGAGTGCCTCATCTTCTTAATCTCCTCACATAAATGATTACATTTTGATGACTTGCGTTTCTTCCCCACCGCAGAAACCACCATAGGTTCATCAATGTTATCAAAATTATAAATTTTTCTGTTTTTGTTGATCACAAAGTACAAAGCAGATAAGGAAAACTAGGATGCCGGGTGTATTCAGAGCGCCGCCATTACTGTTTACAGTGCGTGGAAAGGTGCGCTGTGATTGGTTGAGCGGATGTATTGCATTCTACAGAGAAAGGAGGCGTTTTGGAAAGAAAGGGAGAAAACATGACAGAATAACACGACGGATATCGCATTTTGCGCAAAATTAATAAATGACTTTTCAATACTGACCAGATACAATACAGATTTTGGCGGAAACTCATTTTTTTTTAAAAATGGCGTTTATCGCGTTTTAGAACCAAACTCTTCATATATATATATATATATATATATATATATATATATATATATATATATACACAGTTAACTCACCTACATTCCTCAACAGTTTTTCAGCATCCCTCCACCACCCCGTCTCCTCACTCTTGGCTGGTTCCTACCACAGCCAAGGATACTGGGGGAGTACTCTGGGTTTGGGCCAAATACCAAGCTGGGAGCCCTTTCCTCAGACAGCATGCCAAATATGCATACCATTTACTCTATCTGACTTATTTGTAAGTGCGAACTCGTGAAATACTCAATGAGAAATTGGAGCGATGCACCTCTAAACTCGCACTCAGCAAAAAATCGGAGTGCCATGTCCATTCCTTTATGACCACAGTGGACCTATATTCTGATGGTTACTTCCACAATGTCACAAAGCTCAAATCATCTCAAACTGGTTTCTTGAACATAACAATGAGTTCACTAAACTCAAATGACCTCCACTGTCACCAGATCTCAATCCAATAGAGCAGCTTTGGGATGTGGTGGAACGGGAGATTCGCATCATGGATGAGCAGACGACGAATCTGCAGCAACTGCGTGATGCTTTCACATTACACTGGTACTAGCAAGGTGTATCTAATAAAGTGGCCAGTTAGTGTATGTTTATACAAATGAACAATTGATCTCAAACATGTTAACCTGTACAGAGATTAGGCTAAATCTGCACCCCATTTTTGCACCATATTCCTTTTCTTCACCCCATTCCTGCAGTCCTTAATTTTATCCTCCTGAGATGGAATAAACATTTTTCATTTATGAAAAATAAAAATAAAATGTTTTTTAGATGTTTTAATCCCTATTTTTCACCCTTTTCCCTGTTAGAGTCAGTGTTCTAATGTTGTCCTGTAAATATCCAGTCATCTGAGTTCATTCCAATGGACTTCACACATTCAAAGGGGTTTTATTGGTTTTATACCATTATTTTTGAGTGGCCAGGCGTTCTGGACTGATTACAAAGGTTACAGCTCTATCTGTGTGTCCTCCTGTGGCATTGCTATGGCAGTTGTTGTCCGTGAGCAACATTTTCTGAATGTGTTTAATGATGGGATGTGTCCTGCTGTATTGATGAGGTTTATCCATGTGTGTTTGTTATCGTTTAGATGACATGTTGAGCTCACACTCCTCTGAATTGGCAAACAACGGCCTGCTGTGGCACAAACACACACATTAGTCTCAGTGAAGGAATGCACTGTGTGTGTGAAGATGTGGGCGAGCGATTGGACTGAGTTTGATCCAAACCCACACTGTTTATAGCTGGTTAAATTGAGCGTGACTGTGAACAGATGTGAGCAGTCGTTTGAGCTCTACAGGATCGGGCTGGTGGGATCACGATCAGCCATGTGATTCAAACACCCTTTCAGAAGTCCAGAAGTCTCAAGTTATTTCTGTGCTTCAAAGTGAGAGAGTTGCATTGCTTTGGGTGTTACAGTGTTGACCGTGTAAATGTGATGTGATATCATGACAGACAGTGATATCATGATCCTGTAGGTCTTACCACATGATGAAAGTGTCAGTGACTGCACTAACATTATATTCTCCCAAATGAAAAGGGAAGTCACAGATGAAGGCCATTAAAAGCCCTTCTTCTGTGAAACATAAAAGAAGATATTAGGGACTTTAAGCAACAGCTGATGTTCTATTGCACGACTTTAAAGGCAAAATATGTACGATTTTTAGATTAAAATATCGAAAAACCACTAGAGCAATGTTATATATTTTGTTGACATGTGTACTTACATTATCCCAAATGTTTCCAACAATTTTTAAATCCAGAGAAATCAGCAATTTTAACCAGGACATGAACCATCTCATTGCGTTGCCTGTCACTGACGTCATATCCGGAAACACCAAAAACGCTTTAACAATATGCGTTTTGTTAGGTGAGCAACTGTTTGGATACCTTTATCGGCAGAAAACTAATTGTTATAATGCTCAACATGGTTAGTCTTATTGTTTGAATCTCTTGTTTTCTTGATTTACCATAAGTACCATGTTTTTACCATGCCTCAGAGACTACAGCATCAGTTTAACCTCCATTCACACAAATCCTCTCCCATGGCCTCATGGGATAGTAAAGTGTCCATCATATGCACACTTCAGAATCTCACCAGAAGTAGTAGGTCATCCTTGTACTTTTTGCCTACTGTTTTATCAGTACTGTGAATTCAGACATACTTTGCCTGTAGTAGGGAAGTGTGGGATTTTTGGATGCAGCTAATATCTTTGAAAGTCATACAGGTTTGGATGACATGAGGGTAGAATTTTCATTTTTGGGTGCACTGTCCCTTTAAGAATGTTACAATAACAGTTACAGCAAACACAACTTAAGCTCCAAATGCTGTCTTTTTGAAGTAATTTTGACTTGCTGCTCAGTGTGTACAGTAATGCGCTTACAGTTAAGGTCAAACATTAGCACACTATTATAAAAGTAAAGCTAAAAGATTCAAAGATGTGTGTTAGACTATGATTGATTTAGTTAATAACATTGTCGGTTTAAGGTCTATTTAATCCAATCCAATCAGGAAGAAGAGAGAGTGAGGAAAAAAAAAATTCCCTCAAAATAATATAAAGTATTGTTTTTAGCAGTCATTTTGGTCAAAGACTATAGAATAACACAAGACACGTCACTCGTATTATTATGAATGGGAGAAAGTGCAACGCGCAATATGGCGGAATAAGTCCCGCCTTCTAAATAAGAGCCAATCGCCGATTGGTAAAGTCAACACGTCACTGCAGCAGCCGTTAGAAGCTCCGGTTTCTATAGAAACAGTCAGACGCGCGCCTCCGAAATGAGGCACAAGAGACGCGCATTTAGGACTGTGTTAGTTTGATCCAGCCTGAAAAATACTGTTTTTTCTCATGATTCGAGCGTTTAGAAACAAAATTTATGAGACAGTTGTTGTCAGATTTCATTGGTGATTTCAAATATGAAATTTAATCGAAAGCTTGGCAAACATTTGATGTTTCCCCATTCAAAGAGATAGGAGCTGCACTTGGATGCCCAAGAGGTGTTTCAAAGATGGCCACCGAGTGAAATGACTTGTCTTAAAGGGACTTTGATTTTGGTGCTCTTCAACCCACTCCTCCACAATTGACTATAAGCTCAGTCAGATTTGCCTCCGTCCAATCAACAACCAAAGTCCCCATCCTACATTTTTTCCATTTTCAATAGTCTGTTTCACTCGGATGTATGGCGCAATACAGAAGAAATGATCTGTCACTAGAAATGATCTGTCAGTAGATAGCCATATGGGCAGTGCTCTGAAAACATGGTTACACTTTTCAGTCCTGGTTTGTTGTCCTGTCTGATCTCGCCCCCTTCTTTTTACCACTTCCTTTCCTGTCCAATGTAAAAAAAAATAAATAAAAAAAAATAAAAAAAATTAATCACAGTTATTGTATTTTATTCACAACCCCTGTTTGAAACCCTGGTGTGTACTATGAAAAGCCAAAGCTCATCATGTCTGCTAAACGTCCCGGAGCAATAACAGTGTCCTCTGTGTGTCTCAGGTGAGGAGAGGGGCCGCTGCTTCACCATCGAGTATGTGATGCCCATGAGCGTTCAGCTGACCAGTGAGTCGACTGTCAGCGTTCTGAGTAAGTCATCAAACCTTCATGAAAAATCGTGTTCTCAAGTTGTTCAAAATCTAGCTTAGTTCCCTTTTTTTAGCTTAGTTACATTTAAGATATGTCAGTACAAGTTGCTTTCAGTTAAAATAGCTCAAACATACATTTTAGTCTTGAACTAGCTTAAGAATTGTCTGGGAAACCGGGGCTATAAGTGTAAGTTTATATATTGTAGTCTCTACATTGTTAATATATTAATAAAGGCCATATACAAGTAGTGAGCTCTTCATTCATTGCCACTGTAATTAACCAAATTATTATTGTTTAATTAGCTCATATGTAAAGAGTTAGATAATGCTTATTATGCTTTAACAACTTATTAACACTAAATGCTTTAAACCAACCCTTTATTGGATATATTAAGTGTTTCTTAAAATGTTTACAAATACATTAAAGGGATAGTTCACCTAAAAATGAAAATTCTGTCTTCATTTACTCCGCTCAAGTTGTTCCAAACCTGTATAAATTTCTTTCAAAGGAAGATATTTTGAAGAATGTTTTTAACCAAGCAGATCTCGCCCCCCCCCCCCCCCCCCCATTGACATCCATAGTATTATTTTTCCTACTATGGTAGTCAATGGGGGGCGAGATCTGCTTGGTTAAAAACATTCTTCAAAATATCTTCCTTTGTGTTCAGCAGAGCAAAGAAATTTATACAGGTTTGGAACAACTTGAGGGGAGTAAATGATGATACAATTTTCATTTTTGAGTGAACTATCCCTTTAAGCACAGTACCTGTCAAAAGAAACATTACAGTTAATGTTATAGTTGTTATAGTAAAGTATAGTGTTTGTTCGTTTTAGTTTACAGTGTATTTTTTAATAATGTACTAGTAAATGTTGAAATTAACATTAACTAAGATTAATAAATGCTTTAGAAGTATTTTTCATTGTTAGTTCGTGTTAACTAATGTAGTTTACTAATGTTACCTAATGGAACTTTTTTGTAAAGTGTTACCTAAAATTCATTGTTTTCTTGCTCTTGGGAGTCAAGGTCACTTCATGTGTTTTTACTGATCAGTTAGATATCTGATTTATCAAAATGATTCCATTTACACTTGGCCACATAAATGTGTGTCCGCAAAATGGATCTAAATCCGATATTCAATTTCCACGCTATATGCAGATTTATGCAGATGATATGCAGTTCACGTCACTGAAAGCAACAAATATGAGCTGCATTTTATTGATCATCAGCTAATTTCAAAATCAAAGACCGCAATAGGAGAGAGTGTGGCCCTGGCACTGATAAGATCATTACTTTTAATGAAGATGATTGTGTTTTGAGTGTCTGTTACTTACTTTCAGTAGTTACTCAGTAGTTACTTACTTACTCATTTGCAGCAGTTTGCTGAAGAGATACTCAGCTGCTCGTCTGCAAAGATTCATGGTGTAGTAGCGCTGTCATTTCTGGCTATAGCACAATCTCACACATTTATTTTTTTAACATTATGGGAGGAGTAAAAATTACATACGTGGTTTCAACAACCAGATGCATTTAGACTTTTCAGTTTTTACTGGAATGCATCCCTGACCACCTCCTGAAGTGGTTTGAGCGATCGGATTTAAATCCGTCTCCAATACATTTCGGAGGACATTTAAACCTGGTCTTTTCACAATCGGATAGCTATCCAATCAGAGAAAACACATGAAGTGAACAGGTGTAAACAGGACCTGAGTGTAAATTGTAAAAGAATAGTTTTCACTGTAGCGTAAATAATAGTGTTAATTAGATGGTGTTGTCACAAGTGAGGCTCCCGCACTTCCTCCCCCGCACCACCGGAGGGAGCCTTCACCGGAATACTGAGACTATCATTCAGACTACATTTCCCATAGGCCCTCATTCCTGGGACTGATTGCGCACACACCTGCATCACATCACACTCACACTATTTAAGCAGCACACACACACACACACACACTGCGAAGTCTTGATTTGCCCTGGTGATCATTTCTAAGCGTTTTCTGTGGATTGTTTATACTGTTGCCGATTGGACTGTTTATCTCCTGTGATTCTCTGCTGCCTGCCTTGATCCTTGCCTGGTTACTGGACTGTGTTTGTTTGCTGCCTGCCCTGATCTCTGCCTGCTTCCTGATACCGTTTGTCTGCCGCCTGCCTCGACCATTGCCTGTCCCCGTTTACGTCTCTGCCTCTGCCCTTACCTGTGTATATACTATTCTTAATAAAAGCTGCAAATGGATCCCCATTCTGTTGACCCATCATTACAGGTGTTCAGTGTTAATTAGTTGCAAATAGTGGCAGATACTGTTTGCACCTGTGTGTATTGTTATATAAAACAGTAATAATGGCAGCATATTCCATTTATATGATCATATTTATTAACGTCATAAATGGTGTTGAGACTTTTCTTGTCCTCATACCTAAAGCCCCTCTCCCATATCAGCCTGCAGTAAATGTCCAGGAAGCATGGGGACAATATTACATTTACATTTATGCATTTAGCAGATGCTTAAATCAACACATGCACACACAAAAAAAGACAAAATATTAAAAATATATTCAAAGCAACAGAGGAACAAAAGCAATATGCATCACAGTCAATGTGCCAGTCTGTCTGATCAGCGCAGTTTCCGTTACAGGTCTATTAAATAACCATTTGGCTCTTCATTTCCACTTTTTGAATATTTCCTTTAAAATAAACATCTCATAGAAATGAGTTGATATGTGATGGGACTAGGGAGAAGAATGGGATCTGGAAAAGGCAGGTTTAAACTTGGGTCAGTCATGTCAAAAGCTAAGTAAACTTACATAGTTTTTACACATATGGTACACTAAATTTTGTCATTCTACTGTAACTGTCCTAACCACTATGTGCAATTATATGGTAAATTTTGTTATTTGCAGTTATAGCATTGCTTTTTCACTGCTGCCAGAACAGAACACCCTCCGAAAAATATATAAAAATAAAGAGAAAAAAGAGGAAGGAGGTCACAGCCATCACCAGATGTTCATAAAACATACATTCTTATAACCAAAATGTATTTGGTTCAATAGGGGATATATATTCAATCCATTTGGACCAGTAATCCACAAATGCATCTTTCTGAAAGTTTTTTCTCCATGGTAAAAATATTTTTTAAAACTTCAATCCAACCAGTTGAGTGTATTCAAATCCACTTGCATATGCTGCTTATACAGTCCCATGAAGTACAATGCAGGATGGGTGGTTATTAGCTGTCAGTTTTGACAGCTGTTTTAGAGGCGCTGAGTTTATTTCAGCGTGGAGGTAATTATCCCGCTGAGGGTCTGAGCTGATGGACAGTAAGACAGCGCTGAGAAATCCTTTAGTGAGCTGCTATACAGGCGGCGTCATCGCTGTCATGGATGAGAGGCATCATTAGCAGAAATAGCGCTCCTCTCATGACTCAACTGACATTCACACTTGACTCCAGTAGTTAGCATGTTGCTAAGCTATTGCGCAAAAGCCTTTGAATTAAATGAAACTGCTGCATTTTTGTGGCTGCACACGAAAACATTGTACAGCACGACCAGTGCAGACCGACCGATGAACGAATGTTCACCCCAAAATGAAAATTATCCCATGATTAACTCACCCTCAAGCAATCCTAGGTGTATATCTTCTTTCAGACGAACACAATCTGAGATACTTTAAAAAATATCTTTGCTCTTCCAAGCTTTATAATGGAAGCGAATAGTAACCAAGATTTTGAAGCCCAAAAAAACACATCCATCCATCATAAAAGTAATCCAAATGGCTCCAGGGGGTTAAATGCCTTCTGAAGTGAAAAATATCCATATTTAAAACTTTATAAACTAAAATGACTAGCTTCTGGCAGATGGCCTACGCAAATCGACTTCTGACGCAATATATGATGCAGGAGTATCGTAAGCTTTGATGTCACTCGCGGTTCAAACAAATAGGTCTGGGCAACAAACTCAAGCTCCTTTTGTCTTGAAATCCTCTGACATTTCTCTTTAAAAATTCTCGTTTTAGACTTCTACTTAATGACCGGTGTTTTGTTTTTCTCTATCCTCTGCGCTTCCGCGTTCGTCAATATGTCATGCGTCGGGTTAGAGGTCACTCTTCCGCTGGAATCGACTCATGTACGGCCATTGCTGGATGCTAGTTATTATAGTTAATAAAGTTTTAATATGGATATTACAAAAACCCATCACTTTGCTTCAGAAGGTCTTTATTAACCCCCTGGAGTCACATTACTTTTATGATGGCTGGATGCACTTTTTTGGGCTTAAAAATCTTGAGCCCCATTCACTCCCATTATAAAGCTTGAGAGGCAGGATATTTTTTAATATAACTCTGATTGTGTTCGTAGATATATAGTCATATACACCTAGGATGGCTTGAGGGTGAGTAAATTATGGGGTATTTTTCATTTTTGGGTGAACTATCCCTTTAACAAAGATAACTATAATGATAACCAAAAAGACATTTGCCCACACACAACAACATTATGTTTATTCTAAGCACGTTCTTCAGTTATGAACTGCTAATAGGAAAGATTTTGATTGGCTGACAATGTGCCGCTCCACATCAGCAGCTTCATTGACAGAAATAGCGCTCCTCTCATGACTCAACTAATGTGCACAATTGATTCCATTAGTTAGCGTGTTGCTAAGCTAATGAATGCCACACCACACATATTGTGCATAAGCATTTGAATTAAATGAAAGTGCTGTTTCCTGCATCGCTATTTAGCTGCATTTTTGTAAAAACAACCAATGTAGACCAACTGAAGTACCATAACTAAAACAATAAAATACAACTATATTAGCGTACACACCAGCAGACAACATCATGTTTATTCTGAAACGCGCTTCAGTTATGTTCTGTAAACATTTGCTGCATTCACGCCATGTTGTAATTGTCATAATTTCGAGATGACAACATCTTGAAATTACTACTCGGAGCTGTTCACGTCCTTGAACTCGGATTATGCATTTCTATGGCAACACTATCAACACCAAAATGAATCTGCAGCGGTCAGGTGGTACAAGTCGGAGCTCTCAGAATACTCCCTGTTTACAGGTTGTAACTATGAGTTCTACAAGGATATAAACACTTTTTGCAAGCCGGAATCTCGTAATTACAGTGATTACGACATGGTGTGAACAAACCTATAATCGCAGTGCACACTAATAGGAAGATTTTTGATTGGATGTCAGTGTTTTTATCATTCATTGGCTGAAAGAAATCGCTTTGAATGTGATTCCAATCTTTCCTCTCTGTCATTATCATTACAGCTGTCTTCAATGATTTTTAAACGTTATGGTTATAGTTGTCTTTGTTGGTGTGAACTCGCACAAGTGAACTCACTATCACTGCTATTTTTTTTTCCTGTGATACTGTTTCTCTTCAGAGATGATCCGTTCAGCCACGCCCTTCCCCCTGGTCAGTTTGTTCTTCATGTTCATCGGTTTTGTGCTCAACAATATTGGGCACATTCGGCCCCACCGCACCATACTGGCGTTTGTCTCTGGAATCTTCTTCATCCTGTCAGGTACTCTTTCTCTTCCTCCTCTGTCATTCTGACATGTCTCATCTGTCAGGCTGATGTTTGTCCATCACACAGGTCTGTCTCTGGTGGTGGGTTTGGTTCTCTACATCTCCAGCATAAATGACGAGATGTTCAACAGGACCAAGAGTAATGAGGCGTATTTCAGCTATAAGTACGGCTGGTCGTTTGCGTTCGCTGCCATCTCCTTCCTGCTCACTGAGGTGAGAACACCACCATTTACTGTCACTCTTCTCTCGCTTCTCTCCATTATTAGGGCTATTATTCACACTGAAGTGAACTCCCTCACACTTCTTCTTCTTCTTTTTCTTCTCTGCAGTTAAATCAGCACTAATGTGTTTTGTGCTTTTTTTTTCATCCTAACTCAGTCTTTCTTTAAAGACATGTAAGATTAAACGAATGTCAAAAGGTTCAGCTCTATCATCCATATTTGTGAAATGCTGATGATTACCACATACTATAATTTGATCTTCTTGATGTTCAGTGCTCACTACCTAGATACAGTATGTACTGAGCAGTGTTGGGTGTAACGTGTTACTAAGTAATGCGTTACTGTAATTAAATTACTTATCCACTGAAAAAGTAAAGTAAGGTATTACTGTTCATTTTTAGGTAATTTAATTACAGTTACTTATAATGTACTTGCGTTACATACTGTTCAACAGTTCTGTATTAAAATCTAAATTTGTCGTCTAAAGGTAAAAGTGAACGCTGCCTCTTTAAAATCGTTAGCTGTAGTGCACTTGCGCATGAGTTCGCAACTTTGCACCAGTTGGCTGCGTAGTCGCTGTCTGAAGATGTCGGCAGAAGCAAGTGGCTGTTTTGCAGAATGGAAATATTCCAATTACTTCACTTTTTTGCACATGTAGGCAAGAACTTTATGGTAAAATGTAAGCTATGTCCTAGAGAGAAAAAACTGCGCGCGCTCTCTGAGAGACGGTCTTCAGTCAGTGCGCTCTCAGCGCACACACATAGCCGCCTCTCGCAAGTGTCAGATTTTCACGGTTTATTACACATAAACGTTCAAATACACACACAGTTATGTCAAAATGCCCATCTTGGCGTATATTCGCATTGGTTATGTGAATGTGAACAGCATGTGTAAAAGCATATTGTGACCGTCCATTATGTCTTAGTGACAGCAGCCTTTAAAACATGCTACTGTCTACTATTGTCTGTCTGTATTATAAGTGATAATCAAACAACGAAAGAAAAGCTTTACAAAGATTAATCTATATTTAATTTATACAGTCATGACTATGCAGAGTTATTTTATATTTGATTATTCAATTTCTGTGGTATTTTTACTTACTACTATTAGACCTACCTGAAAAAAAATAGCATTGTTTTATTTGTATCTTTATATATTTTTACCGTGGTATCGACTTTGGTATCGAGTATTGTGCACTTTTGGTGGTATCAGTACTGACTACTAGATTTTTGGTATCGTGACATCCATATTTGTTACTAAAAAAATGTAAGTATTATAAAGTAAATAAAAGTATTATAGTATGTTTTAATAAAGCTAAAATGTTTTAAAAAGCCATAAAAGGCTAAACTATTCTATGTTTGACTCTTATCAAAAGGGGTTAGGGGTTAGGTTTATAGGGATTTTAAGAAGTAATTAGTAATGAGTTACTTATTGAGTAATTAAATTACTTTTCAGACAGAGTAATTAGAAAAGTATTTTAAATATAACATTGATGATGTAATTAGTAATTAGTAATTAATTACTTTTTTGAAGTAACTTACCCAACACTGGTACTGAGCACAGTATGCTTAAAATATCCAGATGCATTTTCAGTGTGATGAATGAACTGTAGGTAATTTATTAATATTTTAACTCAAATCTGAAAGTGTAGGTCTTTCTTAACTCATCATTTCCCTTGTGAAAAAGAAGTGCAAAAAGAAAAGAAGTTCCCTAGTTAATTGTATTGAATGTGCACTTGTAGACTAGTCTTAAAAGTGTATATATATATATATATATATATATATATATATATATAAACACTGTACTTCCAGCTGTACCTGTAATAGGCCTATATATTAATGGAGTAAAAGGTCACTTAAGTGTACTTAAAGAAAGTCACTTTAATGACTTTTTCCAAAGTCCCTTTTTCAAGGACATTCTGTTCACTCGGCGGCCATATTTGCGGCATATCTTAATGTCAAATTAAAAGTTTTACTTGAAAGTACATTTTAAAACCTTTAAAACATTATATTTTAATAATGTTTTGATATTTTTTCGTGCTTTAAACTTTTTTAAATGTACATAAAAGGCAAATTTATCATTATAAATCTATAATTACAAATACATGACATACAAGTTTCAAAAGAAATGAAATGAAATTTTAGTTTTCCATAAATGCTTGTCAGTACGTTCAGCAGTACACTGTGACCACATTTCAAAGACAATTGAAGTAATAATGAAATTACATATAAGATGTACTTTAGTTCTACTTAAGTGGGTCAAAAATGCACTTTTAAGTTCAACTAATTACATTTAATATAAATTAAACTACAATACATTTTCATTTAATTGTAAATAACATGCAAAAAAGGTGTCTGAAAACATTACATTCAGCACTTAAATATATATTTTTAAAGTATATTATTTCCATAATTTAAAATTATGCTAAAGTGTACTTCAAGGGTTAATCGGACAGATGACATTTTTCCCCCACAAAAACTGGATATAAATGCAAAATAACCATTTTATTTTCAAGATATTAGATGTGTTCTACTGTGCAGACCAATCGGTGTGTGACATTAAAGTACTGTGAGAGTGATTAGAGAGCAGACGTCTGTACATATTCGAAACGCTCTTGTGGTACTTTGATGTCACCTAATAATTAGATGCCACATGCTGATTTAAAGTCCCCCTGCAGTCAATAATTTTTGTCCCTTAAAACTCATCTTTGATCACCAAAATAATATATTTAAATGTTTTTTTTCCTGTGAAAATATTACTTCATGCCTTGAAATAGCTTGACTCTACATTGACCTCATTTAGTATATGTGGATCAATAAATATGCAAAAAACTCACTCACGCCAGCTCAGAGATCCACTTGGTCAACTTACTGAGGTAAACGCAGCACAATGATATTGTTCTTTACAACATAAGGCACATAACGGTAATTATATGGTAAACGGTAACGGTAAAAATATGATTAGCCTTTTGCTTGACTATGTTATCAAACAGCTAATAATGTGTTGCTAATGTTACACAAACCATGTTCCCATTCTTCATCTCAGAGTCAGACAGCTGCCTTCTAACAATCAGTATCCTTACAAACAATTTATCAACTCAGAACGTCAGTGGAGAAAGACATATAGTTCATCATAATATACATCATACACCCGCCATATTGCTAAATCTACCCGATTTTTCATATCAACAGAAAAATATACTGGGATAACCTGGCTTCTCTCGAGACTCCCCTTCTAGTTTGATGTTAATGATATGCTAAAGCCTGCCGGCACATTGACGTGATTGGTTACAAGGTAGTTTGTGAGGTCACAAACACCAGCAATCTTTTTTCATTGCAGTTTTAAGGAGAAAACACTCAGCATTGATGTTGACTTATGAATTTGCACATGGTTTGTCTTAAAGCATATTAAAAACACCACATAGACAAATAAACAACATTAAAAACTTGATTTTCACCACAGGGGGTCTTTAAACATGCCATATGATGAGGTCATGTGACAAAAGTGCAGCATATGCTTTGTTCATGCCATTTTGTATTTATCGTAATTACTACATGACACCCTGGGATGTTCTGATTGAAGCTGTTTACATCCTCGGACTTCAGCACACTTATACTTCTGTTTCAAACATTTATTGTGGAATAACGCCTACAGTTTCACTTACTGCTAGTAGCAAGCTAGTGTTCCATTCTGAACATCTTGGTTGATAGAGCTAAACCAATACTGCACATGCAACATTCCTGTAACATTTAAAAATCGCTCTTCTGTGAGTGATTTTCATGCACTTGGACCCCATGGTGGATTATTTTTTTCTACTATATAATATAGTACATATAATATAATTTTACCTTTTTACATAAATCATTAGTCATAATCAAACACCATTTTCTCTAAATGTATTCTGTTATTGCTTGGTGCTTCCTTGAGGAAATGTTTTTTTTCCTCTCTGTTCAGAGTGCAGGTGTGATGTCCGTCTACCTGTTCATGAAGCGTTACACAGCGGAGGAAATATACCAGCCGCACCCCAGCTTCTACCGGCCCCGCCTGAGCAACTGCTCCGATTACTCGGGTCAGTTCCTTCACCCCGACGCCTGGACGCGGGGACGCAGCCCGTCAGACATCTCCAGCGACGCCTCGCTCCAGATGAACGCCAGCTACCCGGTGCTGCTCAAGTGCCCTGACTACGACCAGGTGTCCTCCTCTCCCTGCTGAAGGACAGGAAGTGATGCGCACATATCCATGTGTCTTTGCCTTATGAGAGGGAACAGACTGATAGAATGTGTGATGGTGATGTTCTCGTTCTGTAGTGAGTCTGAACTTGAAGCGCTTTGTTCCAGCAGGTGGCAGTGTAGTATTCTTCTCTGGAGTGATTCATACACTGGTTATAATCATTGAAGTTTAATGTCCAACTGGGTGTCCGTCCATGTATATTTATGGTGCTTATACAAATATGAATTGTAGCCATTATGGATCACTAGCCTTCTACTAGATCAAACTGCTTTCAAGAATAGTATATATACACATTACAAATAAATGACTATGTATGTAATATAATATCTATTCATATCAAACTGTATTCTTATAAAGGTTGTTCTAACAAAATTGTTAGTAAATAAGTGCAGAAATTGTATTGGTATCTACAAAAACAAATATAGATGAAAACATACTGATATGTATTGTTGCACATCTGAAATGATGAACCATCAATTTTTAAATATTTGTGATGAGATGTAATATTATATGTAATATTAGATATTGTCCACAGCTTCAAATTCACAAATTCATTTCCTTTCTCCTATCAATATAAAATGGACCAAAATAATGGAACAAATCTTTGTAAAGATTATATAATATTATATCTCCCCGACATATTTGATTAATCTATGTTTCATAAAAACAATGTGGTTTAAAACCAAAAACAATATACATATATTACAAATGTTGATTTTCTCGATTTTGTAAGCATGAGATGTTTTTGTGAATGTTTTCATCTTTCTACATTAGTATTTTGTAAGTGTCAGAAAGACTGTTCGACATCCTACTGCATTTACATTGGATAAAATCTGTACCTGCATAAACCTTTTTTTTCTTCATTTCATTTTTTCATTTTTCAGTCATCACTAGATTCCAGCTAACCTCATCAGCTGTATGAGTAGCCTATATATACATATAATTTATATATTATATTTTTGTCAATATATATAGAAAGTCAATATGTGCATTGATGGTAAGGATTTTCAGTTAGTGACAGTAGGTGGTGACAGAGAGATTACTTTTTAAGTTATCATTCATTCAATCTGTTTGTTCAAAAACTTTGTGGCTGCATCTGAAAGCTTAAAGGGTTAGTTCACCCCCAAAAAAAAAGAAAATTCTGTCATTAATTACTCACCCTCATGTCGCTCTACACCTGCAAGACCTTCGTTAATCTTCGGGAACACAAATTAAGATATTAAGATGAATGAAGGTCTTACAGGTGTGGAACACCATGAGGGTGAGAACTTAATGACAGAAATTTCATTTTTGGGTGAACTAACCCTGTAACAATGCTGCCTTCGGAGGATGCATTGCAAGGTAGGAAGGCTCCAAGGAATATCTGAATCCAATGTCAGCTTCACTTCCTGTCTCCTGAGATACCTTCATCTGAAGGCAGCATAGATGTTTTCTTTGATATCCCACAATCCTGGGCTTTCCATTCTGTGACAGTTGAGCCAAAAAATAAAGATGGAGTTTGAAAGTTGCACTTGGTGGCCAGTTTATGTAAATGTACATTTTTGACCATCATTTTTCATGAGCATAAACCAGCTCATGACTTGCTCAGGACCAGCATAAACCAGCTCAAACCAACTTCCATGCTTCAAAACATACCTAACCAGCATATGCTGGATTTTTTCAACAGGGTACACGGCCTCAGAAGTCAGATTTGTACCTATATTCTGCCTGCAAAGTAATTGCCTGATAAGACAGCAGTTCGGCCATTTGTAAACTCATTGTTTCAGGCTTCCCGTCTCGTCCTCTTCCAGTTATTTTTTATTTTTAGCTGTACAAATGCACTCATTATGCTGCTTGATATTGCAAACTGGCAGCCTATTTCTTACGTTGTTTTAATGTACTGTCTTAATTATACCGTTTATCGCACTTTGTTTTCTGTGAATGTGCGAGACTTCCAATTCATTAAGAATAACAGTGTACTTTTTAACTATAAACACTGGTTTGTAGTGCAGATAGTTTTACCATTTATGGCACTTTGTTATTCTCAATGAATCGGAAGTCTCGCACATTCACAGAAAACAGTACAATTTAGATAATTAGATAATATTGTCTCTAAAATGTGTTCCTCAGTCTGTATTTTAACATAACTGTGATTATTTGCAGGACTTCACCAAAGAACAGCACTCTTGCGCAATAGCATTTCACTTGAAACGGGCCTCGCAACAGAAGGGACCTCCACTTGCACTCGAAAAACAGCCCCACCCACCGCCGTCATGCACACACACCAGGGTCGGAAATTAATGGGAGCTTAGAGCAAGAATGCCACCAAAATGAATAAAAACGTCCCCAAAAAATTCAACATATATAGGGCAAAAAATGTCCCTGTATGAGTTTCATAAATATAGAGTGCTGTTTTTCTAAATATCAGCACGATTACAAATATGATTTCATACAATAGTTCAATGAACAAGTTAATATTAGGTGAATTTCATTTTAGACTTGGGAAAATTTTTGCTCCATTTCGCCAATGAAAATAGTTTCAAACAAATCCACAATAGAGCCATTGCGTGTCTCCGAACAACACAGTGATGTTTCGTTATGAATCCAAATTTTTTGAATGATTCGGTCTAATGAATGACTCAGCGACAGTGATTTGCTTTGCTGTTTTGAATTAATCGTTTGACGATAGGCTTGTTCGAGATGCATCGGCGCTGCACAGACTGATCAGTGTATGACATCAAAGTACTGAGAGAGCGATTCAAAAGCATAACAAGTTGCATGCTCTCCAAATGCTCTTGCGGTACTTTGATGTCATACACCGATCGGTCTGCCCAGCGCCGATCCATCTCGAACAAACCTAATGATTGAATGACTACACCACCTACTGCCAGTTTGGCGCCTCTGTTTCTTTAAAATGGCCTCCAAATTGCAAAGGCTGGCTCTGCTCTTGCGATATTGCTTAAATATACTGAAAGAAACTGAAAATGTTCGACGTAGAATGTGATTTAGGGCAATTTCAAAAAACGAGTGCCAGAATCACTAGAGTAGGTGCACTCACTGTATGACCAAAGTTATCTCTGTGTGATGTGTGAGGGGGAAAAAAAACAAACAAAAGTTTTTGCTTTATGAATGTTTTATGTATTTATAGTTCATGTACAGTTTGACCAATAGCTTATACAGACATATAAAAATTAATCTGGAGCCCCAAAGGGCATTAGATAGTATTCCACCCTTGGAAAGGGCTTTTATTTTACAACCACATATAAATTGCTACTGGATTTTTTTTTTCTTCTTTAAAAAAAAACAAACAAACTTCATTTTCCAGAATTACAAGGTGATTTTTTTCCCTGACAGAAGTACATTAGTTTAAGGCTGCTGAGCAAAGAGCCCTAACAATAAAGAGCCAGTAGATTTATATGCTACAGATTGTACTTACACACAAAAAAAAAAAAAAGAAGACAAATGTATACAGTATTTACACATAACTTAGATCTATAGTTTACCAATTATGAGTAGAATAAAATCATTTCACAAAGAAAATAAATATAAAAAGAGATATTCAACTATACTTGTAAAGAGAACACAAAAGCAAGCAAATTCATTCGTATTACATCAAAACATCATACGTGACAGTAGATAGTGTCATCTAAGAGCAGAACGGAAAGGTTAATGGACTGGTACCAGAAACTGATGCTGAATTCTAGTATACTACATTTCCTATTCCTGCCATAGAAAGATATGGTGAAAATAGTAAGAGTAGTATGATAGTATGCAGCATAGAGTTCAGCTTAAATCTATATATGTTATACATTTGCTCTAACAACATGAAATCAGTCCAGCTGACTCCAGACCGCCACCTAGTGTTGGCATTGGATCATTAACGTCTATTTGAGCTTCTATTGCGGTCACATGCACACAGAAGTCTTCTAGCACCATAAGAGATTATGGCCATGTCGATCACACCGCCAGGTCATTGGCCATATCTTTAAAAAAAAAATGGCTTTTCTATCTGACATACTGTAGTGAGAGTTCATAAACGACTTCCTCTGGGCTCTCGAGCGAGCCGCCCAGGTATACATACCAACATCCATGCAAATACAAACAGATCAGGACAGCTGTGTTTTTATATGAGAAAGAAAGGAACTATAAACATTTAATTCTTCAGCTGCTGGGCCTCTTTAACCCGTCAAGCATGCGCTCGCACAAAGACTGTCCCAGAAGGCAGTGTGTGTTGCTGTGAACAGGCTTTGAGGAAGAGGTTTGGATGGAGATTTCACTTCTTGTTGGCGATGCGTCTCTTCCTGGTGGCCAGCATGTCGTAGAAAGGGTCCCGGCTGATGCTCGCTCTGAAGGAACCAATTAAAGGAGATGTGAGGAGAGGCAGAGAGACTTCGGCATCTTTGATATGGAAATTCAGCATATATATACATACACACCCCTGTCTTAACTGCATCCTAGAAAATAGTTTGTTCAGTGACCTAGTTTGGTTTCCATGGTTTCTGAGGACAGACCCCACCCCCGTTTAACCCCGCCCCCCATGGATTTTCTGCGTTTGAGTGGCGTTTCTGTCTTGTCCAGTGTAAAGTGACTGCTAAGATTAAAGGCTGGTTTTATATTGACTGATATCTAACATTCCAAGTGCTCTACTAAGCACTCTATGAAGAGTCACAAATGCTCTGCTGCTGTTGCCACAGTTTTCACGCTAGAAATCTTGTTAGCGCGGCGCATAGTGTGAAACTCACCCTCCACTGCAGGAAGTGCTTCTTTCATTGTGAGGTGACTACATCTATGTGCCAAAACCTAGTGAGTTGCCTATGTAGACAGCATTTTAAGGCCTCACAAGTGAGCTCCAGACAATTTTAAAGCAATTTTAAATGGTTACGCTGCTTTATAAGAAACATTGTTTCAAAATTTGAGTGTATAATTCATGGATTAGGTAATCCCATAACGCACTGCGATAAAATAAGTGAAAACAAAAGTTCAAATTGTGATGCAGTGCAGAGTGAGTGCTCTTCGTATCTTTATTATTGCTGGGAAATGTGTTTAATTTGCACACTATTAACTATGTTTAAATAGAATACTACCCTGCTACTCTCTTGGTATTTCTTCAAAGCTTTTGATTGGACTGTCAACCATAAAATTAATAGTTCACTCAAAAATAATTCCATGATTTACTCACCCTCAAGCCATCCTAGGAGTATATGACTATCTTCTTTCAGGCGAACACAATCAGAGATATATTAAAAAATATCCTGGCTCTTCCAAGCTTTATAATGGGAGTGAATGGGGGCGCGAGATTTTGAAGCCCAAAAAAGCACATCCATCCATCATAAAAGTAATCCATACGACTCCAGGGGGTTAAAAAAGGCCTTCTGAAGTGATGGGTTTTTGTAAGAATAATATTCATATTAATAACTTTAGAAACTTGAATCACTGGCTTCCAGTAACAGCCGTACGTGAATAGTTCCAGCGGAAGAGTGACCTTTGACCCGACGCATAGCGTATTGACGAACGTGGAAGCACAGAGGATAGAGCACAAGCAAATTAGAAGTCTAAAATGAGAATTTGTTCAACAAAAGAAATGTTGGAGGATTTCGATATAAGAGAAGAGGAGCTTGAATTTGTTGCCCAGCCCTATTTGTTTGAACCATGAGAGGCGTCTAAGCTTACGATACTCCTACATCCTACATCGGGTCAGAGGTCACTCTTCCGCCGGATCTCAACTTGTGTACGGCCATTACCGGAAGCCAGTTATTATAGTTTATAAAGTTATAAATATGGATATTTTTCTTAGAAAAACCCATCGTTTTACTTCAGAAGGACTTTATTAACCCCCTGGAGCCGTATGGATTACTTTTATGATGGATGGATGTGCTTTTTTGGGCTTCAAAATATCGGTTACTATTCACTCCAATTATAAAGCATGTAAGAGCAAAGATATTTTATAATATATCTCTGATTTTGTTCATCAGAAAGAAGATAGTCATATTCACCTAGGATGGCTTCAGTGTGAGTTAATCATGGGATAATTTTGATTTTTGGGTGAACTATCCCTTTACAAATGCAACATAATTACATTTTTACATAATTACAACAGGATGCCACTTACATACAATATGATGATGTCATACATCAACAATGTATTATTTTACTGTGCACTGTTTCAAAAAGCTAGTCATATACAGGATACACTGCATGTAATAGGGTAATAATGTATTTCGAACATAGTTTTCACAATTTCTACACAGATTCTGACATCTTAAGAATGATTTAAAAATGTGTTAAAATAAACAGAGTTCTGAGCTCTGTCAGCTCACATTCTGCACAGCCATAACCACCAGCTACACTGCCACAACTTATTTCTACTGAATGAGTTAAAACCCATGAGAAGACCGTGTTTTTGTTTCCAAAGCGTGACTGAATATCCTGAGCGTATAAAGCGTGATTACAGATAAGCAGATAAGGATAGTGGGTCATAACTGTGCCGACTAGGCAAAATGTGCTTGTGATAAAGCCTCTCATCCTCCAGCACGTCTCTGAGAGATGAGGGACGCTAGTGTTAGGACTGGATTAGCGGAAAGACGAGGACCGCAACAGGTCAGTTGGTCCTGTGGAGTTGATGGCTTGTGGGGGGGGGTTAAGCTCTGACTAATCTCCACTGACGCCCATGAAAACACAGGGCCGTGGATGAGGGGCTGTGTGATGAGACTGCTGTTTCTATTCAAAACACCATCATGACTATAGAGCTGTTAAAATCCACTGCTGTCCCAATCTGGACCAAACCACAGCTCTGGACACAAAACATGTCAGTAACATGTCTGGGCCCGGGACCTTAGGATTTTTTATTTTTATGAAAATAAAGTAATCCCCCCATTCTCATTACTTTAATGCAAAAATAAATAAATAAATAAATAATCACATTCTCATTATTGTAATGCATAAATAAATAAATAATCACATTCTCATTACAGTAAAGCAAATAAAAAATTGTGGTATATCATGTTACCACATTTTTCACTGCCTTCATTTTATGTTTGTTGTTGTACCTATGCTTGTTGTTGTTGACAATGTGGCAGCTCATCAGAGTTACCATCATCACTGTATGCTGCATTTCTTCAGTAATGGGTGACAGCCAGTGACAAGAGCACTGAACAAGACTATTTAACCATTAGAATATGTTCAATAGGCAGGAAATCCTACTTAATGGATTTGATCCATTCCTCTTTCTCCTCTGGTGTGGGTGCTGATATCCTGTAGACGACGTGGTTTCCCTCCACCACCCTCCCATCTGCCTCTGTCTTACACGCTTTGATCACTTGCCCTTTATGGTTGGGATTGTACAGCTCAAAGCAGTTCTACATGAGGAGACACAACATACTATAAGACATGAGGTTTTCATGAGCTCTAACGTTCAAGCTTGTTTGGGCACTCACAGGTTTCCTGGGTTCCTCCACCTCTCTGATGCTGAGGTTCTCCAGAGGAATAATTCCACGTGGTTCCTTGTCCTGTAAGCAGGAGAAACATATCAAAATGCATTTGGGACAAGAATAACTTATCAAACCCTCAGACAGGACATGAACATGTAGCACAAGTCCAGAAATGTACTTACTCAACAATACAATAAAGACGAAAACCAATCTACTTACTGTCGTGTACTCAAAATAGTACAAGCAGTTGTCGGTCAGAATAAACCATCTCCTCTTCCAAGTTTTTACTCGTCCACCTGCAAAGAAATTCAAACAGAACTGATGAATTGTAGGAGAACCATCAAGCAGAAACTAAAACAAGGTCAATGACCCAATTTCTGACTAGAGCCAATGCAACAGTAACACAGCTCCAGTTTCTCATTTCAGGAATATCATCAACAATATCTTCTGGTGTACACTCAAATGATCTGGGCTGCGTTTCCCGAAAGCATCATGAGCTAAGTTGATTGTAGAGACCTTTTGTGGCAATGGTTCTACGATCTACTTAACCTAACGATGCTTTTGGGAAATGCATCCCTGGCCAAGTTCTCCATTAGTTCTCCATAATCACAGTGAAAGACATTATCTTAAAGGTTTTTTCGATGTTATAATATCTTCTCCTGTCCATTTTAATACACAGAGACAACCCTCTGTAAACATCAATTGGTTGACTTCCTGAAGAGTCTGAGACTGTGGCCCTGTCCTAAATACCATTGTGGTCATCATTCTAGTGGCATAATGCAACATAGACAAGTCATCTCCAGTGCAGGCTCAGCAAAAGGACACAATGAAGTCATGAAGAGACTCTGGAACACCCTTCTGACTCAGACAGCAACATGGTGTGGCCCAGATCCGGCCCACATCTGGTACATGTGGATTACACTCGGACCAGATGTGGGCCGGATCTGGGCCGACGCTATGTTGCTGTCAGGGGATTCATAACAAATGGGACATTACAGTCTAGTGGACTTCACAGACACATGATGCAACTTAAGGCCACAAGACCACAAGTCTATATCAAGTGCATCATTTGAAACAGACAGGGACTTTAGGACTTTTTTGTCTCCTGGCAAAACCAGTGGTGTAAATTTGGGCAGGACTTCTTAGAACAATGCAGTGATTATTTTTGCAATTCCATTTGGATCTTTCTGTAATAAGTACTCTTTTTAAAAGTATACTAAAGTGTACTTCTTTTTCACAAGAGCGGTGCACAACTCCAACTCGATCTCAACTACTGACCACAGCAAGCAAAAACAGAAATGTCCGGGAGCAATGCTGCAGTGATGAGAGAAGTTATTTGAGACAGATGTCAAAGAGAGCTTGGATCACAGTGCTACCCTTATTTGGTTTATTCCTCACAAACAGTCACACAACAGTCTTTTGCAAAGAAGACAGACCTTACGAGAGTGTTCTAGATTGCATTTTACAATCAAATCAAATGGCATATCTCATGGCAAACATACTATGATGCTGTAGAAAATAGTGCAAGACTTAAGCGTCTCTCTCACACACCCCCACACACTGCATGATCTCATATACATTAAAGCCTCTGACTCATTTGCAATCTTTCCCCTGCTGTATTCCAATGCGAGCAGCACTCTTCTGTTCTGTTTTTGGCTGTAATAACGTGGTGTATCCAGCACAACGCTGCCGCAGGCTTATCTACCCCCTCTCCTGACTCCAACATCGTCCCACAGATGCTGAACGCACATCCTCTGGAAAAGAGAGAGATTAAAGTCATGCTTTCTGCAGTACCCTACTTGCAATTCTATTCCCATGTTCTACTTTCACCGTCTCCGATATTCATCTATGACGCCACCTCAGTCACAAAAGATGGCAGCAAGAGACACATTCAATGCAGCTCATAGCACTGAATGCAACTCACAGATGGGAAATGAGGGTCGTCATAGGGTGAGAGATCAGTATGGTTGAGGGATGATGACACAAGGGATGATGATGATATTTTTGGTCCAAAAATTAGATTCTAATTTTTGGACCAAAAACTTCTTCACGTAATAACCTAGAATATTGTCTAACACTTGATGGCTGCTCTGTTAAGTCTTCGTCGTCAGTTAGGAACCTAGGTGTGCTCTTTGATACCAATCTTTCATTTGAAGGCCATGTTACTAGCATCTGTAAAACCGCATTCTTCCATCTTAAAAATATATCTAAACTACGACATATGCTCTCAATGAAAAATGCAGAACAGTTAGTTCATGCGTTCATGACCTCAAGGCTAGATTACTGTAACGCTCTACTGGGTGGTTGTTCTGCTCGCCTGATAAATAAACTACAGCTCGTACAAAATGCAGCAGCTAGAGTTCTTACTAGAACCAGGAAGTATGACCATATTAGCCCAGTTCTGTCAACACTGCATTGGCTTCCTGTTAAACATCGTATAGATTTTAAAATCTTGCTAATTACTTACAAAGCACTAAATGGTTTAGCTCCCCAGTACCTGAGCGAGCTCCTAATTCATTATAGTCCTTCACGTCTATTGCGATCTCAGAATTCAGGCCAGCTGATAATACCTAGAATATCAAAATCAACTGCAGGTGGTAGATCCTTCTCCTATTTGGCACCTAAACTCTGGAACAATCTTCCTAGCATTGTTCGGGAAGCAGACACACTCTGTCAGTTTAAATCTAGACTAAAAACGCATCTCTTTAACCTGGCATACACATAACACATTACCAATTTATATTTCCAAATCCGTTAAAGGATTATTAGGCTGCATAAATTAGGTCAGCCGGAACCGGGAACACTTCCTATAACACCTGATGTACTCGTTACATCAGAAGAAGAATGGCATCTACGCTAATATTAGTCTTTCTGTTTATCCCGAGGTTCACCGTAGTCAACCGGATCCGGGCCGTATCCAGGTGAGACCAAGGACCTGCACCTTGACACGACCACAACGCAGCCCTGAAGTATCAGCAGAGATTGAGTCAACTAGATCATCCCCTGTGAAGGCCTCATCGACACGACAGCCACGACACAGTTCCTCAACAACCGTCCATACCGGCGTGATGAATACGATCCTCAATTGGATGGAACTGAAATAAATACTTTTAATGTTGCGATCCTATTGGACTTATGATAGCAACCTGAATTGTAACAAAGCACTGTTGGCCAGAGGAGAACTGGCACCCCGACTAAGCCTGGTTTCTCCCAAGGTTTTTTTCTCCATTTTAACACCAATTTGCCACTTGTCTGCCACCTGATGTCACCTGATGGAGTTTGGGTTCCTTGCCGCTGTCGCCTCTGGCTTGCTTAGTTGGGGACACTTGACTTGACATTTTGATATTCAACAGTGCTTTTGATCTGCCTGCATTGACACTATTCTTTAAGAGCTGCTGTGCAGTCAAACAATGTACCAGATATCAATGTAAAGCTGCTTTGACACAATCTACATTGTAAAAAGCGCTATATAAATAAAGGTGACTTGACTTGACTTGACAACCCCAATGACACATGCAGGGTTCTCTTAGTTCCTGGCCTACAGGGCAAAGATCAGGGTACCGTCATTTGGACAGTACATGGAGTTATTGTTAATTATATTGCCCTGTGTATTTAAGCCCTCTGTTTCTTTCAGTTCAGTATTAATAATAATAATAATAATTTGTTACATTTATATAGCATTTTTCTCTGCACTCAAAGCGCTTTACATATGGAAGGGGGGAAATCTCCTCAACCAACACCAATGTGCAGCATCCACCTGGATGATGTGACGGCAGCCATATTGTGCCAGAACGCCCACCACACACCAGCTTTTATTGGTGGAGAGGAGACAGAGTGATGAAGCCAAACAGTAGATATGGAGGCCATGATGATGGACAGAACCCAATGAGCAAATTTGGCCAGGATGCTGGGGTTACACCCTACACCCTACTTTTTTTTGAAGGACATCCTGGGTTTTTTAATGACCACAGAGAGTCAGGACCTCGATTTAACATCTCATCCGAAGGAAGTTAATGTTGTTGGTGTTTGTGTAATGTTCCCATCCTCGAACACTGTAGCTGTAGCTGAGACTGGAAGAGTTTGTTTTGTGTTGTCGACATGTCGAGAAGAAGCTGTTTTCTGCACTGACAATCCACTTCCACAGGATATGGACTCGGGTTTGCATTGATACAGAAAAACTGACGTCATTGACGCTTGACGGTTCTTTGTCCCTGCTCTTTCTGTTCAGGGAAACCACATGGCTCAAAAAGAAGTAATTTTCATTATACTTATGCTGATACAGGCCTCAACAAACTTTGTTATGGTAAAATATCAACAGGTTATAACAGATTTTGTCCAGTGAATACTAATTTTTCTCTATTTTAACACCTGATTGCCACCTGATGTCACCTGTTGGAGTTTGGGTTCCTTGCCGCCATCGCCTTTGGCTTGCTTAGTTGGGGACACTTGACATTTGAAATTCAACAGTGCTTTGATCTACCTGCATCGACACCCTTGTATGCGAACTGAACTGAGCCGGATGATGACATCACAGTTCACTCCAGTGCTGATATAGATAAATTAACTAAATTAACTAAACTATTGATTCTTACAACGGAATGAATCAATACTGAACTTACTTAAGCTGGACAATGACACCATTTTCTTTTAAAGCTGCTGTGCAGCCAAAATTACATACTAGTTATCACTGTAAAGCTGCTTTGACACAATCTGCATTGTAAAAAGCGCTATATAAATAAAGGTGACTTGACTTGACTAATGTTTTTGGTGATTTTGGCCCTGATACTTTGAACCTAAGGTGGGAAAATGATTATTTTTTTATTTTTTGGAAGTTCAGCAGTAAACTTTTTAAATGAAATGAAATTGAACACACAAACTAACAAATAAACAAAGTTAAATGTTTCTCAAGCAAATATATTCATAATAATTGTTCTCAAAATAAGTGCATGTTTGTTTTGTAATCTGATTTAGTCCTTTCATTGCTGGAGTACAAACATTTTCCAGTGTACATTTCCACAAACCCAACAGGGATATTTTTAGTGAGAAAAACCATAATTATTTGAGTGGAAAAAGCTCCCCACTGCTTACTGCTAAAGGGGAACACATAACAATTGTGTGAGTATAATGTGAACCGTTATTATTAGAAAGTATATAGGTCTACTGGGACATTACATAGAAAACAAGGAATCTGTGTTGTCCAGAGCCAGACAATACAGTGGAGGTGTGACAATAAACCTGACCACGTGCACTAAACTGACCTCTGACCCCAGCAGCAGCAGTTAGAGCACAGCAACTAAACTATATACATATGCCTACAGACAGGAAGAAGGAAGGCCTTGAATGACAGTCAGGAGAGGATTAAATGAAGGTTACAGGAGATGGAAATAGGCAGCAGAGGTTGAGATGAGGGAATGATGGGATAGATCTGTCCTGGTTACATACCTCCTGTAGAGACAGCCAGACAGTCACAGGACAGAAAATGAGGTCAAGGGTCAAAGGGCAGAGTGTGTAAGGAATGTTCAACATCAATACATGAGACACAAAGCACCACCACAACACAGAAATGAAACAGATAATGTCAGGAGATGGGAGACGGGACATTAGAAAGACACATTTGACGCTTGACAAACAAATAAAAGAGGCACATACATATGAAACGCAGCAACTACAAAGCAGTCTCCGTATAGACATCCCTGCAGGGCTTCATTTGTGGATCCAGATCTGGCACTTCCGGAATTTTGCTCCCTTGCATAGCCAGACATTTGACTACAGGCATAAAGTCTGGTCCACACTGTAGCTTATTCAATAACTACACATTAGAAGACAGGAATAAACCATCTGAATGAGAAGTCAAGTGACCTAGTTTTGTTTTTACGTGCTATAGGTTTATCTGAAACAGATTATACCACAGTAATAAAACGGTGGGAAAAAAAGGGTTTTAAAATAATGATGCTGCCATGTCTACAAAGGGTTTTTAAGAAAAATAGCAGAACGTTTGTAGTCTTTTTGCCTGTTCAAAAGTACAGAAACAAAGCTAAACACAGCTCTGCTAGTTTGCATTCGACTAATTGTGAAATAACACTCAAACAATCTTTATCACGGCTCTAAACTCTTTTCAAATCTTTTAAAGATCTGACACCAGTAACCTGGCAAAAATGGCAAAATACAGTAATTATTCTTTTGGATTCAGGGCAGCGGCCCACTAGGGGTCCTCAGTGATCCTCCAGGGGGGCCGCTAGATAACTTAAAATTAATTTAAATATATTCATATAATTCATTAATTTAATTATTAATATGTTACATTAAAAAAGATAAATTAAATTAATTAAAAAATACATTTAAAACAAGGCACCATCTCTCTTGTACGTATTCTGTGATTGTTTCGGATCAGCCCAGGCCGTTTCGTGCTGCTGTGAAATACAGACTGAATGATGGCTCAAAACGCAAACTCTCTCAGTTGGAAAAAGAAAACCAGTGTCGCTAAAAAGGTTTTGGTGAATGACGATTGTAATGAAGGTAAAGACGATTACAGTGACACACATAAGGCATGCACGAGTCCGTTATTATGCGCAAACAAACCGCACATGTGTGCTCTCGACTCACTGATCGCTATAACATCGTATTTCTGCATGAACATAGTTCAATATATTCGCGTAGTTGTTAATTAATGTACTGTGAGTGTTTTATAACGGACGCTCGCCGAAAAAGCGTGTTTTGGAGAAGTTTGAGAGGATCAGTGAATGGTGTGATATGTGTTTAATCATTTTGAATGGATCCGCATAGTATTTAATTCAGGTATGTTTTACCAGGTAAATTTTGGTATGGCAGGTTGACTTGTGCTTATTTTTTGTTTAAGTTACTGTATTACTGAGCAGAGTAAGTACGGTAAAGAATTGTCTGCAAAAAAAAAATGCAAAAAATAACTCTGAAGGTTTAAATCTATCTTGAGTTTCTTTTTTAAAGAAATAATAACAAGGGGTTGAAAAGTAATAACACTACAATACAAATGTTTTTGTAAATTAAAAAAAAAAGGGGAGTGGGGTGGGGGGGACGTGCAGTATTGATTCAGAGAGGAGGGGGGCCTTGGCGTAAAAAAGGTTGGGAACCTGTGGATTAGGGTACAATTCTCATTATTAACTAACTATTAACTACGACTTTTGCCTCAATAAACTCCTAATTACTCCTTATTAATAGTTAGTAATGTAGTTGTTAAGTTTAGTTATTGGGTAGGATTATGGGATGTAGAATATGGTCATGCAGAATAAGGCATTAATATGTGCTTTATAAGCACTAATAAACAGCCGATATCCTAGTAATATGCATGCTAATAAGCAACTAGCTAATAGTGAGACTTCAACCCTAAAATAAAGTGTTAGCATTTTCCCCCTCAGAAACACTCATTGTACCACTTGCTGAACCCAGACGGACTGAAAAAAGCTTAATGTCATGCAATCAGATTAGAGCTCGCCAGATTCTTTTTACATCAGATTACCAAGTAAAATATCTTGTGAGCAGTGTTTCAGTAGATTACATGCTGCTTACTTAAAGTTACAACTGGGCGTAATTCCGTAAATCTTTTTTCTTAAAGGGTTAGTTCACCCAAAAATGAAAATAATGTGATTTATTACTCATCCTCATGCCGTTCCACACCCGTAAGACCTTCGTTAATCTTCGGAACACAAATTGAGATATTTTTGTTGAAATCCGATGGCTCCGTGAGGCCTACATAGGGAGCAATGACATTTCCTCTCTCAAGATCCATAAAGGTACTAAAAACATATTTAAATCAGTTCATGTAAGTACAGTGGTTCAATATTAATATTGTAAAGCAACGAGAATGTTTTTGGTGCGCCAAAAAAAACAAAATAACAACTTAATTAGTGATGGCCGATTTCAAAACACTGCTTTAGGAAGCTTCGGAGCGTAATGAATCAGCATATCGAATCATGATTCGGATCGCGTGTCAAACCGCCAAACTGCTGAAATCACGTGACTCTGGCGCTCCGAACCGCTGATTCGATATGCTGATTCATTATGCTCCGAAGCTTCCTGAAGAAGTGTTTTGAAATCGGGCATCACTATATAAGTCGTCATTTTGGTTTTTTTTGGCGCACCAAAAATATTCTTGTCGCTTTATAATATTAATATTGAACCACTGTACTCACATAAACTGATTTAAATATGTTTTTAGTACCTTTATGGATCTTGAGAGAGGAAATGTCATTGCTCCCTATGTAGGCCTCACGGAGCCATCGGATTTCAACAAAAATATCTCAATTTGTGTTCTGAAGATTAACAAAGGTCTTACGGGTGTGGAACGGCATGAGGGTGAGAAATAAATGACATTATTTTAATTTTTGGGTGAACTTACCCTTTAATTCTGCATCCCCCTTTCCCTCCAAACTGTCCAGATCCATAAAGAGCTTCACAATTTACAAATTAAAGTATCACAACTGTTAGAGCCATAACGACAATTTTATAATATTTTTCCTTATATTACCTCTTTCCCCACCATTGACATTGATTTCTGTGTTTTCACTGTTATACGCTAGGAGGCGCTATGGCACATCTTCTGAAAAAATAGTACAGAATCTCCTGATCAAAACACAGGCGAAGAAGACGCAGAAAGAAGCGATCTCATACGTAAGCAGATGCACATGTAAAATAACGCGATCATCAAACATTAAACAGCATGTAAATCAAAACTGCCTAATTTTACTGAATGAAATATTGACCCAGGACGAGTTATAGGACTGTGAAGGTTTGGGTGTTGATGAACTCCATCTGTGTTTTGATCATCGTTGTGAATCCTGTCCAGATGTAGCCTTTGAGAAAAATACGATTTTCTCAGCTTTTTGCCCAAAATGTTGCTTTTTTATGAAACTTATCCACAGTCAAGTGTTGATAAAAAGCAATGAATGAAGCTAGAACAAAATGTTTTGTTTTAAAGCAGAGGGTCTGTTCTTTCTTTTGATATATTGCATGTTCAGATATTCATACAACAAAATATTCTGAGGGCCATGAAATTTTGCAACACCCTTGTGGAAATGGCGAAGAACGGAAAATGGCTCAGATCACCATTACATCAACCCTGTGGGTGAGAGTTGACATTTAAAAAGTAAATTGACTAGTAACAGACTTCATGTACTGGCAGAAAGTACACGGCATTCAGCTTGATACTTCTGCTTTTATCTCATACTTCAGTGTGTTTCCCTACTAAACTGCACACTTTTCATTAGTGACTCTATATGCCAGGCGCTCTGTCCCTAAGAGACGACACACGTCTGCTGAAGGAATCCCTCGCAGTGCTGTGAAAAACCCATTAGGATGTTAATGAGTGTTCACAGCTTTCACTGACACCAACTACAGGCTCTAATAGACCGCGCTCGATCTCGATGCAGTGAACACACAGGACATATCAGAGCAAGAGTCTGGTTCTGACCTAACTTCAGCAGCCAGCCCTCTCTGTCCGGGTTGAAGAACGTGTGTGTGAGGTCGTTGCCGTCATCCTCTGGGATTTTGAAGGGCTCGCTCTTGATGCTCTCGTACAGGTTCTGCGGGGTGAAGAGACATTAGTGCTGTTAATGTATGCAGATGAGTACATATACACGCCTGTCTCTGTAAAATATTTAAAACAGACCTATAGCTGCTACTGCATTAATCATGATTGGCTCTGAGATTTAAAGCCAGTCATATGGAAAGTGAGACAGACAGGAAGAAGAAAGAGGAGAGCAAATAAAGTTCTTGTAGTACCTTGTTAAGGTTCTCTATAGAGGGTTCTGTCAGGCGCTTCATACTGTATATAGAACCTTTCCCATCATGTGATCATTTTATGGATTTAGTTTTAATTAATTACCCTGAGCAGCTCCTCTGGCAGGTCTCCTCCCTCATTAATGCCTCTATTCATGGAGATGAAACGCTCTACGGCCGGTTTATCCCTGACGTTGGGATTGTGAAGGCTGGTGTTCAGCATGATGATGGCGAAGGACAGGACATAACATGTGTCTGCAAAGACAAAAGCAGACACATAATTCAATAACCACACACACTGCATAAGCCATCGCACAGTTAAAAGTGTTGTAAGCATTGTCTGGAATACCAAACAGTGACTGACAGATATAGCACTGGAAAAGATATTGTCTCTGCTGCAGCTCTTCGCTCTGAACAGCAGTAATAATTGTGGTTTAATGTTAAAATTAATAGGCTAATAATAATACAGATACTGTAAATACACAACTATAATATTACAAACAGTACCGGTCAAAGGTTTGGAATAATAAACATTTTAAAGTTTTTTTGAGAGAAGTCTTTTATGCTCACTAAGGCTGCATTTATTTGATCAAAAATACAATATATATTGTGAAATATTACTTCAAGCTAAAATAACTGTTTTCTATCTTATATAAATATTAAAATCTGTCATCAAAGCTGAATTTTCAGCATCATTACTCAAGTCTTCAGTCACATGATCCTTCAGAAATCATTCTAATATGCTGATTTGCAGCTCAAGAAACATTTCTGATTATTATCAGATTTTAACAGTTTATGCAGCTGAATATTTTTGTGGAAATTGTGATAAATGTTATTTTCCAGGATTCTTTGATGAATAGAAAGTTCAAAAGAACAACATTTATTTGAAATAGACATATTTTGTAACATTATAAATATCTTTATTGTCACTTTTGATCAATTTAATGCATTCTTGCTGAATAGAAGTATCAATTTCTTATTTTTTCTCTCTGGTTCGGAGCGTGTATCAAACTGCCAAAGTCACGCCCCCCAGTGGTGAACCAATGAAATTTCAAAACACTTATAACGTAACGAAGCCTCGTTTACTGAAATCACGTGACTTTGGTGCTCCAAACCACTGATTCGAAACAAAAGATTTGTAAAGCTTCGAAGCTTCATGGAGCAGTGTCGCCCATCACTAGATATTGTTGAATAAAGTCGTTATTTTGTTTTTTTGGCGCACAAAAAGTATTCTCGTTGCTTCATAACATCAAGGTTGAACCACTGTAGTCAGATGAACTGTTTTAAATATGTCTTTAGTAGTTTTCTGGGTGTTTGAAAGTGTAAATTGCTTTCAATGCAGGCCTCACTGAACCATCGGATTTTATCAAAAATATCTTAATTTGTGTTTCAAAGATGAACGAAGGACTTACGGGTGTGGAACGACATGAGGGTGAGTAATTAATGACAGAATTTTCATTTTTGGGTGAACTAACCCTTTAAAGGCTTGTCACAGAGAGAAAATTTCCATAAACAAACCTTTAAATAGAGAAAAAGTCCTTCAAAAAATGAGTCTCAAAATCTTCTTTCACCCTAATATTCTGAGCATTTTTAAAGTCAGTCCAACAGAACAGTTAGTATTACTTCTGAGCCGAAAACCTGACATGAGCGTGGGTGAGAAACAGGAGGAAAAGTGTTTCACTACCAGACAGAGTTGTTTTCTTACGGCTTCACTACAGCAGAGTCACTGTTTACTCTCTAAACACATCATGACATGAGCTCTTAACTCCAACAAGTGTCTGTTCAGATCCAGCGTTAACCTCAGAAGTCGACAGGGCGTTTAACCCGTGAGCCGAGAACTGACCATACATTTTATTACCATAAACAATTAAAGAAATGCTCTATTATTCTAACAGCTGTGATCAGATAGCATGTTTTTTGCTACAGTCTTGACATTTATAAGATAAACACAGGTAAAACACAAAGAGTTTGTATTAAATAATGTGGCATCATAATGGTGCCATTAAACCAGATGTGTTATTATTCAGGTAGCTAGTTAAGTTTAACTTAAGCAAGATTTTCTTGAACAAGGGCTGGAACTAACGATTATAGAAACAGATCTATTTAGGTACATGTCATTTTAACAAGAAATTATGCTTCTAATCACAGCTCGAAAACTGTAGTTCCAACCACGTAAGTTTGCGACGCTGTTTGTGAATGTTCGTTGGATCTATGGTTTCAGGAAACGCCAAAACGTTCAACTATGTTGTTGACAACGGAACTTGCGACCATAGTTGGCTAACGATGCTTTTGGAAAACATACCCCTGAAAGAGAGGACTTTATGCTAAATCCCTTGCAGCAATGCTGAGAATTTTTTTGACCAACATCTCTATGAGAAGGGGCAGGACAAAAGCAAGGTTTGTATTAGTATGGACACTGGCCGTTTTGCACATGTCTGACCTGTAGACTGAAAGACTCCAGGGTTGCACTGGCAGTACCGGGACGCAAACGCCTCCATCATTCTGTCAATCTTCTGTGCCTCGCCGGGAAGTCTGAAACTCCAGAGAAACTGCCTGTGTGGAGACAGCAAATCCGTCAGAAAATCAGTCATGAGTCAATCTCAACAAGTCCAGGTTACATTTACCCACATTTACTGTTTATTACTGTATTTTAATGAAATTCCTTTAAAAAAATCTGAATGGTGGTACCCTAAATAGACTACTAATGTTATGTATAAATATTTATAAAGTGTACAATTGAATAAATTCTCTTATATAACAGTAATAAGACTTTTGGCATTACATAGGAGATTCATTTGAAGAGAAAACACCATTTTCAACTAAAAACAGAAAAATTTTTATGCATTTTGGCCGTTCATTGACACGACAACGGCATTTTGGGGGCCTGAAAATGCAAACTTTCAAAATGCAAGTTTTTGAAAACAACACCGTTACCGTGTAAACTACAAAAACATGAATTTGTGAAAATGGTGACGTCATACATATTACGTGTTCAGTCTATAGGCTTGTAGTGTTTCTTTACAAAGTGACATCGCCATCTACTGGCCTGGCATGAGTCATACAGCGTTTTTAGCCGTTTTTGCGGATCCGTGTGAACAGGGACCATTTTGACAACATTGTCGTCTGTATGTATAAATATTTATATAGTGTACAATTGAATGAATTCTCTTATATTACAGTAATAAGACTTTTGGCATTACATAGGAGATTCATTTGAAGAGAAAATGTGTAGTAGAAAATGTGTTAATAGACAAGGTTGAAAAGTTTAAAGTGATTCACCTTCATAATATAAAGAGGGAATATTTGTGCAAAACAGAAACCAGTTCATTCTTATATTTTTGGAATAATTCAAAACAGCCGTTTACACCAAGAATGATAACTATAAAGATTATTATATATTACCGTCCACACCAGCGGTTATGCCGTCTTTATATGCTCGAGCTCTTTAAAGTCTAGTGGATAGGCAGTCATTATTTTTATCGTTCATCAGATGCAACAAAATCGTACTGAAAGTGATTCCAATGATATTGTTCATCTATGCCATTTTTGTTATAGCTGTGGACTCTGCTCTTTCTTTTACATTTAGAATGATTTTTATAACTATATCTTTATGGTTATCTTTATAGTCATCGTCCTTGGTGTGAACGGGCCTAAATCCAAAAATCTTCTGTATTCAACTGGTCCAAAAATGTGCCATTCCTGCAGTTCTTGGGGAAGAATGAGAAGCTTTTCCCACCTCAGAGCCTGAACGAGGTTGAGGTCGGCAAATTCATGGAGCTCTACAAAAGCCTGGAGCACTTTGATGTTGAATTCATCCCTACGAGAAAACAACAACCACACACAGAAGAAATGGTTAGTTTCTGCAAAGAAAGATCGATTGCTTGTCTTTAAAAAAGTAGATTTTTAAGATCTTTCGTGGGCTGCGTCGACTGTTTGTATCCATAGCTATGCTTCATGAAATCTTGTTGTTTTGACAAGCCGCATCCCAAGAGGTGGTCCGTTTCCTTCGAGGCACACATGTTGCGTTTCACTGCTGCTGTTTTGCTCACTAGACCCAGACAATCAATTTCCGGAGGATTTTTGTGATGAATCAGGCACACATCTCACAGTGCGACGGACATTCACTGAATAAACCAGGGTAAGAAACTAAAGGAATGAAGCAAAGGTTTACCGTTCCCCCAAGTAATCCCCAATGACAGTTTTGTTCAAGCCTTCTCCTTTATAGAGGAACTGAGCGATGTCTTCAGGCGTCTGCTGCAGGAGGTCGTTCTCCAGTAGAAACTGGATCCCCTGCAAGAAATTTGATTTAAAAAAAAGCATTTTAGGATCGACCCTATGGATGTCAGGAAAAGTATGTGGAAAGTTTCACTATGTCTGTTAAAATGTCACAATATTTATCGCTCAGTACAAATACTATAAAGAAAAGGAAAAAAGGCTTTAAAAGTATTAGTCTGTGAAGATTTTCAAATATCCGTGTCATCATAGAAAAGACAAAATACACTTACTTTTTTGGGGTCCATGTTGAATTTCTTTCTTCCCATTGCAATTTGTTTGTTTCTCTGTGTTGTTTTGCTGCAAATGAAGTAAATATGTCTTAACAAATATCCTCTAATAAGACTGAAGGCAGACAAAGAACCTCTTGTATGATTGGCCTGTGGTTACAATGAGCCAAACAACACTTTCATAACTATCAAACAGTCCTGCTTACAGGCCCAAGTCCTGCTGATTTAAGAGCCTTATCAAAGACCCTTTAAGGCAAGTTATTTCGCTGACAACAACTGTGTCATAAATATTCTTTCTTATGCTCAAATAGCGTTAAAAATTTTTATTTTTCCGGCTGGACCTTTCTATAGCAACTGGAGCTTCTAACGGCAGCTGCAGTGACGCGATGACTTTACCAATCAGTGATTGGCTCTTTTATTTAGAAGGCGGGACTTCATATTGCATGTTGCACTTTCTCCCATTCATAGTAATATGTTTAATATGTTCTTAAGTTTTGTCTTAAGAACGATATTGAAATGATCATGTTCTGTTTTATGGATTTTAGTTTGTATTTCATTGTTCCCTTTGTTCTCTTTTTGCTTCCTTTCCATTTTCCCGCTTCTTTTCCATTTCTAGGTTACTGAATATGCCCTTGTTTGTTGCCATGGTTACTGGCTGCTTTGTGCAACTGTTTCTTGTTCAGTTTGTTTTCTCCTGTGTATTTAAGCCCTCAGTTTAGGGGCCATTTTCAACTAAAAACAAAAAACTTTGTATGCGTTTTGGCCGTTCATTGACACAACAACAGCGACAAGTTTTTGAAAACAATACCGTTACCGTGTAAACTACAAAAACGTGAATTTGTGAAAGCAGTGATGTTATGCGAATGTGTATTAAGTGTTCAGTCTATAGGCGTGTAGTGTTTCTTTACAAAGTGACATCGCCATCTACTTGCCTGGCATGAATAATACAGCTTTTTAGTCACAGCAGATCCATGTGAATGGGGATCGTTTTGACAACGTTGTCATATGTACACGAAAAACGCAAAGAAATAATTTCCATTTTTAGTACACCGTTGTCGTGTAAACATACCCTTAGTTCTTCTCACTGTCTGGTATTGTCTTTGCTTTAGAGAAGCTGTTATGTTGATTCCTGTCTTCTGGATTGCTTTCCTAGCATTAGTTTTTGTAAATAAACTGAAACTGCTGTAATTGAGATCTTCTACTCCTCTTCCCTTGCCTGCCTCATGACAGATCTTTAGAAGAAAGATGAGAACGTTCTTAAGAAGTATTTCTGGGAATACAAAATATTCTTAATTTAAAAAAAAGAAAAGAAAAGAAGAAAATTGTAGTTATTTTGTTATTTTGTAAATCCATCCCCTGGTGTTTAGGAATACACACCTTCCTAATAGTATCTAAGTTTCTGAACACCCAATAAGCCTCAATGACATAAACATGGATGTGTGTTGAAATGTATTCATCTGCCAAAAAAATTATTGCAGCTCATTCTCAATAAAATGGTCTTTTTGAACTGGGAAGGAAGTTTTGAGTTCTGTTACATTATGTTTTCATCACTTTTATCTCAGAAATTCGACATCTATTTCCTCACACTAAGTCAATCTATATTCCTGTAAGCACAATAAAAGACATAAGCGTGCACAGCACACGTCTCCTCCTCTCAGGTGTGTGACCTGTCAACCAGACAACACAGTCTGAATAGAGCGCTTAATGAATGTTTAGAAGAGGACAGATCAGTGAGGACACTCTGACAAAAGAGAGACAGGTGCAAATCTGCATGAGCTTCAGTTGAGCTGTAATGAAAAGGAAATATTTCCCATCTCTCATAACTCACCTCTCGCCCACACACGTGAGCTGCTCGATTTCTGTCATCACTTCTGCGATCTCAAACTTCAAGCGCTGTAAAATAGAGGCTCACATCAAACAGAAGACTCTACATGATATCAAACACTAGAGCCCAATATCATGCCGTTGAGATGCAAAATGTATACCTTGAATACAATGTAAGTTACTTCACATGAAAGTGTCTGCCAAATGCCTATTACAGTGTTCTAAAGCTGTTTAACCAACAGAGAAACAAGGTACTTTTTATGTTGCATTCAATGAAGAAAAATAGGTTATGTTCAGAATGCAATACCAGCATACGATAGAGTAATTATGTGAAGCAATAAATAATAAATTTTCTTTAATAATTATCTGATGTGATATCTAACAACTTCATCTACATTCTACTTTCTACAAGGTTCTTTATTGGCATTGCATGTTCCATGAATGGAACCTTTCCATTCCACAAAAGGTTCTTTATAGGGGAATAAGGGTTCTTTGGATTATTTAAATGTTCTTCACACTAAGAAAAAAACTGTTCTTTTAAGAACTGATCACTGTTCTAAAGTTTCTTTGAAGAACCAATAATGGCATCACTGTGAAAACCCCCTTTTTGGAACCTTTGGAACTTTCTTTTCGACCACATTCTTACCTCAATATCATCAAGCAGTTCTTTTTTCCTGCGGCGTATGTTGGACAGCTCGTCTCGCTCCTCTAAGGACAGGTCTTCAGGTACTGTAACCAAACACACACAAGGGTAGGACACCTGTAAGCATGTTTATATGAGCACTGGTCATCTTAACATTGAAGAGCAAAAGAGCAGGACGTATTCAAATCAGCAATAATGTGGGTCGGACCTTTCCCTCAGCTTTAAAACTCCACTCATGCTGTCTCCAGACTCTGTGTGGATTGCTGAGAAGTTAGTTGTTCTACTTTCTCGTTTTTTTTCATCACACAATGACAATGCAAAACAAAACTTTTAAAATATAATGATTATCTCTCAAAAAGTAAAAGACAAACGTAGTTCTGTCATGACAACTCTCTGAGTATCTGGCATGGTAATGGGTATGACAATGTTTGGTCTTGGCGGAATAGATCTGCTACGCTGCTGCTGCTGCTGCTTTTATTGACACACTGCTGTGAGCAAGTAAGACATGCTGCTGCTGTACAGTATAGCGTACATGAATTACTCGTAGCAGATCTATACAGGTGGAGCTGGGGAAGGTGAAGTTTTCTGAAGTGCGCTGCACTGCTAAGGCAATGCTACCAAAGTATTTTGAAGGTTGAGCACGCAAGCTCATTGACTACTGATACAGCAGGAACCAATCAGCTGTGCCCTATAGATAACGATGTGATTACGAGCAGGTTGAGTTAAAGGACCTATTAGCCTGTGCTATCTAGAGTTTCATGACTGAACTTTATAGTCGGACAAACTACTGTATAACTGAAATAATAATGGTGCCAAGAACCTCCACAGTAGCTGTTTCCATCCAGTTGCAAAATTAACTTATACACAAAAATTGGAATATCGCATAAAACATTTGCGAATAAAGCAGCGTTTCCATCCAATGTGTTCAAGAGAACAAAACTGTCACTTCCTGGGAAATTGGCATAAAAAATCAGTAATAAAAATGGAAGTTGCTGCAATCAGGGAAGAAACTGTGGCTGTTTTTCCTCCATCATAAATGACTTGCATCTCAGATGTTATCTAGCGTTTGGATGCTGGTGTTGGGAAACGCAATCATGTGAAACACTTCTGGAGGGAATTAAACCAAATCATTCTGATGATAGACTTTGACTTAGGTTTTTCAGAACCACCAAACCAACATTTGAGATGCTGTGATGCGATTGGTCCACTGGTTAGTCCAGTTATCCAATCACAGCCTCTGTTGAGGCAAAGTCACGTGAGTTTTATGATACACATCAAGGGATTTTCCATCATAGTTCAGATAAAAAGACACATAAACATTTTTTTAACGATTGAACATTATCATTGTTCAATCGTTAAAAAAATATGTTCTATATACTGTAGTGTGCATGCATGTAGTATGAACGCAATCCAGATGGATTACATGCGCCATGTTGGCATTGTCATGTCACTAAAGCGTCAGTTGCCTCAATTCCCTGCTCCTCACATGGCCTTATGGGATAGAAAGTGTCCATTGGATGCATACCTCAGAATCTCAGCATAAGTAGTATGTCGCCTACTGTTTTATGAAACTGTGAATTCAGACCTACTAATTATTTCACATACTGATTTTCCCCTTCTGTACAGTAGAGAAGAAGGCATATGAGGAAGTGGGTTTGTTTCCAAACGGACTGATAAAGCTGTGCACCCAGACTCCAGGAAATTGTACAGCACTAGCCAATCAGATTGGAGCTTTCTATCTTAGCAACACCTCGCCATTCAAGTGTTCAAAATACATCAGATGGTACATGAACAGTCTGTGTTGTGCAAATGCGTATCTGGTAAAATGAACATCATGTTTTCATAGTGTCTGATGACTTCTGTATTTTTCTGTAATTAGCAGCAGACCGACCGTGTCTCCCTTTCAAATGCTTTCACGGGGAATTGGATATTATAAATAAACCACAACAAACAAGTAAACAGGTCTTTCATATGGAGCTGTGTTCATTGTTAATCTCGTCAACAAAATTACTGATGAATACAGTATGTTGAAAAAAGGCTTTTTTGTCATTGATAATGAAGACAAGATGAAAAAGAAATGTAAATCATAATGATTTTAATTGAACATACTGTGGATGAAAATAAAATATTAACAATGCAGAAGACAAATGTAGAAAGAATTTATTCAAATAACCAAAGCTGTTGAGCTGCAAGAACGAAACCGCTTTATTTAGCAGGTAAAGTAGCTCACTCAAAAACAAAACGTACTGAACTGAGCTGAATAATGACTCTATTGTCTTTTGTAGAGCTGCTTTATAGCTGAATCGAATTTGCTTCATAATTGACGAATTTTGCTAAATCGACACTGTTATTGAACTGAATTGAACCAACACTGAACTGACTCAAGCTGAATAACGACACTACTGTAATTCATTTGAACTAAGTTACATGACAGTCAGTATTGTGTAATACTGCATTATGTAGCCACCTTTATTTTTACATGTAGTAAAGCACTACATGTGTAACACAGGCTATTTCAGAAAGATGACAGGGTAGGATCCAGTTGCAACAAAAAGACGTTTAATAACAAAAATAACAAAAGTAAATCCGGGCACAGGGAGACGTATAGGCAAAAAAGAGTAAATCCAAACAGAGAGCAAGGCATGCAAAACAGAAGTGAAAACACCTCATGCGTAATATCCACTAAAGATAAAGACCAGACAGTGAACAAGGAAAATACTGGGGTATAAATACACAGGATACTTACAAGGAAAAGGTGTGGGTAATGAATTGCTGTGGAAACTAACAAGGGTAACTATGGAAACTAAGTAAACACAACAGGAATAGAAAATACACTTCAAGATAAGAGTCCTTAAAGACAAAATAGGGGAAACGAGACTAGAATTGTTATTGTAACAACATGTAATGTAATATTTTATACAGTCTCTAAAACATTGACAATTAATAACAGAATAACTTATATAAAAAAGCAGCTTTTGCACACTCATTATAAGCTACTATTTCAGGATCTCAGGTTTTCAGTGTTCACGTGCTTATATTGATCTTTCATATATTATATTTATTTTTTAATAAATGTGGATGCATTTTTAAAATCTTTTGGTTAAACTATGATCTACTACAGTTTGACACACTTTTGTTATTTTGTACATTATCATCAACTAAAATATTAATTTTGTCTACCAAAATTTTATGGCCTTTCCAATCCATGTTCAACAAGGAGAGGGGCTTGCACACTTAAAGTCCCCCTGTAGCCAATAATTGTATCCATTAAAACTCAACTTTGATCACCAAAATGACAAATTTAAACATTTTCCCTGTGAAAAAAAAATGTATTCATGCCTTAAAATAGCTTGAATGTAACTTATATGAATATATATATTTGAATATACAAATTAGCCCCGTCTCCACTCACTCGCATGAGCTCAGAGATCCACTCGGTCAACTTACTGAGGTAAACCAAAGTCCCTTTCTATATCTATAGTCTTTGGGTAAATGCTGCACATTGGCAAGTGGAAACTGGTTTCATTCAGCCATATATGTTTGAACCAGAAACTGATTCAGAAGAAGAAGAGGAAGAGTGAATTATACAGGCTCGTCTACAAGTCGATGTAACAAAATGGTAATGCATTTTACGTAACGCTCTCTACAACGTTGGACACATAACGGTAATTAATATGATTAGCCTTTTGCTTGACTATGTTGTCAAACAGCTGATAATGTGTTGCTAATGTTACACAAACCATGTTTCCGTTCGCCATCTCAGTCTACTTTCTAAAATCAGCATCCTTAGAAATGCTTTCAACTTAGAAAGTCAGTGAAAGGCATGCATCACAACATCGTAATATACATCATATACATAATTCACCCGCTATATTGCTAAATGTACACGATTTTTCATATCAACAGAAAAATATACCAGGGTAAAAGGTTTCTCTTGAGACTCTCCTGCTTCAGAGTGGTCATAGTTAATGATATGCTAAAGCCCGCCGGCACACTGACATGATTGAATACAAGGTAGTTTGTGACATCACAAACACCAGCAATTTCAAACCGCGTTTTTGAAACTGTCTTTAGATCACCGCAGTTTTAAGGAGAAAGCACTCAGCATTGATGTTGACTGATGAATTTGCACATGGTTTGTTTGTCTTAAAGCATATTAAAAACACCACATAGACATATAAACAACATTAAAAACGTCTCGGGTTACTGGTGTAACCCTTGTTCCCTGAGTAAGGGAACGAGACGCTACGTCGAATGACGTGATGGGAACCCATCACGTCATTCGACGTAGCGTCGATAGTTTCCACGAAAGGAAACTTGATTTTCACCACAGGGAGAATTTAATAGTAGAAGATTTCTTACAAAAAATACTTTTTTTAGAAGTCATTCACATCGATTCACATCATCATCAGTGTCGTAACGTTTACATTCCAATCCATGTAAAATTAACTAAAATGAATGAATATGACAACATAGTCTCAACTAAATTGAAAGGACATAATTTCGTCAAAAACTGTGTGAAAGGCTCCTCAGGTTGTGCGTGAAGATGGCTGAGATCGAATCAGCAGCCAGAGGAAGTAGGTCACTCCTGTATTTCTGCTGGAGCAGATTGTAGCTCTCCTCCGCTCTCTCTGCCAGCTTCCTGGATCCATTGCTTGGGAAGAGAAATCCCATCTGCATCACTCCACTAAGCTGCTTTGAATTTCATCTCCCATTTTCACTTCATACTCTGTTGTCAATTGCTAAAACCCTTTATAGTCCAAAAAAAAAAAAGATACTGAGCATTATTTCCTAATGCTTTCTGATGGCCTGGGACGTCTATAGAGGGGTGACTGCGAACTTGAATCAAAGGTTCAAGGCAACACTGAATGTTTTCCATAAAGACAAAAATGATGACACTAACCACGTCCTGGCTGCACACAATGGTTTCTGGGTTCTTTTTGACACAGAGCATAAAGCGGCATTTATGGAGTGATCCCCCACAGGCAAACCTACGTCTACAGCACAGAAATCCTGCATCATCTGAGAGGATTCCCATGGAGGAATAAAAGAGGCAAATGTCTTGGATTGTTGAGCTATTGGGCTCAGTGACAAACCCACACTGTGTGTTAGTGAGTGCACACGCAGGAAGCACAGGGTCATTTGATATCACTGCGGCTCTAATGCATTAAACATGACCTATAACCTAACAAGGGGAGGGGAAAAGGAAACATGCTTTTTTCATTGTGACTTTGGCGTGTGAAGCATGTGAGTTCCATCATATATGTCAGTTCAACCAGAATCACTGAAACCAGCGCTTTTAGTGGTGTTTACTAAGGCCAGCATCGCTGTAACCATTGCTCATGTTTAGAAGTAGTGATTTAAACTAATTCCTAACCCTAAGTATTAAATGAAACTTGACCCACACTGTTTGTGCTACAGAACAACAATGTTTTGCCTGGTAGACACCCTAACAACCACCTAGCAACTATAGAGTGCAATGGTTGGGATCCAGAAGTAAAAACTCCATTCATTTTCTCCATAGGGAAATTGATTTTTAACGATAACTTATAAACCTTTAAAAACAGCTCTACTGTAAGGTACAAGGTTGTTAATCCATGGCATTTGCTTCTGTTGAAGACATTAGCCCGCTTTATTTCAGCTTATTTTTAAAATAATCATGTTTGACAGTGGAATTCCTAATGAAAAACTACATTACCCATGATGCTGTGCAGAAAATTACCTTTTATACATATAATCCTCCATCGTTTTTTTTATTTGATTATGCTGTTCGCAATGCTTCATGGGATTGTAGTTCTTTCCCTCACTAAAGTACACAGTCTTGTACCTTTGTATTTTTGTCTTATTTTCAAAATCTTTTTTGCTTCAAATCAAAGTTTGTAATGTTATGATTCACCTCGTAGCTGGCTTGGTTCATGGCTTATAACTCTTTAACAATGACTATTTCAAAATCCTTATGGGAAAAAGGAATTTAAGAAACCAACACTGCTGAAAAAAGGGTGGGAACTGTTTCACTCTATAGCTGAAAGAGTAATTGGAATAAAATGCCATTTTCCAGTATAGCTTAGTGCGATTATCAAATTGCGAATGCTGCAATTTAATCAAATAAATATATGTGCTGCATGTTTCAGAGGAAAGCGCGGCACTGTGTTAATTTAAAGTGCATAACTGTTTACGGTGTCTCACAGTGGTTCAGTTCACAACGAAAATTAAAAATTAAGAAACTAACATATATTGTTATAATATAAGTTACATCAAGTCAACTGCTATTATCAACCTCATAGACGTGACTATAAGGCATGGAGATATTATAAACATTAACATAATGAATTTCTGCAAAGCTGCTTTGAAACAATGTGCACTGGGCAAAGTGCTATACAAATAAATTTGACTTGAATTGAGTATTGTGATTTTAGTTGCACTGTAAAATATTAAATATGTAATCTGGTCTCTACAAACAGCACAATAACTGCAGTGGATACAAGACATGCATTTCCACATACATATAAATCTTATTCCCATCCTCCATTTAATTCCCTGTCTCTCTTGAACAACACTAACAAGGGATCAAAAGGTGAAACAATTCAGCAGTTCACAGATTAATCTACACCTCGCTCAAGAATTCCCATCACTCAGTCTTGTGACGGCTAAGGCTGCTTAAAGCCTGAAATCCAAGCACAAAAACATGTTCTACAGTGTGTCCTTGATGCATTACCCAATTACACCCAAAATTCACTTCACAGTGTTTACAATTTTTAGGGGAATCTACCTACAAATGGGTTACTTACAGTTGTCTCTAATTGGATAAGAAAAATAATTTTACCATCTAACAAAAGCCTTAAAAGAGAAATGTTGAGATACGGCCCTTTGTGGAGACTGGGATCTAATAAAGAAAAGTCTTGGATAGACATCCTGATATTGTCCAGGACTGCCTCGGGACAATAGAGAGGATGTCTCTGCCCATCTGCCGTGCCGATTAGAAAACTTACGGCACGTAACAACAGCAACCACACAAACACAGAGCTGCCTTATCATGGTGTAACCCACTTACACCACACATTTCCACACTGTGGCCCCACTTACAAACAAAAGAGTCATGTGTCCATGAGTCATGAGTCCAGTATCACTGTAACTATAGCACAACGCTTTCACAGTATATGCAGTACGTACCATCACTCTTGTCCCATATCTGCTGTTCTTTATGTGGCATGGTAGACGTTCCACAAAGCGAACCACATTGAAGAATGATTTCCCCAAGGAAACTGATGTCAGTTTCAATCGGTCGGATAGACTGTGTTTATTCCACACGCGCTGCTCTCAAAACACAGTGGGCACATAGTTTGCATACTTACACCAACCAACTGTTCAGGTAAAACCAGTTTAACCACCTCTGCCGTGAAATGACATCAGCCTGAATTCTGTTATCATGTGTTCTGTGTTTGTTTTGATGGTAAAACTCACCATATATTCAGCGGGCTCAAGTTTCATTGTGAAGTGTGAAGTTGAGTTTGTGCAAAAGGAGACTGTACAGGGTTACACCATGTCCTAAACAGACGTGATGCGATAGGACTCCAGCAGCGAGAAATTTGTCTGTCCACAGCAGTCGTGACACAACTACGAGATGAGACCAAATCAATCAAAGATCACAGCCAATCAGAAGAGTTTGTGGGCGGAGTCTCTGCAAGCGCACTGCACTCGCAACCAAATTAATCACAAATCACAGCCAATCAGAAAAGATTGTGGGCGGAGTCTCTCTGCAAGCGCACTGCACTCGTAACCAAATCATTCAAACATCACAGCCAATCAGAAGAACGTGTGGGCGGAGTCTCTCTGCAAATACACTGCACACGGAACCAAATCAATCAGAAATCACAGCCAATCAGAAGAGCAGGTGGGTGGAGTATCTTTGCAAATGCACTGCACACACAACTAAATCAATCAAATAACACAGACAGTCAGAAGAACGTGTGGGCGGAGTCTCTCTGCAAGCACACTGCACTCGCAACGAAATTAATCAAAAATCATAGCCAATTAGAAGAGCATTTGGGCGGAGTCTCTTTGCAAACGCACTGCACACGCAACCAAATCAATCAAAAATCAGCCAACCAGAAGAGCATTTGGGCGGAGTCTCTTTGCAAACACACTGCACATGCAACCAAATCAATCAGAAATCACAGCCAATCAGAAGAGCATGTGGGCGGAGTCTCTTGGCAAACGCACTGCACATGCAACCAAATCAATCAAAAATCACAGCCAATCAGAAGAGCGGGTGGACAGAGTCTCTCTGCAAGCGAGACTCGTAACCAAATCAATCAAAAATCACAGCCAATCAGAAAGAATGGGTGGGCGGAGTCTCTCTGCAAGCGTACTGCACTCGGGAAGGACCTGGCTGCAGCCTGCAGAACGGGGCGGGGCTACACATGTCGCTCCGCCCCATACTCACTCTGATTGGCTCAGTTGTCATTTGTAGACATACATTATAGGAAATGTGTTTGGAGTTGTCTTCACTATAATGTACAGACAATACATTAGCCTACATCCCGCAATGGCAAGAGAAATTAATTATGAAATGTTTATTCTCTGATGGACTGTGTAAATAAACCTTAAAGTAGAGAAACACTAATAAAATATTACTCCAGTAAAGAGAGGTTTGGTTTCTAATGTGACACAAATAAGAATGACCTAAAATAGGTTAGAGCTCAGACTGACAATATTATGAATTATTAGTAGCACACTTGATTTGAGAAGATCATATTACTCCCGGATCTTGGCTCATTTGAGCGGGATAAGACCAAATCAAGTGTTTATTGTTCACTTGACTTGCTTTTAACTGCTGCAAGTATAATCTTCTTGATCAGTCAAATTCACAGATGAACCATTCAATGTTATTTGTGAACCAGTTGATCAAAGTTGGATATACGTACAGTGGTTGTAGGTTGGCATTATTAATTTGTTATGTGGTTAAATTGAGGATTATGAAACCTGTAAAGTGTTGTTCAATTTATAACCATTTTGATGTATAGTGGCAAGCTTAATTACTATTTGGTGATGTGTATCACTACATTAGAAACACAGAACACTACATATCGCAAAACCATCTTATCAAACACCTTAGAAACTGTATAACAACACACTCTAGCAACCATCCACAACATTGTTTCAATGACTACATACTATGTAATCTGTGTTAATTGCGATAATATGACCTCATTGCCTTATTTACTCATAGTGACACAGCTGTTTGCTATGGATATCATTTATATAACTTGGCATAATGAGATTGTTTACACTCAGTTGGGAGTGGCAGCAGAGTCTGTTTAGGTGAGCTGTTTTCAATGATGACTCACAATCTTTATTTATGGCCACACATGTAAGACAAGTTGAGTTTGTTTCCAAATCTGCACCATGAACTTACCAGACTTGGGGTATGTTTACATGATAACAATGTACTAAAAACTGAATGTTTTTCTTTTGTGTTTTTCGCGTATAGATGACAATGATGTCAAAACGATCCCCGTTCACACGGATCCACAAAATGACTAAAAAAGCTGTATTATTCATGTCTGGCCAGTAGTCGGCGATGTCATTTTGCAAAGAAAAACTATGTGACTATAGACTGATCACGTAATATGCATGTGCATGACGTCACTGTTTTCACAAATTCATGTTTTTGTAGTTTACATGGATACAATTAAGGTATCATTTTTAAAAACTTTCAAAAGTTAGCATTTTTAGGCCCCCAAAATGCCGTTGACTAAAAATGCTGCATTATTCATGCCAGGCCAGTAGTTGGCGATGTCAATTTGTAAAGAAACACTACACGCCAAAACCGAGACTGAAAAAGACTGAACACATAATATGCATGTGCATGACGTACACAGTACGATAACGGTATAATTTTCAAAAACTTGCCCGTTTTCAAAAGCTTGCGTTTTTAGGCAACCAAAACGCTATTGTTGTGTAAATGAACGGCCAAAACGCATAAAAAGTTTTCTATTTTTAGTGTTGTGTAAACAATCCCTCAGTCTCCATTAGTAGGATCAGTCTCCCTGAGGTTAATGTCTTGATCAAAAAGATAATGTTTCTTGCTCAAGGGCCATTCCCTTTTTGGGATCAAACCAGGAACCAACCGTTTACAAGCCCAAAAGCCTTATCCACTAAATCTGCAACATCTGATGAAAAGATCTGGAGTGTTGTTCATTCTGCTGATGATACTCAAGCCTCTGTTATAGCCATATGTGAGTCTGCACAGATCATTAGTCTGGGAAAGTCATCTGACACAAAGAAAACATGTTATTGTGTTTCGTTGTTGTTCCAAAGGAAATATTTCAGCTATATCACAAGACAGAAGATATAGATCTGTGATTCATATTCTGACAGAAGATATAGATCTGTGATTTCATATTCTGACAGCTGCATTAACAAAATACAAAAATTTGATATGTTAACATACCTGCAAATATCATTCTAACTAAATCTAAAATGTTTTCGGTAACACTTTATTTTAAGGTCTTTTAACTAGTTGCTTATTAGCATGAATATTACTAGAATATTGGCTATTTATTAGTATTTATTAAGCACATATTAATGCCTTATTCTGCATGACCATATTCTACATTCTTCATCCTACCCAATACCTAAACTTAAACACTACCTTACTAACTATTAATAAGCAGTTGGAGTTTATTGAGGGAAAAGTCGTAGTTAATAGTTTATATGTGTTCCCTATACTGTTGTCCCTATAGTGTTACCATGTTTTCTTATTAATCCTTATTCAGTGTAAGTCTATTGAATTTCCTACACAAGGCAACAATGTTAAGTCTAATCACTTGAAAAAACGCTTTTTACCCACATTGTGGGGCCAAACTTGTACAGTGTGAAATAATGCGGTGTGTTAGAATGTTACAGCTAGACGCTAAGCAACAGACAACCAATCGTGTACTGGTACTGGGTTGTTTCAACTAAAAATTTTGGTCAAATATGGACAAACCTAAATGTTGGGTTAAAAAATTCATTTAAAAATGTAATCTAAATGGCTGGGTTTGTCCATATTTGACCCAAATTTGGGTTATAACAACCCAACACAATTTTTAGAGTGTAACTACTATTAGCAATGGTGATAGCGATGCTTGACTTAGCAATTAACTACTTAACTACTTCAGTTCAGATTTGACCCTTTCCTGCAACTTTCTTGATTTTACAATCTGCCTATACTAATCTATTCTGTATTAATATTTCATGAAGTTGTTGTTTTTTTTCACAGTAGTGCACCACATTAGACAGCAGCAATCCTCAGTGCGTATCCACCTGCTTCACATATTTAAGAATGAAACCAAAACAAAGGCACAAAGTTGATTTAATTCACCCACGTAACTCAATAAGAAGAAACCTCGCACCCTCACAATGCCTTATTCATAGCCTGCGTTTCACGCTGACATCTTGAGTCCATTTCCAAAATGATTTTAAAGAGAAAGCTTCCTTTGGCAGATGAGAAAATATCCTGACGCCCCTATATTTAGCTCATCCTGTGTCATGCTCCCGTTCACAAATTAGATTAGTATTTTTGGCAGAGGCTCTGTGCTGTTTCTCATGTAATTAGTGGTTTGCCTGCATCTGATTTCTTGTTTTAGCTCTCATCTGGGTTAATAATGTGACTAAAGTTCAGTACAGCTGCATTAAACCATCAGCACTGACTACACATCAGCCTGTATCTGCATCCTGATGGCATCTATCACAACTCACAAAAGGACAATATACCTGCAAGTATGCCACGAGATTAACAGATGTTTCACTGTGAAACTGGTGGAAGTAAGATGGACTGACATGGACTGACAAACTATTCCCTAACATTGTGTTGATGTAACTAAATTAACATTGGTCTTTCCACTCACGTGTCTTCCGATGCATACTGAACATGCTGGCTGAAAAGTGACCTAATGACAGATAAATGACTGACAGTCCAAACAGCCAATCAAATCGCTGTTGCTATCTGCCATTTTGTCCTTTAAGCTTTAAAGCTGAACTGTCAGACACATACCTCCTTTTTTGTCAAATTCCTTTAACTGGTAAAAAAAAAAAATATATATATATATATATATATATGGCAAATGTAATTCAGATAACTATCCAGATTGGCTAGTTAATAGAGTACATTAGTGTTCGTCCAATTTATCATGTATTTTTTTCCCATACACAGCAAAATCACCAGAGTTAAATTAACTCTGCTCGGAGTACATATGGTCCCTCTCTAAATAGTGTTCAAGTAACACTGAAGCAGAGTTAAAGTTACTGAGATAATTAAGCGATTAATTAAGTGATGATTGAGCATTAGTGATGAACACCTGCTGTTAACAAACAGAATCACTGAAGAAAAGAGAAACACAGGAACTACAACTGACTTTAGTCACAGTCTTAGATGAAATCAACTGAAGATAAAAGACATTCTATCGCTCAAGATCTCAGCAGAGGAGGATTGTCTTTTCTTCAGTGATTTTGCTTGTTAACATTACTTAAATAATCCCTTAATTATCTCATTAATTTTAACTCTGCTTCAGTGTTACTTTAACACTATTTAGAGGGGGACCATATGTACTCCGAGCAGAGTTGATTTTGCTGTGTAGGGGTTTTCATTAAAGCATTATAACTTATAAGCCATTAACCAAGCCAACCAGCTACAAGGTGGATCATAACATTACAAACTTTGATTTCAAGCAAAAAAACATTTGAAAATCGCACAAAGATACAAAGGTACAAGACTGTAACGGCTTCAGTGAGGGAAAGAACTACGGTCCCATGAAGCACTGCAAACAGCATAATCAAATTAAAAACGATAAAGAAATATATAAAACTACTAAAATGTTGATTATATAAAATGAAGCTAACAAGATATTTTTGCGTGTTTTGCTTGTGGCGAAATTTGTTGGAATTTTCTGCACAGCATCATGGGTTTTCACCACAAATTGCTGTTAAACACGATTATTTTAAAACTAAGTTGAAATAATGCAGGCTGATGGCTTCAACAGAAACATATACTATCGATTAAAAACCTCATAGCTCACAGTAGGGTGGCCTTTAAAGGTTTAAAAGTCGTTCATGTCATATGCTTCTGGCTTCTGGTCCAAACTTTATTTTAAGAAAAATTTTGCATCTGTATTTGCATCTGTAAAGCTTCCATTACACATTTTTTTTTGTGTGTGTTAATGTCAGTGTTTATGACACGCCAACTGTCTGACTTCTTGACACTTAGGTGGATTTTCCTCCTTGTAATTTCACTATTTTCTCATCTTCTACCATTATATTTAGTGCTTCAACATAACATAACCTGATACAAGAGCGTGTGCTTTCTGATTCTTGGGATCAAAGTCATGTTAACAAAGTATCAGACTGCAGATCTTGAAGTCAGTTTTATTAGTGGCAAGATACTGAAATATCTATCAGTTTATTCCATATTGTTTTAAAATTGGTCTCTAATTTCAGATTTAGTCCACTTACAAACTAGAGTTTATGCTACATCAGTATACTGTGTATGTGCTGATTTCTAAGGGCATGATTTGTTGCAATGAGAATGTAGACGAAAAACACAAATGTATGCAGGTTAAGAAAATATTGTAGTTTTTTTTCCAGACATCCCATCTGTTGTGCTTTCCGATATCTAATTCACTGTGTTCCCATTACCTGCCACTAAACCTCACAAATAAAAAAACGGAACTGTGGTTGGATGCGTTGCATCTCGAACAGTCTCTTCCTGTCTTCCTCTTCCTGGCCAGAATAACCCACTATGAGGACCAGACAGTCAAACGTCTGGCTACACAAGACTAAGGTCAGAGGAACCTCAGTTCTACCTGTCTAGACACCATCTAACCTCATATTTTAATCAGTTTAATAGAGTGTCTCTGAATGATGATAACATTTCTGCGTGACAGGATCATCAGGATTTCATCACTCATCCACTTCTAGTAATGGAATGAATCCAATCCAAAATAAAATCTCCTTGTCAATCAAGGCAGATCGGCAGTGCAGCTCTCCATTAGCATGGGGCATCAGTGCCTCCCATAAGATGGGACAGTGAGAGCTCCTTTCTGAAAGCCCTGAGGCCTGCTGCAATGACTCAGACAGGAAATGAGTTTAAAGCTCGATTCCAGCCGTCTGATAGAGAGCCATGAATGAGACAAACTGGGCTGCCGGACACCTAACAGGCCTGTTTATATTGGCCCCGTCTGTCCAGACACAACATCTGGATGTGAGGAAGGGGGTGAATTACTGCACATGCTCTGTTATGTGAGAGGGGACAGCAAAGACAAAATCGCTCTGTCGCGTTATTATGGCTGAAACGTGGGCGACGAAGGCTGAACGTCCGGTCCTGACTGCTCTTTATTGCTTCACAAGACATTCTTCAGTCGCTCTGACTCAAGTGTTTTAGTCATTCCTTGTGAACTGAATTTTCATCAGCCTGAATTTCTCTGGGACTTTTGGGGTTTAATTATAAACTATGGAGGGGCCGTTGTTATTTTAAGTCCAGCTGTGGAGATGGAGAGGAAGAGAACTGGTCCAATGAGGAGGTGTTTAAATGAAGACACATTTTAATAATCTGTGAGATGTGTTACAAATGGAAGCTCTGGGACAACAGCAGCTGTGTGGGTCCCAATGACTCATCTAATTAACGTTACATGTTTAAAAAAATGTAATCTAATCATTACTTTACTAAGATTTATTTGATTAAGGTTTTACTTTTCATCGGCATATCAGACAACTTTTATGCCCTCATTAATGAGAATTACAGTTTAAACAGGTCATGACATGGATTTTTTTTTTATTATTATTTTAATGTTTCTCTAACATCCAGAATAGGCAAATGTCAGCTGTATAACTATTCGTCAATGTCTTGCTCTGGAGGCAGTCATATGATAATGTATTTGCTCGTGTGACATCTTAGATCCCGCAATATCAAAATGAGCTGCTTTTGGAGCTTGATTAAATAAATGTTTTGTTTATAATGAGGAAGGTTATAGAATAAAAAAACAAACGTATGGTAATATATTTGTAGCCTAACCACTTTTAACCAGCATCAAGCTCTGTGTTTTGTTACTTTCAATAAGAAACAAAGTGTCATCTTTTAAATTCTGTCCATTTTATTACGAAATTCAAACAATACGTGCCATTTTGATGCTTTTTGATGTGGCGTAACAGATCCTCAGTTCAGTTTGCCTCAGTTCAAGCGCTCATCCTTCCTCTTCACTACTAGTTACAGAATGAACTTGAATGAACATCTGAAGGTATGTTGAAATATATAGTACAACTTACTGAAACGTATCATCTCGTGTAATCACTCAATCAGTGTTTCAACCGCAGAAAGACGTCAATAAAACAACTTGTAAACAATGTCGCGTAGTATAACATTTACCTCAGAAATGCCATTCAGTGTCCACAGCTTGTTAGTTCACAAGAAAAATGAACAATTTCGTTACATATATGCACTATCATATTATTAGCCTATAAATTAATTATATTTTACTTAACCTGTTAGCGATGTCTTAATTATTTAATGTATGTTTAAATAAATCTGTCGTTAAAACAAGTTATGACAGTCACTATGCAAATGATTATATTTCAACAACGAATTAGAGAAACATAATTTTACAATTAGATATACAAGTTATTGCAAAAACTGCCTTATGTGCTTTTTTATAATTATTATTTGAGTGTTGAATATTATCGCTAAAAATAAATAGCTGAATTTAATAGTTTGGGCTCTGTTGTTAATTGTAGAAATGTGCAAGTAAGGGCTCCCTATATAGTTTACAGCATTAGCAGAGATCATTTTTTTTATCCTTAACAAAATTTTAATTATAATTGAATGAATTTAAAGACAGAGACACAATTTGTTCAGTAAACCACTGTTTAATAATAATAAAAACCCAACTTATACCGAACCGTGACTTTAAAACCGAGGTACATACCAAACCATCATTTTTGTTACCGTTACACCCCTGGTCTTTACACTTGACTTCAACCTCAATATTTCAACTCTGTTACAGGAAAATCATAGTAATATGATATGATTATAATGTATAATTCATTACAAGGTAGACAGAATCTGTGATACTACCAAATTGTACTTGAGTGAACTTTGCATTCCAATTTAAGAAAGACCTTGTGAAGGGCTGGTTCAATCCTACCATATTACTTTGTGCTTGTGGTGGGAAAATATTTATCAATATATGATCTAAATTGCATTAGTGTCAGCAACTGTGGCTGTATGAAGTGCGCGACGAAACAGTCTTTATCATATCCCACAAAGCAGACTCAGGGTAACGTTGGGAAAACACAACCACACATAACATTGATGACACGGAACAAAGAACTGAATGAACTGAGGGCTGGGACAAGGAACGCAACAAGGAACACCTGCATAACTCAATCAGCGATTGAGACAAACTAGCAAAGGTAACACTGGCAAACAGGAACTGAACACAAAACCAAAACTGACTATACCTGTTACAATTAGAAAAATGGCACAGATTCTCACAGTGACCTATTGGATTCTACTCTGTGATCATGAGTCTAAATCCTCATTTTATAAAAACACCTCAGAAGAAATGTGAAATCATTTAGCTATTTAGAAGAGGTAGTGAAATAAAGGGGAATTTGCTTCACTTTCTGCTTCAAATGTCAACAGGAAAGCATTCTTTGAAGTCAAAGACCAATGATGATTAATCATTAAGCAGATTTAAAGAACACTCTAAAAAAAATGGTGCTATATAGCCCTAAAAGTGGTTCTTTGGCTTGTAATCATAGGGGAACCACTTTAAGTGCTGTATAGCACCAAATCTTGGTGCTTCAGTGGTTCTTCAGCGGTTCTTCACCTGTTCTTTGGGATGACTGAGGTGCTATATACCACCGCTACCATATACAGAACCTGTTAAGCCCCTGTATGGTTCTTCAGCGGTTCTTCAGTGGTTCTTTGGGGTGGTTAAGGTGCTATATAGCACCACTGCTGTACATAGAACCTGTTAAGCCCATTTAAAGGTTCTTTACGAGCCAAAGAACAACTGTTGGTGCTGTTTAGCACCATTTTTGTTGAAGAAATAAAATGCGATATGGCACCTCTTATGGGTTCTACATAGTACCATGTGACAAAGAGCACTTTTAAAGATATGGTGCTACATAGCACCAAAAGTGGTTCCCCTATGATTACGAGCCAAGAACCACAATTAGTGCTATATAGCACCTTTTTTTTTTTTAGAGTGAATAAAAAGTCATCATACAAACTGATACAAAAAAGTGTTTTTGTAATTAGCTCTAGAATAAACAGCTCAGCAGCAGCACAGCAAACTATTCACATCAAACCTAGTAATTAGTGATTTCCACCCACAGCTGATTGCTGATAGTAATGAAGTGTTGAATGAAGGGTCAGTGGTGAGGTGTTGGCGGTGACATAACACAGGTGAAGCCCTCGATTGCGGCTGTGCGCTGACTCATGCTTGAAGAGCCTCTTACTCACACTAGAGCAGCTGTCAGGAGTATGGCTGTGACCCATTTAACCAGCTACACTTTACAAATGATGTCAAACCTGTGTTTGCCACGTGTCCACTGCCAATTATGCACAGATGCTAGTTTGGGCTTGTTGAACTCCTTCAGTCTAGATCAGTCATTTCCTGACCAGACACATTCCAGCATCAGGTACTTTGTCTGTCTGGACTGAACGTGAAATTTCTGTAAAATGTGCCAATACACACAGCTAATCGGAACATATCTGACATTTCTGTGTAGCCGATCTTTGGAGATTTCACTCTGGACGCACATAGCCATTCCGATCTTGCCGAAATACGAATCAAATGACAAAAAAGCACCTTTAAATGACTCACTCTTACGCTGTATTCCAGCATGAAGAACAGCAACAACCCCAAAGTTAAAATCACCACGAAATCAAAATGGACAATTCTTATTGTTTTATGGAATATTGCAGTGTTGTTTTAAATTCATGTGCCTCGTAATCTTTAATCAAAATAACTTCCTCTCCCTCTTGCAGCGACATCTCTTCTCTTCTCTGATGATAAGGGCGGGGCAACCTGCCAATCACATGAGATCCACCAATATCAAACTACAACGATCCAATCAATTCCCCACGGAAAAAAATCAAGCCCCGCCCTACATTTGTTCTTGTTTCAAAAAGCAGTTCCGCTCAGATATACGTCACAATAGTGAAGAAAAGACGAGCACAACTTCTGTTACGTGGCAACTTTAGGAAAACCCTTGGTGATCATTTGATTCGAGTTATATAACTAAAGGTTTTCGGTTTAAGTGGTTTGTTGCAGCCAGGGCCAGACCTCCAGTGAGCTGTTAACTGAAGAATTGCTGCAACTGGATCACTACAGTCAATGTGTTGAACTCATTTTGAGTTTGATTTGTGAAAGACAATCCATTCACTGCTTCTCCATTTCAGTTCACTGGAGGGGAAGATTTATCAGCGGCATCTTATATTTGCGTCCTCAGACAACATGTGTGGCTTCAGAGGACATGGATATAGCAAACAACTAACACAGACTAGTTTATGATGATTTCTTTCTTTGTCATTTTTGCCGTTTAACAGCCGTGGTCACTATGAACTCTTGTTGTGGAAGCGCATGATTAAAAAAAAAATACACCTTTTGTTTTCCATGCATGCAGCATGCAAGTTTGAAATGACATGAGAGTGAGAAAATAATGACAAAATGTTCATTTTGGGTCACTTTTTTATCTTACCCTTAAATTATGTTAGTGTAACCTAATGTATTTAGGTTGATTCAGCAATATTTAAAAAAAACAAAATTGATTTAAATAAAATAATTGTATTTAGATGTTACCACATTTAAGCAAAAATCTGATCGGTTTATAGTATGTGCACTTACAATGTACTTACCCTGTGCTTATTTTGTAAACTATTAATTACACAACACCAGATCCAAAACAACAATTAAAAGGTTCTGTGACCGACACCAACCACTACTTCAGTTTTCCTGGAACATACAATGATATCACTAAACGATGATGGCACAATTATAAGAGCATCATTTAAGTTTCTGCACTGCCTTAACTACAGCCGAGTGTATTATTCTTCTGTCACATATATAGCTACATACTTGAGACCAAACATCATTCAGTTGATCAGTGATATTCTCTTTCTCATCTCTGACGCCCTTACTTCTTCATTACATTGATTTATGACTGATCTAACTCCCGTTGCTCGATCGTGTCTCCCGCTATCCTGATTAGTATTAGCAGAATTGTCCACGGCTGCATTTTCATCTTCTCGGGATCTCTTTTGATCAGAAACATCATCAGCTTTACTCGCAGATATAAAAAATTAAAATATGCTTGACTGTCTCTTTTGACATTTTGCCGATATTCACTTATATTTATTAGAATAATTTGTCAGGTATTTGTAATGTCCTGCTGTTGACTGGGTGCAAAACAATAAGCAGTAAGTACCAACTAATGAGAGCGATTTTCAACTTAAAAAAGCTGATTGGTCAAAAATATAGGCCTATATGATGAGGGTCAATAGCAAAGCATAACCTGCAGATGTATTTGGAGGTTATGCTTTGCTTTTCAATTAGAATTACTTCATTTTCTACTATAAAGCGTCTCGCCAGTGTGTTCATGTTTTTGGATGGACATCTGACCTCGATAGACTGAGTAGAAGAAATGAACCGGAGAAGATTTTCACCTCAAAGAAGGCGGGGCCTCAGAGCCACACCCGCCTTTTGGGGGGAGGGGGAGGGGTAAGTACAGTGCTTAATTTTGGCTCAAATTAAGCATTGTACTTACCCAAGAAAATACTGAGTGCAGTTAGAAGTTAGATTCTAGATTTTTGTAATTACTACAATAACTACAGAGTCTGTACATGCGGAACAGGACTGTAAAATAAAGTACTACCAGATGGGCAATGATCACTACTTCTAACCTACTTTCCATCTGGGTCTATATGACCTATACATATATATGACTTGAAAATCCTGTGCTTTTAACAGACACATAACAACATGCAAGCACACACACACACACGCACGCACTCACATCTGGCAGATCATGTAGAGCTGATTGTCAAATGTCTGTAAAGCCGCTGACGAAGGATTTGTCTGTTTGATATACCTCATCAAACCGACAATGTACTATAAAGAGACCCATATAGGCCAAACGTGACTAACCACACACACACACACACCTCTGTGGACCTGCGTGTCAAACAGTATGAATTTTGAATGATGCAGCATCTTAAAAGTGCATCGCCAACAGAAAACCCACAAAAGCAGGAAAGCAGCATGTGGACGCATGTAGTTATTTGAAAAAGGAAATGCTCCACACACAAATGATTCTGTTCTTTAATTAACTATTGACAAACAATAATCATTAACCAGAATAATTTGCATACAGAATGTAACTGAATTACACACAGTACATTCACACGTAACCTGCAGTTCTAGCTAGATGTTTTGATTTTCCGAAGATAATGTCAGTGGTGTTGCCCCACAAATCTCAATGTGTTCTGGGGGGTTAATAGTTGGTTATTACTTATACTTTGTGATATACTCATGCCAAAGTTCTTTTCCGTTCTTCACCTGGGGTAAAAGAAATTGGAAATACCTTTGCAGTAATATACTGTTAGTGAACATCCAGACACCATCCACAATGCTGGGAGCAACAGTTAGATGAATATGTAAATATGTCATGTGGGTCCACGCTTTCCTCTCAATAACAAAATAAACATACAACAAAAATGACCCCGGTGAGAAAACAGCTGTTAAGAAAGCATCTGATCATAGCAATGTGGATATGTTTGTACCAGCTCTGCAATTCCAAGTAAAGGCACATAACATTTGTTTATATAGAACTTTATACAAAATATAGTTTAAAAGCAGCGACTTTACAGTGTCAGAGTCATTTTCATTTAGAATTACAACTTAATTTTCTACTATAAGACTACAACCCAGTGTGATCATGAATTTGCTTGTGGACGTCTGACCTCGACAGACTGAACAGAAGAAATGAACCGGAGAAGATTTCCACCTCAAAGAAGTCGGAGCCTCGGAGCCACACACACCTATTACATCATCACCATTGACCAATGGTAGTTCAAAGGTGTTTACCAGCCAGAGCAAACTTTTCCGGAAAGTTCACTTTGGCAAGCTGTTTCGTACTCCCGAAATGAACATCAAGCAAACTTTGTTTTGGCCTGGTTTTGCTAGAAATTATGTCACACCAGTTCGTTCTTCGATTTTGCTTAAAGTATATTGCGGCCTTGAGCCCACCCCCAAGACATTCTGATCAATAGATATGGTCAAGGTCCCTCCTTTAGTGTAAGTCTATGGTCTTTTTCAGCATACACAAACAGTACATTTGATTATTTAGAAAAGTATCAATGCACGTCTCATTTTTGAGGTATCATTCATGCACAAGTTAAAGGGATAGTTCAGTACAGGTTTGGAACAACTTGAGGGTGAGTAAATAATGACAGTATTTTCATTTTTGGGTGAACTATCCCTTTAACCTGAGTAATAGTGATGCTTGCTTAAGCCAGAACTGCTAAATACTGAGGAAATTCTTTGTGTCTTGCATGACAATCATATGATAAAATTATAACTCTCAAAGGTTTAGGACAAAAGACATTTAGTTCCTTCAGCAAATCTCTGTTCAATAACCTCTTTCTGAGGACACAAGGCCACGCTAGAGGAAGGAGAGAATGAGACCTGTTGTCCAAGACCACTGGATACACCTTTTCCTGATCCTTCAGCGGCTTAAACAATCCACGATCCCTTACATAATCTATTCTCCTTCACCTCTACTGCTCGCATCCCACTCCATCAGTGAAAAATACTGCTGTTCAAAAGCGTGGTTCTCTTTCCCAGGAATGCAATCAGCCACATGCTCCAACACTCCAGAGACTCGTCTGCAGTCTGCTTTCCTTTAAGAGGGGGTGAAAGAGTCTTCAGTTTTCCCTGCGCCAACCTAAATTCCTGAAACTGCCGTATTGTTTGTGCAAATGTGTTTCTAATTTTTGTATGCTTACATTTTTAACCCTGTACTATGTGCTAATGTTAGAGTCAGAGGAATTAGCCAGCTATTTTTACAATCTCTGGACCATTTTAATGAACAGTGAGGTCTCAATAAAAATGGGTAAGACATTTTAAATGGTGAAGAAAACAACATTAGTTCGGAGGGCATAAAATTGGTTTTTGTGCACAGGCCCCATTTATAACAATGAATACTGCATTACAAAACAGTATTTGCTGATGTCAAAGCTGAGGGTTTTAGTAACATGCATTAATCTCACCTTGAAACCTAAGCTTTGCTCCTGAGCTCCCAGACTGCATTTTAGGGCGTCATAGGGATGCTGCCTTCTAAGATACTTTGTTTTGGCCAAATACTTATCGCTTGCATCCTTCACAAAGAAGCCAGAGTCACAATGCTTTGCGACTAGCTCAGCAGAATTAATCATGCAAGATGGCAGATGTGTCAAAAGGATTGTTAATATAGGAGGTTAACTTAGCATACAATGTGTTCATGATTTTTCGTTATTCAACATATACATTTCAGGCTAAAAAGTACATATATTTATATACAGGACAGTATCTTAGGTCCTAAATCTGATCACCATTTTTAATCACTGTTTTCCTTCAATTGGTCATTTTAAATGGTTCTCTAGAATGATGAATCAGTTTTTGGAAGTACTGCTATTCCATATGATGAATTAATTTGAGGCCATGAAAACTGCATAATAATAGAAGAATTTGGAAAAAGGTTTTAAAAAGTTTTAGATAAATTAGCCTATAGTATTGTCACGGGGTTGCTTGAATAAAGTAGTGATGGGCGCTTTCAAAACACTTCTTCATGAAGCTTCGAAACCTTTACGAAACTTTTGATTCAAATCGGTTTTTCGGAGCGTGTATCAAACTGCCAAAGTCACGTGGTTTCAATAAACGAGGCTTCTTTACATCATAACTGTTTTGAAACATTTAGAAATTACAATGGTTCACAGCTGGGGGGCGATGATCTCTGTGAACCCATAAATCATGCGGATTCACTGAGATGAACAAGATCTCTGATCAGTTTTATACATTTGTAGATGTTTTAATGAGACATTTGTATAATTAAAAGGAATAATAGTAGATAATAGTCTCTTACTGGCCTGTTTAGCTGAACCATCCATGGAACAAACAAAACAAGCCCTGGAAATTGATAAAGAACACACATTATACAGATACTTGATATTTAATCTTATTAGATGATTAGTTAATTACATTTGATAGATTATACTTTCAATAAAACATTTGCAATGGACACTAGGAACAAGAATTCTACACAAGGGAAGGTAACATTAACACAAGACTAAGAACCGAGGAAGACTAAAGGCTTAAATACACAGAGTAAGGTAATCAACAGAACAGGAAACAGGTGTGGACAAATTAGAAACCATGACAATGGATCAATGACTAGAACTCAGGCAAAACAGTTAGATACATAACACGACACCATTTTCAACTAAAAACGGAAAAATTTTGTATGTGTTTTGGCCGTTCATTTACATGACAACTGCGTTTTGGTGGCCTGAAAACACAAACTTTTGAAAACGGTCTCCATGTAAACAACAAAAACATGAATCTATGAAAACGATGACGCCATGCACATACACTTTACATGTTCAGTCTATAGTGTTTTATCGCCATCTAATGGCTTGACAGCAGAATACAGCGTTTTTAGTCATTTTCACGGATTCGTATGGTGTCGTCTGTATGCGGAAATGTCAAAGGAAATCGTTGTCGTGTAAACGTACCCTAAACGTACCCTAACTAAACAAGAAACAGAACATAACTGTGACAAGTATGTCACATTTCTAGACACAGCTGAAGCTGATTGAAATTTATTTCCATTTTTTTTTTTTTAAATTGACTATTTTGATCAATATGTGCTATAAATTTTTATATTTCAATAGAGTACTTCCTCAAAAGTTTAGTGACATGCTAATGTCAAACTTGAGATCAATAGTGAATTGAATTTCTTGTGTTTCCTGTAATGGCACTTATAGCACACTTCAAAACAATCCCTTATGAGGGTCGTCAGGATGCTGCCATAAAGTATCTACCTATATAGATAAAACTTCTGTCTTCTGTCACAACTCACAACTTCTGTTAGTCTCTTGGACAATCGCACCTAAAACAGAGGCGAGTTCAAAACAAGTCTATGTTCAGAGTCAGCAGTGAATCACTATATACTGATGCTTCGCTTGTGGTTTCCCTGCTGACGTCATGTAATCACATCATGCCTAGAGAAACACCCCAATGCCCTGCAGCACAAAGACTCGCTGTTTTCCTCATAAAACAATCCTGCCATAGTTCTGCTATGACTGTGTCACTTCAAATGCCATGTTTTGACATTAGTTGGCATGAGCACTACATTTTGATGCAAGGCTTAAATCTCTTTGGCATAAAGACAACTTCAAACGCATCAAGGTCAAAAATAGGAATGGTTGAGGGATCCCACTCAACAACGTGAATGCACATGAAAGTTCAATAACCAGATCTACATCAGAAACAAAGTAAGTGGTACTTGACCCATGCAAGAGTCAAAAACTGGCCTGACAGCTTTATTTGTATTTGCCAAGATGTTCTGTGTGGTTTCTAGGGTGTTGTTAGAGTGCCCTTGGTTGCTACCATTATTAAGGATTCTTAAAAATTCTAGGACTTTTAGTGTGAAGGTGAGTGTTTGCTGATTGGTTGCTTACAAGTCCACACCCAAGTATGTATGATTTTCTCATCTTTAGATATGACTCTAGATGTGCCAAACAAACATCACTATTAAGATCCTTCATGGCACTGTTTTATGACTATGGTACACTTTGGTGTCCCATTATATTATAAATTTTAAAGCCTTACAGGCACAAAACCAGTGAGAATCATTAGATATATAAACCATTGAATAACATAATATTAACACCCAAGAAGTAACATCATTTGAATAGAAAATTAAATCAAAGTCATTTATTTAAAAGAGAAATCTTTTGTAACATTATAAATGTCTTTTTTGATTAATTCAATGCGTCCTTGCTGAAAAAAAGTATTAATTTATTTTTTCTTTCTCTCTTTTTTAGTCTTACTCACCCCAAAATATTTGAATGATACTGTATCACAGTTTCCACAAGTATATAAAGCAGCACAACTTTTTAATTGATAATAATCAGAAATGTTTCTTGAGCAGCAAATCAGCACATTAGAATGATTTCAGAAGGATCATGTGACACTGAAGACTGGAGTAATGATGCTTTGACATCAAAATTATAATATTTCACAATATTACTGTTTTTACTGTATTTTTCTCATCATATAAATGCAGCCTTAGTGAGCAGAAGAGACTTCTGTCAAAAATGTTTAAAAATCATAATTATTCCACATTTTGACCGGTAGTGTATTTCTCCTCAATGCACGATGAATCTACAAATTCTGTTACTCATTCTGGTATTAATTGTTTGTTTGTTTATTTTTTATATAAATCAGTGTAAACCCAAATAAGTTGGCAAAACTCAAAAAAATGGAGGTAATCAGTTACATCAATTTTTTTAAGTTAAGAAGTTCAAAGTTTAAGTAAGCAGAACTGGCAGATTTTTATTTTGTACTCATACATTTTAATTGCTCTTAACTTAAAATATTTGAGTAAACTAACTCACATTTAAATTAAAATTGTCATGTACTCTCAACTTAAATATTTTTAGTAGTGGAAACTTTTTAACTAGCTAATTCAATAAATGCTAACTTGCTATTTGGTAACAGAGTGATTTGATACCTGTAGCATTAGCATAGCATAGCAATTGCTGAATGAGTTCAGCTATATAGACCATTTAACATATATCTTTTCTCAAAGTAAGCTCATGCTCCACTTGTCACCATGATGAAAACCCAACATAACAGAAACTCTTCTAAATTAGCATAGCTAAACATTAAACACTAATAAATCTCCCACTTAACATTAACTTAACAAATTATATAACACTTAATTTTAGCATTTACTCTCCCTTTCAAGTGTCATGGCAAAGCGTGCTGGGTAATAGAAATCCCAGCCCAGTTTCAGTTAAATTTATGTTTGTTTAAGTTCATAAAACTCAAAACAATGAAACAATGCAGATTACTTAAAATTTGTCAGTTTCATGAACTCAAAAGAAAAAGAAAGTGCTAAATAAAGATAATTTGATTGAACAAATTTGTTTAATTTAAGTTTGCCCTACTCAAACCAATTAATTATTTTTAGCATTAGGGTTTACAGTGAAATTCTGAGGGTTAACCAGATTTAATGTGTTACAAAACCCTATATTTTGTTTGTTTTTTTATGTACTTTCAACAGTCGTACTTTATAGTAGAGTCCATAAGGCAATGTGTTGCCAAATTCACTGGCGGTCCAGAGTGAGATCTCCCACAGTGGAGCACAGCTTTGATTACTGTTCCCCAGCAGGGACCCCAGTGGTAGCAGAGGAGCTGAGAGTCTCATCCAGTCAGCCTGCTGCTCCACTACAGTCAGACTGAACCACCAAACCACTGTCAAACACACTCTTATCAAGCCCTCAGCTTCAACCCACAGCATTGTGGGGCAGCAAAACAGATTACGCAGAGCACATATGCCTTGAATATGCTCATTAGTTGTTGTTGTTTTCCAGTGAGAACCATCTCTTGAAATATTACAACACACGCGATCATATCCATGGATGATGGGGGAACCGTGCAAAGAACCAAACACTCCAAGACTTAAAAAGGCATCAAATCATTTAGTTAGTTTAGGAGAGGTTTGCTGTTACTCTTTTAGGCTTTTCTGATCCCATGATCCAAGCAATATCTAGAGACCAGAATATTACAGAGATGGGCTGTTTTATCTTTGGTCAGCAAGCAACCCTCCAGAACACCTTAAGGCTGGAATACACTACATGACTTTTACAATCTGAACAGATTTTAACACACTAGGCAGCATACACTTGCTGACTTTGTAAATAGTTACAGAAGAAACTGGCCATGATACACTAAATGACTAAGGATCACACACTACCAGACTTTTAAGTCATTATGAACACAACAAACTCATGTATAAACATGTGCCTTATTGCTAGGAGACGCGTGACAAAATGAAAACAATATGTGTTCTAAAATCAGGTCAAAATATCAAACATGTTTAAAATCCTCTGACTGGATGGAATCAAATTTTGAAGCTAAAAAATCGGAGTCTGTGACTATCATACACTACACGAGTTTCTGTGAAATCTGTCGACTCGAATCTGCAGACTGGCTCTGACTTTCGGCAACTAGTGTCAACTTGTCCAGATTAGTTGTGTAGTGTATTCCAGCCTTTACCAACCAACCACCTAATAACATCCTACTTCGATTAATGTAATAAAATCAGTCAGAACCATGACAAAACTCATCATAGGATGTTGGCGGCGGTGGAAGGACGTTGTGTGGTTGCTTTAGTTTTGTGAATGGTTGATATTTGGTTGCTGAGGAACCAAATATCAACCATTCACAAAACTAAAGCAACCACACAATGTCCTGCCACCGCTGCCAACATACTTTGATGAGTTTTGTCATGGGCAAACATAACTAGTACTTTCTTCAGAGAATGTACAAATTAATTACAGTTTATTCCAATTTTGACAACAGAAAACCTCAATTCCTTATCCTTAAATTTCTAATATATTAGTGCCATCAAATTTTAAGTTTTATGTTAGATGTGATTAATCGTGATTAATCGATTTGACGGCACTGATATATGTCAATGACATGACGTGCATATTTTTTTTGTCCAGGTGCATTTCCTTTTAAAATAATTTGATAAATTCATGACTTATATCACTTTATTCTATAAAACCTATTTAGTTTTAATTCATTTTTATTACATTTAAATAATACATGTTATTTTATGTTTTGTTGTCTTAAAACCCCAAAATGTCAGGTGGTGCAACTGTCTGAACAAATGAACAGACTAAGAAAAGTATTTAAAATGGTAATAATAATAATAATAATAATAAATAAATAAATACTATGGCATCATTTGAAGTTTGAAACCTTTTATATAACTTTTTTTTTTTTATAAATATCAGTAGTTGTAAAGCTGCTGAGACAAAACTTTTGTTCAGCAATTTGTACATTCTCAGAGTGGTACAACTACAGTATATATACATACAACTATTTGGTTGTACCGCCAGACATAAAAATAGTCAAAAAATGAATTTAAGCACCTTAAAATGTTATTTAACAACTGAAACTTGTGTGTGTGTATATATATATATATATATATACACATATATATATATATATATATATATCGTTTTTTTTTTTTTTTAATAGATGCATCACTACATATCCCATCTTTATTTTGCTCGGTATAGCTGGATTAAAGTAAAAGTATGGGAGATGTGCGTCCTACTCAGAAAGCTGCAGCATGGGGAATATGGTGTTGACTAAATTAAATCAATACGCATATCAGCTCACAGTCTCTCTGGACAAACACTGGCAAGCTGACATGTAGGTCATCCCATGCAGCCTGATCTTTGCACCTTGACTGGGGAAAAAAGAGCATTGTTTAATGCTGATCCAGTGTCATATTTACAGTTCACTTCTGTGAATGTGAGATTTTCTGAGTCAGTGTTTTCAAAACATCCTATTTTACTGTACAGTTTAATGTCTATAACAAATAAGTTATAACTGTCCAGTTATCTGAAAGAGACACACTTTGATAGGCCTTAAAATAAAAATGACTTTACCTTAAAGATGGCATTGTGCAGACCCATTAAGTGTGATTTTTGGATGTTCATTAGACACAAACTGAATCTTAATGGATTTTAGATTTGCTTAAGTAAATGCACATAAATAATAAACGCATTGCTCTTCGTTCTTAAATGATATGACACATCTGTGTCTACTGCCATATTAACCCATAATATGATCGTGTGTACACATATATACACACATTTGTAAACCCTATGGTCTTACCTTGATTCTCTTCGTCCATATCTGCAGATAAATGCCAAATATTGAAATGGTGTGATGGGAACGCGCTCCAGACACAGATGTATTCTTTATAATGAAGGGTTTATCTGCTGCATTTACAAACAGGTCCTGTTTTGTGCGGAATATACGGCATTAACTGATATTCTGTCTCAGCCCTCCTTTAAATCCGTAACCCGGTGTATTTATGAACGGAGGAAGGGTGTACAGCGCTCCTCGGTTTCTTCACTGGCGTGGATCAATAACATCCAGCGGAATAAGCGCTCCAGACACACGGGCATCTGTGTTTCGCAGCGACCGCCACACGTCATCACACTCGCTCCGCCCTTCACACGCGAATTTACCAATCCTACTACGACGAGGGCTTAACGTATGAATATTACCCAGGTAATGCTGACGTTGCTTAGTAACCATTCTGAAGCCGGGCTTTATTATTCATGAGCCCTCAAAAGTCAGTTTTAATTTCAAAGTACTATACACTGGCATTATTGTTTTGCATACAATATTGACCAAGCATCAAGACAGACACAAACATATACAATGAAACTTAATAGATAAAAAGCCGAGTAAAGTTTTGACTTTCACAATTCTTCACCTAACAAACGCTTTCCTTTTAGCCAATCAGCACAAACATCATATAGCGTAATTAATATTCATAAGCCAAGCCTTCACTTTAGTAGGAATCGCTGTTACTTCATTTATTGTATTGTAGCCCTAATAACCAAATAAGTGGGCCCTTTAAAAGTGTACACTATCAAAATAATAATGATAAAAACTTTAAATTAATAATCATTATGTCAAATTAATAATCACATTAAAATATATATTACAGACACACTTCTGAGTAGTAGAAGAAGGTTTTTAAATGTGTCTAAATTTTAAATCAATTACATAATTTTGTCAGCTTTTGCGAATACAGTAGCATACCAAAGACCTCAAAGCTAACAAAGACGGACAAACTCTGCATCCGAAATCGAATACTTCTCTACTATATAGTATGCAAAAACAGTATGCGAACAGAGTAGTATGTCCGAATTCATAGTATTCGAAAAACAATAGGCGAAAAGTACCCGGATGACTTACTACTTCCGGCGAGATTCTAAAGTGCGCATACGATGGACACTTTACTATCCCATGCAGCCTTGGGAGAGGATTTGTGAATGGAGTTGATGGTAGGTCATGTGACAGTAACAACATGGTGGATGTAGTACATCCGAATTCATTCATACTACACACATTCCTACTATATAGAACATACTTTTTCAACGGTCGTGAAGTAAATTTAAATTCAAATGTAGTACCTATTCAGTACCTGATTTCGGACGCAGCTTAAAACATCTTTAGACATACAAAGACAAGTCCTGCCAATCGCCAATTGACCCTTCGCCAGGAGTTTGATTGACAGGCGATCTAACCAATCATAACGGCGAATCCACCATTTTGTCTGACAAAGCAGTCAGGGAAGTTAGCGGATTAACATAGGTGGACTTGAACTTGAAAAATGGTGTGTAATGGCATTTTTCCGCGGTTGAAACAACATTCCTTCTGATGTTCATTTATGTTTATTTGATGCTATAAATGAACTAGTTGGAAGAGATGATCGGTTCACGAGCCACTTGAACTTGAGGCAGTACAGCGATCTGTCACGACACATTAAAGAGCCACAAAACGGTATTTATTGTTTAAACTTCTTTAAAAATGACTGAGAAAATCTGAGACTTTGTTTCATATCAAAAGTAACCTTCTCTGTCTTGTCTGTCGACGTGTTGTCAGTGTCCTCTTTGCTCCGCAATGTATTTTTTACTGCATGAGAACAAGATGTGTGGCGAGAGATCGGCATGACTTATCGGACATAGCAACAGTAACGAAAGGGGGGGGGTCTTTGCGAACGATCAATTGATAAAGTCATTGCGTCACTGCAGCAGCTGTTAGAAGCTTCTGAGACACGCATGTTTGCACATGCGCATTTAGCTGGTCCAGCCTGGAAAATGCAGTTTTTTTTTTTTTTTTTGAGGTTAGAAACAAAACTGATGAGACAGTTGTTGTCAGATTTCATTGATGATTTCAAATATGAAATTTAATCGTAAGTTTGGTAAAAAAAAAAATCTTTGGAGAACTTGATGTTTCCCCTTTTTAAAGAGATAGGAGTTGCACTTACATGACTGAAATAGCTGCCCAAGAGGCGTTTCAAAGATGGCTGCCGAGTGAATTGACTTGCCTTAAAGGGACAAACACAAAAAATTAAATAAATAAAAGTATCATCAATAAAAGAGAATGCTGTATTTCAGAGCAGCTCTTTTATATAGACCCAAAACTGACTTACAGCACACAAGTGTGAAGTGAATGTGATTGGGGAAACCTTCATCAATACAGCTGAGAGGAGAACGACATTCCCTTACAATTGGGGAGAATAAAACTCAGGCACAGGATAATATCTCATGTAAAGGGTGATGAAAAAATGTCTGAAGGGGCCGATGGCATGGACGTTCACAACACTACGCCTGTATGTTTCTCCGACACATGGATTCAATTACGACATGCCGGCCTCTCAGACGAAACGAGCTGCTCTCTTTATACACATTACCAAACTCCTCAAGAATGAAGTTAGCTGTTTATTTCTCTGTCTCGTGGCATTTTCTTTTTTAATAGTCACAATTCAAAATGCTGATACACACATCGACATGAAGTAGATGTGATGGAAGAAGAACGGGAGATCCATTTCACAGATTATTTTAATCTTCAACGATAGTCAGTCATGGATCAATATTTATTTTCCTGAAACAACTCTTACATCCCTGTGTTCAATATGAAGTCTAGACTGACTTCAAAGTCCATCCAGATGTTACATTTTTAACAAAATCATTGCTGCCGGTTTCTTCTTCCAAAAAACGAAGCTGTTTCAGGCTCTTCCAGTCTCAAGAGTGTGAAAAAATGTGTGTTGGTGGACAGAGTGGGAGTTATAATGAATGTGTGTGTGTGTGAGTACCTGGTAAACCCTACGCTATGGGGACCAAATGTCTCCATAAGGATAGTATACCAGTAATTTTTGACCTTATGGGGACATTTTTGGTCCCCATGAGGAAAACAGCTTATAAATCACACTATAAGTGATGTGTTTTGAAAATGAAAAAATGCAGAAAGTTTTCTGTGATATATAGGTTTAGGGTTAGTGGAGAGAATATATAGTTTGTACAGTATAAAAATCATTATGTCTATGAAAGTCCCCATAAAACATGGAAACCCAACGTGTGTGTGTGTGTGTGTGTGTGTGAGTGTGTGAGTGTGAGGACTTGAGGGAGCCTCAGGTTTTGGGGGAGTATTTCCTGTTCTGGGAGCAGATGTCTAACGCAGTCCAGGAAACACTCTGTTTTCCCAGTTTTCCTTGGGTGGGACACACACTAGAGTGAGACTAGCATTTCAACCAGAGTCAAGCACAAGCTCTGTTTTGAATATATCAAAGCTGCAGACTGAAAATAGGTCATATGCATAATCTTTGCTGCACAAATATGGTCAAAAACACACATCCTGAACAACTGTCTGTTCCTCTCATTTGAGAGGGTTTTGGTGGAGTGATGCGTGACTGATCGCAGCACACTAATTGCATTAGCTGCAATCTGCACGAGTTGCTCAACGCATGTGTGTCTCTTTTGGGTCGAGTTTCTCAGCGGAAGTCGCATGTGCAGGGCTGTCATTTTGGTCAAAACATTTCATTGTTATGTTTAAAGACACGATTTGTTCCACCATCATTACGGTTAGGGATGGCATATAAGCATGCATTAAGCGTGTGACGTGCTGAATGTTTCCCAGCGTGCTCTGCACCAGAGGCGGCCTGCCCTCAGGCGGAATATGTCTGGCAGAATACGGCTCCAGTCAGGGGAGATAACGGCACGCTGACCGACTTCATATGGCCTGATTGAGCAGTCAGACAAATACATTTTCATCTGCTCCAGTGTCTTCAGTCGGGTCACCCCTCACCCCAACACCTCATTTCCCCAAACACCCCATCCATGTTCAGTCTGTGCATTGCTCGTCCCTTAAGCTGGCCACACGTTTGAAGATTTTAATCCCGATTTTAAGCCAGATTTGCACCCTTAAATGATTGGCGGGTCGTGGCCCAATTTAAGGCTTGTCGCAAATTATTTTTTGTCCAAAAAATACTCTATTGTGTGGTTCAAAGTTGGACATGTTGTGCTCTTCTGCGGACCTCGGTTGAAACGAGCGGTTATTTGAGTTACTGTTGCCTTTCTATCAGCTGAGCCAGTCTGGCCATTGTCCTCTGAACTCTATCATCTACAAGGCATTTTCACCCACAGAACTGCCACTCACTGGATATTTTCTCTTTTTTGGACCAATCTCTGTAAACCCTAGAGATGGTTGTGTGTGAAAATCCCAGTAGATCAACAGTTTCTGAAATACTCAGACCAGCCGGTCTGTCAGCAACAACCATACCACGTTCAAAGTCACTTAAGTCACCTTTCTTCCCCTATTCTGATGGTCAGTTTGAACTTCAACAGATCATTTTGAGTTGCTGCCATGTGATTGGCTGATTAGATATGTGCGTTATCAAGCAGTTTGAACAGGTGTGCCTAATAAAGAGGACGGTGAGTGTATTTTGGTAATACTTTACAATAAGTTCCCATTATAATGCATCAACTAACATTAACTAACAATAAGCAACATAGCTTATTGCATAAGCATACAGTATTTTTAATGTTTATAATGTTAGTTCATTGTTCATTGTTAACTCATGTCAGCTCAGGCCCATTAAAATTTTTTATAAAATATTTTTAATCAGTAAATGTTGAAAATAACATTAAAGATTAAGACATGCTTTTAGAATGTTAATTGTTAGTTCATGTTAACTGATATAGTTAACTAATGCTAATTATTATTATGAAGTGTTACCAGTATTTTAAAATGTAATTTATTCCTGTGATGATAAAGCTGAATTTTCAGCATCATTACTCCAGTCTTCAGTGTCACATGATCCTTCAGAAATCATTCTAATATGATGATTGGCTGCTAAAGAAACATTTCTGAATATTATCAATGCTGAAAACAGCCTTTTTTTGTGAAAAAAAAGTTTTTTTTTTTTTTTTTCAGGATTCTTTGATGAATAAAAAGTTTAAAAGAACAGCATAAAAACTTTACTATAAAAGTATAAATTTCTTTAAAAAAAACTTACTGACCCCAAACTTTTGAATGGTAACAGAGACACCGTTAATTGTAAACAGTTCAAAATAAATCTTTCCAAGCACGCAGAGGACACAAAAGTAACCCACTGCTCAGAGATCTCAGACTGATTCTCTAGAGGAGACGCGGCAGGGGAAGAGCCTGCATCCTGTGGATTTATAGTTGGAGGTTGGGAAAGGGGCACCAGGGGGTCAGAGAAATGGGACATCCTGCGTATATTATGCTGATGGTCATACTGTCAAATTCCTTATAGCTACTACACACTAAACTTTATTGGAAAGGTCAGTGTTTGTGAGAGAGATTGTGTGGGATTTTATGCAGTGTTTGGATTGTTCTTGTTCTTTTATTTTTCAGATATATTACTTGACACTGTTGGGGAGAAACCTCATATCTCCATATTTCTTCAGTTTATTAGGCCTATAAATTTATTTATTTTATTTCTTTTTATAAATGTATTACTATTATTGGTCACCCTTTATGTCTGTCTGTGGGTTTTACAAATGTTTAACCAATGAAAAGGATTAAAAAGAGCTTATTATACCTCGTAACTCCATTGGCTCATCAAACTTTCAGTCAAATCTCATAACTCCGCCCCGCCTCCATCGTGAGTGAAGTGATGCAATTTGCACCGTCTCTGCTTGTTTGCAATGCAAAGGTAAATAAAGAACTGGTTGTTTGAATAAGTACAGCATTTTCTTTTCTTAAGAAACACCATATAGGCTAAAGGGTAATGTTTTATGTATTTGAGGAGCAGCGAAGAGTGTCTTAGTCTAGCATTTGTCGTCGAGTCATAGCCAATACTGTGTTAAATAGCCTGTGCGAAGGCTTTTATAACATGAGATTTTGGACAAATGACAGAAAACAAAAAACTTCATGCAGCATATATTCTCTGGCTCTGTAGGTATCTTACAACAGTTCCTACACGAGCGATTTATACATTAACATGACAGAATATGCTAATCAGTTACTTTAAGATATCCCACATTAGCTACATAAATTAAGCAACTAACCATTCAGAAACGTCCTGTTGTATTCTACATGTTGTCACTTCTTCTTGAGAAGAGACAGGATTGAACATAAAAGGCTGAACAGTTTCTGACATTTTCAGTGAGTCTGCATGAGGTAATCGGCACGGCTAACATGAGCTCTTGTAACCCCGCCCTCTGCTTAGGAGCAGCAGCTCATTTGCATTTAAAGGGACACACACAAAAACTGAGCGTTTTTGCTCACCCTCAAAAAGTGACAAATTTAAAGGCCTGCTGAAGTGTCTTGGAACACGCAAAAGCATTATTCAATGTGTTAACATAATTTCAACTGAAACAGGAAGACAAAGCTACTTTTTTAAAATAGCCAATAGCATTTTGTTTATATCACAGCTCGGCCAGAGCCGTTAAACTCAGTAAAACAACTGTTTCCTTTTAATATCTAACCATTTATCCTCCTAATCTCCTCTAAATCACTTTAGAATACAGCATTCTGTGCAGAATTTAAATGGGTCCGATACCTTTCGTGGTCTGAGCCGACTCGCGGATATGATCCGTTCTGTGCTCTCGTGTCCCTGGGCCAGAGCAGACTGTGCTCACGCTGCAGCAGTTCACGTTATACTAATGCGAAAACGGACTTCATTCGCACCAATGGAAAGCATATTTACACTGTTTGAATCGTTCCCTATCCTCTATATAGTGCACTATGTGCCATTCACCATGTAGAAACTAGTAAGTGTGTGAACAAATGACCGATTTCAACCGCAGGTTCAGTGTCTGTTGATAGTGTAGGAGGGGGTGGGACTTCAGATTCTAGAGAGCATTTGATTGGACCGAAGATTTGATGAGAAACTGAACTGCGATGTGATGTCATGAAAATCCGTGATTCATTTCAAAGGAAGTGAGAGACTGTAAGTTTTAAATGCTTATATCTCCTAAATGTGAATTTTGTCATTGTTTTGGAACACACCAGATTATTCATAACATTACGGCTAACATATTCATACTAAAAGCTAAAAAAAACTTAAATTTTGATTTCAGGGGGACTTTAACATGCTATAAAAAGTGATCTGTAGGGTATTTTCAGATAAAACTTCACATACACACTCTGAGGACATCAGAGACTTATTTTACATCTTGTAAAAATAGCATTATACCACCCCTTTAATAATATAATGACACATGCAAGTATATGATCATACATACAGCCACAATATCATAACACAGTGTTTAATTATTTTTAAAAAAAATTCATTTTTTTTGTTTGTTTGTTTTCAATTTTCTGAAAAGTAGCAGTTTTGTCTTTTGCCTATATGTCATAATATGAGGTAAATCCAGCCCTGCGCGCAAAGACCATCAGGGTATCACACACGACATTAATAATAATGCAATAAACAGTAACTAAATAACAGAACATGTAACACAAAACACTGTAGCGTAGATTTCTGATTAAAAAAACCTGGAAAACAAAACTATTTAAAATATAATCAAACGTGACGTGTCATGCAAGGACTTCTCAAAAATGTCCTTTTACTGTTTTCTACTGTAAAGTCATAGTTTTTACTTCCAAAAATCAAAAATGCAGAGTGAGTTAAGGTTGAATATTATGGTTTGTTTTACAGAAATGTTTTTTCAGGACCAACAGAAATGCTTATCCTGCTCATCCTACCATCTTATGCATTGCAAATGGAAGAATTTCCAAAAACTGCTAATCTTAGCAATAAATCATCATATATAATTAACCATCAAAACCATATTTGCCTCTGGTGCAATTAATGTGTCGTGCGTAAAAAATCAAAGCTTCAAACAGGGGAATTACTAAGCATCACTCGCTCCATTTAGACATTTCCTGTAGGCGGTCTCATATTTTAACATAAAGGTCAATCATTACACATCCATACACAGCAATATGGATATGGATATGTGTATGTAGCCCTTGTGTACCTGCATGCTACTAAGCTTGACCCGTTTAAAAATACCCTATCAATCTATTTATTTCACATGCAAAATATGCAAAAATCCAATGCATTTGATGATTTGTCCTTTCTGATTTAAACCGTCCATTTTAGTTAACCCCATTAAAACATTTCATTGAGCAAATGCTCATGTGTAAATCCTCTTTTTTCCAAGTGTGCAGGGAAAATCCTGTATGTGTGGAGAGGGTTGACATGCAAAGAATTAGGCAGTTGCCTTGGCAACAGCATTTTACACTATAGCCTGCTATCAAAGGAAGGCTGCTGAACTTACAGCATGAGGTCTGTGGACAGGATCACACCCTTACAATAACCTCTTGTTTTCTGAGTAACACAACATAGATAAGAAAGACTAGAGCAGAGCTGGACCTAGATACACTTGATACATTTAAAACAACAGTCTAGCAAATACTAAAATAAAAGTTTCTCTACTGATGTCCATTTTGAATTCTGATAAAAATATATTTTTTTTACAAGCAACATAAATTGCAAGTGTTTCATTATAGTTTATATTATAGTGGGTGTTTTTGTTTGTGAAAGGGTTTAGCAGCATTAAAGGGTTAGTTCACCCAAAAATGAAAATAACGTCATTTATTACTCACCCTCATGGCGTTCCACACCCGTAAGACCTTCGTTAATCTTCGGAACGCAAATTAAGATATTTTTGTTGAAATCCGATGGCTCAGTGAGGCCTACATAGCCAGCAATGGCATTTCCTCTCTCAAGATCCATAAATGTACTAAAAACATATTTAAATCAGTTCATGTGAGTACAGTGGTTCAATATTAATATTATAAAGGGACGAGAATATTTTTGTGCTCCAAAAAAACAAACAAAATAACGACTTATATAGTGATGGCCAATTTCAAAACACTGCTTCAGGAAGCTTCGGAGCGTAATGAATCAGCGTGTCGAATCAGCAGTTCGGAGCGCAAAAGTCACGTGATTTCAGCAGTTTGGCGGTTTGACACGCGATCCGAATCATGATTCGCCACAAAAGATTCATAACGCTCTGAAGCTTCATGATGCAGTGTTTTGAAATCGGCCATCACTATATAAGTCGTTATTTATTTATTTTTTTTGGCGCTTAAAAGCCCTTATATACTTATACTATACCATTATAACTTTATTAAAGTGTTTCTTTCTGAAAGTGTCCAATAGCGAGATTTAATTCTTTATCTTGTATAAGTGGACATGATTATAAACACAGCTCTAAATTTCTTTATATGTGAAACTTTTTATGGGGAAACTGCACATTTAAATATAAAGTTATTAGAACCAAGACGTTTTACAGTCTGATGTCACTGGATGAACTCTTTATTCTAGTATTTATTCAGTATTTATCTCTACTGTAACATCAAGAACTTTTATAAAGGTGCAGTCAAAAATTACTAAGTAAAAAAAAATGTAAAAAGATGTGTCCTTCCATCATTGTTGCAAGGATGAATGAGATATTATTGCCCGATCCTTCAATTTAAAATAAATTATCTGCTATTATACTAACACTTCCAACAAGTCAATGGAATATTTCCTCAAATTCTTTATTTTGTTCACTCATTTTTTTTATTTTTATCCATAACTATATGTTTTTAAACTCACTTTCTTAACTGAAACAGAATCAAATCTCTTTATTAAACTAATAATAAAAAATGTCAAATTCCTGAAGAAATATGAGAAATGTTTTGGTGATTTGGTTTGGTTTAATCTACTTTCCTCTACTCATTAGTGTTTTCTATTGTATTTAATTATGAGTTTATTATGTTTAAATTAATATATTTTTTAAATCACGTAATTATTATGTTTTTTTTATTTATTCAACAATTTGTTTTGTGTAAGCATGTTGTTTGTCTGTATGTTTTTCCCCCTTGTCTGTTGCATGTTTTGTGGAGATGCTTATTAATGTTTATACCATTTGTTTCTTTAATAAGAAAAAAGATAATCACTTTCACACAGTAAATATTGAAATGGTTCAAAAAAGGATGAATGAAATAGTGCCCTCGTGTGTCTAAGAACTAAACTACAGTTTTTTCCTCATGATGACCTTCTCTGAAAGCCTTTTTTTCTGGATGCAATAGCATTTTTTTACGAATTTAATAAGGTAAAAAGAAACATCCCAGTTGCAGGGCAAGGCAAAATACCTCTTCATAATTTATTGTCAAAGTTTAAATCACTTACATTCACAATCCTCCCAAAATGCACTTGCCAAATAATGCACATATTTAATAATAACAAAAACACAAACAAATACATCCATCTATATGTACAAATCCCTGTAGTTTTGTGTAACAGTAGCTGCTGTGTTAGTGAGTAAATGATGGAGGTGTGCGATACAGTCCGTCCCACTGTGAGCTGTCATGCAACTAAACAAAACCAATATATTAAATCGAAAGTTCTCTTCATATGCAAAAATGATTATGTGCGGAGAAAACACATTGTAACACTGCTGTGCTCAAGTTTTTAATCATGCACTCTCTCCGTGTTAGAAGCACGCTGGAGCTCAGCAACTCTTTGCCCAAACGTCTGCCATTTTAGTCTCATGGTTAAATCACTGTCCGCACTTGTCCAGTGGCTGAGCATGAGGTATTTACCTGTCTAAAATAAAGTAACATGAAACCGTGAGAGATGCATCATCATACATTTCTATTCATCTCCTCCGATGAAGCCGATGTCCATATTGTATAAATAATTCCTACTGGTATTCCAGTCAGCATGTTTTGGTCTGTATGTCTCCCAGTTATAGATAATTCATGAGCTGCACTGGTGAAGACTGTGGTAATGATAGAGTTGAGTGCCATTACTGGGCTTGTGTCCAGAAGCTGAAGTTTTGAAGAGGAAGCTATTCCATGTCAGTCAGTGTATCTCAATGTGAACCTGAAAGAGGGACAAAGATGAGATTAGAACTGAAGACTTAGAACTGCTCAGAAATATGTAGGAAAAAAAAGTTAGCTCCAGTTACAGCACATAAAAAAACAATGACTGAAATGATCCCCTAAACTAAACCAGAAAATAAATATCTTACTTTTTAAAAATGATGACCAAATAATAGTCATAAAAACATCTGAATCACTAGTGATGCACACAGACAGACACATTAACGGACGGATGGACACAGACAGACAGACAGATAGACAGACAGATAGATAGACAGACAGACATAGATAGACAGACAGACATAGATAGATAGATAGATAGACAGACAGGCATATAGATAGATAGACAGACATATAGACAGACAGACAGACACATTAACGGACGGATGGATGTAGACAGACAGACAGAGAGACAGATAGACATATAGACAGACAGACATATAGATAGACATAGATAGATAGATAGATAGATAGACAGACAGGCATATAGATAGATAGACAGACATATAGACAGACAGACAGACACACACATTAACGGACGGATGGACACAGACAGACAGACAGATAGATTACCGGATGGATGGACGTAGACAGACAGACAGAGAGACAGATAGACATATAGACAGACAGACATATAGATAGACATAGATAGATAGATAGATAGATAGATAGATAGACAGACAGGCATATAGATAGATAGACAGACATATAGACAGACAGACAGACACATTAACGGACGGATGGATGTAGACAGACAGATAGATAGATAGATAGATAGATAGATAGACATATAGACAGATAGACAGGACAGACAGATACAGAGAGACATATAGATAGATAGATAGATAGATAGATAGATATATAGACAAACAGACATATAGATAGATAGATAGATAGATAGACAGACATATAGATAGACAGACAGACACATTAACGGACGGATGGACGTAGACAGACAGACAGACAGACAGACAGACAGACGGATGGATGGACGTAGACAGACAGACAGATAGACATATTGACAGACAGACATACAGACAGACATATAGATAGACATAGATAGATAGATAGACAAACAGACATAGAGATAGACAGATAGATATATAGACAAACAGACATATAGATAGATAGATAGATAGATAGACAGACATATAGACAGACATATAGATAGACAGACAGACACATTAACGGACGGATGGACGTAGACAGACAGATAGATAGATAGATAGACAGACATATAGATAGACATATAGATAGACAGACAGACAGACAGACAGACAGACACATTAACGGACGGATGGACGTAGACAGACAGATAGATAGACAGACATATAGATAGACAGACATATAGATAGACAGACATATAGATAGACATATAGATAGACAGACAGACAGACAGACAGACAGACAGATAGATAGATAGATAGATAGATAGATAGATAGATAGATAGATAGAGACAAACATACAGATAGACAGACTCGCACCTGTAGTCGCACGTTAAACATCATGGAGGCGATGACATAGAGGTAGGGGAATCTGACTCTGAGTCTCCAGGCGAGATCAAAGAAGATGAGCAGAGTCCTGCTGAGCCCTTTAGAGAACACACCGTACGAGCCCGACACACGCAGCACTAAATGCGACAGTCCCGCCATAAGAGGACGCTTCACTGACTCTCACAGATGACACATGATGAGCGGCCGTTACAGTCAGGATCCGACGCGCTAACAGTCATCTCACATCGGATGAAATCATCCTACACCCTGTTATCATTCGATTCTGACTAGGAAAGATAGACTCGCGACCGGATGTTGTCAACTTCTACTTCCTGTAAACGTCAGTTTAAACGTAGTTTTATTCCATAACATTAATGTTAAATTTAATAATTAAGTCACCTAGCTCAAAATAATAAATTAATTAAGATATATGAAATACATACACCATTCGTTTTGTTTTCTTGTTGTAGATGCTCCCCGGCAGTCGTGAATTCGGAATCACATAAACTCTTATTCATGCATTAAAAAGATATGGTAAAAGGACTAAGAGTAGCATGCTAGTGTGCGGTTCCTAATTCAGCACGTTTGATTCATTAAAAATAAAAAATAAAATAAATAAATAAACGGTTCGTCCGAGTTGTTCTTTCGGAAATTGGATTACACTGGTTGAGCTATCTATTTTTGATTCACTAAAAAAGGCTCATCATAAGTCATAAAAGTTATTTGTTCTGGAGTTAGACAACAATGTGGTCACGCCCTCCGCACTGTCCCGAAGCTGAAAATGTTTTAAAAATAAATCTTGTAAACTTGAATTTTAGACATTTAACACAAATGAATTGTTTCATAATATCGATATGTATATAGGTTTTTGTTTTTTAATCTAGGAAGCCAAATTCAGTTACTTTGACAAATACAAAATGTTGTCTTTATTATAACACTATGTGTATTGTTTCTCTGTTCTTTTAAATTCATTTATAAACATTACCCTTGCAATTACTATCTTGTAAACAGATTTAATTGTGATATTGATATATTTTGTACATTTTGTGGTTTACATGCAGAATATGCTTTCATTGAGCTGTCCTCACTCAGCTTTTTTTTTTTTTTTTTTGGTCAGATTTCTGTTCAGGATCACATAATTTTCAGCTTTCAGCTGTGTTTTTCCCACTTATGACATGTCCTATCATGATGAATATTATTCAAGTGATCTGCTACTTCTATTATTAGCTAAATTTAGTATAAATACATGTAAATATGGGGGGAAACAAGCAAAGAAAGAGAGAAAGAAAGAAAGAAAGAAAGAAAGAAAGAAAGAAAGAAAGAAAGAAAGAAAAATGGGCGGTAACTGGAGGGCTTTTATTCTGGTGGGAACCGAGCGGAAGTGCGCTTGTAAATCTGTAGGAGTCGCTTCCTGTCTTGGGTGGTGGCTTCAAACTTTCTTACTCGACTTCATTCTTGTGTGTGGGAATGAGAGGAGGGAGAAAGCTAAATTTACAAAAGCGTCGTAATCTACATCTGTAGTAAGTGTTGTGTGAACAGCGTCGTTTATTTGACTGATCTTGTGTATTTTCGCGCGGAGGGAGAGTAAATATCGAGTTGAAGTCATGCAGGCCATCAAGTGTGTGGTCGTCGGGGACGGGTGAGTAACTTTACTGTCTCGGTACTGACATGTTGTCAAGCTGAAGACGACTTGGCTCACTTTCTTACTCTGTCTGTGTCTCAAAGCCCGCTGAACTGTTACCTTAGACAGTGTTTTTGGTATCACAGACTTCTATTAACTCCCCAGTTTGACGTCACGCGCGGTATGCGAGAGGCACGGAGTGCAAGTGACGTCAAAACTGGGTTCTTCTAACGGCCAAAATACTCCTGTTATGCTAAAAAGATATGCTAAAAAGATGCTTTCTAATATGCGGCTTAGTAGGTGCAGGGCATTTACAAGTTATTACTGACCCTCAAACAGACAACTTAAAGGGACAGTTAACACAAAAATAACAATTCTGTCGTCATTTACTCATTCACATCCGTAAGACTTTCGTTCATCTTCGGAACATAAAATTAAGGTAGTTTTAGTGAAATCTGAGCGATTTTTGTCCCTCCATTGACAGCTACGCAACTGACTCTTTGACCCTTCAAAAAGTTTATAAAGAGATCTTAAAACTAATCCATATGAATTGAAAGGTTTAGTCCAAATTTCCTCAAGAGACTCGACCGCTTTACATGATGAACACATTTAATTTATGCTTTTATTTTATTAAAAACTAAGCATTTAAATATCATGTTACTACGACATTGGCAGATATAGAGTGACGACTGATATTATACAGTCATAAAGATCTCATTGATTTACATTACAAGCAATCAGAATTTCATCTTGCTTTTGGCCATATAAATATCATCTCCTGCTCCAAATTATATGATTTTGCTCAGTTTGGGCCTCTGAATATTCCCCCCCCCCCCCTTTAATATATGAGCTCCATATTCTCACTGCATCTTTAAAAGACCAATGCATCAAATATGATACAAAACATAGGCAATTATTTTTTTTATATTTTCTTTTATATTCTTTATAAAGGTTCAGTAAACGGTTCCAATTTAAAAACATTGATTATTTCAGGCTGTACATGGTTAAAACATTTAATTACAATATTTTTTTTCATAGTTAAAATGTCAATAGACTCATTTTATTAATTCATTTTAGGGAAAGAAAATGAAATTAATTGATTGTGTAATTATTGAGGCAGTATGTGTGGATGGCATTTAATGTGTACAGCTTTTTAAAACATTTTAAAAAGTTTGCAAAACTGCTTTCAGTTTTAAGAGGAAGTAAACAGCACAAAATTAAATTTCAGCTCTATAGTCATAGTCAGATGAGAACTCCTTTGACCGAATGACTCCACAGACGAGTTTTTCAACCGGTTACTGATACGATCCTGTATCATGAGTGTTTACCATCACCATGACATGTTGATCTTTTTCTTCATTCCAGAGCTGTGGGTAAAACATGCCTTCTGATCAGCTATACCACCAATGCCTTTCCTGGAGAATACATCCCCACTGTGTGAGTTTGTCCTTACTCAAGTATCATTCATTCACACAAACACACACATACACATACATTGTCCATTTCAGAGTAGAAAACAAGGCAGTCACTGCAACAATATTCCAGTATTAATCTAAATATCCATATTACTTTAATCTTCAGTCAATATTGGAATAGACAGCTAAACTATTTAGCTACGATGTAACCTGTCCTCCTTTTTAAATTCCTCCTTATCTCCATCTTTGTGTCTCCAGTTCCTTGTTTAGCCAAGCAATGTTTTTGTTTTTTTGTTATTTTATTTTTTTATTTTTTTTACTTTGACTGGAGATTCCTGTACTTCTAACCATCTAGTAGAGCTGCATGATTCTGGATAAACTGAGAATCATGATTTTTTTGTTGTTGTTGTTTTGTTTTTTTAAATAGTTATTTTTCATGATTCTCCTATGATCCTGAATAGACAACTAAACAAAATTACATGTAATTCACTAGAGCTTGTGACCAAATTTCAGTTGCTGCAGTCTATTTAAAAATATTGAATTCATTTAAATTAATTATTTAAAAAATCAGTTTGAATGAATGATTCATTACTGGATGAATCAGAGTTTTTGAATGAATCTCTTGAATTGAACTTTTATCCAGTACATCTGTTAAAATGAGTTATCGTACCAGAAACGATACTGTGTGGTTGAAAAGACTGTTTATGAAGCTGTTTCGCACCTATTCATGACAACGGTTCTCTCTGGCTCAGCGGTAGCCCAAACGCAGATCTGAATGATTGCTGTGATCGAACTTCTCAAAGGTTTAATTGTGCGGCTCTAAAACATAGTAAAATGCACCCTATGTACCTGACTTAAATTAACCTAGGGCGTCTCCAGTCGACGCTTACAAATGTATCTTCTAGCACATTTCCTTATCGCCGTCTTGCTGAGTGGGACGACGTCTCACCCCTTAAGAACACTATCACTTGGGATTAACGCCTAACCTGCTGCACAACAGTAACCAGACAGACTCTAGACAATGCCTTTGAATGTGCTTTAGGGTGCTTTCACACTAGCACTTTTGGTGCGCACACAAGTTCGATTGATGTCAGAGTTCAATTTGTTTGGATGATGTGAACGCTGTCTTCTGAACTCCGGTACGGTTCGCTGCTGATATGAACGCAATCTTACTAAATCGCTGAAGTAAACCGCTATTAAAGGATTAGTTCACTTTCAAATGATAATTACCCCAAGCTTTACTCACCCTCAAGCCATCCTAGGTGTATATGACTTTCTTCTTTCTGATGAACACAATCAGAGTTATATTAATAAATGTCCTGACGCATCCAAGCTTTATAATGGCAGTGAACGGGATCAACGAGTATGAGCTGAAGAAAGTGTCTCCATCCATATCCATCCATCATAAACGTGTGCTCCACATGGCTCCAGGGGGATTAATAAAGTCCTTCTAAAGCGAATCGATGCTTTTGTGTAAAAAAAAAAAAAAAAAATCCATATTTAACAAGTTATGAAGTAAAATATCTAGCTTCTGCCAGACCGCCTTCAGTATTCAAGTTAGGAAGAAAGTGTAAACTGGCGTCATGTCAGTTGAGCTTTTTCCGTAAGTTGAATATGGAAGGTGTCGGATGTAGCGTAAGCTTTTTGAACCACAGGAGTTTTACACTTTCTTCTTTTTTTTTTTTTTTTTACACAAACACATCGCTTCGCTTCAGAAGGCCTTTATTAACCCTCCGGAGTCGTGTGAAGTATGTTTATGATGGATGGATGTGGATGGAGGCACTTTCTTCAGCTCATACTTGTTGATCCCGCTCACTGCCATTATAAAGCTTGGATGCGTCAGGATATTTATTAATATTTCTCTGATTGTGTTCATCAGAAAGAAGGATGGCTTGAGGGTGAGTAAAGCTTGGGCTAATTTTCATTTGAAAGGGAACTCATCCTTTAATGAGGTATGATTTGATGATAATGTGTTTGTGTGTTTTACTCACTTTCCTGATGAGCATGACTGATGCACTGCAAGCAGAAAGCTGTATCTGTCATTTCTGCTTGCCTTCAGCATTCTTTAGAGCATTTACAGTACATTCACAGCAGATAGGTGGAAGTGCCGTTGGAAACAAGCTTTGGAAACAAAGCCAACGGTTCAAAACTACAAAAACTTGTGACCGTGAGGTAAGCAACGCTATGCACTTTGCCACCTTCTTCTGTGCCATCATTACCAAGCATCGGGTAAACAGCTGCTGCTTTGACGCAAACGCACCATTGTTCGGACCCAAATATAATGTGAACACAGTCCAGCGGGGCAGTTCAGACCAGGCAATCGTACCAAGTGAGAAAGCACCCTTAATCACGGCCGGGAGGACCTTGTATCAATCACAGAGAATCCCAACAGCAAAAAGAGTACAACAGTTTATATAGAATAAGTACATGGCAAAGGTGACATGACTCATTAGTCATTACATCATTTTTCTCTAAAATGATTCTACGTATTTGTAAATTTAGTAACCACCTCCTCTCTGTTACTGGCAAAGCAATTGTTTTTTTGATTACTTCAGCTTCTTACTCAAGTCCTGGGGTTATTATATTTAGTCATGACTATATGCTTCCGTTATTTCAACACACTAACTTTGGATAAAGTGTTGGTACATTTTGTTCTCAAAAGCATACAAATGTTACGCCTGAAAGGAAAGGAAATGTTAGTAAGTAGGCTATTCTAACTGGCGTTGGTATGAAAGAGCGAGACCACAGTGATACCAGAGACATGGAAATAGTTTTCCATGGGCAACAGGAAATATCCAATGTAGCGGGCAATATACTGAAATATTTATAAAACAGCTGTGATTCGACCATTCAAAATCATGTATTCCAGGGAGATGTGTAGTAAAGTATTTTAATGTGAACATGTAAATGAAGAACTAGGTTAAAAATTCCTCTGGACTGTGAATTTTATACAGCTGAAACTGCCTCTTGTCTTGTTTAGGTTCTGCATTTGTTTACAGTCAGCATTTCACATTCAGTTTAACCTGGTGATCACTGATACAATTATTAATATTCAGAATTGCATTTCCTTTCATTTGACAGATTTGATAATTATTCTGCAAATGTGATGGTGGATGGGAAACCAGTGAATCTGGGTCTCTGGGATACAGCAGGACAGGAAGATTATGACAGGCTTCGTCCCCTGTCGTACCCTCAAACGGTAAGATCACACAACTGCAGAAGACCAATCAATGAAGAGATTTGGGTTTTTTTTTAGTGCCAACCAATTTGTTTGTTTACCAACCTTTCTTTTTTTTAACTAAACGTATAAAAGAGCTTGCTGTATACACAAAATTGAAAAGACACAAAGGTACCTTTGCATTGACACTGTCTCTTGCATAAAAGTGGACTTAAAGAGGTCCTATTCTGCTTTTTTCCATGTTCATCTTTCTTTAGTGTGTAATGTTGCTGTTTAAGCATGAAAAAAGTCCCCCCAGCAGGAGTTATTTTCTCTATCAGTGTCACTGTTTCTGAACTCCCTGAAACACCTCCACTGTAGTCTTGAGTTGTCTTCCAGGAAGGAACACGTCACAATATTCCTCATTTAAATAAATTCCCGCACAAGGCATGTGCAAAATAAAGGGGCGGGGCCTTGTTGAGTGAGTTAGTAGTGTGTTGAAACTTCAAACGTGAACCTATTCTAGTAGACAAAATCAAGACTTTGAAAAAGGGCATAAAAGGTCCTCTTTAAATCTTTTTTTTTTTTTTTTTTTTTTTTGTCCACTTAAGTTACAATCTCAGTTATCTTTCCATTTTTACTGTTGTCTTAAAATTATGGCATTTAATAAATGACTACATGGCAACTAATAGCGTTTTGTATTCACTAACTGTTTTGAGACTGCTGGAGTGAAGAAAGTCCTCCAGAAAGGTTGCTCTGTGAACAGTTTCCATCAGTCATGTCTCCTGTCTGTTCTTTTTATATTATCATGTGTGCAAATTGTCACTTCTAAGCAACAGCTTTTCCTGTCAAGTGTCAGTCTGAGAGGTCTTGCACATTTCTGGCAGATGAGTTAAACTACCATAAAAAGCATTTGTATATGAATGGTGTTAATTTCACACTCTGTCTGATGCTCTTTAAAAAGTGGGAACACATCTGTATATCTCCATTGGTACATCACAAATGCTTTTTTCCCATAGGACGTGTTCCTCATCTGCTTTTCCCTTGTGAGTCCTGCCTCTTTTGAGAATGTCCGTGCAAAGGTAAGCGCTTTATTCCCCGAAGTACAAGGTAGAACCAACCTAGCAGATATTATTAGAGCTTTACTTCTTAAAATAACAATGTCATGTTCAGCCCAGTGCATGCAGGACTGAAACTGCATGTCCATTTCTGACCTGTGCTGGATGTTGTCATGATAAATGGGATATGTCTTGTGTGTTCAGTGGTATCCAGAAGTGAGACACCACTGTCCAAACACTCCCATCATCCTGGTGGGAACCAAGCTTGATCTGAGAGATGATAAGGACACCATTGAGAAACTGAAGGAGAAGAAGCTGACTCCCATCACCTATCCTCAGGGACTGGCCATGGCCAAAGAGATCGGTAAGTGCTTAAGCACCTCATGAAAACAGGTCCATGTCACAGTTCAGTGGAGGACATTAATAAATCATCTCCCCTTAAAGGTGCTGTATGTAATTTTATGCTTTAGTACAGTCAAAAAAATACCAGAAAATATTTGCAGATATTTAGGAAGCATGCTAAGTTCACATACTCGTTTCTCCAAAAAACAATTCTACAGCCAGTTATTTAACTTTGAACTGTGTGTTCCGTGTCGGAATCTCTGTTTCTCTTTTGGTCTGTGATTCCGCCCACTGCCAATTTACCCAATAGCATTTCAACAACCTGGGTTGCCAGTTGGCGGAAAACGTGGTGTATTGCAGCCACAGAAGCAAGCAAACAAACTAGGTCAGTGATCGCAGATTCTACCCGACCCAAAAAGCCTTGGAATTCATCTAAAAATCTCTATGAATTAGGGCTGCACGATTATGACAAAAATCATAATTGTCGATTATTCCCTTGAAATTGTAATTGCGATTATTAATTACGATTATCACAATTTACATTGAACGATGTATTGAATAGCGTTATACCATTGTTTGAAGCAACTGCATGCCATATTTTTGTATAAAAATAAAAAACAAGCTGAAAAAACTCTTCCTGAATTTTTTTTTACTATTTTTCTATTGCATTAAACCTCAAATGTCAACTATACATTGGCTTGGTTTTTTCTTTAAATAAATAAAAAAAAAAATTAAAAAAAAAAAGTCAACATATGCGTGTTATAATAAGGGGCTTTTGCATCGGGTTGTTCTTCCCCGAGAACTAATGTTCCCCTAGGGCCTGAAGTGACGTAAACTGCGCTTGTGGTTGTGACTTTTATTTTGACGGCGCTGAGAACAGTTCAGACAGATCCCGAGCACACAGTGCTCGCATTTTCCGTCTTCATTAGTTTACGATCTGTTTAACAGTCCTGTCTATGTTATTAGATAGAACTGTTATACAAAGAAAGTAAGTATATGCTAAAAGTATTAGCTTTTGCCGAGTGGTTGATACTCAATGTCGCTAGCATATCAGAAATACATAATCATGTTTCGCTTGGTCTGCTCAAAGTCGCGCTGGATTTTCGCCTTAGCATAAGGTTGAGAGGTCCTATCAATGTTTTTCATGTTTGTAGAGTTCGTGGAGTAAATATATAGGCTGTGTACACAGCTTTTTAAAAATGGCGGGTGCTGGTTTTTCGTGTGCGTTTGACATATCAGCGTACACCTACGTCACCGGTAGCTCCTTTTGTGCTAGGTTAGACCTTTTTCTGAAGTAGTCGTGATTTGCCTCTCGCAATGTAACGTGCTCTAAACACACCTCTTAAACATGCAGAATAATGTAAGTGGATATTTTTCCTTGTAATCGTGCCTTTAAACGATTACGAAATCGTGGCATCCGTAATCGTAATTGTGATTAGAAATTCGATTAATTGTGCAGCCCTACTATGAATGGTAGAGAAGTAACGGTACATGTATTCATCCTGAACCGTTCGGTATGGATGTCACAATTTGCTTCATACTGTCAGACGACAAATACAGTCAGTCACAGGCGGTCCACACTCCAATCCAGAAGGGGGCGCGCAGTAACGTAATGCTGTTTGCTAACCGCCACAATAGGAAAAAGCGCAGACAACAGACGATCTATGCAAAGATATGTTTACGTGAAATCACTCAACCAGTGTTTCAACTGTGGAAAGACATCAATAAAACTGCTTGAGAATAATATCTCATGTAGCATTACAGTTACCTCAGACAAGTCATTTAGTGTCCACAGCATGTTAGTTCACTAGAGAAATGAACTCTAGAGCGGAGCATTTCACTAAATATATGCACGATATTAACTTATATGTATATTTATTATATTTACTTTACCTGTTAGTAATCAAAGTGTTGATATATATGTATATATAAAAAAATAGCTACTGAATTTAATAGTTTGGGCTGTTGTTAATTGTAACCTTTAATATTATAGTTATGTACTGTATGTATGAGGTTTTTTTTGTTTTTTAATCCTTAAGAAAATGTTCATTATAATTGAATTTATTTAAAGAGAGAGACACCCCAGAGACCACAGTTCAATTAAAAAACAAGAAAAAAGAAGCAATTTTATGTTTAGTTTTCTCCACCCTGCTGTACTGAACCATGACTTCAATACCGAGGTGCGTACCGAACCGTCATGTTTGTGTACTGTTACACATCGCCTTCCACTGTCAACTGCACTCGCTCCTGTTGCGTGTCCTTAATCTAGCAACCTGCATGAGTGTCGAGTCTAAGGAGGAGGGGCGGGGGAAACAACTCTCTCCAATAGTTTGATTTAGGACTGCAGTATCTATTGCAACCACTAGCTGTCAACATTACATATTGCACCTGTAAATTAGCATTTTAATGCAATTGCTTTTCTTTATCCATTCACAAATCAAGTTCAAAATGCTATTTGAGGAGTTTTTTTTTTTTTTTTAAATTTTCAAATTAATAAAATTGTAATTGATTCCATTATTTAGTCTTCCACACATTTAACCCCAACATAAAAATCCCAAGAAAATTCTAATAAAAATTGTATATTGCATAACCGAAATGAAGCAAAACTTTAGGACTTTTTTTTTTTTTTTTTGGTGCGTCTCGCATGATTGCGTTATCAAACACCAGCATAACATGAGTATTTGTTTTGTCTGCGCTCAGAGACACGCTCTGGAAAATAGAGCCACAGTTTCTTCCCCAATTGCTGCAACTTACATTTTTGTTACTGATATTTTGATATTTTGATATTGATGATATTTTGCATCAATATTCCAGGAAGTGTCCATTTTGTTCTCTTAAACACATTGGATGGAAACGCTGATGTATTCACAAATGCTTTATGTGATATTCCAATTTTGTGCACAAGTTAAATTCACAACTTTGGATGGAAACATAGCTAATGTGACATTATTATTTTCATTAAGACACTTAAAACAGCCAGATGTTTTACTTCGGTTACTCTAATTATCTCTAATGGTGATTCTCATTAGATTTTTCTAACTGTTATAGACTTCAGTTAGGTTAGACACCATATTGAATTTTACGTGGATGTGAGACTTAGTCTTTACAAGGGCATGAACTGTATAACAGTATAATATTTTTCAAAACTCACAACTTTCCTATAGATTTTTGGAAAGATGTTTCATCAGCTGGACAATTGTCATATTATTAATCTCTAAATTACAATCAATTGAACACACTGTATTTCTGTCCCTCACAGCCTTTTCATTCCTGTCAAAAATGAAATAAGGCACTACCCCGACTAAGGTCTATACAGTAATTTTTTGCTCATTGCTGCAACTATGTTTTTACATATTATTGCTTTTTAATAGGTGTTACATTATATGAGTGCTTGGAAATCACACACATTAAGCTGAAAATGTTATCTTTCAAAATGTTTGGGCTAAACGAGCGCTTGTCTGTGTTTCTCAGGGGCTGTGAAGTATCTGGAGTGCTCGGCGCTCACACAGCGCGGCCTGAAGACGGTGTTCGACGAGGCCATCCGGGCCGTACTCTGCCCTCCTCCTGTCAAGAAGAGGGGGAGGAAATGCTCCTTGCTCTAGAGCCATCCGGAAAGATAGCTGCGATCCAAACTGTATTTCTAAGGGGGAGAAGTTAGAAATGAGACCATGCTTTCATTTCTTACTTCCTCCATTGTAATTACCAGTACAACTTTATACCTTCACAAAACTTTTATCAATAGATGTAGAGAAATATTTATCCCTGACCCGTGTCCCTTAGACAAACACATGCTATTGGACGACCTGCGGCCTTTGACTAATGGATATTAACTTTTAGACAGTTAATGGTATCCTGAAGTTGAGAACCCATAATGTTTGTTTACAGTCTTTTGTTTGAAAGAAATGAAGATCTTGCCAAATAGCACTACATTAGGATGGGGCGGCACGGCATACACCACGTTTGTTGCTTTTTACCCCTTAAAGGGCCGCACCCATTTGGCAAACCAGAGCTAACTGTTGGCTACTGTGAAGCCAGGGAGATTGGAAGAGTTATCGGTGAAGTCCGCTTATCTCACACTTGTTTCTCAAACATGAGGATCAGTTAATGGAAGGACAAGGCATCCAAACAGATTTTTATATTTCTTCATTAGGGGTTATGTGCACACTATCTGCCATTTTGGGGGGGATACTGTAATTTAAGGCCACTTCTGAATTTTAGAAAACATGTTTTGCATAAAGGAAATGAAGCCTGTTTTTAGGACCATTTTCGTCACAATTAAATCTCCCTAACTACAATATAATTTTAAAACTAATTTTACTTATAGTTCAACAGATATTACTAGTGGTTCATAAATAATTTAAATAATATATTTTTCTATTAAAGTAATAAGTGAGCATTTTTATACGTAGACTTTGATTGGGGAAAATGGGCTTAATTGTAACTACAATATCACAATGGAAAAAATATACAGTGATCCTAAAAACAGGCTTCATTTTAATAACCCAAAGTATAATTTCCACATTTTCTTTCTTTTGGGGTGAAACATGGCCAGGGAATTTCGCTGGCGGTCTGAAATATCTAATGAATCACACAGGACATTTAGTGTCAATCTAAATATAGCGTTATATGGACACCTTTATGCTCTTTGGGCATTTATAATTCACCCTCTACAGTCATATATCTATTTTTTGTTAAATTTTTAGAAACTTTTTCTTTTTGACACTTTTTATATTTGCTAATGTTACATAAAGCAACAGACTACTGTCAGATCATACACTACAGGAATTAGTTAATGTGAAGTCCGTCTTCTCTTGATGCGGTTTATTCCCATTATAGTTGATCATATTTTTACCACTTCTTACTGTACTAATAACATGTAACTGTCGAACTGTTTGTCTTCAGAACACTTGTCTTATTGATTTGAACAGCACATTGTGGTATTTGAACAGTTCTGCACACCTACTTGAACGGTCCTGTGGCACAAGTACAGAGAGTGCGTTATTTGCGATCACCCTATCGAGCGATTTCTATCTGCACAGTTATAGCCAGATTGTAACCCTGTTTTTAGGGGTATTGATGATGTCACTTGTTTTACAGAGATAATAAAATGCAATAAATTTAGATCAAACCCTAGAAAGTTGTTTTGTTTTAATTGTAGGTTGGATATTAAAAGGTTTTATGGTTAACATGTACAACCTATTTTAAGTGAGTAATGGGACACTGCTGAATGAAACCACATATTTTTATTCTTCAGCAGTTGATTAGATGGTGACGTTGGTGCAGGGCCCCCAGAAGTACGCCAATTGTTTTTGAGCCAATCACCTGAACCGTAAATGACGTGACTGACGGCACCACAAGAACACACAGGCTGTGTCTGAAATCACATACTCTCGAGTTAGTACTTGTTTTGTATAAGTAATTTGCAACTGCTAAAAAGGTATGTTCTGTATAGTGTGAATGTAATCCGGAACCATAGACTGTATAAAAAAATAAAAAATAAATAAAATGGATGACGCACCTTCACTCTCTTCCATTGTGGAAATGTAAAGCCGCTGTGGTGAGAAATCGAGTCCCCCCAGGAATCGGGTCTCCTTTAGAACCCAGAGTGAACCCATTGGTTCAACTGACTTTTAATGGATAGGATTTTTAGCGCCAGATTATAATTCTTGAAAATCACATTATCAAAATCACATTATTCATATAGTTTAAGTAAGCAATAATGGTGCAAGAGGCTGTGCTGTATCGTGAAGAAGTCACTAGCCTCGAGTACCTTATTGCTTTTATAAAATGGTTACCACACAATACAAATATTAAAGCCAAAAATATGTATCGATGCAACTTTCATGAAGTAAACTTTCACTAAAAGCCTTCCTTCCGCCGGAAAAATAGTCCTTGACCATGAACAGCAACAGAAGTTACATTATTACTCCATTAGATGGCGACAAAGACTGTCTTCATGAGTGTGTCAGTCAGTAGCGAAGACTTTTACATTGAAAAGACTGAACTGTTGTTAAGACGCAAATGACAAATGCATTGACTAGTGCTGTCAGTCACGGAAAACCCCTTAACTGTTAAAAGGACAAGATAATACATCGGACATTTAAACTGATTTTTTTATTATGAACATAGGACTGACCTGAAGGAAAATGCTAAATAAACTCGCTCACTTAATTTTTCTCACATAATACAGTAAGCTTCAATGAACAATATCAATTGAGAACATACAGTTTACGTTGCTAAGAGTGGTTGCTAAGGGTGTTGTGTGTAGTGATACACAGAACTGTTGGGTGAAGCGGTCATAGCTGTGTTTTATAGTGAATAAAACACAGCTATTGACCAATCAGAATTAAGGACAGGAACTCACCGTTTTATAAAATGCGTTATAATGACAATTAATGTCTTTTAAAAGTACATGGTTCATATACTAGTACAGTATCTCACAAAAGTGAGTACACCTATCACATTTCAGCAACCATTTTAGTGAATCTTCTCAAGGGACAATTCTATAGAAATTACACTTGGATATATTTTAGAGTAGTCAATGTGCTGCTTGTATAGCAGTATAGATCTACTGTCCTCTGAAAATAACTTAACATACAGCCATTATTGTCATACAATTGACCATACAAATGTGTGGATCTTGTATTAGAGCAGTTAAAATTTGGTGCTTTGTGTACAATTCTCTCATTCTGATCACTAGATGTTCAACATGGCACCTCATGGCAAAGAACTCTCTGAGGATTTGAGAATTAGAATTGTTGCTCTCCACAAAGATGACCTAGGCTATAAGAAGATCGGTAACACCATGAAACTGAGTTACAGCACAGTGGCCAGGGTCATAGAGAGAGGTTTTCCAAGATGGGTTCCACTCGGAACAGGCCAAAGAAGTTGAATCAACGAAGTTGAGACCTTGTGCTGGGGCTTCAAAAAACACTCATGAGTGCTGCCAGCATTACTTTAGACTCGAGGTTGCAGAATCAGAAGGTCAGCTTGTCAGTGCTCAGACCATACGCCGCACACTGCAACAAGTCGGTTTGCATGGCCGTCCTCCCAGAAGGAAGACTGTTCTGAAGCTGGCTCACAAGAAAGCCCGCAAACAGTTTGCTGAAGACAACCTGTCCAAGAACACGAATTACTGGAGCCATGTCCTGTGGTCTGATGAGACTAAGATAAACTTGTTTGGCTCAGATGGTGTCCAACATGTGTGGCGACGCCCTGGTGAGAAGTACCAAGAAAATTGTGTCTTGCCTACAGTCAAGCATGGTGGTGGTAGCATCATGGTCTGAGGCTACATGAGTGCTGCTGGGACTGGGGAGCTCTGCTTCATTGAAGGAAACATGGATTCCAACATGTACTGTGACATTCTGAAGCAGAACATGATGCCCTCCCTTCAGAAACTGGGCCGAACGACAGTTTTCCAACATGATAACAACCCCAAACACACCGCCAAGATGACATCTGCCTTGCTGAGGAAGCTGAAGGTTAAGGTGATGGAGTGGCCAAGTATGTCTCCAGACCTGAACCCTATTGAGCACCTGTGGGGCATCCTCAAGCGGAAGGTGGAGAAGCACCATGTGTCTAACATCCAGCAGCTCTGTGATGTCATTATGGAGGAGTGGAAGAGGATCCCAGCAACAACCTGTGCAGCTCCGGTGAATTCCATGCCCAGAAGGATTAAGGTAGTGCTAGATAACAGTGGTGCTCACACAAAATATTGACACTTTGGACATGTTCACTTAGGGTGTGCTCACTTTTGTTGCCAGTTATTTAGACAATAATGGCTGTGTGTTGAGTTATTTTCAGAGGACAGAATATATGTACTGCTATACAAGCTGCACATTCTCTGCTCTAAAGTATATACAATTTTCATTTCTATAGTATTGTCCGTTGAGAACATAATAAAATGGTTGCTGAAATGTGAGGGGTGTACTCACTTTTGTGAGATACTGTATATAACTGAAGCTATAGGTTGTGAAATCAAGCATTTCTCATTCTTCCTGTTTTTTTTTTTTTTAATTAGCTTATGTACTAGCATAGCATATATCTACCCAATTAGCCTGTTAGCATAGCTTATATTAGGTATGTTTTTTTACTTCCAATATAGTTCTCAATTACATGTTTCAAATCAATGATGTTTGTGTGTACTTGGCATGACAATTTATTAAAAATGTATAATAGTAATATTATATACTATACCACATTCCTATTATTGTGTAAAATTAATATTAAATTACTTTTACAGAACATTGCAACAATCCTTATATATATATATTTTTAGGCATGGTTGTGTTTCCAGTTTGTTTTATTTTGCAATACATAGGAGGAGGAGGAGGGGGGCTCGATTTCTCATGACACTGCCAGTGTCCCAATATGGCGCTGACATCTTACGCTGATTCTGGACCCGAGTCTGTGCAGTAGTGAGCATGAAGTTGAGCCGCGGTATCAAGGTCCCGCCCAAGGTCCCCCCCCCTAAAAACCACCTAAAATGACAGAAACTATCTTTGGAAAAAAAATTTATTTGAAGTGTAATTTGATTGTTTAGTTTGTCTCACATCCCATTAGATTACATTGAGAGGGTGAGGTCTATGACCTATACTGGGACCAACCACCTCGGGGCACTTGAAACATTTTGGCTTCACTTGTGCTGCACGTTTGATCTGGACATACTATATCTGCCATGTCATTATCATGTGACGCACCAGTGTGTCGCTTCACTGCCCTTTACAAATCCTCTCCTGTGGCCTCATGATATAGTGAAGTGTCCTATGCTTTTATCAGACATACTGCTGTATAGAAGGGAAGTGTGCGATTTTGGACACAGCCACAGTCTCACTAGTGACTGTCCTGTGCTGTGATGCTAAAGACAGAGAAAAAAAATATCCATTTGACACTGATTTCAACCTTTTATTAAATATACTGTGCACCATTAATTCTGCTGTTTGTAACCAAAATAATATGGCAATAAATACATTATACAGTTTATTCAATTCTGTACAATCTAAGGCAAGTGAGTGAAGCTGTTAGTTGATGTTTCCGTCCACGTATCGTAATAATGTCCCTGATGTTGTCTGTATGCTACAAACAGACACAAAACAATAATCTTTTAGACATCAGTCATCAGATTACAACTCAAAACTATTAATTTATACAGCGGTCTTACCATTCTACCAACTCTGCTCCAACTATATCATGAATGTGATACTTCATCTGGAATTTAACCTGTGAAGTTGTGCGGCGTTCCTCGAGTTCAGTCTTCAGGATTTCACCATATTTGGATTTCTTCACCATGCCAAGAACAGCTTTGCGCCCTGTTACAAAATTGTTATCAGGTATAATCCATTAGCAGTTGTTAAAGCACCGAACGTGAGTCTTGTGGTAAACACACCTACCCTTAATGAAGTACTTAATGAATTTGCCAGAGTTTGGGATTGAAAGCCACCAGCTGCCCGCGTCCCTCACAGTGAGGACGCCTGATTTCACCAGCTGCCTGCAAGCCGGAAAACATCTTTAGATAAAGTGCCCGAGACAATGAACAACACACCGGCATTTGTGTCCTTGCCCTTACGTGATCTCAGAGTCCGTAAAGAGGAACTCTTTCAGCATCTTTTCTTTGTTGAAACTCAAATCGGAGCAGCCGGTATTTAATTTAGCCAGGAATTTCTCCACAGTTCCCAGCGTTTCTCGACCGGCTTCCCCCTGCAGGACTGTGGCTCTGTAGTCTTCAGCGAACACCAAAGCGAAGGCCTCTGAGTCGAAACCCAGCTGGAACATCAACAGCTCGCCATTCGCCCTCAACTCACTCTGAGCAGAAAAAGATGAAACGCAGAGACACAAACACAGTTAAGCAACTAGCAGTTATCCAAGGGAAAATCTTACATTTCAGATTCAGATTTTCAGAATGGTTTAAGTAACTTAGTTATAACCAGTCTTTAAAGAAAATAGATAAGACTAGTCTAAGCAGTTTATGCAACTGGCCACAGAAGTTATGAATGTGCTAAAGTTATTATTAAATCACATTTCCGCCACTTTTTTTTTTTTACACAAGGTAGCACAAGCTGATCTTACCACCTGCTTGTCCACTGAGGTTTTGTCGCTGTGTAAACTGTACAGCTGGTGTTTTAAGGCCACTGGAGGGAGACTGTCATTGAAGAGTTTGCGTGAAAACAGTGTCATGAGGTGCTGCAAGCTGGAGCGGATATCAGCTGCTCCATCTGCTGAACAAACATCACACTGCATCTTTATTTCCCAGCTTGGATGAGATTCACTCATTTGTGGATGGAGGTCATTTAACTCTGGTGTAGTGACAAATTGGGTCTCCATTAGGACCCCAAACGATCCCATTGGTTCAAATTGCTTTTATTAGGTACTCTCTTTAGCGCCTGTTTACAATTCCTACAAAATCATGTTAGGATAAATGCTGTTTCAACTACATTATAATTAGGACTGGGACAATACATCAATTCTCGATTCGTGATTTGCGATACAATGAATCTGGATCGATCCTTGATGTTTTCTCTCTTGAATTGATTCTGAGCTTAGTTTTAACAGCAGATGGCACTCTCGGCGATCGTGTGTTCGGCTGAATCCCGTAAGTGGTTAAATACACTTGCTCAGAATGCTTTTATGACGCGAGATTAATGTAAACACAGCCTACTGCGAACACCCTTGTAATTCACTATAACATTTTCAAACTTAATGAATGATTATTTTAGGTTTAAGCAGGCTCGGATTAACACAGTGTAGTGCCCTAGGGTGACCACATTTGAAGTGCTGGCTATCCATTTTGAATTTAATATTATAAATTGGCAGGCTTGACTCTGACTGGGGGGAGGGGGCAAATACACTGTGACCTGACCCAATAGCAATTCTATATGCATATATTTTATATTCTCTCTGTATATATTGTATCATTAACTGTTCATTTTTTGTATCTGCATCTCTTCCAGCAAAATAATATATATACAAAACATGAAAAATATTTTAAAGGTCTAGTCATTATCTTAATCACTTGGTGCCCCCTATTGGCTGGTGCCCCAGGGCACTCGCCCAATCCCGTCTATGGATAATCCAGCCCTGGGTTTAAGTGGTGTGTTTAAAGGAACTGGAAGCATGCAGAGTACAGTTGTTTCTAAAGCACGTAGCGCCATCTGCTGATAAAAACTAAGCTCAGAATCGATTCGAGAGAGAATCGCTATACATCTGAAAATATCAGAATCGATCAAGATTCGTGTCAAGAATCGATGTATTGTCCCAGCCCTAATTATAATGACCATTTAAGTCTGTATTAGTTAGCTTATGTACTAGCATAGAGCATACTGATACCCAGTTAGCCTGATAGCTTAGTTTATACACATTTGCACTTACCTTACATGTATTCACAATCATCTTTAATATAATTGTTAAATTAAGTGTCAAATGTCCAAATATTTCAATTATAAATAAAACAAATTAATGACAAATTCAATTATTCACTTAATAAGAAATTATGATCACTTGGTTTTGTTATGCACTAAATAGTTTTATTACACAATACACATTATATAGTAAGCTATATGTGTATTTTAAATTAATATCATTTGTATAGGATGATCATAGACAGTTTGGGGAGACACGATTTTGAAGGAGGACCCGATTTGTCATGGCATCGGCAGAAATGCATTGTATACAACGGACTCCCGGTTTCATAGATAAGACTTAAATCCTGTCTCAGACTAAAATTTATGTTTTAACTGAAAGTAACTTGTACTGGCATATCTTAAAATATGTCAGTGTTATTGTTTTGTCTCAAGTTGCACACCAGTAATGTTTTTTCTCTAAGGCATGTTTTAAATACCTAGAATATCAAAATCAACTGCAGGAGGTAGATCCTTCTCCTATTTGGCACCTAAACTCTGGAACAATCTTCCTAGCATTGTTTGGGAAGCAGACACACTCTGTCAGTTTAAATCTAGACTAAAAACGCATTTCTTTAACCTGGCATACACATAACACATTATCAATTTATTTTTTCAAATCCGTTAAAGGATTATTAGGCTGCATAAATTAGGTCAGACGGAACCGGGAACACTTCCTATAACACCTGATGTACTCGTTACATCAGAAGAAGAATGGCATCTAATATTAGTCTTTCTGTTTATCCCGAGGTTTACCGTAGTCAACTGGATCCGGGCCGTATCCAGGTGAGATTGAGGACCTACGCCTTGACACGACCACAACGCACCCCTGAAGTGTCAGCAGAGATTGAGTCAACTAGATCATCCATTGTGAAGGCCTCATCGACACGACAGCCAGTGGCACAGTTCCTCAACAAACCGTTCATACCGGCGTGATGAATACGATCCTCAACTGGATTGAACTGGAATAAATACTTTTTTCTACTGACCCGGTCAGGCTAGTGGTGCACATTTTTACTTGCCCTGCCAAAATTTTGAGATGGTCCTCACTGCAGAACATGAGATCCAGGGAGCGGGGTTGGACCTAGATCCAACTCTTCCCACTTTACATATCCCTAAACCTACTCGTCTCCACCCCCTGGATCTCGTGTTCTGCAGTGAGGGACTACTGAAAATTTTCACTGGCCCCACAATAAAAAAAAAAAGAAGAAAGTAAAAGAAAAGAAAATGGGCCTATAAAATAAGCCTAGTTATTTTTTGTTGTTGTTTTTAATACATGTAACCTGAATAAATAAGGTTATGACACCAAAAGATTAACTAAATCAAATTACAAGTTGGCCTAATAGCACAAATAAATACAACAGAATAAACATAAATTAAATAAACTGTGCTTTTCAGGTTTTTTATGTAGGCTTAAACAGGAGATTTTCAGGTACAGAAATTGTGTATAACTATTAAACTTTATTTAAGTTAATCAGTCAAGAGCAGTTACAAGATGCATAAATAATGTTTTGGAATGTTGAAAATATAAAACGTTAAATACTGTTATTTGAAATTATTTATAAAATGAAAAGATACTTTAAATGTGAAATTACACCCGCCAGTAGGTGGCAGTAAGTCCCTGTTAATGAGCGAGTCATTGAGATTCAACCGATTCATTCAGGAAGTGTTGCTCAGAGACGCAAAACGATTCTGTGGACTTTGTTTGGAACTATTTTCGTTGGCGAAATAGAGCGAAACAAGCGATTTGGTGTCTAAAATGTAAGTCACTTAATATAACTGCTTGTTTATTAAACTGTAAGTTGCATAAAATCAATATCACATTAGTAATCATGCTTATATTTGGATAAACTGGCGCTCTTCGTGTAGGCTAATATTGGTTAACTATATTAAAATATATAAATATAAAAGACATACCGGGGCATTTTTTGCCCCTTATCTTGAATTCTGGGGTCATTCTAAATGCATTTTAATAGACGCAGTGAAGCTCTAAATATGCAAGCGCAGTAGTCTAACCTACTGCGTCACATAGTGTATGCGTGCACTCAATGGGTGTGTTTTTGTTTAATTTTTGTAAAGTGAGGGACACATTTGATAATGTCAGATAGTTAAATTAACAATTACGATATCATAGAGGATATATAACGCACACCCTACAGCACTGGCCCGATCGGGCAAGTGACAGTTCCGTCCCTAGCGTCCCTAAATGTCTCTAGCGTCGTTCACACTGGCCTTATTGTCGAGCCCTGCTATTGTGATGCATATCTGACTGAAATAAGAACAAATGTAGGGCGGGGTTTGATTTTGTCCGTGGGGAATTGATTGGATGGTTGTGGTTTACTATTGGTCGATGTCATGTGAGTGACAGGTTATCCATCACACTCAAATTTTCGCGATAACAGTTTGAGATTAAACAATGGCGGAGTGATACAGTGTACATAATCGAGTAATAACGTGAAATTGGTTGTATTCATATGTATATATGGAGCCAAACAGAAGTAATATTTTAAAGAGAACAGATATTAACTGAAACGTTACTTTATTTAATGTTAAGAGTGTATTTGTTCTGCATGAGGGTAAATGATCCTCACGATTCTTACCGTGAGTGTCTCCGGTAACAGCGTCAGCTGCGCATCTGCGTCTCTTCGTCAAGCAGAAGGTGTCTGCGATCAGCGCTCGCTTTCTGCTCATTTCTGACCGCTGGTTACAGAGAGCATGGATCGGTTTCTCCTCATATAGCTGGTGTGCTAGCTGAGAATATCGCAACACTGTTTATATATGTGACATTTCCCTGCTGTAGTGACCACAGATCGAAACACAAGTTTGTTCTCAAAAATACATTTTAAGAAATTTTAAGTGACTCTTGAGTTTACATGATAGTTCAGTTCATCAAGCACAACAGCTGACTGTGACTCTTCTTCTTCGTTGATCTTAGGATGGATGAATCGAGCGCGCTGCTGCCCTCTGGTGGACTGTATGATTGTTCCAAGTGTGAGCCGATCAACCTAAACACTGCTTCATGAAGCTTCGAAACCTTTACGAATCTTTTGTTTCGAATCAGTGGTTCGGAGCGTGTTTCAAACTGCCAAAGTCACGTGGTTTCATGCTACACCACTAGGGGGCGATCTCTGTGAATTTTCTTTTTTATTAAACAGTACAAAACATCAGAGCATTAAATCAATACAGATACATGTAATACACAAAACAGAAAAATACACAAACACACATAAGTTGCCAGGGTAATAAAACAACAACAATGCAATATATGTAAACCTTAAGCGGACAAAATGGATGAATAAAGAGAAACAGTTTTCATAGCTTTGGGATTAATAGAGTATTGGATAGTTTAGATATACTTGTCTAGATCAACTCTGAATAGAGAAAAGAGAGGTTTAGAGCCAGTAAATTTTTGTTTATGTATGTGAAAACACAGGAAAACAAATTAACACATAGGAAACACAAATTAATTATGTAATATTTCCCTATATTCTCTTTAGAGTAGTGGAACAATCCAAAGAAAACATCTTTAAAACAGAAAGAAAAGTCACTTTTAAAATATGATTGGATAAACATTAACACATCTGACCAAAATTTCTCTGTATGGGTACATTGCCAAAACAAGTGAATGAAATCTTCCTCAGCAGAGAATCATGCAAATTCACTAAGATTGGTGAATCATTGAACAAGTGTCTGTCTATTACCTGAGTGTTAAGTGTCTAAAAGTGTCTATTACCTGATCTCTGATGAGTTTTACACATTTGTAGACGTCTTAATGAAATATTTGTATAAATAAAAGGAATAATAGTAGTTAATAGTCTCTGTTTAGCTGACCCATCCATAGAATAAACAAAACAAGCCCTGAAAAGTTGCTAAAAGAATACATATTATACTACATATTATACAGACACTTAATATTTAATGGTATTAGATGATTAGTTAATTGCATTTGATAGATTATACTTTCAATAAAACATTTGCAATGGATTTGTAAAAGCTGTTTTTATGCATGTTTGGCATGTGTTTTTGTTGCATTTACAAGGTTTTGACCAGCAGGGGTCAACAAGCGTGCGGTGTTTCGAACGCTCCGAAACAATGAATCATTTTGCGAAGCAATTGGTTCAATTGATTCGGAGCTTTGAAAAGCTTCGTTTCTCCCATCTAGCGTCATCGTTTCTTTTTTATAATAACGACGAAAAACAATATCTTTCAAATATTTTACCCAAATAAGTGAATCGTCTAACCTTTTATTTCGACTTGGGTTTCAATAATCAATTATTGAGTTCTTAAAATATGATTTTGAACATCTGTTCTTCCATTGGTTGGTGGACACTTGTATTGCATCACGGGAAACTGTTCGCTACAAAATAAAGCGACACATTTGTTTGATGTTAGTTTTATGTTATCGTTATCGTAAGCTCGACTGGCAGCGGAACTTTAAAAGAAACAAGTGTAAACAGGAATCTTAGTCTAGATGTCGTTGCCTCATACGGAGTGATAACGTTGACCTCACCGTCACCGAGACTCGTGTTTCCTGAAGTGACCCCCTTTATGGTTTATGTACAACTCATACTTACCTGGCAGGGGCGACACCGTGATCATGAAGGTGGTTTACCCAAGGCGAGGCTCGGCCATTGCACTATAGGCTGTTGCTGACCTTTGCGAATTCCCCAAATGTGGGAATCTCGACTGCATAATTTATGGTAGTGGGGGACTGCGTTCGCGCTCTCCCCTGATTTCATGGTTAAAAAAACAGAGAAAAAATTATGAATGTGTATGATAGATATAAATGAAGGTGAGTGTATTGCTTATATTACGGTATGCACCTCAATTGTTATCGACCCTACCGCCATGTAATATCTACAGTGTCTGTAGACCATCTGATTGGCCGAGAGTCTACAGTAACTGTAGACTACCAGAGGCCAGAGACGCTGGGCTGTGTCTAATTTAGCCTTCTGATTGGCCGAGAGACTACAGTCACCTTAGACTGACTCAGAGCCATAGAGAGAGACTGGTGTTTGTGATGTCAAAAACTACCTTGTAACCAATCATATCAGTGTGCTGGCGGGCTTCAGCATGTCATTAACTGTGACCGCTCTGAAGCAGGAGAGTCTCAAAAGAATATCCCAGTATATTTTTCTGTTGATATAAAAAATGGGGTAGATTTGGCAATATAACGTGGTGTTTGATGTATATAACAATGTTATAATGAACTATATGCCTTTCTCCACTGACATTAAGGTGTTCAAAACATTTCTAAGGATACTGATTGTTAGAAGGCAGCTGTCTGACTCGCGAATGGGAACATGGTTTGTGTAACATTAGCAATACATTATTAGCTGTTTGATAACATAGTCAAGCAAAAGGCTAATCATATTAATTACCGTCATGTGTCTGGCGTTGTAAAAAGCTATACCATTGTGCAGCGTTTACCTCAGTAAGTTGAGTAAAAGTTGACAGAGTGGATCTCTTGAGCTTGTGCGAGTGAGTGGAGGCTGGGCTAATTAACATATTCATAGACCCACGTATAATAAATGAGGCAAAGGTGTAGAGTTACATTCTAGCTATTTTAAGGCATGAACAATTTTTTTTTTCACATTTTGGTGATCAAAGATGAGTTTTAAGGGATACAATTATTGACTACAGGGGGATTTTAAATCATCATTTTAAAAAAATAATCTCTCTATGTATTTATAGAAGTATATTGTTGTTATCACTGTGTAGTCTATTATCTTTTCATCTTTGCAAAGTTTCAATGCTAATTTTGCGATTTGATGCATGTAATTGCAGTTTGTTTGACAAGCACAGAGATGAACTCTCTAACAAACTTGGAAAGGGGAACATACAAAATCACTGGATAAAAGACTATCTGGCAGAGTATGCAGAGGGCTTTCCACAACTATCAGTTGTCGTGGAGGCCAACATCCATCAATGTGTTTATGGACCGAAAGGGTTTGAGAACCATGTGGGATATCAATGGCCGATATTCTGTCCAGAAGGCCAGGCCAGATGATTTTAGTTTGAGTCAGAGGGATTCGATCCAGAAGGCATACAGCTCTGTCAGCTGGTGGCTAAATACACCTGTGACCCGTATCACCATTCTTCAGATGAAAAGATTTAGGAAGTTTATTTATGCAAGAAGAATCAAGCAAGTTGTCTCAATCACAAACCGCATTAACACAACATTAACTCTGTGTTTTCAAATTATTACCATTTCAACACATTTTCATGATAAAAAAAAATATCAGAATGTTATGACATATTTGTTACATAAGATGTCAAGCTCTTCCATCAATGACCCCTTATGGCTGGATGACACTCACTTATTAGAGGTGATCAAATCTGAATCCACAGCTTCCACAGTCTCATCCACACAATTATCAAAGAAGATTGAATTTGAGATTTTCCTTAGTTGTCAGTTATAATCATCAAAATTAAAAGAAATAAACATTTGAAATATATCAGTCTGTGTGTAATGAATGAATATAATATACAAATTTCACTTTTTGAATGGAATTAGTGAAATAAATCAACTTTTTGATGATATTCTAATTATATGACCAGCACCTGTATATTATAGTATATGTTGTCTGTGCTATATATGTTTTGTGATTTTGATCAGTTTTATTTTTTTCAGGACAAGACTATTACAATCTAGAACAGGATCTACATCCTCCAGATTTGTATAATTCCTAATATGTGCATCATTTTTGTCACCTGTGTTGAGCATCACCTCAGCATCACCCGTCTGCCTCCTGGAGATGTGATGCCAGCGGTGCCAGCTGCTACTGCTGCTCACTAATCTTCATCAGCAACTGAAACAAAGAAACTACTGTTTATACACACAGTTTTTGCACTGTAATAATATCCATTTCACATATATTAAAATGTAGATTTATTGAAATGACAAATTTATTCAAGTCTGCATACTTGCAGACTGGTGTGCAAGCAGCCTTGCCATATCCTAAATGTAGTTTTGACTTTTTTGTCAAATAATAGTTTATCAGTTGCTGTGCTTTCACATTTCAAAATAAAAAGTTTATCAAAATTTAGTATAAGCATTGTAAATGCAGTAATACAGTATATATACATACCAAAAGCAGAGTCCTCTCCTCTCACGTCCTTCCCACTGTGCCGCTGGCCGAGGCAATCATCGCTTTAGTTTCGATTTCAAAGATCTTTTATCAATGCCATCGATGCTTTTCCCTTTCTAGATGTGATTCTCGAAATCAAAACAGTCCATAAACTATAAATCCACACGAAAACTCGCAAAAACTTCAGTCAAAGCAGCTCGTGCACGCCAACCGGAACTAATCTGAGAGATCAGCCTCCTGACCTTGAAGTGTCAAATTTCTTGGTTTCTGAATGGACAGTGATGGCTTGACATGTCCCCGCAAACACTGAGTTTAGGGCATGATTTATATACCATCGACATGTCCTCAGAAAACATTAGCATGCTTTGATCGATGGTGTGGAGATCCCGTGTTTCTAGGCTCGAGAGAGCATTTCCTGTTCTGCACATCCACGACAAAACAGTTGATTATACAGCTTTCAGTTGATTGAAAGCTCACAAAAATGTGAAAATGGTCTCGTTTGAAAGAAAATATCCTAAGCTAAAAGATGATACAGAGTTTGTGGCTGACTGAAGCAGCCCTTATCAAAAGTGCGGGGGTCGATTTGTTTTTTCAAAACTGTCCCCCGTGCCAACGCCGCACCTGCAAGCAGTGATAGCCAACGGATGGGCCTGGTGGACATAGGCCTGCCACCTATGATGAACAGGCCCCACCCAGTTATTATACAAATTTTATTTATTAAAGTATTGTTGTTTCATTGATTTTAATATAATTATAAACATGATTATACCATCTTAAATCCTAAACTAAATAAAATGTGTTTTTGGATGATGCTTGATAAGTTTGATTGACATTTGTGTTTGGTAATTAGCGGTTATCCTGTCTCAGCCATTTCGTGCCTGTGAGTTATACCCATCCTGACCCATCGTGACCCATCCTGTTGTACTTGGCAGTTATGCGTTAGCAAAGTCCCTTTAAGACAAGTCATTTCACTCGGCGGCCATCTTTGAAACGCCTCTCAGGCATGCAAGTGCAACTCCTATCTCTTTGAATGGGAAAACATCAAATTCTCCAAAGCTGTTTGCCAAGCTTTCGATTAAATTTCATATTTGTAATCACCAGTCAAATCTAACAACTATCTCATAATTTTTTTTCCAAACACTCGAATTATGACCAAAAAAAAAAAAAAAAGTATTTTTTTAGGCTGGATCAAGGAATCTATGGATCTAATGCGCATGCGCAGACCTAAATGCGCGTCTCCTGTGCCTCATTTCGGAGGCTCACATCTGACTGTTTCTATAGAAACCGGTGCTTCTAACGGCCGCTGCAGTGATGCGATGACTTTACCAGTCGGCGATTGGCTCTTATTTAGAAGGCGGGAATTATTCCGCCATATTGCGCGTTGCACTTTCTCCCATTCAAAACAATACGAGTGATACATCTTGTATTATTCTGTAGTCTTCAGTGTTAGCCAGCAGCAATGTTTAAACAAAATTCTATAATAAATTACTTTTAAAAAACTTGTATTCACCCGGGAGATACCCCTCCGTCAGCAGTGGCATGCAGTGGTGTTCTGAAATGAGGAGGAAACAATGTTCTCACAGTTTATTTATTTTTTAATTTTTTTTATAAATCAAATGTAAATTCATGCCGTTACTCTTAACATTGTCACATCAAAGTACCGCGAGAGCGATTCAAAAGCATAAGGAGTCCTATGTATGCTCTCCAATCGCTTCGCGGTACTTTGATGTCATGCGCCGATCGGTCTGCGCAGCACGGATGCATCTCGACCAAGCCTATTGACTCATTTCTGTTGACTGCAAGCTGATGTGATTTGTGTCAATTTTCTTGTAGTCTCTATGAATACGGCACAGGTGAACCACTGGCAGTTGGAGTGTGTGAATCCTCTTGTGTTTGTGCCAACTTGTCTAACTTGACTTAAGCATCTAACTGCCCAGAGATGTAAGCTTATCAGGGGTGAAACAGGTGACAAATGTGTGAACTTGGGTTTAAAAAAATTTTTTTTAATATCAGTTTAATATAATATTATACAGAAAACAAACAAACAAACAAAAAAAAACATTTGAACAAACTTAAAACTGAGCTCAAAAATACTAGAAGCTGTTAGAAAGATTTTTGAAACAACTTTTAAAATATTGCTTTTTAATATGGCCTTGTTTTATAAATTAATTTGTTACCTACAAATTGTTAAATTTTAAAATTTGTAGGTAACAATCATCTGTCATTTAGTCAGTTGCACTAACTCAATACATGACATGATCAATTGTGCTTTATTGCATAGTGAATAAAAAGCTACAAATACATAAGGAAAAATAAAGCTTTTCTATAATCAAAAAATTCAAATCTTCAAATAAACAATTGTTAGGCAAACAAAGTGGTTTACCAGAATAACACTGTAACATCACTTTTCATCAGGGTTAATTTGACGAATTATTCGTCAACGACATTTTTTCACAAACGAAAACGAGATGATGACTAAATAAAAATAAAAACGCTGATTCATAACGCTCCGAAGCTTCCTGAAGCAGTGTTTTGAAATCGGCCATCACTATATAAGTCATTATTTTGTTTTTTTGGCGCACCAAAAATATTCTCGTCGCTTTATAATATTAATATTGAACCACTGTACTCACATGAACTGATTTAAATATGTTTTTAGTACATTAATGGATCTTGAGAGAGGAAATGTCATTGCTGGCTATGGAGGCCTAACTGAGCCATTAGATTTCAACAAAAATATCTTAATTTGTGTTCCAAAGATGAACAAAGGTCTTACGGGTGTGGAACGGCGTGAGGGTGAGTAATAATTGACATTATTTTCATTTTTGTGTGAACTAACCCTTTAAGGTGCATGTCCGGCGTGGAGCAGAGCGAGCATTTTCAATTCATTCATATGGATGTTGAGGTTCACTCTCGCGAGCCTGAAGATGCTCAACGTCCATAGGAATGAACTGAATACGCTCGTTCCGTGCCAGTGGACAAGCACTGTAAGAAACAACCGTATTGTGCTTGTTTCCATTTCCTCTCATACACACACCACTTGAAACTTCTATAAAATAATCTTTTTAATACAGTTCGAAATTAATATAAACACAGTCAGTTAGATGTCTTAAAGGATTAAACAGACAGGACAAAAACATCTTATATTTCAAAAGAGATCTATGCATTATTGTGAATGCAGCTTATTCTTCCGCTGTCGTATGATAACATCAGTAATAATCAAACAACCGTAAAGCTGAGAAAGAGAAAAATCCCTCACAGCTTTTGAATGGAAAACGTTCAGATACTCTTAAATACTGAAAGCACTCTTTGTTTATTGCTTGTAATGTTTCGTTGACCGGCTAGACCATATGCGACCTGCCGACCGGATATGATGTATTCTAAATCAAAACTATATATAACTATATGTTAAAACTATTTTAACGTTATTCTGTAAACACTATAGGTGCGTCACTATTCTATGGCGTTTTTAAGTACAAATAGTGCGAGTAGTGCGTTCACACAGAAAATTCCAAAAAGAAAAAGTACACTTTAAATACCCGGATGAAACACTAAATTAACGGAAAAAACGAAGTGTGAAATGTTGGACACTTCATGCACTCAACGATCGCAGCTTTAATTACGTAGTGGAGGGGGAGGGGGGATCAGACTCCGTTGTTAAATGACAAAATAACCTTATACAATTCTCGCACTACATGGATGAGTACATAGTGCATAAGTACATAGTGTATAAGTGCATAGTGTATAGTGTGTCATTTGGGACGCAACTTATTTCTGTAAAATGCCGATTCCGATTCTGGAGCCGTCTTTCCACTGCACATGACATTCGCATCCGATCGTCGCATTTCGCCCCCTAGCGGCAGTTGAACGGAACTTTGAAATTGGTCGTGAAGCAACCGTTACCTCGGCTTATTCACCATGGTAAACAGAATGATTTTAAAAGATTCCCACCCCTAATAGGACTGCTGAAGTGTAATGTGCTGATCAAACTGCGTGAAAAAGCTGTGCTGTTGCGCGCTCTGCAGGCTCACCCAGCAGCACTTCAGACTGCTTCGCAATTAATGAATAACGCACATTTATACCAATCGATTGCTTATAAACTAACATTGATGAATTATGACAATGTTTACTACACAATGTTTATGTGGTAATATGTTTTAGACGGTTGTAAGAATGCATATTTTATCTCCCTCATGAGTAGCCTGCTACTCATGTTAACTACTACTCTTATTCTGAAATGTCTGCAGGCTACAGCAGGCTGCAGACATTTCAGAATAAGAGTCACGGTGTATTTCGGGATGGCTTATAATTATTATTTTCTCCTGGTCATTATTATTATTATGTTTAGCTACACAAACTGTATTTAATTTATTTTCTATTTAATTCATAGGCTTTCCTTCCTGTGACAGAAGATACAGTAGTTTACTAAAAACATTATTCGACACATCATCAATATATTTTACAAGTATAAGGGTTATTATAGTTAACTAAACCTAAAACCATAAAAAAAACTTCATTACTTGAAATAAACGATATATAACTGATATAAAAATAAATAAATATATATAAAAATGTAAACTTATTTTCTTTCATCTATTTTCCAAGCTTTAGCTTAACCTGATGTATTAAATGAACTAAAATTTAAATAATAATAATAAAAAAAACTATATAGACATTTAAAAGCAAAAGCAAAGGAACTTTTAACTAAAATCTTATGATATTTAGTCGACTAAAATTAGACTAAAACTAAAACAATTTCCGATGACTAAAATATAAGTAAAATTAAAATGGCATTTTAGTCAAAAGACTATGACTAAAACTAAATCAAAATTTGCTGTCAAAATGAACACTGATTTTCAAAGCATAAGCACAACACTTGTTTGGACATATTTATACTTTGACCTAAAACATCATGAAGCTCAAACCCTAAAGCAATTGCTAGCGATAGGTTCAGTTCATGTCAAGGGAAATGCTTGGACTGATGAAATGTATACCTTGAATGCAATGTAAGTTGCATTAGATATAAGCATTTGCCAAATGCAACAATGTAATAAAACTCCTTCAATATCTGTTGAAAACTACGCACATAGTTGGTCTGATTACAAAAAAAAAAAAAAGAAAAAAAAAAAGAGACAAAAACAAGTGAGCATAGATGTGAGATCCTTATCCTCGAATATTTTTCCTGTTTTCTGTGGCACAAAAAGAAACTGTAATAAATATCACAAAAAAAGTCACTATAAGATTAAAAAACGTGAGCATAATTCTGGCATACATACACAAAGTTATTACGGCTTGGGACAGTGTTTTCCATTAGACAGCTCCGTTGGCTCCTGTAATAAGAGGGAAATTGTTACCTATGAGAACAATTTGCTTGCAATTTGTGACAACATTTTGAGCAAATCTTGATGTAGGCCAAAATATAAAAGATAAGAGTGTAGTCTCAAACTACTTATAGGTTTGTGACTGTATATTAATATTTTACAATTAACCTTTAATATAAATATACTGCATAATCAATCAGATTTACATACTTTATGACCCAAAATGCGTATAGTCGTTGTACTAAGCATCTTTTTTGAGTATCTCTGTTAAAACTCACCAAACTACAGCAAGAAAACATTGTTTTCTGCAACACATTTGTGCAGTGTTGCCACAAATGAACCACTGCTGTGTCATCAGAATGTAATAATTGCATGTAATTATTATATATTATGTAATGTAATTATATTAATGTAATAATATAAGCTTCTCAAAACAAATTTTATTATATTTTGTAATCATTGATAAGTGAAATAATGTTGACAATAATAATTTTCTGTCAACATAATAAAGTTGTGAGCACAAAATATTTTTTTAAATGACATTAAAAGGAATGTTTTTTTGTTTTTTTTAGGAAGGTCTAACAGTAATATTGAGGTAAGAAATACTAACGAAATGTAATAAGCAATCAAATGTAAAATAATACTGGATGCTCTACACTGAATAAATTAAATACAGATTAATCCTTACAATTAAAGGATTAGTTCACTTCAGAATTCAAATTTCCTGATAATTTGCTCACCCCCGTGTAATCCAAGATGCTTATGTCTTTCTTTCTTCAGTCGAAAAGAAATGAAGGTTTTTTTAAGGAAAACATTCTAGGATTTTTCTTCATATAGTGGACTTCAACAGGTACCAACGGGTTGAAGGTTCAAATGTCAGTTTCAATGCAGCTTCAAAGGGCTCTACATGATCCCAGCCGAGGAATAAGGGTCTTATCTAGTGAAACGATCTGCCTTTTTGTAAAAAATAAAATAGATAAAAATTCTTTACTTTTTAACCACAAATGTTCATCTTGCACTGCTCTGTGATGCACCACGCATTACGTAATCATGTTGGAAAGGTCATGCTTGACGTAGGCGAAAGTACTGAGCAAGTGTTTACAAAGCGAAGGTGCAAAGACTAAGTCAAATGGCCTTTACAAAAAAAGGTAAAACAACGATAGCAGACAATTTTGAAGTTGGAGGAGAAAATGAGATGCAGTTTTTGACCCTATCGCGGTACTTCTGCCTACGTCACACGTGACTTTTCCAACGTGATTACATAATGTGTGGCGCATCGCAGAGCAGTGCAAGATGAGCATTTGTGGTTAAAAAGTATATAAACTTTTATTTTTTTAGGAAATGGCCAATCGTTTCACTAGATAAGATCATGTAGAGTGATTTGAAGCTGCACTGAAATTGCAATTAATTTTGGACCTTCAACACATTGGTAGCCGTTAAAGTCCAGTCTATGGAGAAAAATCCTGGAATGTTTTCCTCAAAAATCATAATTTCTTTTCGACTGAAGAAAGAAAGACATGAACATCTTGGATGGTCCAGAAGGGTTATGAGATCGGCCTTTATAGAGACCGCTGATCAAACTAGCCAATCGTCAGAGCTCCCCTAGTTCATGCAATATTTTTTGTTAAAAATGCATCAATGTTTGTTATGCCTTTAAAAGAATACTATTGTTTTGGTATAGAAACTATTACAATATGACAATGTTTTTGGGGAGTTCATAATGTAATAAATTTCCACAGTTTAAAAATCTTCATTAATTTAAGCTCCAGTAACTAAAAATTATTCCATTACAAGACTAAAATTATTACATTACAAATATTTTATTATATTAAGAATGTAATATTTATTACATTATGTGCCATTTTTACACGTGGCTGTTTTTACATTATGAGTTGCTACACAACACTTAAAGCACATTACTTTAGAAAACATCAGCAGATTTTTAAACAGTCATTCGTCAGACTGGAGAATTTTTTTGCGGTGATGTGACCAAAAATATTTAATCAAAATTTAAGACAATTTAATACTTTTAAGGCCTTTTATTAGGAAAACTTTATTTAAGACGTTTTAAGAGTTTTAAGGACCCGCGGTAGGGGTGGGCGATATGGCAAAAATATCATATCACGATTTTTTTCAGGAAAATCACTATTCACAATTTTATCACGATTCTTCATTTTGGTTTTACTATTTTGCAAGTGACTGAGTATTACAGCCAAACTAATTTCCCTATTTTAAAAACAAAGCCTTACATAATAACAAAATATAAAATAAAAAAGAATGGCAGACATTTAGGCCAAAGTGGCGAGATAAAAAAAACTTTGTCATTATTTTATCTTTGTTATTAAAAAAATAAGAAAAAGATAGGCTACACATTATACAAATTAAATCAACAGTGCTTTATTTTTTTCAGCTAGAGTAGGTGTATTTAACAGTAGCATTCAAGTAGAAATTAAATGAACAAATATAAAAATAAAAAACTAGACTTAACTGTATAAATTATACATTGATTCTTAATAAAGCTAATGTATTAAAGTTCTCAGTCAAGAGCAGTGGGTGATTTTCTCTTTGTGTTTTGTTTTATTAGAGATAGTTAACCCAAAAAATCGTAATTATATAAATTATATAGTAAATACACAATGATATAGTCATAATTTACTCTCTCATGTTGTTTTAAACCCTAATGAGTTTCTTTCTTCTCTTGAAAATAAAAGTTATTTTGAAGAATGTGGGTAACCAGACTGGTCCACAGTGACTCCTACCATGGAAGTCAATGGGGACCAGCAACTACCCACATTTTTTTTTTGTTCTGCACAAGAAATAACTTAATACAGGTTTGAAACAACATTACAGCGAGTAAATAATGACAGATTTATTTTTTTTATTCTTGGGTGAACTATCCCTTTAAGGACAAGCGACAGCATGGTTAATATTAGGCTGCTAGGTCACTTTAAAGACCTGCCCGTATCTCTCATATACAGCCACACATCCAATTTTCAGATGCTTCTTTAGATGCACTTTTTAGATGCTTCTTAATAACATTGCTGCATCATAATCAGTCTAACAGTGTTCTAATCATGTTTTCATAGACAGGTTTTAATGTCATATTTTTATTTTTAACATTCATTTTCCTAACAATCTTCAGATATTTTCATTATCTCCATGACGGCCATGCTCCGCCCCCCGCACACGCCCCAACCCCCCGCCCCATGATCGAAATGAAAAATTGCCATAAATGGCCATCCCTAGTCCAGACCGCATAAAAAAATGAGTTAGCCTATAGTTTTTAAAAGAGGCTCCTTGTTTGCAGCTTAACCACGTTATTATAAATTTCAATGGACAATTTCAAGATTTTGGACATACTGCCCACCCCAAAGTGAAACAATAGTTTTTTTTCTCTCTCTCTCACACTCTCTCGCTGAAGCAGTTCTGTCAATGTTGACAGTTAAAGCAACATTGCAACTAACCTTTATTTAAGAATTAAAAAGATTGTGCCCAGAATCTGTATTTGTCGTAATACTCACCATGTCTTTTAGTCTCGTAAAGGTAAATGAAGACCACTACAAGTACAGCTACAAGTACAACTCCAATCACAATTTCAGTAACCATAAAAGAGCCTTCATTACAGTCTTTGCATTTTCCATCTGCAAAAAAAAAAAAAAAACATTGATTGGACAATGGCATGTAAAGTATAAATGTCTGCTACATTTAGAAAAACTGAAATACAATTCCATTGTTAAGCCTTTAACAATGTCATTTTAAATTAATTTTGAGGGGTCATAAAACACTAAACTACATTTTCTGATATTTTCAAAAGTGTCTTAAATTCGTTCACTCATAGAAAACTGTTTAATTTTAACCCCCCTTTAATGGACCTTGGAGTGGTAGATCAAAAATATCTTAATTTCTGTTTCTGGAGATGAACAAAGGTCTTACGGATGTGGAATGACACGATGGAGAGTAATAAATGACAGAATTTTCATTTTTACGTGAACTTACATTTTAAGAGCTCCAACCCATATTCAGTGTGCAAATTGAACAAAGAAAAAAATGTGTGTATTGACTTGTACCTGAACTTTAAAGGGATACAAGTCAATGCACAGACAATGCACAGAATATCACTCTCTTAGTTGTGATATAGTGTCTCAGTCTACATTACACTACTTAATAATAGTTATAATTATTCATGACAGTAATAGTCATATCTTATAAAACAAATGCACTGAAAAATAAATGAAACTTTCATAATTAGTTTTGTCCTAATTTCTATAATTGAAAGAGATGAACACGTGAGCTTTCATTTTGATGTAAACTGCAGTCGAGCTTTTATTTTCACTTTACAAATGCATCTCATTACAAATCTAGTGAAAATGCTGACTGTAATCGTCAACTATGCAAATGTGAAAATAATGTGTAACTACTGCCCGCTAGATTTCCAAAAACATGCTAAACTCAGCACATGCAGAGATGGAGTTCATTGCATTCATTCACTGTGAACTGAGACCCGAAGCTGATCGCATGAGCAAAGTGCTCACTTCTTTTTGTGCAGTGCAAACAGACAATCTTTAGCGATTTGGTAAGGACACAAAGCCTTATCATGCTTTCGCTTTATGAATCGAATCAGTGGTTTGGAGCACCAAAGTCATGTGATTTCAGCAGTTTAGCAGTTTGATATGCGATCCATATCACTAATTTGAAACAAGATTCATAAAGCTCAGAAGCTTCATGAAGCAGTGTTTTGAAATTATCCATCACTAGATATTAGGGCTGGGTATTGACAATTTCCACGATTCGATTTGATTTGATTTCTATTCGATTCGACTCAATATTGATTATTTTGGATGTAGTATATCAGTTACAATAGGCTACATGGCAAATTTTCTAGAGGAAAAAAATCTCAACTAATACTGTAAACTACACATGAGAGTCAGTGGTACTACTATAATAATATTGAAGGTTAAATTAACTTATTTATATACGAACACTTAAATTACACTCAATTACGTTTTTTTAAATAATAAATAAAGTTTAGAATTACATAATCATATTTCTACTCCAATTCGTTTTTTTTTTTAATTATAAACATTTAAATCATGGCTGTCAAACTGATTTATTCAAACATGCATTAAATATTGAAGAAAATTATAATGAATAAGCCTATGTAATGGTGCATAGCTATATTTATCAGAATGCTGACTTTCTACAGTACTCTTTTCTAGCTGACTAATGAGTTTATGATCACTGAATATGTTTTTCTGAGGTAAATGTGACGTTACGTGACATTGTTTACAAGCTGTTTTATTGACGTCTTTCCGAGGTTGAAACTGATTGAGCTATTACACGAGACGTGATACGGATTTCGGTAAGTTGTACTGTATCTTTTATCATACCTTCAGATGTATAGTCATGTTTATTTCACGCTGTAACTGGTATTAAAGCGGAGAGGATGTTCATATGCGCTCCGTGCTGCCGCTTCTCTTTAACTGAGGTTATAAAGCGATCTGTCACATTAAACAGCGCCAAAACGGTATTTATTTTTTGAATCTCATAATAAGATGGACGTCATTTGAAATCTGAGACTTTGCTTCATATCAAAAGTAACAAAGCACAAAAATTATTGCGATTTATTGAATGGGAGGTGCGCTATATGTTCTGTTCATTCATCAACTGAACACAGACTAGACTAATCGATTCTTAGGATTTAAGAATCGATATCAGTTCGTAAAAATAAGAATCGATTAAAATCGAGAAATCGATGTTTACCCAGCCCAACTAGATATTGTTAAAAAGTCGGGGGGTTTTTTGGTGCACAAAAAGTATAGGCTACTCGTCTCTTTATAATATTAAGGTAGAACCACTGTACTCACATGAACTGCTTTAAATTTTAGTAGCTTTATGGATCTTGAGAGGTTCAGTGACATGACTGGCAATGGAGGCCTCACTGAGCCATCGCATTTCATCAAAAATATCTTAATTTGTGTTCCGAAGATGAACGAAGGTCTTACAGGTGTGGAACGACATAAGGGTGAGTAATTAATGACATAATTTTCATTTTTTTGTGAACTAACCCTTTAAAGACCTTTTATGTTATTATGAGAAGTTTAAAGGTGCCATAGAATGTCCATTTCACAAGATGTAATATAAGTCTAAGGTGTCCCCAGAATGTGTCTGAAGTTTCAGCTCAAAATACCCCATAGATTTTTTTAAATGCTCGTGCTCCCCACCCCCAAGCTCGCGACTCCATTAAACATTGCATAAATATTACAGAAGTTATTCACACAGCTTATATAACTCTCAAAATGGATCTTTACAAACTGTTCGTGATGCAGCATATCAGATCACGTAAGTATGGTATTTATTTTTGTGGATGTTTGCTAAAATTCGATTCTGAATGAGTTTGATAGTGTGCTGCACGGCTAACGTGGCTAAAGCTACACACTCTTGCGTTTATGAATTATACAGACTACAAGCATTTTCGGGTTAAAAATGAAAACAACGACATGGCTCTGGTCTCTGTGAATACAGTAAGAAACAATGGTAACTTTAACCAAATTTAACAATACATTAGCAACATGCTAACGAAACATTTAGAAAGACTATTTACCAATATCACTAATTATATCATGATATCATGGATCATGATCAGTTATTATGGATCTATCTGCTATTTTTGCTATTGTCCTTGCTTGCTTGCTTTACAATACCTGCAGAACGTCTGATGATCCAGACGTTAATACTGCCTTGCCTTGAACATGGGCTGGTATATGCAAATTTGGCGGGCATACATATTAATGATCCTGACTGTTACGTCACAGTCGGTGATATGTTGAGATCTCGCCTGTTTTTCAGTGGTGTTTTCACGCTCGAGATTTACATATGAAGGAGGAAACAATGGTGTTTGAGGCTCACGGTATGTCATTTCCATTTATTATTCAACTATGCCAAGGTAAATTCAATTTTCAATTCTATGGCACTTTTAAATATATTTTCAGGCCACCACAGTCTAGTTAATGGAGAGCACTGAAATGTATTTCTGGTCAATGTTGATACTGTGGCACGCCACCACAAATAAATCAATGTATGGTAAACACTGGTGTCACTGTCACAGGTTGTGACTTTTGTCACATTATGGTGTACTGATGACTCCAGTATCTCATAATTATTCTATAGATAGTGTGTGCTATCCTATGAGAGACACATTCATGGACCGCAAGTATTTGTTTTTGCTTTGTAAGAGTTTCTGCTTGGCCTAATTTCTCTTCCATAGACCCGTAGCTCTCAGTAAACTCGTGTCACGATAATCACAAACACAGAGATGTACCTATAATCTCACCAAGCTAATTGCTCTCTAAAAAAACTTACAGATCATGCTTTTAAGTTGTTTCAAGTAGGCATTGCTACCCTTGATTCCTCAGAGGAAACACCCCTGCTTTAATGATTGAATAAATGCTTTTGCTTTGCCTACCCCATTTCTCGATGATTGGTTCTTTGAGAGTACTGTGGAACACAAAACAGTCATATTCAGCTTCTTCATCCTTCTTGATGTCCACACTTTTCCTCAGCTGGAAGGTTCCATCATTGTTTGGTCTGACTCCTGTGGATTCAACCTCATCATCAGGCATGGATGTGCGATATTTTCTTAAGTTCAACATGACGTCTTTGGGGTAGAAGCCAGTGGCCAGACAGGTGAATTTCAGCTTAGTTTTGTCTTTGGTAGACTTTTTCGCAAACACACGAACATCTGGAGGAGCTGAGGACACAGTAATCAGTTTATCAGTTACTTCCATTTGACAGCTGCAGATAATCAACAAATACAAATACTGTACTTTTACTCACAGCTCTTTTTGAGTTCCTCGTCTCCATATTCTCTGAATTTGTTGAGCCAGTCTACACACTCTTTCTCCAGGTAGCCCTTGGTGTACTGGTTTAGGATGGGCACATTATCCCATTTCCTCTTGGTTGGAAGAGCTGCATCAACAGGGGCAACCCACTGAGACTCCTTATCATCAAAAGACAGAAAGTTATCTCCATCATAGCTGTACTCATCAATGCCTTTGGAAAAATTCAGTTTATTTCCCTCATTTCTCTCAACTTCACAACCATGTCTCCACTGAAGTACATGAACATCTGAAAAGGACAGAAAACAAATGAAAAAAATGTTTGTGAGATGTTAATAACAATATAAGATAATTACATGTATATGCATTTTAAAATGTATCACTGTTCCTCACCTGAATCATTTTTTTGTCTCATGCGGTCCATCAGAATGTGGACGTTCACATTAAACCACTGTTCTTTGCTCTTTCTTGACTGGGTGCCTTTTTCCCAGTAATCCTCCTGCATTTTCTCTTTCATCCACTGCTGTGTGGGAATCTTTCTCTTATCCTTGCTATTATAATAGTCAATCTGTCTGTCATCTAGCAGACCCATAGCAGTGAATTCATGGATGCCCGGCAGATCAAGAGGTTTGGACAAGGCCGTGTAAATATAATACAGGGAGTGTTTTTCTGCAATACAAAATAATACAATAGGCTATGTATAAAATAAGTGTATTTAATAAAAGGGGTAGTGCAGATCAAATATGAGGTGGGTGAGGTTAAAAATTTCTCAATTCATTTCAGTTACAGAAAGAACAGACTAAATCTATTGTTATATAAAACAGAGGAACATTTTTAGTGAAAATCCCCAAAAAGCAATTCTAACGGGATCTGATATTGATTTACTACTTTCAGGGTATTCTGTCAGAATATATATCCATTAGGATTTCATTCTTTTGATAATCCAGCTAATCTTGGTAACGTTATATCAATCTTATGATCAGTAGGCCGCTGCCATACTGATCAACGTCAAATTTGTGTATGGTAACGTTAAGCTTTTTTATTTAACAAAACCATAGGCTATATATTTACTTATATAAGTATATAGATACACTTTAAAATGTCATTAATTATAGCATAAGCAAATTTTAATTCTGTCGTTACAAGGCCGTTTTACACCAGGAAGCGTAAAATGTCACTTTCACTTCCTTTCTCTAACAAACGCAAAATGTAATAATTTACCTGCTTGAAGTGAAGGAGAAGTCCCGCAGAGAAACAAAAAACAAAGCAGAGCAAAACTCTTGGTCGCGACACCCGAGCCCATCATTAAAAATCTCTTGATTAGGCTTTCTAAATCTGCTGATGTTAACTGATGTCTGAACTCAAGCACTTCCAAAGACAGCAATGTGGCTGCAGAAAATGGCGGCTGTCAGGGGCGGATCTAGAAAATTTTATATAGGGTGGCAAAGGGGTGACATGAGATCTATGAGGGGTAGCAACACCAAAGCAAGCGCCCATGCATAGTTTTTTGAGATTTATGGCCTGACATACACAATTGTGTTCACAAATATTGCATTGCCAGAAAGTATTCATCTATACTGTTTAAAATTAAAAATAAATAACAAGATTTCAATATCCATCATGGCACCAAGTAAAGACACTATATGAAAAACATCAACAGATTCTAAATGAGGCTGAGCTTGTATCACAAATGGAGATGAGCAGTTTTATTCATATTACACAGGCTACTTTGATGGTATAAATCACATGTTTTAGTGCAAGTTAAAGAGCAACGAAAACTTTTCAATTTCCAGTTTTGCAAACAATTTTTGAGTTTCTGTTATTAACAGAGGTGGGAATGTTTGTGTGTTCACCAGAACACCCCATCAACCACATACTTTAGCAATACCCCAGCAACTGCATAGCAAGAGCCTAGCAACCACCCATAATCTCCTAGCAACCACCTAGCAACACTTTAGCAAACACCCAGAACATCTAAATATTCTGGCCTAACACACCAAACTATTTACTTTTTTAAACAAGACTTTAAGTTGGCTTTATGACAATTAGCCAGCATAAATTTGTTTTTCAAACTTTTCAATCTAGTTATTGTTTTTCTTGATTGCTAACACACAATTCATGAAACAATTCAACATTTTCTCACAACTATAAACACAATCACAAAATACACCAACTTGCACAAACCTCAAACCTCCAGGTCAAAATAAAATGTTCTAGTCAAAAACCTATTCTCTTCTGACAAAATCAAACACATAAAGCGTAACAAATACACAGACTACTGCACTGCCCAGTGAGCACTAGTGAGATCATATAACACTGTAACAAAAACCTTACCTTATTGTGATTCAGGAATTATTTTGCAGCTCAATGCCTACTACACTATACAAAAATAAATCTACAGATGCAGATACAGTAAAATTGTCACAAGTGAGGCTCCCGCACTTCCTTCCCCGCACCACCGGAGGGAGCCTTCACCGGAATATTGAGATCATCATTCAGACTACATTTCCCATAGGCCCTCATTCCTGGGACTGATTGCACACACACCTGCACCACATCACACTCACACTATTTAAGCAGCACGCACACACACACACATTGCGAAGTCTTGATTTGCCCCGGTGATCATCTCTAAGCGTTTTCTGTGGATTGTTATACCGTTACCGATTGGACTGTTTATCTCTTGTGATTCTCTGCCGCCTGCCTTGATCCTTGCCTGTTTACTGGACTGTGTTTGTTTGCCGCCTGCCCTGATCTCTGCCTGCTTCCTGATACCGTTTGTCTGCCGCCTGCCTCGACCATTGCCTGTCCCCGTTTACGTCTCTGCCTCTGCCCTTACCTGTGTATTTACTATTCTTAATAAAAGCTGCAAATGGATCTCCACTCTGTTGACCCATCATTACAGAAGACTTCGCCAACTAGCGATCCAGCAGCTATCATGCAGCCCTCTACTGAGCTATCCGCCCAGGCCAACCAGCTCGCAGTTCATCAACATCAGTTGAATCGACTGACTTCCCTTACCGAGGAGCTGGTAAAGACTCTACAGGGCCTTCGATTCAGGCCTCCCGAGGTCGCCGCCTCACCGCCCGCGGCTCCTGACAACCAGGCCGTCACTCCCGCTCCTGCAGTGAATCCACGACTCGCCTTCCCGGAGAAGTTTGATGGCAATCCAGCTAAATGTAAGGGATTTCTGCTTCAATGCTCACTCTTTGTTAACCAACAGCCGGCTCTGTATCCCTCCGATTCCAGTCGGATATCCTTCGTTTGCTCGCTGCTGTCTGGTAAAGCGCTGGATTGGGCCACGGCGGTGTGGGGAGAGGACGGCTCTGCGTTTCCCACATTCTCCGCATTTCTTCGAAAGTTCAAAGAGGTTTTCGAACATCCCGCGGGAGGTAAGAGCGCTGGAGATCAACTGCTGTCGCTGTGCCAGGGCAAAACCACCGCTGCTGAGTATGCTCTCACCTTCCGAACTCTAGCAGCTCAAACTAATTGGGTCGACGACACATTGAAGTTGCTGTTTCGCAAAGGTCTGTCCCTAGAACTTCAAGCCGAGCTAGCCTGCCGTGACGAGGGAAGAACGCTTAGCGAATTCATAGAGCTGGCCATCCAAATTGATAATTTACTCCGCTCTCGACGTCCGATCCATGGAGCCACTTCCCAAACTTTAACCAACCCCACTCCAGAACCCATGCAGCTCGGCTATACACCGCTACACCCAGAAGAAAGAGAAAGAAGAAGACAACTCCACCTGTGTCTGTACTGCGGCCAAGCCGGTCACATCAAAATCAATTGTCCCATCCGGCCAAGTCCCTCTAATCCAAAAGCGGTGACTTCCCAGCAATCCACCAACTATTCAGCTAACAGTTTCAAAATACCAGTACATGTGACTGTGAACAACCAGCGCATACCCACTCATGCGCTCATAGACTCTGGGGCTGCAGGCAACTTCATGTCAAATACTTTCATTCAGGAACACAACATCACTCTAACGGCTTGTGATTCTCAATTGACAGTGGAGGCGCTAGATGGTCGGCCCATCGGAGAGGGGAAGGTCGCACACATTACTGCTGAGGTTGTCCTGCAAGTAGGAGTATTACACCATGAACCCATCAGATTTTACGTCATCCACTCACCCAACAACCCAGTCATCCTTGGTCTCCCGTGGCTCAGGACACACAACCCACATATTTCCTGGAAGGAGGGACAGATTATTCAATGGGACTCATCCTGTCATGAACTTTGTCTGAAACAAGTCACCCCATTACCAGTTCAAGCTGTATCAATCCACACAGTTAATTCCGACGAGTCCCACATTCCCGTCGAGTATGCTGACCTGGCAATCGCTTTCAGCAAAAGCAAAGCCACCGAGTTACCCCCACATCGATCCAGTGACTGTGCCATTGACTTGCTACCAGGTACCACGCCCCCCAAGGGCAGAATATTCCCTTTATCCCAACCTGAATCTGCTGCTATGAAAAAATTCATTGAAGAGGAGCTAGCCAAAGGTTTCATCCGGCCCTCAACGTCACCAGCGGCATCAGGCTTCTTCTTTGTCAAGAAGAAGGACGGTAGTCTCAGACCCTGCATTGACTACCGTGGACTTAATGATATCACCGTTAAATTTCGTTACCCTTTGCCCCTGGTTCCAGCAGCTCTAGAGCAGTTACGGCAGGCTAAATACTTTACCAAGCTGGATCTTCGCTGTGCCTATAATCTGATACGCATCAGAGAGGGGGACGAATGGAAAACTGCCTTTTCCACCGCCACTGGCCACTACGAGACCCTTGTGATGCCGTTTGGGCTGGCCAACAGTCCCTCCGTGTTCCAGTCCTTCATCAACGATGTCTTCCGGGACATGCTCAACCGCTGGGTCGTAGTTTACATAGATGACATCCTCATCTACTCCAGCACGTTTGAGGAACACATTCAACACGTCCGGGCTGTTCTACAACGCCTCATTCAACACCAACTCTACGCTAAGGCCGAGAAATGTGAGTTTCACCGCACATCCACGTCATTCTTGGGGTATGTCATCAGTCACGAGGGAGTGGCTATGGACGACAGCAAGGTGAGAGCAGTTCTAGAATGGCCACGACCACGAACTCTGAAAGAGCTGCAACGATTCCTGGGGTTCGCTAATTTCTACAGGCGGTTTATAAGGAACTTCAGTGGCATTGCAGCACCTCTAACCTCCATGACCAAACGACAATCCACCCGTCTCACCTGGTCCAATGAGGCGATACAGGCTTTCCAGGAATTAAAGGAACGTTTCACCACTGCTCCCATTCTCCGTCACCCAGATCCAGAGCTCCCCTTCATCGTAGAGGTTGACGCATCCAGCACAGGCATCGGGGCCGTACTCTCACAACGTCAAGGAAATCCAGCCAAAATGTTTCCATGTGCATTCTACTCGAGGAAGTTATCAGCAGCAGAACGAAACTACGATGTAGGCAACCGGGAACTACTAGCCATGAAGGCAGCGTTGGAGGAGTGGCGGCACTGGCTGGAGGGAGCACAGCACCCATTCACCATACTCACGGACCACAAGAACCTTGAATATCTCCGTTCAGCCAAACGCTTAAACCCCAGACAAGCCAGGTGGGCCATGTTCTTCACCAGATTTCAGTTTACCGTGACATATCGACCAGGCTCAAGGAACCTCAAAGCCGACGCGCTGTCTCGCCAAGTGGAGGAGGTAGAGAGAACAAAGAGCGAGGAAAACATCATCCCCAACAAACTTCTGGTCGCTCCCGTACAATGGGACATCATGACAGAAATCACCGAACTCAACGCTCAGACGGTACCACCCCCGGAATGCCCACCAGATCGCACGTTCGTACCAGAAGCCCTCCGCAACAAGTTACTGCATCAAGTGCATGCTCTTCCCAGTTCTGGTCACCCGGGTATTACTGCCACCTTCCAACTGTTACAGAACCGGTTCTGGTGGGAAACCATGCTAGCGGAGACCACTCAATTTGTAAAAAACTGCACAGCCTGTCAAACCTCGAAACCATCTCGTCAAGTACCCTCCGGGTTGTTACAGCCACTGCCCATTCCTCAACGTCCCTGGTCCCACATAGCAATTGACTTCGTCACCGACCTTCCTGTGTCCCGTGGCCACACCACCATTCTTACGGTTGTGGACCGATTCTCCAAAGCCTGTCGACTCATTCCACTACCCAAACTGCCATCTGCTTTTGAGACAGCAGAGACCCTCTGCGACTATGTATTCCGTTTTTACGGCTTACCAGAGGACATTGTATCAGACAGAGGGCCACAGTTCACGTCTCGGGTATGGGCAGCCTTCTTTAAACACCTGAATGTCAATGTCAGTCTCACCTCAGGATACCACCCCGAATCCAATGGCCAAACCGAACGCATGAACCAAGAGCTCACCAGATTCCTACGCACTTACTGCCAACAAAATCAAAATGACTGGAGTCGTTACCTGATGTGGGCGGAATACGCACAAAACTCTCTCCAGAAAACCGCCACCGGCGTGACTCCCTTCAAATGTGTACTTGGCTACCAGCCACCACTTTTCCCTTGGTCCGGCGAACCCACCAATCTACCATCCGTGACAGAGTGGCTGCAACGCAGTGAGGAAACCTGGGACCTCGCCCATCACCATCTGCAGCGCGCTGTGAGAAGGCAGGAGGTACAGGCCAATCGTCACCGGCGTCCCAGTCCAGAGTACACCGTGGGTCAATGGGTCTGGCTATCCACACGAGATCTCCGCCTCCGACTTCCCTGCAGAAAGCTCAGTCCCAGGTTTGTAGGGCCCTTTCAAATTATTAAACAAATTACACCCGTGTCATTCCGATTAGACCTACCTGCTAACTACCGTGTCTCTCCCACTTTCCATGTGTCGTTGCTGAAACCCTCTGGTGGTCCGAGGGGGGAGTCGGAGGGAACCGAGGCCCGCAACCCCCCACCCATGCTGATCGAAGGCGAGGAGGCTTACCAAGTTCGAGAACTACTCGATTCCAGGCGCCGGGGTGGGAGACTTCAGTACCTGGTCGACTGGGAGGGGTACGGCCCGGAGGAGCGATCCTGGGTCGATGTGGATGATATCCTGGACCCCTCACTCACAGAAGAGTTTCACAGGACGCATCCGGAGAGACCGGCCCCTCGACCACGTGGTAGACCCCGGCGTCGTCCGCCTCCTCGCGTCTGGAGCCGCTCGCAGGGGGGGGGCTCTGTCACAAGTGAGGCTCCCGCACTTCCTTCCCCGCACCACCGGAGGGAGCCTTCACCGGAATATTGAGATCATCATTCAGACTACATTTCCCATAGGCCCTCATTCCTGGGACTGATTGCACACACACCTGCACCACATCACACTCACACTATTTAAGCAGCACGCACACACACACACATTGCGAAGTCTTGATTTGCCCCGGTGATCATCTCTAAGCGTTTTCTGTGGATTGTTATACCGTTACCGATTGGACTGTTTATCTCTTGTGATTCTCTGCCGCCTGCCTTGATCCTTGCCTGTTTACTGGACTGTGTTTGTTTGCCGCCTGCCCTGATCTCTGCCTGCTTCCTGATACCGTTTGTCTGCCGCCTGCCTCGACCATTGCCTGTCCCCGTTTACGTCTCTGCCTCTGCCCTTACCTGTGTATTTACTATTCTTAATAAAAGCTGCAAATGGATCTCCACTCTGTTGACCCATCATTACAAAAATAAAGCAATGAACTTTTGGGGGAAAAAATTCATTTTACTATTGTAAAGTGATCTTGCAGTAGATGAAAAGCATAAGAAAATACAATACAGTATACTGTCAATTACAGTACAGTAAAAAAAAGTAAATTCCTTTATCTAAAGTAGTGGTACTGTGTACTGTAGGCTAATTATACTGTATGTGTAACTTAACTTTAAAACCTCCGTAAATGATTCTTTCAGCACTCTCTCAGATTTCCACTGGCGTGTCATCATTTTTGCTAATGTTGTCATTGTTAAACATTTTAAGAAATGTGTCTTTGATTTGAGAACTGATGGTTTGGGGAACTGGGCCAACTGAATCACTTGTGTTAACAATCGAGGAAAAAAAAAAAAACATTTAGATTCTTACCTAACTCTGCTATTAGTCTCTGTGATCGGGATGATCTTATTGATTTCATGTTATTATTTTGTCGGATGGCAAAAAGACCTTTATCCATGATGAAAGTGGAGCGGACTTCAACATTTAGAGAATCAGCTCCCCAAACAATTACATAATGAATCTCAGACATATTCGGATAGGATTACATTTCTCAGACGACTTCTGAGTTAGCCGGGAAGCAGTAATTTTCGGATTCACGAACAATTGGAAAAACAATTCGTAAGGGAACTTGGCTGCACTGTATATCGAACCACACTGGCAAAAGTGATATATATTATAGTATATGTTGTCTGTGCTATAATAAACAAAAAAAAGAGGCGTTTTGTAATTTTGATCAGTTTGATTTTTTTTCAGGACAATTACAATCTAGAACAGGATCTACATCCTCCAGATTTGTATAATTCCTTATATGTGCATCATTTTTGTCACCTTGAGCATCACCCGGCTGCCTCCTGGAGATGTGATGCCAGCTGCTGCTGCTGCTCACTAGACATTTGATATTCAACAGTGTTTGATCTGCCTGCATTGACACCATTGTATGCAAACTGAGCTGAGCTGGATGATGACATCACTGTTTACTCCAGTGCTGATATAGATAAATGAACTAAATGAATAACTATTGATTCTTACATCGGAATGAATCAATACTGAATTTACTTAAGATGGATAATGACACCATTTTCTTTAAGAGCTGCTGTGCAGCCAAAATTATATACCAGTTATCACTGTAAAGCTGCTTTGACACAATCTGCATTGTTAAAAGCGCTATATAAATAAAGGTGACTAATCTTCATCAGCAACTGAAACAAAGGAACTACTGTTTATACACAGTTTTTGCACTGCAATAATACTTTAATAATATCGATTTCACATTTATCAAAATGTAGATTTATTGAAATGACAATTTTATTCAAGTCTGCATACTTGCAGACTGGTGTGCAAGTAGCCTTGCCATATCCTAAATGCAGTTTTGACTTTTTTGTCAAATAATAGTTTATCAATTGCTGTGCTTTTGTAGCGGTGTGTTTTCTGCGTTGTGTCGGAATCAAAGACAGACTGTGAAAATTCTTGCCATCAGGTCCTCCTTTTATTCTGGATAACACAAATGGAAATATATGAGGACTTGTGCAGCATATAAACCAGCGTGCGGCAGCAATGCACGACGCGCTGTGACGTCTCATGCAGACTGGGCATATACATATGCTGGTCATATAATTAGAATATCATCAAAAAGTTGATTTATTTCACTAATTCCGTTCAAAAAGTGAAACTTGTATATTATATTCATTCATTACACACAGACTGATATATTTCAAATGTTTATTTCTTTTAATTTTGATGATTATAACTGACAACTAAGGAAAATCCCAAATTCAGTATCTCAGAAAATTAGAATATTACTTAAGACCAATACAAAGAAAGGATTTTTAGAAATCTTGGCCAACTGAAAAGTATGAACATGAAAAGTATGAGCATGTACAGCACTCAATACTTAGTTGGGCTCCTTTTGCCTGAATTACTGCAGCAATGTGGCGTGGCATGGAGTCGATCAGTCTGTGGCACTGCTCAGGTGTTATAAAGCCCAGGTTGCTCTGATAGTGGCCTTTAGCTCTTCTGCATTGTTGGGTCTGGCATATCGCATCTTCCTCTTCACAATACCGCATAGATTTTCTATGGGGTTAAGGTCAGGCGAGCTTGCTGGCCAATTAAGAACAGGGATACCATGGTCCTTAAACCAGGTACTGGTAGCTTTGGCACTGTGTGCAGGTGCCAAGTCCTGTTGGAAAATGAAATCTGCATCTCCATAAAGTTGGTCAGCAGCAGGAAGCATGAAGTGCTCTAAAACTTCCTGGTATACGGCTGCGTTGACCTTGGACGTCAGAAAACACAGTGGACCAACACCAGCAGATGACATGGCACCCCAAACCATTACTGACTGTGGAAACTTTACACTGGACCTCAAGCAACGTGGATTGTGTGCCTCTCCTCTCTTCCTCCAGACTCTGGGACCCTGATTTCCAAAGGAAATGCAAAATTTACTTTCATCAGAGAACATAACTTTGGACCACTCAGCAGCAGTCCAGTCCTTTTTGTCTTTAGCCCAGGCAAGACGCTTCTGACGCTGTCTGTTGTTCAAGAGTGGCTTGACACAAGGAATGCGACAGCTGAAACCCATGTCTTGCATACGTCTGTGCGTAGTGGTTCTTGAAGCACTGACTCCAGCTGCAGTCCACTCTTTGTGAATCTCCCCCACATTTTTGAATGGGTTTTGTTTCACTATCCTCTCCAGGGTGCGGTTATCCCTATTGCTTGTATATTTTTTTCTACCACATCTTTTGTGAAATAAATGTGAAATAAATCAACTTTTTGATGATATTCTAATTATATGACCAGCACCTGTACTTTCACAAAAACACATTTTAAGAACATATAACAATGAAGCATGTACCTGGATAACACAAATGGAAATATATGAGGATTTGTGCAGCATATAAACCAGCGTGCGGCAGCAATGCACGACGCGAGAAAGAGAAAATTACAGATATTAAAAATAACTAGTAAATAAAAAAAATAATCAATGAAACATCTGAGTGTACATCACAGAGGGGCTTTGAATCACAATCATACAAATATATCATGTGAATTCAACTGTTACATGAAATACTGCCTTAATTGAATCACCGCAAAACTTTGTGCGACCTACCTCATGCGTCTCATGCAGACTGGGAAGAAACAAAGTGCACTTACCCCCCCAAGTCAGCATGGCAGCAGGAAACCTCAAATATGGTCATGGCAAGTGGAATCACAAAATAATTTTCTAAATACACAACTGCTACATTCCCCCCTGCTGACTTCCACTTGCACATGACAAAACAAAAAAAGCACAACTTAAAACATCAAAATGCCACAAAGTCACCCAAGAAAAAAACAACAACCAGGTACATGTAACCAAATGAAATAACAACAAAGAAAAGCAAAAAGTGGGAAGAATAAACTGTACCATAGTACCAAAGACAATACTGTATATCACATGAAACACTAAATGCTCCTGTCTTAAGACTATTCTTTGCAGAATTAGAAATGTAAGAGGGCTGCAAAGCCTCTAAACACTCACAGGAATAACATGCTTGTTACACATTACATACATTTAGTGGTCATTTTTGCACAGTATTTAATAGAATCTCATCTAATTTTTAGATCACTCTTAAATTCTCTTCCTTACAAGGTACCGCAATCACAGATATTCAAATTTAATCACAGAATTTAATCACAAAAATTAATCATAGGAATTAATCAACAAATTAGATCATTTTCATGAGAATCAAACACCTATATGAACTAAAAAAACACTACAACCCAGACAAAACCTTCTGATGCATATTCTGGATCAGTCTAATGACTAGTTTAACCACCCTCCCACATCTGGTTCTGACAGTCAGTGAACCACCCTGACTGGAAGAAGCTCTGGAACACTGCTGTGATTGGTCAGTGGCTAAAGCATCAGTATGTATGCCTTCATCGGGTTGATCCATGTTCTTGTCATTGTCAGGTTCACATGTCAAAGATCTGCATTCTGTCTCAAATGTCTGTCCATTGAGGCTTGTAGCACATGGTACAGTCAGGGAAGTAGGCTGTTCATCTACACTTAACTGGACAGAAGCAGATTCAGAAAGGTTAACTTCTTCGGAAGCTGGGAGTTCAGACACCCATGCCACAGTTCTCTCATCTGGTTCATTGACAGGCAAGCTCATTTCGACAGCTTCACTTGCAGACAGACTCGATGTGCTTGAGGCAACATTCTCGCAAGCATCAACATCAGAAACTTTGTTCTGGAGAGGTAGGAAGTTCACTGGCATAATGAGATTTCTATGAACAACTTTCTCCATACCAGTCACACAATTTCTGATTCGGAATGTAAGGATCTCATTGTTCATTCCTGTCACTATGTAGATATGACTCTCCCATCTATCAGCAGTTTTCCTCTTTCCACGCTCACCTTTATTGGCCAGCAGCACTCTATCGCCGATGTTCACTGGAGCACCTTTCTGCTTTTTGTTGTAGAGATTTGCTTGCCTCAGTTGTTGTTTTGAAACAGAACACTGGGCCACTTTCATAGCTTGGGTAAAATCATCTCTGAAAGACTGCACATACTGGTTGTAGTCGACCACCTGGTCATCAAGCAACACAGAGTCAAACATCATGTCGATGGGCAACCTGGGAGTTCTACCAAACATCAACTGGAATGGAGGAAAGCAAGTTGTCTCGTGTATTGTTGCATTATAGCAAAAAGTGAGAGACTTCAACATTTGAGGCCATCTGTGCTTAGCTGTAGGTGGTAATGCATGAATCATGTTGCCTAACGTGCGGTTAAATCTCTCGACGGCCCCGTTACCCATCAGGTGGTAAGGAGTCGTATGGGATTTTTGAACACCAGCAAGCCGAAGCATTTCAGAAATAAGACTGCTTTCAAAACTGGCTCCCTGATCTGAATGTACTCGCTCGGTAAACCCGTAAATGCAAAAAAAGTTGTCCCAGAGCTGCTTCGCAACTGCCTTTGCAGATTGATTAGGACAAAGGTAAGCCTGTGCCAGCTTAGTAAAATGGTCCGTCACGACTAATACATCCAGAGACTTATTGGACAAGTCTTCAGCAGACCAAAAATCCACACAAACCATCTCAAGTGGTCTTGATGTTTTAACGCTTTCAAGCGGAGCTCTCGCCTCAGGCTCTGGTGACTTGCTGACAATGCATCTTCTGCAGCATAATACGTAACTCTTTAACATCCCTTTCCATCCCTTGCCAGTAGAACCGACGTCTGGTTAGGTAGAGCGTCCTGTGTTGCCCCTGGTGTCCAGCTTCATCATGCACTCCCTTGAGCACTACATCTCGAAGAGTGGCAGGCACAATAAACTGAAAAGTCTTCTTCCTTGTGATGACATCTTTAGAGACTCGATATAATAAATCCATTCTCACTGATAGTTTGTTCCAGTGTCTTAGAAACCGAAGAACACCCGGTGACTCCTTGTTCCTCTCTCTCCTGGACTGCCTACGTTTGCGCCCCACAAAGAAGAGCACGCTGTTCAGGTCAGGATCAGCATGTTGTAAGTCTGTCAGCTCTTGCCTAGACAGTACTGGATCATTTGACAAATGAGATGGAATAACTGTCTCAAGCAGCTGTGGTAGCAGGTAAGCATATGGCTGAACTTGACTTTCCTGGTGTCTACTGCTGTCCAGTATAGCAGAAATGTCCTCATGAGAGATACCAGACTGCCTAGATAAAGCAGCATTATTCACCTCAATATCTGAACAGGGCTTGTCTTGAGCATATACCTCAAAAGGGTGACATGACCAGCGGAACACATCTTGGACATTCTCTGTGTTCACTATCTGAGACTCCTCCAAGAGAGCACAATAGGGCACTTTGGTTTCCTCATGCCTGATGTTAATGCAAAGAAGGGTCTACCAATGCGAGAACAGCCTTCAATATACTGCTGGTAGAAAACCATCCCCAAAAACGACCTTATTTTCGTCTGTGATGGAATGTCTGCCATCTTCCATAAGATCCTATTCTGTGATGTCAACAATAGCTCTGACCTTTTCAGGATCTGTAGCCACGCTGTTACAACTCACAATGTGGCCAAGGAACTTAACGGAAGGTTTCATAAAATGACACTTCTTTTGAGACAGTTTCAAATTGTGAGCCTGAAGTCTCTGGAATACCATCTCTAGTCGTTCCAAAGTAAGCTGTTCATCAGGAGCGAAAACAAGGATGTCGTTGAAATAACACAGCATGCTCCTGACGTTCTGATCGCCAAATATATTCATCATCCTCATGAACATCACAGGGTTATTGCATAGGCCCTGCGGAAGCATATTATATTCATATAGGCCTAATGAAGTAGTAAAAGCTGTGAATTTCATGTCGTCCTCGTGCACTTCCACGTTGTAATAACCTGATGTTAGGTCCATGGTAGAAAATAATGCGTTACCACCTAGAGCTGCAAGTGCGTCCGCTTGATGCGGAAGAGGATGTGCATCTTTGACGGTGCGCGCATTTAGCCAGTGGAAGTCTGTGCACAGCCTCAGGTCACCATTCCTTTTCCAGACTAACACCAGAGGCGATGCATAATCACTCATCAACTTCCTGATTATGTCAAGCTCCTCCATGTCATCTAAGGCCTCTCGCAGCTTCTCATAGTGTGACAGTGACAACCTTCTGTAAGGAAGCCTGAAAGGTTTGGTGTCACTAAGGCAGATTCTATGAACAACACCTTTGGCCTTATAACAGTCCAGTCCGTGACGTGAAAATATTGACTCATACTTGATCAACAGTTCAGCTAACCTCGCTCTCCAGTAAGGTGTCAAAGAATTTGAGCTTATGTCAATATCTTGGAGTCCAAGGCTAGACAGCGTCGAGCAAGCCAGCCCATGCGGCGTGCCGTGTTGTTTCTCAGACTCACACTGCTTGTTACTGCAATTAGCCTGACTTTCGGTCTCTACTACATCACACTGCAAATCTTTCCTCTGTTGAAAAGACATGTCAAGACAGTCAACATCAAAGTCTTCAAGAGCCATGCAGGTGTACACATCAGCCAGCTTGCAGTTGCGTTTCAGACAGACAGGCTTGTTCGATGGGTTGATAACTTTAACTGGTGTACTGCCATCCCCCCATAAGGATACAACTATCCTGCCCACCAACACATTTCTTGGTGCAGTGCATGCTGTGCTGGGCTCCACAACGATTGTACTGCCTGCAGATAGGATTTTGTCACTAACCAGCCTTCCCCACACTATATGTTCTTTCATGGGCTCTAGAGTGACAGCATGTTTAAGTTTTACAGTTCCTACTTTAGTAGGCGGGTCCGTTCCTTTCCATGATTCAACATTGCACAAAAGTTGAATCAAATCTCCTGTATCTGAATTTTTGCCCTGCGAGTCAGATACTCTGCCCCAGAAATCACTTGATATCTTAATGTCATGAATGAGATGTTTTATGACATTACTTCCCAAAATTAGGTCAGCATTTTGCCCATCAACAATTAAAGCAGGTACAGTGAAGGAGCAGTCGAACACTTTCATCTGTACATCACATACTCCCAGTGGGCTTGTTTTCTGACCTCCACAGCCAATCAGTGTGAGCAGTGTTGGAGAAACCTCATCTGAGGTGAGTACTTTTGCTTCTACGAGTTTGGACAGGGCTTACGTACTCATAGTGCAGGCCATAGACCCACTATCAAGCATGCCTCGCAGCGAAACAACATCGTGTATCCAAACATCAGTAAAGAACAGATCATCATTTGTGTTAAGTCTCTGCACATTTTGAAAAATCACTTTTGTCTTGTCATCAACACTATTGCAAAATTCAGAATAAACATGCCAAATCAATATCTTCATTACACGGGGACATAATGCATGGCCCTCCACTAGTCCCCTCCTCATGTGGGCCATCTAGTTTCCCAACTGAACAGAGTCAGGACTGCTCTGTTGAACTTGTGGTTTGAGGGCAGTCCCGGCAGAACAAGCTGAAGCTCTGTGGCCAGAGGCATGACAGTTAAAGCACAAACGGTTTATTCGGCAGTGTGAAAAAGTGTCATGACTTGCATCACCGCATACTTCACATGCTACATTTTGTTTGGTTACTCCACTCCTTACTTTATGTTGAGATCTGTTCACTCTCGTCGCCTGCTGACAAGAACCCTGGTCCAAAACTCGTTCCAAAAGACTGATCATGTGACTCAAAGACTGATCCTGAGTACAGTGTTCAGTATCCTGAGATGGCACCACTGCTGTATTTTTCTCCATACCATGGCCATGAGCACACAAAACGTCTGTTGACTGAGCATGGCACGCAATGCCACTCACATGTACATTAGACTTGCGTTGTAGGAGCTTACTCTTCCTCTGATACTCATCCAGTCTTATCTGCACATCAGCTGCGGTCCATTCATCCAGTGGCTTACACTTGAATATTAGAGCCAGCTCTGGATCTGGGCAATTCCGAACATCACAGTGACTTCTCGCAAAGGGTCATCGAGAGTTTTTCCTTGTCTTTTTAGTCCCTCCCCGGCAATGTCAATAGCATTGTGCAGCCTAATCCAGTAGTCAAATGGTTTCTCATTTTTCAAGGGCAATGTGGCATAAAAATCTGCCAAAGGCATGCACGAATACACAGTATCACTGCAATGTTGCTTGAGCAGGTCAAAAATTGGCTTTGGACCATCACTGAGGTTTAACAATGGGTTACTTCTCAGTCCAACTTTTACTACATCACATGCTTTGCCCTTCAAACTTCGTCGGCTTGATCTTTCAAGGGCACTTCACGCTTTCTCAAGTACACTCTTATTGTCTCTACCCACTCGTCAACACAAATTTTCTCTTCCCCATCACCTCTGAAGTACGGGGGCTCATTAACATCTTGCTTAACAATTAAGCTGACTTTTGACAGGTCATTCATATTAATAGTTGAATCACTAGGCTTGTTCCCTTTCAGTCGGTCACGTTCGACGTACGTCAGTAGTGACCGACGAAATTGGGATATCGCTAGAGAAACTCTCACGTTAGCCGAGCACAAACATGAATAGCTGATAATGCATTACATTTTGCAAAAGTCGTGCTCCATCCTTGATCATTACTCCAAGTAATAAGACAGACAAGCTGCATTAATCGACACATTTTTAGACAATATTGGACCCACATCTGAATAGCAGAACGTGAGTTAGCTGGTTAGCAGGAGACACACAGACTAGGGTGTACCTTACAAAACATAACATACAAAACTATAAATTTTGAACGATCGCAAGAAAATATAAATATCAATTATTAATCATACTTACGGGTTGAGATTCAGAGGACCAAGCTGGTCCAAATAAACTGGACATTGATCCATATTTTAAGACCAAGCGTTTTGTGAATCCTGTGTTAAACTCCCCGTGGTTTGAGAAGCAGTCATCAGTAAAATGACGGGAACACAACAAAAGATTGCACTGCTGTGGTATTGTAGAAAAAAAGAATTTTCCCTGGTGTCTGCACGCTCAATAAGTGGGCGGGCAATATGCTAATGTTTCGTTGTGACGTCACAATGAAGCGGCTTTGGATTTGTTTTACAAATGACTCACTTAACTGACTCAGAATCGACTCTTGCTTTTGAGAGACTTAAATCAGATTTAAAACTGCAGGATGTTTTCATTAACTTAGAACTATGTTACACACTACATGAAAGGTAATCTCCCTTTATGGTTGATTTATATTTATGATTGATCATAATGCATTATAATTTAATTATATATATTTCACCATTTGAGCTAATTCGCTACAAATGAATGCATTACAAGATTTGTTTATACTGTCTGCACTGTGATTGGCTGGATTAGTTCGACCTTGTTGCATCGCACAAACTAAAAGATCATGTGGCGATTTTAAAACTTGTCGGATATTATTATAGCGCGTTTTTTTACGCTATGGGGGGGGGGGTATTATCATAGCATGTGACTTCTTGAGACTGGCTCAGATCACATCACTGACCTGCTCATTATTAACAAGTGCTGATTTGGCCTTAATCTGGGGGTTTTATCACAGACCTTGGATCTGTTTGTACCTTAAAATCATGTATTGTAAGCTTGTCTTAAGAGTCACTCAGGTGTTCATGATGGATTATAATAGGCTTGTTCGAGATGCATCAGCGTTGCGCAGACCAATCGGTGTATGACATCAAAGTACTGCAAGAGCGATTCAAAAACATGAGTTGTATGCTCTCTAATCAGCTCTCGCTGTACTTTGATGTCATACACCAATCGGTCTGCGCAGCATTGATGCATCTCAAACAAGCCTATTGACTTATTTCTGTTGTCTGCAAGCTGCTGTGATTTTTATCAGTTTTCTTGTAGTCTCAATGAATACGGCCCAGGTGAACCACTGGCAGTTGGAGTGTGTGAATCCTCTTGTGTTTGTGCTAACTTGGAATACAATTTTTTATCTCTATCTGTACAAGATGTACATTTCTAGCAAGCACCTAACTGTCCAGAGATATAAGCTTATCAGGGGTGAAACAGGTGACAAATGTGTGAACTTGGGTGGTCTGGGGACATGATCCACACAAAGAAAAAATGTTTAATATCAGTTTTATATAATATTATTTAGAAACAACATTTGAACAAACTGAGAACTGAGCTCAAAATACTAGAAACTGTTAGAATGATTTTTAAAATATTGCTTTTTAATATGGCCTTGTTTTATAAATTAATTTGTTACCTTCAAATTGTTCAATTTTTTTAAATTGAATCATCTGTCATTTAGTCAGTTGTGCTCAATACATGACAACTCAATACATGACATGATCAATTGTGCTTTATTAAATAAAAAACTACAAATACAGAAGAAAAAATAAAGCTTTTCCATAGTCAACCAATTCAAATCTTCCAATAAACAATTGTTAGGCAACCAAAGTGGTTTATCAGAATAACAGTCACATCATTTTTCAAAACATAAGCACAACACACTTAGACAAAACCAGGGCTCCCAATCTTTTTCAGAGATTATTTTCCAGGACTTTTCCAGGACATTGTTTTTATTTACCATATTATTGGCAGTATTCAGTTGTACTTCATTGTCTTTTCTTTTTTGTAAAGCACGCTTTCTATATTCAAAATCATCATTTCCTGATACACTGGCGCTAAATATCACTAAGAAAAAAACGGAAGCTGCTGCATTATAAGCCACTGTATATATAAATTTTCATATATAATAAATTATTTGCGCCTCAGAGCGTGCAGATGAAACACAATAATGTTATGTCATGTTATCTTGCATTCAGATGCCTGGTGTTTGTGAACGCTTCTGGGACGGAATTAAACCAAACCACTTTAACGATAGACTTTGCTCAGGCATTACAGAATTACCAAAACAGCATTTCAGATGCTGTGCACCGAGATCAGTCTGTTGATTGGTCCAGTTGCCATCCCATTGCAAAGTCACATGTCTTTTTTGATTCGCATCAAGCCATTTATTCAGTAAAAGTGTTTCCATCATAGTTTATGAACGTTTTCGTATCACATAAAAAAAATGTATACCATTTGAAGGCATACCTTTTTTTATGCACATTTTTTGAGTTTATGTTCATCTTTGAGTTTCCATTCAGCGTTTTTCTTATGCCATACTCCAAAATGCAAATAAAAATAGGTGGATGGAAAGCTGTTAGAGTCAATCTTTCAAACGATTCATTCAAAAAGCTCATTCATCTACGAACTAAGCAAATGACAGTCTTTTATGAATGGGTCATTGAACCACTTTCTCAAATGATTTGTTCAAAATTGTAGATTGCTCCGGTTTTGTTTGGAACTATTTCTGTTGGTGAAACAATATTTCTTCCAAAATATAAGTGACTTGTATTAACTTATTTAGTGGACTTGCAGAAAATCAAAATCACATTTGCCTGCACCTCATGTTCACAACACTAGTTTGTGCTGCGCGAGAAGTGAATGAATCTCTGATTGTGTAATTCACAGTGCATCGTGTCAGCGTCTCATGACATCCTATATCGCTCAGAACTAAAAACTAGGGGGACTAGTTTTCCAGGACAACCAGGCTTTTCCAGGATGCGTGGGAACCCTGCAGAAATGAGCATAGATGTGAGATCCTTATCCTCAGGTAATGTTCCTGTTTTCTGTGGCACAAAAAGCAACTGTTGTGGCACACATATGGCATGTTATTACTGCTTTGGACAATGTCTTCCATTAGATCGTTCCGTTGATTCCTGTAATAAGAGGGAAACTGTTACCTATGAGAAAAATTTGCTTGCAATTCATGACAACATTTTGAGCAAATCTTGATGTAGGCCAAAATATAAAAGAGTGTAGTCTCAAACTACTTATAGGTTTGTGACTGTATATTTTATTAATATTTTACAATTAACCTTTAATATAAATATACTGCATAATCAATCAGTTTTACATACTTTATGAACCAAAAATGCGTATAGTCGTTGTACTAAGCATCTTTGAGTATCTCTGTTGAAACTCACCAAACTACAGCAAGAAAACATTGTTTTCTGCAACACATTTGTGCAGTGTTGCCACAAATGAACCACTGCTGTGGTATCAGAATGTAGTAATTGCACGTAATTATTATTATACAGTATGTAATGTAATTATATTAATGTAATAAAATGTTCATAATGTAATTCTCTCAAAACAAAATCTTATATTATTTATTATATTTTGTAATCAATGATAAGTAAAATATTGTTTATAATAATAATTTACTGTCAACATAATGAAGTTGTGAGCACAAAACATTTTTTTTAAATTACATTAATGACATTCTTGTCTGCATACAGGTAGGTCCAGAAGAATTTGAAGTGTGATACAATTTTCATTTTTTTTTTTTCTCTGTTGGATTTGAAAAGTAATTTAAGCATTCTTTCTCTGCACATATATTGTTTGGGGTTGGAGCTAAACTCTGCAGGATGGCTCTCTAGGAGGTGGGCTGGCAACCCCCGTCTTAAATGGTTCATGTTAAGGGTGCTCCGATCAGGATTTTTGGAGCCGATCACAGGAAGCAGTATCTGCAGTTACGATCACCGATACCAATCTTTTTGAAACGTTCTTTTTATCATGTAGAATTATTTATAGGGATGCTCCAATCAGGATTTTTACAGACATTCGTTCAGGGCCTGAATTTCATTTTTGAAAATGGGGTGAATCCCCCAGGTAGGTAGGAAGGTCTAAAACTAATATTGAGGTAAGAAATACAAAAGAAATGTAATAAGAAATCAAATGTAATATAATACTGGATGCTCTGCCCTGAATAAATTAAATGCAGATTAATCCTTACATTTAAAGGATTAGTTCACTTCAGAATTAAAGTTTCCTGATAATTTACTCACCCCTGTGTAATCCAAGATGTTTATGTCTTTCTTTCTTCAGTCAAAAAGAAATTGAGGTTTTTAAGGAAAACATTCCAGGATTTTTCTCCATATAGTGGACTTCAACGGCTACCAACGGGGTGAAGGTCCAAATTGCAGTTTCAATGCTTCAAAGGGCTCTACATGATCCCAGCTGAGAAATAAGGGTCTTATCTAGCCAAATGATCGGTCATTTTGTACAAAATAAAATAAATAAATTCTACATATTTTAACCACAACTGCTCATCTTGCACTGCTCTGTGATGCGCCACGTATTACGTAATCACGCTGGAAAGGTCACACGCAGCGAATGTGCAAAGACTAAGTCAAACACCCTTAACAAAAAAGGTAAAACAATGATAGTGGACGATTTTGAAGTTGGAGGAGAAAATCCGCCCTATCACGGTAACATTACGTGATTATGTAATATGCCGTGCATCACAGAGCAGTGCAAGATGGGCATTTGTGGTTTAAAAAAAAAAAAAAAAAAAAAATATTGTTTTTTTTTTTTTTTAAAATGACCAATGGTAAGACCCTTATTCCTCGTCTGGGATCGTGTAGAGCCCTTTGAAGCTGCACTGAAACTGCAATTTGGACCTTCAACCCATTGGTAGCCGCTGAAGTCCAGTCTATGGAGAAAAATCCTGGAATGTTTTCCTCAAATTTCTTTTCGACTGAAGCAAGAAAGACAAACATCTTGGATGACATGGGGGTGAATAAATTTTAATTCTGAAGTTAACTAATCCTTTAAGGTTACAAAAAAGATCAAGAGCAGTGAGTATCATTAATGTTAAACAACAAAAGACAAAAAAAGACAAAAAAAAAAAAAAAACAGCAGGATTATAAAGCTGCGGTCACTTCAAGAATAAATGCACAGATCTAAATACTCATATACTCAAACAGTTTACATTCATTTAAGACAAAACCAACTGTGTTTACATGCATACTGCATACTCCTCAAGACGATAATGTTGTAAATACATGTGTGTATTTGACCATCTAAGCGCAATTTGGTACTCACAAGCTGTTTGTGAGGCAGCCTTGTGTGTGCGCTTTGAGCGTCGCTAGGAGTGCGCGCGAGTGTTGAGTGGTTTTCACTGGCAAGACTTAAAAAGAAATGCAAATTATAAACTTTAGTGAAGATGCAACACTGCCTCAATTGTGCAAGTGACAATACCTGTGTAAGCTATGCAGTGTGCAGCTCTTATAGTGCAGAGCAGATGTGATGTGAAGCCATTTGCGCATTTTGAGGGGGAAAGAGAGATTCACTCATGCTGTTTGTTAAATAATATCTCTCCAAAAGATTTCAAATTACTTTGTAAGTTATTTAATAAAGAAATATGAATTGTACCTCACCTTCAGCATTATAATTATTTTACTCGTGCCTGACAGAATTTAAGATGGTGCCGCTGCATGTCATGCCATACCTTGCATGAGATCGCTTTATGAGATCGGCCTTTATAGAGACTGCCGATCAAACTTCCCAAAGCGATTATCGGCCGATAGCGATCGGTAGCCGATCAATCGGAGCACCCTTAGTTCATGCAATATTTTTTTTTAAACTCCTTAAATATTATTAATAATAATAACAACAATAAATACATGACAATTTAAATCTAGTGCATTTAATAGTTAAAAACTAAACTAAACATGCATCAATATTTGTTATGCCCTAAAGAGAATACTATTGTTTTGGTATAGAAACTATTACAATATGACAATGTTTTTGGGGAGTTCATAATGTATTAAAATTTCCCACAATTTAAAAATCCTTATTAATTTAAGCTCCAGTAACTAAAAATTACTACATTACAAAACTAAAGTGATTACATTACAAACATTTTATTATATTAAGAATGTAATACTTATTACAGTATGTGCCATTATTGCATGTTGCTGTGTTTTTACATGCTACACAACTTTAGAAAACATCAGCAGATTTTTCTGCTGCACCTGCACTGTTAATCGCTTACCTCCATTGGGTGCTTTTTGTTCATGTCCATTGCTGTTGTTTCCTCCTGGGAAACCTAAAGTGGAATACAAAAGAAGATAAACACAGAGAGCTTATTAATTAAGCTACATATGAAGAGTTTGGTTCCAAAACGCTATAACTCCATTTTGATTAATTTGAGTAAAAAGGTGTTTCCAAGAAAGTGGCAAGATGAAAACCACTATTTTCTGTTTCAAACTTTTCAGCATCTTTTGGTTATAAAGACATTAAAAACTCAAATCTACATTTTGATTTTAAAAGTTTATTATAAAAACAGATTATTTTTTCCCCAAAATGCAATAAATCCATGACACGTTTTTTTTTTTTTTTTTTTTTCAAAATGCAATTAATCCATCAATATAAAAGTTATTTTTCATATTGAAAATACACAACAAAGTAAGTTGATTCATATATATGACAGCCTCTAACCTTTGCCAATACTAATCTTATATACAGGCATTTGACTAAAAATACATTAGTTGCTCCCAAAATGAATTCAACGAGTCATCTTGTTAATGTTATAAATGAATTATGTCTCCGTTTGTCATTACCGATTAAAGGGTATCTGGCGCCACCGCACGGTTAAAATAAACACATTTACAGAGTACGTTGGTATTAAAAACAGCTTTTGAAAACTGTTCATGATTCAGTTTTGGGGACCGTGACAGAAGTTTGATGCGGTCGTGGAACAAGCAACAGTCGGCATTTTTCCTCTTCCCGACTCGAGTGCCTCATCTTCTTAATCTCCTCACATAAATGATTACATTTCGATGACTTGCGTTTCTTCCCCACCACAGAAACCACCACAGGATCATCAATGCCATAAAAATTATTCATTTTTCTGTTTTTGTTGATCACAAAGTACAAAGAAGATAAGGAAAACTAGGATGCCGGGTGTATTCAGAGCGCCGCCATTACTGTTTACAGTGCGTGGAATGGTGTGCTGTGATTGGTTGAGCAGATATATCGCATTCTGCAGAGAAAGGAGACTGGCGTTTGTCGCGTTTTGGAAAGAAAGGGAGAAAACATGACAGAATAACACGACGGATATCGCATTTTGCGCAAAATTAATAAATGACTTTTCAATACCGACCAGATACAATACTGATTTTGGCGGAAACTCAATTTTTTTTTTAAAATGGTGTTTATCGCGTTTTAGAACCAAACTCTTCATATATTCCTACAGTCTATGTACATCTACTGACAAACAGATATTTATTTAGCTACTAAGATGAGTTACAGAAAACAATGCTAACATTTTTATTTTATACTAAGATAAATCTGGGGTGGAAATGCTTTTTCTTAGGGTGTCAGTCCGGTAGATCCGCCCCTGTTAACTGATTATGTTCTTCATCTGTGTTTTGTTGCTCTGGTATATATTGCCCTGTATTTCTGTCTTGAGTTGCCGGTTACTGTCTTTATGCAAACTTGTGTTATGTGTCTCGCATGTCTGGATTGTCTCGAAACTGCTTCTAAAAGTCCCCGTTTCAGCTCTCCTTCTACCCCGCCTGAACTGTTACACAATATACTTGATTCACAGTAATATAGTAAATCCATGATTTGGGAGATGGCTACACTTACCAGAATCACAATCACAGCTTCCAGACTATCAAATTAAGGGAGTTAGTTCGACAGTTTGATGTTAATAATAGCCTAAATTAAACCTGTTCATCATATAAAGCATTCGTACTGATATCTTGTAACGACATGAGAGTGAGTAAATGAGTGCGTTTACATGCACCCTCATAATGCGATTATAGTGGGATTTTGGCAATATTGCGATTAAACTTTACCTCATGTAAATGCAATACTTTGATCAAACAAATGTGATTAAGCTCTTCGTAGTAAGCACAACCAAACTGCGCATGTGTTTAGATGTACACGGATGCCGTGTGTTGTTTTTACAACTTCATGAATGAACTCAGTGGCATTATTCTGAAGTTTTCTCTTCACCAAATCGCTAAACTCTGCCAACACAAGTTGCACAGTCTCCGCTCTGTATCTTCATCCAGATGGCGCAAAAAACCCAACAGCAGCGTAGGCAAACCCGGCACTGCGTTGTTCATCACGGCGCTGAATAATATCCAGTACATCCATAAAAATTTTTGAATTTGAATTTTGAATTTGATGTGAGTAGATTAAAACAATGGCCGGAAACATGCATTGTATGCCTAACTGAGTGTGGTATAACGATACTTAGAGCAAATAATTAGAGTAATGAAAACTGCATGTAAACTGGAGTGAAGAGTTCTGCTCGTGTCATGTAAACATCTTACTGCAATTGACCCTTCGCCGGGAGTTTGATTGACAAGCGCTGAATCTGCCATTTCGTCCGACAAATCAGTCAGGAGTTAGAAGATTAACCTCGGTGGACTTGAACTTGAAAAATGGTGTGTATTCACGTCTTTACGCGTTTTAAACACCATTCCTTCTCATGTTCATTCATGTTTATTTGATGCTATAAATTAACTAGTAGGAAGAGATGACTGGTTCACGACACTAGCAATCTGTCACGACACATTAAAGAGCCACAAAACGGTTTTTATTCGAATTTCTTAAAAAAAAAAAAAAAAAAAAAAAAAAAAAAATTTACACAATTTGAAAGCTGGGACTTTGTTTAATATCATAAGTAACCTGCTCTGTCTTGTCTGTCGACGTGTTGTCAGTGTCCTCTTAGCTCCGCGATGTATTTTTCACTCTGTGTGGCGTGACAGCACCATGGCTTGTCAGACAAAGCAACAGTAACTAAGGGGGGGAGGGTCTTTGCGAAGGGTCAATTAAGATCTTACTCTGATTATGAGAAATATAAATTGAATGAAAGACTGATTGTCCTGCATCTTGGCTAGCTTATTTTGCACAAGAGCATGATCTATTTAAGTCCACATGTCATACTAAAAAGAATCTATGCTTCTACCACAGTTTGAGAGCTGTAGTTCCAACCACACAACTTTGCGATGCTGTTTGCGAATGTTCGTTGGAACTATGGTTTTGGGAAACACCAAATCGCTGCATTATGTTATCTTGCAACCATAATTGGCCAACAATGCTTTTGGAAACCGCACCCCAGAATGTTAATCATTAGTAGCAGAAAACATTCCCTGTCAAAATATAATCACTATGTATTTTAAGCAGCAATCTATCCCATTTGTGTTATAATTTGGCCACTGTGCAGCCCATCAAAAACATCAGGGAATCCAGCAGTAGGACCATCCACTACAGGACCTCTAGAGATAAAATTGTTGTACTGTATATGTGAACACCTCATAACACTTATCTAAAGGGAAATCTGGATTCATTCCACTTGAGTCCTATCTGAAGCAGCTTACCTGGGAGAAGGGTTTTGTGTGCTTCATTAGCATCTTGTGGTTCTCCATTTTTATTTCTCTGTTGTGCGCAAACTAGAGAGGATTACAAATAAAGATGAAAAATACAGTTACAATCTACATGAATTGCTGTCAGAGGCAGAGATAAACAAGTGAAGTCCAGACCACATAAAAAAAAAAAGTTATTATAAGGTATAATTTTTAAAAGAGGTTTGTTGTTTGCAGCTTAACCACATTAATATAAATTTCAATGGACAATTTCAAGATTTTGGACATACTGCTCACCCCAAAGTGAAACAATATGTTTTTTTTTCCCTCTCTCTCTCTTTCTCTGAAGCAGTTCTGTCAATGTTGACAGTTGAAGCAACTTTATTTAAGAATTAAAAAGATTGTGCCCAGAATCTGTATTTTTGTTGTAATACTCACCAATTCTTTTAGTCTTAACAAGGTAAACGCAGACTCCTGCAACAATTACTGCTACAAGTACAGCTCCAATCACAATTCCAATAAGCATAGAAGAGCCTTCATTACAGTTTTTGCATTTTCCATCTGCAAAAAAAAACAAAAAAAAAACACATTGGACAATGGCATGTAAAGTATAAATGTCTACTATATTTAGAAAACTGAAATTCAATTCTATTGATAAGCCTTTAACAATGTCATTTTAAAGTCATTTTAAGGGGTCATAAAACACTAAACTACATTTTCTGAGATTTTAACAAGTGTGTTACATCCATTAATTTTAATTGTAAGAGAAAACTGTTTAATTTTAAGCTGTTTGGCACTTTTTCCCCCCAAGATTTAGGGTTTAAAATCTTCATAGTGTCCAGTGTTCATCAATTCATCAAACTGGTGCACTTTGAGAGTTCAAAATTAAAGGGTTAGTTCACTCAAAAATGAAAATTCTGTCATTTATTACTCACCCTCATGTCGTTTCACATCCGTAAAACCTTCGTTCATCTTCAGAACACAAATTAAGATATTTTTGATGAAGTCTGAGAGGTTTCTGCCTCTCCAATACATCTACCACTCCAAGGTCCAGAAAAGAAGAAAAACATCATTAAAGTACTCCATGTGACTCCAGTGGTTTAAACTTAATTTTATTAAGCGACGCAAGTGCATTGTTTGCGCAAAAAAACAAAAACAACAAAAACATGAAAATTGAGTTTAAGCCACTGGAGTCACATGGAGTACTTTAATGTTCTCTTTTTCCTACCTTTCTAGACCTTGGAGTGGTAGCTGCGTTGGATCTCTATGGAGAGACAGAAACCTCACAGACTTCATCAAAAAGATCTTAATTTGTATTCTGAAGATGGACGAAGGTCGTACGGATGTGGGACGACATGAGGGTGAGTAATTAATTGCTGTAAAACAAATGCACTGAAAAATACATGAAACTTTCATAATTAGTTTTGTCCTAATTTCTATAATTGAAAAAGATGAATGTGAGTTTTATTTTGATGTAAACTGCAGTCAAGCTGTTATTTTAAGTTTACATGCGCGTCTCATTACTATGCAAATGTGAAAATAATAACTAGCGCCCATAACATTTCTAAATGCACGCTAAACTCAGCACATGCAGAGATGGAGTTCACTGCATTCATTCACTGTGAACTGAGACGCGAAGCTGATCATGTGAGCAAAGTGCTCACTTCTCTTTGCGCAGTGCAAACAGACAGTCTTTAGCGATTTGGTAAGGACACAAAGCCTTATCGTGCTTTCGCTTTTAGTTTGTTTGACAGCAATGGCACAAAACATGACATTAAAGACCTTTCATGTTATTATGAGAAGTTTAAATATATTTTTGGGCCACCAGAATCTAGTTAATGGGGAGCACTGAAATCTATTTCTGGTCAATGTTGATATCGTGGCGAGCCACCACAAATAAATCAATGTATGGAACCTACAGGTTGTGACATTTGTCACATTATGGTGTACTGATGACTCATCAGTATCTCATAATTATTCATGAGATAGTGTGTGCTATCCTATGAGAGACACGTTCATGGACCGCAAGTGTTTGTTTTCACTTTGTAAGAGTTTCTGCTTGACCTAATTTCTCTTCCATAGACCCGTAGCTCTCGGTAAACACTGCAGGTGTCACGATAATCACAAACACAGATGTACCTATAATCTCACCAAGCTAATTGCTCGCTTAAAAAAAAAAAAAAAAAAAAAAAAAAAACGTACAGATCATGCTTTTAAGTTGTTTCAATTAGGCATTGCTACCCTTGATTCCTCGGAGGAAACACCCCTGCTTTAATGATTGAATAAATGCTTTTGCTTTGCCTACCCCATTTCTCAATGATTGGTTCTTTGAGAGTACTGTGGGACACATAACAGTCATATTCAGCTTTTTCATCCTCCTTAATATCCACAGTTTTCCTCAGCTGGAAGGTTCCATCATGGTTTGGTCTGACTCCTGTGGATTCAACCTCATCATTAGACAGGGATGTTCGATATTTCCTTATGACCAACATGACGTCTTTGGGGTAGAAGCCAGTGGCTAGACAGGTGAGTTTCAGCTTAGTTTTGTCACTGGTAGACTTTTTTGCAGACACATAAACATCTGGAGGAGCTGAGGACACAGAAATCAGTTTATCAATCAGTTCCATCTGACAGCTGCAGATAATCAACAAATGGGTCAATGACGTGACGCCTAAATTTTCTGTCCAGTTGCATATTTTTCAGTTAAAATTTGGTTTAAATGCATAAAAAAAAAATACCATATATATGTAGTACCTCTCCAGTGCATGTACTCACTTTAACTTTTAAAAAAAAAAAAAAAAAAAAAAAAAAAAAAAACAACATTTGTAATTTGTTATTTAAAGCATCAAAATCATGTGGTGAGACCATCCGGCCATAACTTCTGTTTTGGAAATGTCTTTAAAATTACTCTAAATTTACTCAAATTCGTTTTCTGCACTATTTGGCACACACGTCACACTACCGCCGGTGACACTCCATGAGCGCGGTGGCGCGGTTGTCATGCCGACCGTCACAGCCCTAGCGACCACTGCAGAGTTTTTTCCATGATAGATATATGTCCTAGATTGGCAGTTTTTGTGCTTTTATATCCAATTGATGATTTATAAACATAACGTACTTTATTATAGTATGATTTGGAATAGATTTTTATGCAATTTGGGTTTTAAAAAATATTTTATATATATATATTTTATAAAAATATTTCAGTTTATGTTTGTATTGTACAAAATTGTTTAGAGCATGTAATTTCAGTTTGGTAATTATGCATTTATTAGTCATTTATTGTTTATTTATTTTATTAACTATTTCAATCTATTTTACCAGATTCCACTGCCAAGCAAAAAACGCTGGCCATAAAACCGCTGGCGTGTTAATTCTGACCCTGCAGCAAGAATGGAGTTACACCTTGCAAGGAGAAGAGTGAAATATTACAATTTAAAATATCTGTTTTCCAGTAAAACTGAAACTTATTCCTGTGATCAAAGCTGAATTTTCAGCATCATTACCAGTCTTCAGTGTCACATGATCCTTCAGAAATCATTCTAATATGCGGATATGCTGCTCAAGAAACATTTCTGATTATTATCAATGTTCAGATTTTTTTGTGGAAACTGACCTATTTTATTTGTCAGGATTCTGATGAATAGAACGTTCAAAACAGCAGCATTTATTTGAAATAGTAAAGACATTTATAATTTTACAAAAGATTCTGTCACTTTTGATCAATTTAAGCCTAATGTGTCCTTGATGAATTAAAGAATTAATTAATTTCAACTTAAATGAAAGTCAACTTAAATGAAATGGTGCATTTGTTTGCAATGTGATTTTTTTAATATAAAAAGAATTGTGTTCATGACAATTCTGTGAAATTTTAATAAAATCTGGTTTAAATCGATTTGTTTTTTGCATAAAATTGATTATTGATCTCTTTAAATAGATTTTTAATGATACTTAAGGTATTCGTGTCATGTGGTGCGACCAATAATAGCAATAACTGTATTAAATTAAAAATAAAATATCTAATTTCTGTGGCTGAAATATGAATCACTGATAGAGTATGCTTAAGTGAAATGGTATTTTTTTTAAAACATTTTTATCAGCTTTATGCGATTTACAGGAAAAATAAGTGTTAAACTATATATAAGAAGGCAACTCTGAAGTTACAGAGCAAAAATATAAGGTCATCCTTTACAGAATCTCAAACAAACTGCAAATACTTTGTTTCTAAACACTTTCATTACTGAGAACTTGTATATTTAAAAACAAAAAAAAGTTAAGCATGTTAAGGAAATGAATTAATTTTAAGACAAATCACAGTCACACCATATGACATTTTTTAAGACTATGGCCAATCTAAATGGAAAAAACAACAACAACAACAAAAAACAAAACACTAAAATCACTTAATTTAAAATTTTAATATGAATTCATGTGTACACTACATTCTTAATGTTTGAATAATTGCAATATATTATTATTTTTTGTATTTTAAAATTGGCCTGTCGAAAATCCTTATACGTCATTGACCCAAATACAAATACTGTACTTTTACTCACAGCCATTTCTGAGTTCCTCGTCTCCATATTCTCTGAATTTGTTGAGCCAGTCCACACACTCTTTCTCCAGGTAGCCCTTGGTGTACTGGTTCAGGATGGGCACATTATCCCATTTTCTCTTGGTTGGAAGTGCTGCATCAACGGGGGCAACCCACTGAGACTCCTTATCATCAAAAGACAGAAAGTTATCACCATCATAGCTGTACTCATCAATGCCTTTGGAAAACTTCCAAAAAGGTTCATTTCCCTCAACTTCACAACCATGTCTCCACTGAAGTACATGAACATCTGAAAAGGACAGAAAACAAAATGTTAACAATATAATATGATAATTATATATGAATTTTTAAAATGTATCACTGATCCTCACCTGATTCATTATCTTTCATACGGTTCATCAGAATGTGGACGTTCACATTAAACCACTGTTCTTTGCTCTTTCTTGACTGGGTGCCTTTTTCCCAGTAATCCTCCTGCATTTTCTCTTTCATCCACTGCTGTGTGGGAATCTTTCTCTTATCCTTGCTATTATAATAGTCAATCTGTCTGTCATCTAGCAGACCCATAGCAGTGAATTCATGGATGCCCGGCAGATCGACGGGTTTGGACAAGGCCGTGTAAATGTAATACAGGGAGTGTTTTTCTGCAATACAAAATAATACAATAGTATATAATACGTGTATTTGATAAAAGGGGTTATATAAGTAGGATTCTATTATTTTGATAAATTGAAGCGGCAAATCTTGGTAACGTTATATCGATCTTATAGGTGCGTTCACGCCATATCGTAATTCCTGTAACTATGAGATTCTGGCTTGTAAAAAGTGTTCACGTCCTCGTAGAGCTTGTAATTACCGGAGGCTGCATTTTCAGGACCGCATTTCTAGGACCCTAGATGTTTAGTGACAACGCCACCTACCGAATTACAGGACCAGTGACCGCATGTTTTTCTGGAAGATGGACGATATTCAGAGTGTGAGTGTCAAATGTGAATCAATTTTTATTTGTTTAACATTAAAAACAATTGTGATGCATTTAATTGTGAAGTGAAGTGATCGTGAGTTGCTAAATAGTATTGAATGCACTTTATAGCCATCATTTACTAGCTTATAATGCTGTAAAACGAATTGTTAGCATATTCGTTTAACAAAACTGTAGCACGACTAGCAAGCTTGTGTTGACTTAGTGACTATGGTATGATTATTAATCCTAGCCAGTACAATAAACTGTAGCACTTCGTTGTAAGATCTTGTTAGTTATGCATTGTTTTTCCATTTTAAGCAAGTTAAAATAATCTTAATGTTTTAAATGTCACGTGCGTGCTCACTGTCAGCCTGCCCAGGTCAAAAAAATACTATATTACTTTATGTTACCACAGCAACTATAGAATTACCACAACAAATTAATTCAAGTACTTTACTATAGTATGGTTAAAAAAAAACTATAGTATTTACTATAAATTACTGTAGTATTTTTTCACCTGGGCATGTTTACCCCATAATACATGTTATGAGCATGTCTCTTCATTTTGACATTGTTTTTATAATGTTGATTGAAGCATTTGACATTTTTAATAGACATAACAGAGAGGCCATCATAATAATTGACTGTTAAAATACCACGTGTTAGACTGTGTCATGTACTGTGTACTCTATAAGTGATTTCAGTGCAGGCAATATATGACAAAAGAATAATAAATAAATAAATTGGTCAAGTACTAGGGTTAGGCCTAATTTATGTCTATTTATTTATATGAAATGTACTTAAAATGTTTTATTTGACCAATTGGACTCTCTCTTTTTCAAGAAACACATAACAATCCAAGAAGGAAGATCCTTTAGTGGACTAAAGAGATGCACCACATGCTGCAAGGAGTTCCTCTGCCCGTTCTGCAGTTCTGCTTTGTTTCACCCAACAAAGTTGGAATCCCATTTGGAGAGCCATTTCAAACACGCAGTTCTCTATGAAAGTAACATTTTCAAATGTTCTTTTGGGAAAAGCAATGTTATGATTAATTTAAATTGACCTCAATTCCTAGATCTGTGTATATTTCAATGAATATTTTTCTTTTGATAGACCATCATATATGGCCTGGCTGTGCTGCAGAATTTCTCTGTGGGATGTTGAGAAGGCCTTCTTCTCTGGTCCGGATTGTCATCACAGGTAAGAGTACAAAATGTTTTTTTTTTTTTTTTTACACAGTGTCCAATGTATCATTTTTTTAAGCATTAACAGTATTTCTGTTAACCCAGCAGTGATCATGTTCTCCATTTACTATTTCAGTGAAGTGGAAGAATTTAATAGAGTGAGAGATAAACAATTGAGAAAAGTGGGGAGAACATCCAATTGGTAGGTAGTGCTGCTGCATACAGATTGTGAATCTGTGCTTTAAATATTCAAAAGGTCAGGAAAAGTCATGTCAATAACATGTTATTTCTATTCAGATCTCTTGCATCTCACTCTTTTTTTTTTTTTTTTTCCTCAGTTCAGATGGGCTTTATTGACATGAAGTTTTATTTTCTTGAGAACCTTTGTTCCCACAGCATCAAAATAAAATGTTTCCAAATCTTTGAACAGTATGCAATAACAGTAATATGAACATTAACTGGTATGAAGGACTGATATAATTATTTTTGTATCATATATAATGTGTGTGCTCTGTGGTCACTAAGATCTTTTAAATATTGAACATGTTTAACTAAATGTTCCTTATTTCATTCACAGGAGTCAGTGAAGACATTGTCACTGAAGTTCTTTCTGTGTGGTTCATGTCACGAACAAATTTGTTTTTGTGTGTTCAACTGTTGTAATATATTATTTTATAAAATATACACAATCTTAAATATACCCCCAGAGTGATCCTTGTGTCTTCCCTCTGTACTTAAATGTGGTTGATCTGACTGAAAAGGCTATACCATGATTCCTTGTTTATTTTACTTGATGACTTATATTATGCTAGTTAGTCACAATAATTAATTAACATTCAGCTCTTGGCAACCAGGTTTAATTGCAAGAATGAAAGTAGTATTTGGGTATTATAAACCTTTTAAAAAATCGAATTAGTTAGAATTGGGTGGAAATACTGCCTTGGTGGCACTTTTTTTCGGTTATCCAATACTAGGGTCCTGGAAATGCGGTCCTGGCACTGCGGTTCTCCGATTCGGTAGGTGGCGCTGTCACAAAAAACTAGGGTCCTAGAACTGCGGTCCCGAAAGTGCAGCCTCCGGTATTGCAGACGGATAATATTGTGTAAGCTGGGAGTTTTCTGAAAGCTCCCACATGTACCACCTGATCGCTGTAGATTCATTTAGGCGTTGATAGCGGTGCCATAGAAACGCATAATTCCCAGTCAAAGGACGTGAACAGCTCCGAATATAACGTCACGTGTTGTCATCTCAAGATTGCGGTAAATACGAGGTCGCGTGAACGCAGCATATGATCAGTAATAACAAGGCCGCCGCCATGTTGATCGAAGTCAAATTTGAGCATAATAAGCTTTTTATTTGACAAAACCCATAGGCTATATATTTAGTTATATAAGTATATAGATACACTTTTAAATTTCAGTAGCGTAATCAAATTTTAATTCATTCGTTACAAGGCCGTTTTACACCAGGAAGCGTAAAATGTTAGTTTCAATTTCTTTCTCTAACAAACGCAGCAAAATGTAATAATTTACCTGCTTGAAGTGAAGGAGAAGTCCCGCAGAGAAACAAAAGACAAAGCAGAGCAAAACTCTTGGTCGCGACACCCGAGCCCATGATTAAAAATCTCTTGATTAGGCTTTCTAAATCTGCTGATGTTTACTGATGTCTGAACTCACCAACTTCCAACGACAGAAAATGGCGGATGAATCTCTTCCTCTTCTTCCTCTTCTTCTTCTTCTTCTTCTTTTGAGGTTTATTGGCGGTTGACAAACAACAAAATGATGTATTACCCCCACCACTGGTATGGAGTGTGGATTAAAATGACTTAATCCCTCCCTTTTTTATAATCTCTCCCACAAATTAGCCATTTTAAGATAGTGAAAAATAAAACTATAACATTAATTTCCCGAATTATTTTGTAAAATATCTCCTAGTATAAATTGCATTTTTATTTTTGCTAAATTTTGCATTAAAATCCTTCTTTCAGTCTCATATTTCTGACAGTATATCATAACATGTTCCACTGTTTCTTCTTGCCCACAAAATTCACACCTTCCTGTTTCATGTTTACCCATTTTATAAAGTGTACTGTTTAGTCTTGTATGTCCAAATCTCATCCTTGATATAATTATCTCCTCTCTTCTGTTTTTCCCTGCATACCTCATCTCTCCCACTTTTCTTTGAATTCTGTAAAACCATCAACCTTTCTTCTCCTTATCCCATTGTTATTGCCACCTTTCCTTCAACCCTTTCTTAATAATACTCTTGATTTCATTCTTACTTAGATTAACAATTAAATTAATGTCAATGTTTTTTATGGCTTCTTATGCTATGGCGGATGAATTTTTTAACCAATAAGAAAATGAAGAATGACAATTTCTTCTTCTTCTTTTTCCCTTTTTTTTTTGGCAGATCGCACCAATTTCGTGCATTACTGCCACGTACTGTGAACTAGATCCAGAGACTCAAACCACTACCCCAATTCCCATCCTCCCCTTCTCAATGAAACTATGCTACAGCCAGCGCTGCGTGTTCAGCTTCTCTGCCTAAAGAAAAAAAAAAAAAAATTTAATTCAAATCCTATTAATTAAATCTGTGTTCTCCAAATATTGAATTAACGCTGCTCTGTTATTACTTTTCTGTTCTGGGTTTAACAGGTATCGCAAACTGATTTCAATTTCCTCTTTCCTCTGAACCTCTTCTAATAACTTTTCTCTATCATCTTTATACTTTTCACAATACATGATAACATGTTCTACCGTTTCAATTTCTCCACACCATTCACACAGTCCTGTCGGATGCTTGGATATTAATTTCATTGTTTTATTAAGTCCTGTATGTCCTATTCTGAGTCTATATAAAATGTTTTCCTCTCTTCTACTTCCACCTGAGTACCTACTTTTCCCCACTTTTGGCTGTATTTCATACATATGTCTACCTTTATTTCCTGTTTCCCACATTTGTTGCCATCTTTGATTTATTTGCTTTTTAACTATAGCTTTAATTTCATATCTACTCTATGGTATTTCCATTTCTATTCTAGTGTTCTTTAAAGCTTGTTTTGCCAATTTATCTGCTACTTCGTTCCCTTTCACCCCCACATGAATATTACACTCACCCTTCTCTGCTGTAAAGTAAATAATTCTTGCAAAATTTCCTCAACTAGATCCTGTCTAGTGTCTGAGTGTTGTGCTTCAATGCACATAAGAGCAGAACTGGAGTCTGAACATACCAACATATCCTTTAATCCTGCCTCGCTTATCCATCTTAATGCCATCATTATTGCTATTAATTCCCCTGAAAAAACTGATAACTTCTTTGAGATCCTTACGTTTCTTGATATTTGCATTTTTGGAATGACAAATGCTACCCCAACTTGTTCATTATCTGGATTTTTTGATGCGTCTGTATATACTTGTGTTTTATGCCCATACTTTAACCACAGGTATTCCCTCACCTGGATTTCCTCGAATTCACTCTGCCCTTCTTTTTTTCTATGTTCCAGCATTCTTAAATCAACTGAAGGCTGTGGCAAAATCCACAAAGGGACTGCTGGTAAAGCCACTCTTGGAATAATACTTAACTCTTTAATATCCAATTCCTTTACTAAATCTCCAACTGTCCATCCAAAACTATTACACTCCTTTTCCCCATACTCCCAGCACTGCTCTAATACCCTTAAAGTGGGATGTGACTTGTCCTGCCCCCTAAGATTTACCCAATATACTGCAGTTAACCGTTGTCTTCTTAATCTGAGAGGCATGTCACCTACTTCTACTTGTAACGCTGATACTGGTGATGATGGATATGCCCCACAACAAATCCTTAATGCCTTTGCTTGAATTCATTCTAATTTATCTAGATGAGTTTTTGCTGCTGATCCATATGTGCTTCCATACTGATCTGATTAATGTTATGTAAATAGTTTTCAATGTCAACCTGTCTGCCCCCCAGCCTTGTCCAGCCACACATCTGATTATATTCAACACTCTTTTGCATTTCTCTACCATCTTCTCAATATGTCCTTTCCATGTGAGTCTGCTGTCTAACCATATTCCAAGAAATATTATTTTGGATACCCGTTCTACCGTTGTGCTATGTGATTGTATAACTTTAATTTGATTTCATCATCTGTTCTTTTATTAGTGAAAAATACTACCTGAGTCTTTTCCACTGAGAATTTAAACCCCCACTTAAATGACCATTCCTTCCAACTTCTTTTAATGCATTTTGCATTCTTCTCACAACATACTTTATATTCCCTCATCTGTACCACAGAGCTCCATCATCTGCAAATAAAGATCTGCAAATATTTTTATCCACCCTCGTAAACACATCATTTATCATGATAATAAGCAGTAATGGACTTATGACACTCCCCTGAGGAGTGCCATTCTCTATCATACCTTTTGATGATATGCACTCTCCCACTCTCAGAAATTCTTTAATCCAATTATACATTCTACCTCCTACCCCCATGTTTTCCAATTTCAACAATAACCCTTCTCTCCATACCATATCATACCTTTTCGATGTCAAAGAACACTGCTGCCACAATCTCTTTATTAATCAACACCTTTCTAATGTCTGACTCCAAGCATACTACTGGGTCCATCGTTCCTCGTCCCCTCCTAAATCCACTCTGATTTGGTGATAACTTCTTTCCTTTTTCCAAATAAAACATTAATCTGTTATCATTTTTTCCATTATTTTACATACATGGGAAGTAAGTGCTATTGGTCTATAGTTTGTTGGAATACTATGATCCTTCCCTGGCTTCCTTATGGGAATAACTATTGCCTCTTTCCAGCTCTTAGGTAATACCCCTTCAATCCATATCCTGTTTAAAAAATCCAGTACTACACCCAATGCCTTTTCACTTAGATGTTTTATCATGCTATAGCTCACTCCGTCTTGCCCAGGTGCAGATTCTTTCACTCTTTTTAATGTTTTCTTCAACCACTCTCCTTACCAGTGCTTCAGCCACTTTATACTTAACTAAATTTTGAAAAAGTTTCCTAAATGCTTTCCTTTTATTTCTTATCGCTTCATTGCAGTCTTCATTCCACCATGGAACCATTTTCGACTTCCTAATTCCTTTACCCTTTGGGATATATTTCTCTGCTGCCCCCTTAATTATTGCAATGATCCTATTGTTTGTTTCATCTATACAATTCATTTCTATTCTTTTCATCTTACTTAATTCCTCTTCACATTCTCTCATAAATTCCACCGAATTAGCCTTTTCATATATCCACCTCCCTGTAACTCCCTTCAGACTCTAAACCTGAAGTAATATTTACCCTCGTTCCACCCCCATCATTGAGACATACTAATTTCCTTACATCTGTTAATTCTTCGAATACCTCTCCATTTACATCCACTACTGTCTCACCCCAAAGAGTATTATGTGCATTAAAATCGCTGCACCAGATAACTCTCTCATCATCTTGTCCTTCAATTTTTTCCAATTCTTTAAATCCTAATCTCTTGCATGGTTTATAAAAATTTATTATAACATACTTCTTATGCATACCTTTATCTCTATCCCTTCTCACTGTCGAGTATCCTTTCAGAACAAAATCAAGTCCAGGTTTGATACCCCCCTTTAATGATATTTACAATAAGCAGCATTCCAGTCTAAAAGTTTGCTGCTTGCCTGTTACATTTTGCAAACTGCATGGACAACAGTAACTAAATTTTCATTAAGACCATTACAGGAAAGTTGACATAGTAAATTTGTTTGGGGTTTGTTTATGGGTTTAAGTTTTAAAATGCTTGGCTAACCATTCAGAACCCCTATCCACAGACTAGCAACATTCCAGCAACCACTGGAAATTATGTTATTGGAAAATTGCTTATTGGAGATCAACTTCATCGTATATGGCAGTTTTTGCAGTTTTATACTGTTCTAAAAATGTTCACAATGTTAAAGGTTATGTTAGAAATGTTAAATGTTTACAAATAAAACATAGTTAACATGTACCTATTTATCGGTGTATTCAGTTCTCATGAAGCAAATAACAAAACCCTTTCGAAAGGTAGCTACAATTAAATAGCAGGCATTAGTAGGTCTAATTGTCAGAAACAAAACCATGCACTTGAGTGGCTGTACAATCAATGAACCCATATATCAAAGTTTTTTTTTTTAAACAGTCAGTTCTCACAGTGGAAACAGTTGTAATAGCCTACTGCTTTTTTTTGTCTCATAAAGTTAGGCGACATTACAACTGAAACTGTTTTATAAGCTAGAATAAATGGATTCATGTGGAATAATGGTATTCATGTGGGATCCAATTATTCTAACTTATAAAGACATCCTCTGATCCGTTTGATACCATGAAAAATGATTGTAATAGTCACTGCATTGTATTATGTGAAATATATAAAATAAGGAATAAACTAAGGTAAAAAAAAAAAAAAAAACAAAACAATTACATTAAAAATATTTTACAGAATAAGACATTCAAGAGTATTATATAGTTTTATAGAATATTCAAGATAGCAATAATAATAATATTGTCCCTTTAAAGGGCAATTAAACTAACATTTTATACCTTAAACCTAAACTTGTACAGGGATAAACAGGAAAATAATGATTCAGTGATGCCAATAGAGTTCACTTGCTGTAAAGCAGCTCTAAAAAGAAAATAGTGACCAGCTGAGGTCAGTTTATCAATACTTTTCAAAAAGTCTATAAATACTTTTGATCCTTATGTAAAAAAAAACAAAAAACTATTTATTAAAGATACAAATATCAGTATGAAAAGTATTGAATGCGCTCCCCAAAACAAAATAATATTCTGAGTGTTTTACTTTTGATTTCATGTCTCTAGTTCAAACAATCATTGAGTTTTTAATAGATTAAGGATTACTGAGTCTGTATAAACGTGTTCTCAAGCTTTGTACTGTATAAAGAATAATATTCTGAGTGTTTTACAGGTGGTTTGAGGCTCCTTCTAGGTCAAACGGTCATTGAGTTTATGCATACCTGGGTATGTCACATAACCTGCTTTCTGGAATACCTGAAAGAGCTGAAGCTCACCTGAGTAAACAGTATTGAATGCTAGTGCTTTAAATGACCACATGATGTAGGCAATTAGAAATAAAAACAGGTACATGTTGTGTGTGGAGTTTTGCAGTGACAGTTCAACAAATCAGACTGTCAAAACAGGGGAACAGGGTTGAGGGAAATGGTTGTGCTTTTTGATAAATGGTGTTATGGTTTTGAAATTTTAGTTCAAAAGCCTGGTTATACCATTAGGGGAAGGTGTAGGGAGTTTTTATTCTCCCAATATAGCAGCATCCATTTAATAATTTTAATAAATATAACCAGTTACACTCTATGATATTATTTCATCCTGTTAAAGGGTACCTATTTTGCCCCTTTTTAAGAGATGTAAAATAAGTCTCTGATGTCCCCAGAGTGTGTATGTGAAGTTTTAGCTCAAAATACCCCACAGATAATTTTTTTTAACATGTTAAAATTGCCACTTTTTGGGGTTGAACAAAAATGCTCAGTTTTAGTGTGTGTCCCTTTAAATGCAAATTAGCTGTTGCTCTCGGCCTAAGAGGGCGGAGCTTTAAGAGCTGATGTTCCCAGCTCTGGTGTTACAATACAGGTGCTGGTCATATAATTAGAATATCATCAAAAAGTTGATTTATTTCACTAATTTCATTCAAAAAGTGAAACTTGTATATTATATTCATTCATTACACACAGACTGATATATTTCAAATGCTTATTTCTTTTAATTTTGATGATTATAACTGACAACTAAGAAAAATCCCAAATTCAGTATCTCAGAAAATTAGAATATTATGAAAAGGTTCAATATTGAAGACACCTGGTGCCACACTCTAATCAGCTAATTAACTTAAAACACCTGCAAAGGCCTTTAAATGGTCTCTCAGTCTAGTTCTGTAGGCTACACAATCATGGGGAAGACTGCTGACTTCACAGTTGTCCAAAAGACGACCATTGACACCTTGCACAAGGAGGGCAAGACACAAAAGGTCATTGCAACAGAGGCTGGCTGTTCACAGAGCTCTGTGTCCAAGCACATTAATAGAGAGGCGAAGGGAAGGAAAAGATGTGGTAGAAAAAAGTGTACAAGCAATAGGGATAACTGCACCCTGGAGAGGATTGTGAAACAAAACCCATTCAAAAATGTGGGGGAGATTCACAAAGAGTGGACTGCAGCTGGAGTCAGTGCTTCAAGAACCACTACGCACAGACAAATGCAAGACATGGGATTCAGCTGTCGCATTCCTTGTGTCAAGCCACTCTTGAACAACAGACAGCGTCAGAAGCATCTCGCCTGGGCTAAAGACAAAAAGGACTGGACTGCTGCTGAGTGGTCCAAAGTTATGTTCTCTGATGAAAGTAAATTTTGCATTTCCTTTGGAAATCAGGGTCCCAGAGTCTGGAGGAAGAGAGGAGAGGCACACAATCCATGTTGCTTGAGGTCCAGTGTAAAGTTTCCACAGTCAGTGATGGTTTGGGGTGCCATGTCATCTGCTGGTGTTGGTCCACTGTGTTTTCTGAGGTCCAAGGTCAACGCAGCCGTATACCAGGAAGTTTTAGAGCACTTCATGCTTCCTGCTGCTGACCAACTTTATGGAGATGCAGATTTCATTTTCCAACAGGACTTGGCACCTGCACACAGTGCCAAAGCTACCAGTACCTGGTTTAAGGACCATGGTATCCCTGTTCTTAATCGGCCAGCAAACTCACCTGACCTTAACCCCATAGAAAATCTATGGGGTATTGTGAAGAGGAAGATGCGATATGCCAGACCCAACAATGCAGAAGAGCTGAAGGCCACTATCAGAGCAACCTGGGCTCTTATAACACCTGAGCAGTGCCACAGACTGATCGAATCCATGCCACGCCGCATTGCTGCAGTAATTCAGGCAAAAGGAGCCCCAACTAAGTATTGAGTGCTGTACATGCTCATACTTTTCATGTTCATACTTTTCAGTTGGCCAAGATTTCTAAAAATCCTTTCTTTGTATTGGTCTTAAGTAATATTCTAATTTTCTGAGATACTGAATTTGCGATTTTCCTTAGTTGTCAGTTATAATCATCAAAATTAAAAGAAATAAACATTTGAAATATATCAGTCTGTGCGTAATGAATGAATATAATATACAAGTTTCACTTTTTGAATGGAATTAGTGAAATAAATCAACTTTTTGATTATATTCTAATTATATGACCAGCACCTGTACATTCGGTTCCTGAAATATTCTGTTCCACTGGGTGGCGCTTATGCGAATATTCATGATATCCTCCTATTGTGGGCGTATCCTTGCGCGCAGACAAATGGAACTGAAAATATTAGTACATGCTCCTCAAATCGCAACTGTTTAAAGGAACACTCCACTTTTTTTGAAAATAGGATCATTTTCCAACTCCCCTAGAGTTAAACAGTTGAGTTTTACCATTTTCGAATCCATTTAGCCGATCTCCAGGTCTGGCGGTATGAGAGTATAGTTTGAGCCTATTTTCACAAAAAGTGGAGTGTTCCTTTAATGGATTATTCTGAAAAGGTAATAAAAGATTCAATGTTAGGCAACAGTTCACATGTTCAAAATAATGCATAGTTTGTGTAATATGATAAATTGTCTGATTTTTTTGATGAATCATCTGTTTTGCCTGATTGATTATAGCCATTAAGATAAACAGTTAACGTAAGGATACAGCAGAGCAAATATGAGTGAATAACCTTGTTTTACACTGTGTTTTCTGTTTATTTTTATTTATTTATTTATTTTATTTTTTTTGAGGCTTTAAAATGTATTTGAATAGTTTGATTAGTCTGCTTCCTTCATTGTCATTCTGTGACTACAGTACTGCATAGTGTTGACAAATTGAAATAAACCTCTACAAATACAGGTGCTGGTCATATAATTAGAATATCATCAAAAAGTTGATTTATTTCACTAATTCCATTCAAAAAGTGAAACTTGTATATTATATTCATTCATTACACACAGACTGATATATTTCAAATGTTTATTTCTTTTAATTTGATGATTATAACTGACAACTAAGGAAAATCCCAAATTCAGTATCTCAGAAAATTAGAATATTGTGAAAAGGTTCAATATTGAAGACACCTGGTGCCACACTCTAATCAGCTAATTAACTCAAAACACCTGCAAAGGCCTTTAAATGGTCTCTCAGTCTAGTTCTGTAGGCTACACAATCATGGGGAAGACTGCTGACTTGACAGTTGTCCAAAAGACGACCATTGACACCTTGCACAAGGAGGGCAAGACACAAAAGGTCATTGCAAAAGAGGCTGGCTGTTCACAGAGCTCTGTGTCAGAGCACATTAATAGAGAGGCGAAGGGAAGGAAAAGATGTGGTAGAAAAAAGTGTACAAGCAATAGGGATAACTGCACCCTGGAGAGGATTGTAAAAACCCATTCAAAAATGTGGGGGAAATTCACAAAGAGTGGACTGCAGCTGGAGTCAGTGCTTCAAGAACCACTACGCACAGACGTATGCAAGACATGGGTTTCAGCTGTCGCATTCCTTGTGTCAAGCCACTCTTGAACAACAGACAGCGTCAGAAGCGTCTCGCCTGGGCTAAAGACAAAAAGGACTGGACTGCTGCTGAGTGGTCCAAAGTTATGTTCTCTGATGAAAGTAAATTTTGCATTTCCTTTGGAAATCAGGGTCCCTAGAGTCTGGAGGAAGAGAGGAGAGGCACACAATCCACGTTGCTTGAGGTCCAGTGTAAAGTTTCCACAGTCAGTGATGGTTTGGGGTGCCTTGTCATCTGCTGGTGTTGGTCCACTGTGTTTTCTGATGTCCAAGGTCAATGCAGCCGTATACTAGGAAGTTTTAGAGCACTTCATGCTTCCTGCTGCTGACCAACTTTATGGAGATGCAGATTTCATTTTCCAACAGGACTTGGCACCTGCACACAGTGCCAAAGCTACCAGTACCTGGTTTAAGGACCATGGTATCCCTGTTCTTAATTGGCCAGCAAGCTCACCTGACCTTAACCCCATAGAAAATCTATGGGGTATTGTGAAGAGGAAGATGCGATATGCCAGACCCAACAATGCAGAAGAGCTGAAGGCCACTATCAGAGCAACCTGGGCTCTTATAACACCTGAGCAGTGCCACAGACTGATCGACTCCATGCCACACCGCATTGCTGCAGTAATTCAGGCAAAAGGAGCCCCAACTAAGTATTGAGTGCTGTACATGCTCATACTTTTCATGTTCATACTTTTCAGTTGGCCAAGATTTCTAAAAATCCTTTCTTTGTATTGGTAATATTCTAATTTTCTGAGATACTGAATTTGGGATTTTCCTTAGTTGTCAGTTATAATCATCAAAATTAAAAGAAATAAACATTTGAAATATGTCAGTCTGTGTGTAATGAATGAATATAATATACAAGTTTCACTTTTTGAATGGAATTAGTGAAATCAACTTTTTGATGATATTCTAATTATATGACCAGCACCTGTATCTGTGGCCTAATAAGTATATAAGCTATAGCCTGGTGTGAATATTCTGTGTCATCCTTAATTTTTTGATTATTTTGATATATTCCGTGTTTTCCAGCATCCACAGTAAAGTTCAACCTTAATGTTATGAAGCAATGAGAATACTTTTTGTGCACAAAAACAAAACAAAAATAACGACTTTATTTATTCAACAAATTCGTCTGTCATACTACAACGATATTTTCATTGCAGAGCTTCAGTGTTTACGTCTGAAAGGCGGCTCAGTATTGGCCGGCTCTGGTCACGTGAGCAGCACAACGAATACGTGTGATGCTAAGGCACATAGACATAGTAGGCTCGTTTGAGATGAGCAAAATCTGCGCAGAACTGATCACCGGTGATCACCGCAAGATGCATGCCGGAGGGTGGGCCGCCTTGCTGGCGGGGTGGACGTGTCGGATTCTGCAGTGGAGCGCAGTTGCTCTCCACCGACTGCGCTGACCAAAAGCATGATGGGAAACGACTTGTCTTCCGGTTTGAAAAGCAAAGTCGGAGCAACGTCACAAAATCTGACGTCATCTTGTACGGCAAGATCCGGAGTGCTGATTGGCTCCAGTATGGGCTGGTCGAACATGCTGACGTCAACAGTTTCAAGCGGTTTTCTGCATTTATTCATGACGAAAAGCTCTTTCAATCCAATCACTGCACTGTTATGCATAAGATTGTAATAGGCCCTTTTCACAATGACGTCAGTTAACTTCCGCCTATCCGCAAAGCAGTGGATCTGTTATTTTGTCTTACCTTCGTGCTGGCGACGTCAAAATCTGTTAGCCTATTTGGAATAACAAGAATATTGTCTTTAAAAACAAATCTTTATTTTTAGAAATTGGTAGGCTATGATAACGGTATTGTTTCTTGTGAGATATATTCATGAGTAATGGACACCTGAAAGTAGCACATCCACATTTAATACTCTGAAGAATAAATGGTGGGAAGATTTTAGATCATTTTACATCATACCAGTTTAAACTGAACTGGTGCAATATATTAAGATTTTATCATTTGTAAGAAGTGTATTGAAAATACAAAACGGAAGTATGTGTTCATTTAATGTTATTCCCTGGAGAAATAATTTTATTTAATTCACTTAATGCTGCTATAACAATGAATACTGTTGTAAATCATCTGTATATTTTTGTATGCGACAGTCTTGTTCTGCAATAAAGAGATGAATGATGACGATGTTTTTATACTAATAAAAATACACAGGAGTCAGTTTTTACAACATTAACAGTCTTCATGTAGAAATAGTATTATATTAAACACAGTTTTTATTATGCATGTCATATTTATCGAAATAAAACTGAAAAAATAGACTTTTTGATATTTAAAAAAATAAGCTTATGTTGATCTTCATTGTACATACAGGCACTGAAATACGTAGTACATTAAACATTGAATGAAAAGTTTTTTCTGCACGTAAATGTCGGAAACGTGCGTTTATTTCACAAATACTGACAAATACATATAAACAGCTTCATCTGCAATAAAGACAAAGTTTGCACGTTACTACGGGCAGTAGAAAGTGTACGACTTCAGTGCTCCGTATTCAACTCCTCCTTCGACTTCAAGCAGCAAATCTCGCCGATCTAAGTTCGTTTGAGATCTGCCAAACACCTCGCCTTGAATGGACTAATATAAGATAGCTCGAAAACTTCCGGTGATATGTAATTTGCTGGTGTGTTGAGCATCAGTAGTGTAATACTTATTTTATAATCAGAATATAGTCACTTAAATAGTCAGGCATAGCATTAATTTAGTTATTCAAACGTAAGACGACATAAAGAAATAAAAAAATAAAGACGTACCTCCGTGTTCCTCCTCGGCTAAACTTTACTTTCGTGTGAAAAAAAGCGTCAAAAATTAAATATTTATAGTGCACTTTAGAATAAATGTAATAAAATGTGTGTTTTTACAAGTGTGCCGAAATCATGATCTTGAATAAATGCACTGACTGACAGCTGCTGTGATTACAAAGGGAAAGCACGGTGCTCGCTTTCTATAATCACAAGAAAAGTTGTTTTTCATAAGATTTTGTGAGCACTTCATACTTCACATTGACAAAATTTAAACCTAGTTATTTTATAAAGTTTAATATTTAGTCAAAAACGAAGCTGATTGAAAAAAACGACTAGAGGAAATGGCTGCTATATGCGCAAATAAATGCTACTCTGCCACCACCTGCTGGTTATAGTGGTAATTATTGTCTTTTTTTATTTTTAAATAAGTGTTTTCTATCAAATGTTGAATTTCCTACATTTTGAAATGTTCGGTTTTACAATGGGGACAATCTCAGAAGGATGAACGAATAATGTTTGTGGTCACCACATTAAAAATAACATTTAAAGTGCTGAGGGGAAAAATGAGTGTGCGTGTCTAATTACAGACACTGCGTTTTTAAACGGTCCCAATAGCTTCGTCTTTAACGCAATCAATAAAACTGGTTTATTGGCAAATTAGGTAAATGTGATAACTGCATTAAAATATGAATACAACATTAAAAAGTCAACCACTGATGGTTTTGTGTCGATGTACAGCGACTACAGAATGAACAGCTAACAGTTCACCGGAAATGCCCGAGCAGCCTTAACGACAACCAGGAAGTAACCGTGCATATAGCCCATTTCAACGGCTCTGGCCCATTTACACGAAATTAGGCGACTACAGTCATCCTCTAACCACATTTGTGGCATATGTACAACTGTTGGGTGCACTTCATTCGAGCGGCTCTAGTATTATGCTGACGGAAGTGAGGATGCACTGCTTCGAGTCCAAACGGAAGCTGTGTGACGTCATGTGAAAAGGGTCTATTGAGGTATTATGCACGAGGAAGTATCACTTCTCTTGCTATTGTCTCTATTGTTGTCATTCAGAGACATGGGTCGTAGGTGCTCGTTTCCTCAGTGCTACAACACAAAACTGTGTTTTCCTGCGACGCGACCAGAGTTGAAGTTTTGGTACAGGCGGTTTGTTTTGCTGTTGTCCGCCAGCACAAATGGAAAATATGTTCGCATGAGATCGCATTACAGCGGAGAATCCAAATGTTACAAAAGTGCTGTTCATTCACCTCGATTCGGACACACGAGCCGTGTGTTTCCCTCAGCACAGCACAGAGTGTTGTTTGTATTTTGCCCGCGATGCGGTCAGAACTGGAGTTTGAATACGAACACATGAAACATAAGATTGTTATGATATACACGCGGAACGCGCATAAGATCGGTTTCAGCGCGGAGCTCCGCGATGAGTATAACAACACTCGCCACGTGTATCATAGATCATATACAGAATAAAGTATGTGTGTTTAAAGTTTTTATAGACGTATTTCACACACTCTCCTGCACCAAACATGAACCAGACGGTGTATGCATACATATTTCATCAAGTATTTTTCAAATGAAATATATGTGCAAACTGGACACTGATTCAGTGGTGAATCTGAAAGCGATGACACGATTATTGACACAAAAGACTGATTTAGATCGAAAATTCAAAGAAGAATGGACAAAAAAGTAACCATGTCTTTATTCTTTCTGTGTTAAACTATGCGTTGTTTATCATGAGACTGTAGTGCTCATAATGAAAGTATTATTAGCCCATTTAAATATTCTTGCACATTTCTCTCTTGTGCTTGGGAGTTTGTTGTCATTTTTCTCCGTGCTTATATATTAATATTCATCATTCTGTATAATGAGTGTGTTGTAGGTCTGAGTTTCATTGGTTGTTCTCTCCCCTCTTCCACCCCTCTTCACTCCCACTTTTCCAGAGCTTTACACGCCCATTTTTACAGTTTTCCAGCTCAGAGGTGTGAACGACCAGGCTAAAACATGACCCTTTAATGATTGGTTTAACAACCGGGATGTATTGATCTCTTTTAAAATGTTTGATTTAAGTATTTCTTCATTTTATGAAACTTTTTTCAAAACTTTATTTGAACATTTCGTATATGTTATTAGATAGTTGTCAGTCATGTTGTCATTTGAAATCAGGACATCATTGATAATGTTATGCTTTTAGTGTTTTATACAAATAACAAGACATACTTTTATTTGTTGTTTGTTGATTTTAAATGTAAAGCACATTTTAACAATATCGTGATAATATTGATAACCGTGATAATTTTGGTCACTATAATCGTGATAATACATTTTCATACAGTTTCATCTCTATTGTGAAGATACACGTAAATCTGACACCTTTTAATGATAAACCAGGTTAGTAAAATTTGTGAACAGTGCAGAGATGGATGGATAGGTATAGACATTGAACTGTCAGATAGACAGACAGACAGACAGATAGATAGATAGATAGATAGATAGATAGACAGACAATTTTACAGACAGAGATAGAGACAGTAGATAGACTGTCACATAGATAGATTAGAAATATTAGAATATTGAGGCTAAATGGCATAGAAATATTATATAGAATGGTGGTTTACATGAGTCTATATAAATATAAAACAATAATCAATTTCCAATAAAAGCAATGTAAACATGTCAAAAAACCACTGTGAAGATCTAAACATGACACTTTCTGATAAAATTACTGCTATTTAGTTACACAAAATAGAACATAATGTAAGAATATAAATACAATAGTTGATAAAAAAATATTTTTAATAAAATCAATGTAAACCTTTAAAATGAACGTTGTGAAGGTGTAAACCCTGTAATAGTGTATTATGACACTTTTTTAAACAAATGATCTCTGTTTAGTTACAATGAAACATATTAAGACTAGAAATATAAATATACAATAATCCAAAATATATATATTTTCAATAAAAGTAACGTAAACCTTGTAAATAAACACTGTTGGGCTTCAAAAGGAGCATTGCTAAGTTTACTGCAGTGAGTCTACAACTGAGGTAAAATGTTCATAACTGGTGTAAACTCTGTTGTCTAGTCCTTTTGAGGTAGACATCATTTTGACAGGGCAGAAGCTCTTCTTTTTGAACTTTTTGTGTCCCTGAGTTGGCTGGTTGCACAGTGTACAAATGGGCAAGTTTTGTACACGTGATTGTTTGGCTCCAATATTTGTAAGGTTGCCTGAGAGTTTTCTTTTATACAGTGTAGTCCTGGACCAGGCTGAAAGGGTGTCAGCACTCTGTGATGTGTCAATGATGTGTGATGTGCTGGCAGACATTGCCACTGGTGTTGTGCTGGTGGAAGTACCTGGGGTCATTTGTGAGGTAGATGGTGGAGGTTTGGTGATAGAAGTGACCATTGTGTTCCTCCTTGCAGTAACACCAGGTTCTCTCACTGGCAGTGAGTGGTAGGTGGGGCATCAGTGCAGACTTATTCTGTTGTAACTGTAACAGAGCCTTTGGAACAGGCATCAAAGTGTCTGTTCTTTCTTTTAAAATCTTGGTCCCTGTTTTGCTTGGAATATGTTCATACTCCATCTGCAGGTAGTCAGTTGGAGGGAGGACCGAAGGCTGGCACGGTGCTGGAGGCAGCTCTTTTGAAGAGACTGATGTGGTCTGCCTGCTTTTGTGCATGGTCCGCAGCACAGGACCTCTGTCAGCATGCAATACCCAGCTAGGCACATCACAAATGTGACGAACCTGCAATATCAAAAAAACAGCAGTGCATTGTTTTATTTCATCTGTAGGTGTATTTGCATAATAACAAATCATTTCATTGTTGTGTTCCAGCTTTAATATTAAAGGGTTAGTTCATCAAAAATATCTTCATTTGTGTTCTGAAGGTGAAGGAAGGTCTTACTGGTGTGGAACGGCATGAGGGTGAGTAATAAATGACAGAATTTTCATTTCAGTCAGGACCACTTAAGTCAAAAAATGACCAGAGACAAACTTTTTAGTCAATTTTTTATTGGCATATTTTGCTGAAGTTACATTTGGCGGTATGGCTCTGTTTTAAATTCCCTGTCCTTTTCATGAGCTCCATGAAAGATAAGACCGGGAACAGCAGCAGCTTCTGGGGACAACCTCCCATTTTTTAACTGGGAGAGCAGCACAAAATCCCCCTATTGAGAACAGAGCATGCATCAATGACAACAGAATGACACTGATTAAGTTAAACACAAGTTTAGGCAAGGCAAGGCAATTTTATTTGTATAGCACATTTCATACACAATGGTAATTCAAAGTGCTTTACATAAAGAAGAACCAAATACATAATAATAAAAATGGAACGCATAAGAAATAGAAATAACAGTAAAAACAGATAATTCCGCTATCTGGATGGAAGAGTTAGGAAGTTTCAGGGAGTTTTTTGTTGTCCGTCAGAGCGGATCTAAACGGATCTATCCATCAGAGCGGATCTAAATGGATCTTCCTCACGCTGGAGGGATAACTTAACTTTTTTGTCCATCAGAGCGGATCTAAACGGATTTATCCATCAGAGCGGATCTAAATGGATCTTCCTTACGTAGAGGGATAACTATTTATATTTGTCAGATAGCTGTGCGTTTAAACAGTACCCTTACAGACAAATCTTCCTGGACTAACTCTGTCAGAGCTCCATCCAGGGATAACACATGCTTACTTCCTAATTCTCCCAGCTCTTTCAACCAGACAGCAAGATTTAAAATGCATTAAAAGTCAGAAATAAAAAGATGATACATGAAAGATATATCAGCAAATGCATAGATAAAAAGATATGTTTTGAGTCTGGATTTGAATGTGGCTACTGTTGGAGCACATCTGATCTCTTCTGGAAGCTGGTTCCAGCTGTGGCTGGCGTAACAGCTAATAGCAGACTCTCTTTGCTTTGAGTGAACCCTTGGTATTTCTAAGTGACTTGATCCTGATGATCTGAGTGATCTGTTAGGTTTATATTCTATGAGCATATCTGCAATGTATTGAGGTCCTAGGCCATTGAGTGATTTATAAACAAGTAACTGTACTTTAAAAACAATTCTAAATGCAACTGGAAGCCAGTGCAAGGACCTGAGGACTGGTGTGATGTGTACGTATTTTCTGGTTCTGCTCAGAATCTTGGCAGCAGCATTCTGTACGAGCTGCAGCTGTCTTATGTTTTTTTTTTGGGAAGGCCAGTGAGGAGTCCATTACAATAATCCACCCTGCTGGTGATGAAAGCATGAACAAGTTTCTCTAAGTCTTGACTGGAGACAAAGCATCTAATTCTTGCAATATTTTTGAGATGATAATATGCTGATTTAGTTAACTGTCCAGTATAACTGTCTTTACATGGCTACTGAAACTCAGGTCTGACTCCAAAATCACACCAAGATTCCTGACTTGATTTTTAGTTGTTTGACTCCTAGAGTGAAGGTATGAGTTCACTTTGAGAACTTCATCTTTGTTTCCAAACACAATGACTTCAGTTTTGTCTTTGTTAAACTGAAGGAAGTTTAGGCACATCCAATTTTTTATTTCATCAATGCATTGGCACAGGGAGCCAGTGGGGTAAATCTGGGTGTCATCTGCATAGCTGTGATATGCAGTTTGGTTCTTTCTCATTATTTGGCTCAGTGGCAGCATATATAGGTTGAACAGGAGGGGTGCAAGTATTGAACCTTGAGGGACACCGCATGTCAAGTAATACCAGCACTGATAATTTTACTGTATCGGTGTTTAGGCAAATATCATTTATTATCTTTATGAGTGCTGTCTCTGTGCTGTGATGCGGTCGGAAACCAGATTGAAAGTTGTCAAAGTATCCATTCAAGCTTAAGAATTTGTTCAGCTGATTGAAAACAACTTTTTCAATGATCTTACCTATGAAAGGAAGATTTGAGATTGGTCTGTAGTTGCTCAATATGGTGTTATCCAGATTGCTCTTTTTCAGGAGGGGCTTAACAACTGCAGTTTTCAGGGATTTTGGAAAAGTCCCAGAAAGAAGTGAGGCGTTTACCACTTCTAGCAGATCTGCTTCTAAACAGTTAAACACGCTTTTCAAAAAAGATGTGGGAAGTGTGTCAAGGGCGCAGGTTGATGTTTTGAAGGTGCTGTACTGTTTCTTCCAAAATTTTACCATCAATTGCTTCGAAATCAGACATAATAGCTACTCTCTGAGGTTGTGATCTGATCTGTTTTACCCCAGTGCAGCTCAAGGATGTGCTGATCGTCTTTCTGATATTAATGATTTTCTCAGAGAAGAAGGAAGCAAACTCACAGCATTTGCTGTCTGAGAGCATTTCACTGGGAATCTGACTTGGGGGGTTTGTTAGTCTCTCTACAGTAGTAAAAAGAGTATGGGTGTTGTTTAAGTTTCTGTTTATAATATTTGAGAAGAAGGTCTGTCTAGCTTTGCTTAGTTCCACATTGAAAGCATGAAGGATATCTTTATAGATGTTATAGTGGATTTCAAGTTTTGTCTTTTGCCACATGTGCTCAGCTTTTCTGCATTGTCTTTTCATATTTTGCACTGCAGTTGAGTTTCTCCAATGTGCTTTTTGTCTGCCACTCTTCTTCCTGACTTTCACAGGAGCAATGTTGTCAATAACATTCTTTACTTTTGAGTTAAAAGAATCAAGGAGAGAATCAACAGAGTCTGCAGATATGCTTGGTGTTAAAGATATAGCCTTCATAAACAGTACACTAGTATTCTCATCGCTTTTTGACAGAGATAGATCTAGCTTCAACAGTGGGAGAGATCAATATATCAAAGAAAATACAGAAATGATCAGATAACGCTACATCCTTAATGACAATAGATAAAATGTTTAGACCCTTACTGATAATTAAATCTAGAGTGTGTCCAAGATTGTGTGTGGGTCCATGTACATGCTGAGTCAGGTCAAAAGTATTCAAAACAGTTATGATTTCTTTTGCCATATTGAATTCTGCATTATCTATGTGGATGTTAAAGTCCCCAGTAATAGCAAAACAGTCAAACTCTGAGGAAATTGCTGATAACAGTTCTGTAAAGTCCTCAACAATGGCTGGAGAGTATTTTGGAGGCCTGTAAAATACTATAAGTAGAATGCGAGGAGCACCTTTTAACACAATACCCAAATATTCGAAAGACAAGTAATCACCAAATGACATGTGCTTGCATTGATAGACATCTTTAAATAGAGCAGCTATACCTCCACCTCTCCTAAGAGCTCTGCAGACACTCATAAAAGTAAAGTTAGGAGGGGCTGTTTCATTGAGGATTGTTGCACTGCAGCTGTCTTCTAGCCATGTTTCATTTAGAAGCATAAAATCTAGGTTGTTTGTGGTTATTAAGTCGTTGACTAGAAGTGATTTATTTTTAAGTGAGCAGATGTTTAAAAGTGCCAACTTAACAGTCTTACTTTCTGTCTCTACAGTAATCTTAGTTTGACGTGTAATAGGCAGCAGATTAAATGGGTTTGCCAAACGGTTTGAGAAGGCCTTAGGCTTTCTATCACATAAAAAAACAGAAATAGAGAAAGCAACAGGCACACTGGGTTCCCGCTTGTTCTGTAAACATTTGACAAAGTCACTGTTATCATAGCGGGGACCCGACACATATCACTGAGAGCTGTTATCAGTTGTTTTTGGTTCACCTAGAACAGATGGAGGAGAATGTGGGCCCTGGCGTTGTGGCAGAGGCCGAAGAGCTCTCACAGGAGGAGGGGGGAGGCCGAGCTGGGCCCACAGGCTTTGGTGGTTGCGGGACTCGCCGCTTTTTTGTTGATATCTGGGGGCTCGCAGCAAAAGAGTGGGAGAGTTTGGTTCCAGCATACACCAGTTCCTCCATTTTCTCTGAGAAACACAGAAGAGGGGATGCTGGAGAGAGGGATAATGTGTCTGGTGAGAGTGGCTGTTGCTCTGGTGCTACCGGAGGCTGTAATATGTTGTCCTGGCTTCCCTGGCTGTTTTCCCAAAAGTCGTCCTTGGGTGCTGAATCTTGGAGCAGTTCTAACACGTCACTGTCTATTGGTGAGCTCTGTGGGCAGGGCTCAGTCGGGATTGTGTCTGTGAGCAGTGGTTGTTGTGGCTGCGTGGTGTTATCATTGTCCTTGTGTCCGGGTGCTGAAATGAAGTCTTGTGGTCAGTTGTACTCTGTCCAGGTGTGTTTGTGCCATTCAGATTGAGTGGATTTGCACACACTGCTGAAGGATGATGGAGGGAGAAGTAGATATTGTCCTTTAGCACTCTTGAGCCCAGTTTGTTTGGGTGCAGGCCATCATGTGTGAACATTTGTCTCTGACTCCAGAAATGATTGAAATTGTCAATGAAGTTCAGTCCCTTTATGTTGCAGGTTTTTTGCAGCCACGTGTTAAGCCCAAGCAACCATGAAAATCTATTTGTTCCTCTTGCTGGGAGTGGTCCACTGATGAACGACTGAACTTTTAGTCTTCTAAGCATTTCAAAAAGTTCATTGAAATCCCTTTTAAGGACTTCTGACTGCTCTTTCCGAATATCATTCTTCCCCACATGAATGATTAGTTGATTTGCAGTCTTATATTTCATCAGAATGTTCTTAAGTTCCCTGTTTACATCAGAAACTGTTGCTTGTGGAAGGCAGCTTGTAGTTGTATCCCTGCTGCTAATGTTTCTGATTATGGAGTCACCCACTATCAGAGTCGGCTGCACTATGAGCTGAGTGCCGCTGTCTGCTCGACCTTGAGTGGCAGTTAGCATCGGTGTTAACTGCTGGCTGATTTGATCTGTTTGGGGATTCCTCACCCACATTCATCAAGTCTGGAGATTCCTCATCCACATTTATTAACACTTCAAATCTTTTCTCCAGATGTATTGGCGGTGGTAGGGAACCAGTGTTTGGGGTAGAGGATGCTACTGCAGCAATATGTGATACTCGTGACAATCTGATGTCTCGAGTGCCTTTGGGTCTCGCTTCCTGTTTGTGCCATCGATTAGTATGTTGATCAGTTACGGCACTCAGTACGGCCTGTTTAGGAGCATTAGATTCATGGGACTCACCGGCTGTGTGCTGAGGACGTCCATGACGTAGCTCTGTTGTGTGTTCCTTCTGGTTTGGCAGTCCCGCAAGTAACTTTGTTTCAAGAACTGCAATCCTTTGTAGAAGTCTGTGGCAGTTTGTGCAGCAGGTAGATTCTTCAACCAGAAGAGGCATATTATTTCTAATCCTTTTGAATGTAGGCAGCTGTGTTTTCCCTTCTCTGGAATGTAAGCTGATGGCTGCTGTCAGTGGGAGGCTGGTCGGATAAAAATTCCCCTTTTTTTTGTAGCAGCGTGCAGCGGAAGCAGCCAAGCAAACAGAGAGACGGAAGCTGCGTTTAAGTAATGCGCCTTATTTGAGAGTTGCCAATTAAGCCCATAGAAATCAGGTCAGCTGATATGGGTGGGGTGGGAATTTGCGAATCAGCTGATAGCAGAGCTTGACTACGAGGCCTGCCTGGACTAATGCAGAATGCTTGATTTTTGGGTGAACTAACCCTTTAACTAATCTAATTATAAATCATGTAATACCCTGGTGTGGTAGCCAGATTTGTAGAGGTAAACATCCTTTTCTTGACACACACATTCTTCACCTCGAGGACACTTCAGTGAGTATTTCCACAATTCAACGGGCCGGCACACAAACACGCGACTCTGAAAGAAGAGATGTGGAGTTGGCACTTTCCCACTGATATATCCCAGAGGTTCTGGTGGGTAAAACCAGAACCGGTCTGATTTAATTACTCACCACCTCTTCAATACACCAGCGTTATCGTGGTACACCTGAATGGGGCCAAAGAGTCCTCGCTCTGTGTCATCCTTCACCTACGAGAGGTCAGCCGGTGAAAATCCATTGGGATTTTCCCAAAGTCGAACCCAACCCTGAAACATGTCAATGCAGAACACATAATTACACAACTTTACGTACATAATAATTGTGTAAATATACAAATATGCATTACTCACTGGGGAGTCGCTCTGCAGAGGGTACATGACTTATGGATGAGGACATCTTTGATGGTGTGGATGAAGACTTCTTTAATGATAGTATGGATGTGGACCTCTTTGCTGATGGTGTGTGTGTAGCTTTGGATGAGGAAGATGGTGTGTTTGTGGATGGGGAAGATGGTGTGTGTTTGGTTTTGGATGAGGAAGATGGTGTGTGTGTGTGGATGAGGTAGATGCTGTGTGTGTGGATGGGGAAGATAGTGTGTGTGGATGAGGAAGGATGTGTTTGGCTTTGGATGAGGAAGATGGTGTGTGTTTGGCTTTGGATGAGGAAGATGGTGTGTGTGTGTGTGTGTGTGTGGATGTGGAAGATGGTGTGTGTGTTTGGCTTTGGATGAGGCTGTGGACTCAGATGCCATCACCTCCAATAAGTGGGTGTCATCCAGCCATGAGGGGTCACTGATGGAAGTGCTTGACGTCTGTGAAACAAAGATAAGTGATAACTTTCTGATTATAATTTTTTTTTTTTTATCATGAAAAAGTTGTAGTAATTTGGAAATGTGATATTCCAAAGGAATTATTATTTTGGTTTTGATTTAAGAGTAAAGCAATGAAATGTTTATTTAGTAGTTAATGTTCCTATGCATATGGGTGAATTAAAAGAAAAAAAAGAAGTCCTGCGTGACTTGCGTAAATATACCCATATACACTACAGTGATGTGAAGAGAATAAAAATCCTGCTGCGTTGTTTGAAATCAACTCTAACGTCTCCAGTCTATTCGTTGTTCAAGGGACAAGTTATCACATAATGGCGACGAGGATTAAAATTTTGGAGTTACTTCGCTGAGTTTTTGAGGAAACTGGGCTGTTTTCGTTGTTTGTTGACACGAAGTAATCGTCGTCTAGGCTTTAACAGAAATGGCACTCGCGGTTGGAACACTCACTCCTTTCGACAGTAAGCTGCAGTCATAGGAGGAATATTGCGAGGTACTGTCTCATTTTTTTGATGCAAATGAGATTGAAGATGCTGCAAAGAAATGGGCTATTCTACATAGTTCAGTTGGGAGTCAGACATATAGTCTTATGAGAAACTTGCTGAGCCCCGACAAACCAGGGGATAAAAGTTTCAGTGCACTCAAAAAAATATTTAACCCCAAAAGTTAAAACTTATGTAATTCAATTGCATATAAAATTTCCATCCAATTTAATCACATAAATCCAACGTAAAAAAGTTAACTTTTACTTAAGCTTCCCCATCATGTTCAGTTGACTTGAATGAATTAAATAAAGGTTATGTTAACTGATAAACTGCAATTTAAGGTTGTGTAATACATAAACCTTACTCTTTTCAAATAACTTATTCTTACTTGCTTTATATAACTATCTTACATTTCTTTATTTATATTAAATAAATGGTCACACACATGTTACATTTTATAAACATTTATTGTCACAATTGCTCCAGGAATAATAAGAAACATCCAATCTTACAAAAAAAAAAAAAAAAAAAATAGAACATAATGCAGTATTTCACAAATTAAGGCAACTGTTTACTGCAGTTTTGTGCCTTCTCCCAAACTAACACAATGGTTATGGCTGTGTGCCAACAAGTTCATAGATCAACATGGAACCAAATTTCAACATCAAACATTATTTTCACAATTTCAAGGTAATATTGGGATCTCACTGCATAGTATTGTCATCAGTTTGTGCTTTCACTTATCTAAAACTTGATACAGATCTGTAAATGGTTACATTCCTTGTAAACATTTGTTCAAACAAATAAACAATCAGGACACTTGGGGAAAAAAAGAAAAGGATTATAATTTACTTTACATATAACAGGTTTTCTGTTGTCCGTCAAATTTCAGCATTCAGTAGCCCAAGTGTGCTACTCACAAGTTAACTTCCTGGACAAGGAATAGCACAAGGGCTAACATCTTTGGGTTTATTCACCCAAAAATGAAATTTCTGTCATTAATTACTCACCCTCATGTTGCTCCAAACCCCTAAGACCTTCGTTCATCTTCAAAACACAAATTAAGATATTTTGTGTGTACAACATCAACTGCGTAGGAGACTGACATAAAAGGGAAGACATTTTTGAATAAAGTCATTTTTTTTTTTTTTTTTTTTTGTTTTGCGCACAAAAAGTATTCTCGTCGCATCATACTATTAAGGTTGAACCACTGCAGTCATGTTGACTATTTTAATGATGTCTTTACTACCTTTCTGGACCTTGAAAGTGATAGTTGTGTTGCAGTCTATCGGAGGCCAGATAGCTCATGGATTTCATCAAAAATATCCTAATTTGTGTTCTGAAGATGAACGAAGGTCTTACGGGTGTGGAACGACATGAGGGTGAGTAATAAATGACAGAATGTTCATGTTTTGGTGAACAAAAAATTTAATGTGTTTAAATGTATCAGAGAGGAAGCCAGAAGGTGCACTTGATTTGAGTTAGTGTCATCGGTTCATAGTGTCATCGATCGTACTGTCTTCAAATCAACATTACAGAACAAGTTTAAAAGTTTTCAATGTCCTTCCAGGGGATGGAAACATCTGTGTGATGTCCTAAAGTCCAAATTCATCATTACCTTCTGGAAGAATTCAAATGTGAATTTGAGACTCTGAGCGTAACTTGAGTGAGTAGATCAATCTGAACAGCATTATTAATCCAAAGGAAAAACTCTTAAGTGTTGTAGCAGTTTTACACCCTCTGTTGCTACTCCAACATCGTCTGGCTAGTACTCAGCATTTTAAGGGTCACAAAAAGGCCCAGAGTGGTCTCAGAAATTCCTCCCTCATCTCCTTCAGGATTGCAGTCCTAAGCAAGTAAATGAATGAATGAATAAATAAATAAATAAATAAACACCTTGTTTAGTTTCATTGAAATACTAGCAGCACACAGCAATATACTTTATTTAGGTCATTACAAAAAGTATGTATACAGTACAAACCTGGAATTCTTTGACAAGTGTTGTAATGTCCCCATTGAGATACACACACAGACTCTTTATGACACAGTCTCGTTTGATGTGTATGTCTTCGCACTGAAAAATATGGCACATATTAAAAAACAGTGATTGATTATAGTTCAATCTTTGTAATTAGTTCCAAAGAACTGTAATGCAATTTACCACACCTTGCATCTGTCCAGCTGCTATGAACGGTGACAGAAGTGGCACAGTCTTTATCCACATAAATTCTGCTTTTATCTGAGAGGAAAAAAGGAAAGGGAAGATGGAAGAGATAGAGGCCTACTGTAGAGGAAATTACTGTAATTTACAAAAAATGTCTTAATGTAAATAATGACAACACTTACTTCATTTACTGTAAACAGGTTGCCTGAATCTCTCCTCAAAATGTCAATGTTTAAGAATGTTTCAATTACTTAAACATACCAGATACTTCAGCGATACTTCTTCCACACACTTTACATTGCCACAAATCTGAAAGTCAAAAAACAGAAAATCGACATTAACAATTTTACAAAGAAATGAAACGAGTAAATTTTAGTTTTAATACAAAAAATATGAAAAAAAAATATATATATTACACATACCGTAATTGAGTTATTGTCCCAAAATTATGAGGTTTCTGAAATAGTAAAGATGACATACACTTTGTTATTATTATTATTAAATTCTATTTTTATATTATTATTATTTAATAAAATTATGATTCAGGTTGAAAAGAACACAACTTGTTTTAACAGGAAATCTATACATTTTTAGTTTATATATGGTCGAATGACACACTGTGCAATGTTTTGGTATATTTTCAAACTATATTTCAAGCAAAGTAAAATGCACATTGAAGCACTTATACTCAAAGATCTGTCCAAACATGCAAAAATACACAGTCAGTTGAACACATATCTCGAAATGATCAAATTTACCAATATTTGTGGACAGACATTTTAATGTGAAAGCCTATAAACGTTTACAATGTAGATAACGTATATATTTAATGAAGTGTGTTTGAGCAACGTCTTGGCTTATTTGCAAAGCATTTAACGTTAGCAAAGATCGCTGAAATGACGAATCTGTTATTAAAAAAAAAAATAATAATACGCGTAATCTGCCTGAATGCAAACATGATGCACAGTCAAGTCGACAGCATAGCGTTATATCTTACAATGATCAACGTTACAAATACTACTCTTTTTATAGCTGAGAAGAACTAAAATATAAGTTAATTCGCCTTAGCAAAAATGTGCCTTCATGCTAGAACTAAGAAAACAAGATCGAATAAACATAAAAATGGATATTGTTGAAGTTTAAATCGTTAATAAACATATCTTACCTTGAAAACATCCACATCTATGCATCCAAATCCTCCTTTTCGCTGAGTCAGACAGTAGATCGCCGTTGCCAGTTTGCCGCCTTCAGTTGTTGTTATTTGACTCCAGATTCCAATGAGCATGCGCAACAATTGCATTTGCGCCTTATGGCAATGAATTAAGTATAGTTTATGTAACTTGATCAGGTTGGTCTTGAATCCATTTCATTCATGTTGTATAAAAGTAATTTGGAATAATAATAGTTATTTTATACGTTTTTAAATACATTTTATTTGAATTGTTTGCTTAATTTCAATTAGTGGCAAGAATCATTTTTTTGAGTGTGAGTTAGTGGAATTGTTGAAAAACCACTATAATCCCAAACCGAGTGAGATTGTGCAACGATTTAAATTTAATTCTCGGAACAGACAGCCTAATGAGACTGTGGCCGATTATGTCGCGGTGCTTCGTGAACTCACTCAACATTGCAATTACGGAGACAAGTTGAAAGAAATGCTCCGTGACAGACTTGTGTGTGGAATTGAGGCCGATGGAATACAGCGTCGGTTATTGGCAGAACCTGAGCTGACTTTTGAAAAAGCGCTGAAGCTGGCGCAAGCCATAGAGACTGCAAATAAAGACGTGCTGGATTTACAATATCAAAACAAGGCATCTGCGGACGTGCACGCTAAACAGTCAACGCAGACTGTGCTCAAGTTTGAAACAAGGAGCAAATGGACGCATAAAGAGCCACGCCCAAACTGCTACAGATGCGGTGGTGATCACAAACAGCATGAGTGTCGTTTTCTGCAAGAGCAGTGCGACAAGTGTGGTAAGAAAGGGCATATTAGGAAAATGTGTAGAGTTGGTTTGCCCTCCACCAAGTTTAAGCCAAAGGGGGGAGGAGGGAAATACAAGCAACGGCAGTCTAGCACAGAGAAACATGGATCAGCTCATCACATCAGTGACACACCGGAAACCACTGCCAGTGACAGGCAAGAAGTCTTCACTATGTACAGTGTGGTAGAAACTAAAATTCCAAGAGTTTCTCCGATCACCTTGCTTTTAAAAGTGAATGACACTGAGGTCAATTTTGAAGTGGACACGGGCTGCAGTGTCAATATTATGTCAAACGCAGAATATGCTAAGTTATGGAATGTGGGCCAAGTCCCAGATTTGAAAGATTGTTCTCTTAACCTGAAAACTTATACTGGTGAGTCAGTAAAGATACTGGGGGCTACAGATGTGATCGTTCAACATGGAAATCAGGTGAAAGAGCTTCCTGTGGTGGTGGTGTCCTCCGAAGGACCAAATCTTCTGGGACGCGGATGGATTAAAGAGTTAGACATATGCTGGAGTGCAGTGAATGCAGAAACTATGACACGTGTTTAAAGAGGGCTTAGGGACATGGACAGGGCCTAAGCCCCCAGCGAAAATTCATGTTGACAAGGATGCGGTGCCAAGGTACTATAAGCCCAGGCCGGTACCTTATGCATTGAAAAAAAAGTGGAAGTGGAGTTAGAGCGGTTACTCAATGACAAAATTGAGTTACTCAAATTTTCAGAGTGGGCGGCACCAATCGTACCTGTCCTTAAACCAGATAATTCAGTGAGGATTTGTGGAGATTACAAGCTTACCGTTAATCAGGCATCCAAACTGGAACAGTACCCAATTCCCAAACTGGAGGACCTGTTGGAAAAGTTAACAGGAGGTGAAAAGTACAGTAAGCTGGCTCTCAGTCATGCTTATCAGCAAGTGATCTTGGATGAGGACTCTAAGAGATATGTAACACTGAACACTCACAAGGGATTATTCACAGTAAATAGACTGCCTTTTGGTGTGGCTTCCAGTCCTGCCATTTTTCAACGAATCATGGAGGGGTTACTACAGGGAATCCCTTGGGTAGCGATATACCTAGATGACATTCTCATAACAGGCAGAAATGATCAGGAACATCTGCACATGCTGAGTGAGGTTCTGAAGTGGCTTAAGGATGGCGGAATGAGGCTAAAAAGAGAAAAGTGTGCATTCATGCAGCGAGAGGCAGAGTTTTTGGGCCATAGAGTGGACTCTACAGGTCTTCATCCACTTCCAAACAAGGTGGAAGCTCTTCAAAAAGCACCTGCTCCCCGAAATGTCACCGAATTGAAGGCGTATCTGGGGTTGCTTAATTACTACCACAGGTTCCTGCCAAATTTGTCAACCTTGCTGGCCCCCTTACATAACCTCTTGAGAAAAAGTGTGAAATGGCATTGGAGTAGTGAACAACGCGAGGTGTTTGAGAAATTCAAACAACTCATTCAGTCTCCTGAGGTTCTTGTTCATTATGATACTCAAAAAGACCTCATCTTGGCCTGTGATGCGTCTCCTTATGGGGTGGGGGCTGTTTTGTCACATCGAATGGAGGATGGCAAAGAGAGACCCATCAGTTTCATGTCCAGAACTCTCACTCCATCAGAGCGCAATTATTCACAGCTCGACAAAGAGGGGCTCGCTGTTATTTTTGCAATTCAGCGTTTCCACAAATATCTGTTTGGCAGAAAGTTCACAATTTGCACAGATCACAAACCGCTGTTATCCCTCTTGGGTGAAATGAAAGCTGTTCCACAATTTGTGTCACCGCGAATTCAGAGGTGGGCAGTTATGATGCAGGCTTATGAATATACTATTGTTTATAAGCCTGGAAAGGAGCACTCCAACGCTGACGCCTTGAGTAGGTGTCCTGTTCCTGACATTTCTCCAGAAACCTGTTCAGAGGATCGAATATTAATGATGGAAGACATTCCCTTGGTATCAGCCAAGAATGTTTGCACCTGGACTGGTAAGGATCCCATTCTGGCTCGCGTACGACAGGTGGCACTGACGGGGGGGGGGCTTATCAAATGGACAGCCCTGAATTCCCACCCTATGCGGCCAGAAAACAGAACTGAGTGGCTGAAGCTAGATGACGACATCGAGGCTTTGGCAAAAAGTTGTTCAACATGTCAGGAACACAGAAAAGCTCCTGCCACTGCACCACTTCATCTATGGGAGTGGCCAGAGAAACCATGGGAAAGGATACACATAGATTATGCAGGTCCGTTCCTTGGTCACATGTTTTTGATTCTCAATGATGCTCACTCGAAGTGGATGGATGTATATCCTGTTTCCACTGCTTCATCCGGAACTACTATTGATTGCCTAAGAAAGAGTTTCAGCAATCATGGACTGCCAGAAATGTTAGTTTCTGACAATGCTGCCTACTTTGTGAGTACAGAGTTCAAGGACTTCATGAACAAAAATGGCATAAAACATGTCACTTCTGCTCCGTTTCATGCCTCATCCAATGGCTTGGCTGAACGAGCCGTTCAGACATTCAAAACTATGATGAAAAAGGCAGGAGAGGGAAGTGTGGCAACCAAAGTGGCACCTGTACTGTTCAGCTACAGGATCACCCCACAGTCCACTACTGGGTTGAGTCCTGCAGAAATGCTGTTGGGACGTAAACTGCGTTCCACTCTTGATCTATTGCATCCAGACTTGCAACAGAAGGTACGAGAAAAACAAATCAAACAAAAGCAGTATCATGACAACAAATGGCAAGGAAGGAGTTTTCAAGTTGGTGATACAGTTTTGACATGGAACTTTAGTTATGGTCCCAAGTGGATTCCTGGGTTCATTACCCAGTGACGGGCCCTCTCTCGTACCAGGTCATGCTCGGAGATGGCAAAACAGTGCATAGACATGTGGATCAAATTCTTTCTCAGGATGTGGAAAGTTCAGAATCAAGAGAGAATGTGTGTGGGGATGTTTCCTTGGACACATCAGTGTATAGTGGGACTGACACTGTTTGTAGAGACATTGTGACAGAGCCAGTGGTTTTGGGCTCTCAGAACCAACCAGAGACTGTTGACAGGAAAAGTTCAGTCCCAGAGGTCTGTAGGTCCCAAAGGACTGTTAAAATGCCCAAACACTTGGAAGACTTTGTGTTGTAAAAAAAAAAAAAAAAGAAAAAAAAAAGTTGTAACGGGAAAAGGTTAAAAAAAAAAAAAAAAAGTATTATGGATTATGTTGTTATCTTTAAAGGGGGGGAAGAATGTAGTAATTTGGAAATGTGATATTCCAAAGGAATTATTATTTTGGTTTTGATTTAAGAGTAAAGCAACAAAATGTTTATTTAGTAGTTAATGTTCCTATGCATATGTGTGAATTAAAAGAAAAAAAAGAAGTCCTGCGTGACTTGTGTAAATATACCCATATACACTACAGTGATGTGAAGAGAATAAAAATCCTGCTGCGTTGTTTGAAATCAACTCTAACATCTCCAGTCTGTTCGTTGTTCAAGGGACAAGTTATCACAAAAGTAATGTGCTAAAAACATTCATTCAGTGTTGTGGTGATTCAGACAACTCACTTGACTCTTTTTGTCATAAATTAACTTCTTTTCATTTGTACACTCATGATATGGGTTACAGGTGTACTTAGCCACCGGCTGACAGAGCTGTAGGCCTTCTGGATGGAATCCGTCTGGCTCACACTAAAATCGTCTGGCCTGGCCTTCTGGACAGAATATTGGCTTTAGAGCTCCCACATCTCCTGGAAGGTATGATTCTCAAACCCTTTTTGCCCATAAACACATTCGGTGGATGTTGGACTCCAGGGTGATAGCTACTTCTGGAAAGCTCTCTGCATAATCTGCCGGATAGTCTTTTAGACGGTAATTTTGTGTACTCCCCTTCACAAGTTTTTTTTAGGGAGCAGTAATTTTTTTTTTTTTTTTTTTTTTAATGACAACTTAAGTTTCATTAAAAATGTAAATAGGATGTGCTGACTACTTCATGTAGCCCACATCATTTGACACAAGCCAGAGAAATGGGGCATTCAGATATTGGCCAAATGGCAGCACCAACTTTCCCAGATGCTGTCATGATGGTGCTGGGATCCCTTCAGCACGAAGAGCTCTTTCAGCGTGGACGAGGGCAGTGGCCTCATTCAGCAGCTGGGCAGATGGCAGAGGAAAAGTCATCCGTCTCTCCTTGTGTAATAAGGTCTGTTGACGACCCTCTGGAGCAGTGGGGTTTTGAAGGTGGATGACTGGATTCGCCATATCAAGGTACACTGAAATAAAAACATCACCTTGAAGGTAACTATACTGTATGCCATGATAAAAACTCGTAATATTAAGCCTCATAAATAAACCTCACAAACATCACCATAACTATTCATGTGTAAAGATGAATTACAGGTGGTCAGTCAGTGTGCTGATCATTACATAAAATTACTTCTCGTAGTTATGAATTGTAGGAAACTTTTTCCTCGTCAAAGCAGAGACCAGGAGACGTTGGGATATCTTTCAAGCAGAAGTTACTCTTTATTGAGAAACGCACTGTGCGTCGCTGTAGTCATCCAAGTCTAACTAAGGCAGTGTATACATGATGATTTATAGGCATTCAGTGGGCAGTCCTTAAAGGTGTTTCCCTTAACCACAGCCTTAGAAGTGACCACTAAAACAAAAGCATCTAAAGACAATACGGGCAATTACCCCCGACTGTGTAGATAATAGTACCCCAAATGGTATAAACAGTAGCTGGTCACGAGAACTAAGAGTATGTAAACATTCACACATAGTTTGACTTCCAGTAGGAAGATCAAAGCATTCAAATGCATAGGTACTAACCCAATCAGTCTGACAGTATAGCCCATACCTTCACGTTATCATAGAGACAAAGGCACAGCTGTGTCTTGAGCTTGTCATGCCAAATGGTCAGGAAGTGCATAAAGACACCTGGGCTGCCTGACTTGATTTTCTTAGAAAGTCATCCTTTTTACCTCAAAATGTTAAATACAATGTACTTCACCTTAGTATTTCATGTTGTAGTATCAGGACGTAGGATCAGCAGATCTTAAACAGATTCTTAAATTTGTAATCCCACAGTCCCCCCTTTGAGAGTTCTAATAACTCTCACATAATACAAATTTAAACCTACTTAAATCCCTTCTATACTATAACCTATGTTTGTTAACATAAGTCCCATCTTCCAGTTATGTAACTTGAAATAGTTACAGGCACATACATCTTATTCTGTGTCATGTCCGACATTTACACAAGTGTTGTTCTTTTACTTGAGTAAACTGTTGACACACATATACAACACAGGGTGGTAACATGTTGTATAAACTACATGATGACACAGAAAACCATGTAGCCTAAGCGTGTATGTCTTAAAAGTCCATGGCGCCTGAATAGCTGTGCCGTCTGTTCCCTGTAGAGTCCATTTCCAACGCATTTCCATGTCTGTTCCAAGTTGCTCAGATGATTCTTTGTCGTTGTGCAACTCCGAGTTGCTCAGATGACTCTGTCGTCATGAATGTTGTTCATGGATATCTGAGGTGATGCTGTACACCAGGTGCTGCTTATGAGCCATCATGGCATATACACATACCTGCAACACAAGAAAACAAAGAAACAGTAGATCAGCAGTATTCATGCATAGACTTAATAAGTTAGACCTCTGATGAAGGTATAGTTTTTATGTCTAACTCTTATCATATTAAACTTCTAGTGATCGTATAGTGGTTTTGTTCTTCTTTTTCTTAACCTAGTCTTAATCAATTTGACACCTATAGACCAGTAAGGTGGGGATAAACTACTGAGAGGGGGAAACCTATGAGGAAGTCTTCACCACAGGGTTGGCCCCCGAGGCCTGTTGCACTTCAGTTCTTCCCTGGGCTCCTCACTGGTCTGTGTGTCCTATTCTCTCCCTGTAGTTAATTTGCAAACTTTACTGTGCTACATCTCCATCTTCCATTGAAACATCAGTCATAGCAGACATCATAACCCATAGAGGATGGATAAGTGAATGGAGTGTGCTGTAGCATAACATTTAAGACTGTGAGTGTACTTAACCAGTGTCCCCCCCAATGGATGGAAGTGATAGTAAACTTCCCTTTGTTTATTTTACAAAGAGTCTTTCATCTTTGTTATAAATTACTGAGGAAATTAAGCACTCACAGCCCAAATGGTTAACACCTCAGCAGGCTCCCCCATAAGTTTAGTGATGAGGGGAGCGGCTGCTTCAGAGTAGCAAGCAGACTGAGTAGGAACTGAGTAACATTGTTAATTTCTCTTAAGTTCTTTTTGTTTTTCCTACACACTTTCATCTAATGTCCAGGTTTACCACAGTAATGACAATTGCCCTCTCTCTTAGGACATTTACGTTTCTGTCGATTCTCTGTGTTGACCTTAAAGGATGCTGCTGCAATCTTTACTCTTGCCTTGACATCAGAGTCTCTTTCCCAAGTAGCTAACCAATCCAAGTTGTTTTGCAGGGTTCCATTGGACCATGTGAGGTCTAAGAAAGGCAATGCATTTCTGTATTCTGATAAAAGCCCATCAAACCACATGCGGACCAGTGGTCCATTATCCTCTAGCACCTTCTCTGGAGTGTCAGCTATTCCACTGTATGCTGCAGCTGACTGACAAAATCTTTCAGTGTACTCACTTACAGTTTCATCCTTCTTCTGTACACAACTAGTGATATTTGACCAGTCCACCTTTGGTCCAACAAGGTTCTGTAACACTCTCAGAACTCCTTCTCTCAATTCACCTTTGATGGAATGCTGAAACTCAGAATTATTTACAGCACTTTCAAAATGATTGAATTCTGACTCTGTCAAGATTTGTGACATTAGCTGGATGACTTCAGCTAGGGACATATCGTAAAGCTTCATTTTTCTGGACAACTCTCTCCTAAACTCAGAAAAATTTCTATGCACTGATGGCAAACTCTCAGCAAGTCTTTCTATGTCTTCAGGACCTAGAGCTGTACTGACTGCTTGTAACTGCAGTATGGGGGTTGCAGATGGAACTGTGTCAACCCGTTTTACCCTACTCTGAGCCTTTTGTCTCGCTCCACACACTTCAACTGCATTTACATTTTTATCCATCAATCCAGTATTGATATTATCCTCTAGTCTACAGAAAGACTGTAAGTCAGGATAGCTTTCATCTGACTGTTGGTCTTTTGAGTCACTTTTGGTTGATGCTTTGTTACGACCCAACTTCTGAGTGAGACGAGACACTCGAGCGTGCAACTGTTTGTTCTGCTCTACTAACTTAGCAATACGTTGGATTTGTTCTTGTGCAATGGATAGAGTAAATTCTCTGTGGCAGCAGATAATGCCCTTCATATTTTTCTTCCGAATACAAGCACCAAGTACCTTTTTGCATTCTTCAATGGACCAAACTTTTTCTGGATGAATCCCAAATTTCTTTGTCAAATCCAATCTGACTGACTCAGTCCATGTGCTCTCCAAACATTGATTTGAACTCACTATCTGTCCATAAAGCTAGTAGCTAGTCCACCTTTCTCAGTTGCTGGAATTAGTCTAGCGTTCTTTATCAACATTTTGTAATGTCTTTATGGCACAACAATACACAGAGGACAACCTAGTTAATACACATCGTAATGTATTCAACCAAAAATTTTCAAGCAAATATTCAAGCAAAACAGAGTAGAATCAACTTGCTAACACACTGTAAGAGTTGTAACAGTTGTAACCTTCCCTGACTTAACAGAGGATGAACCACCTTCTCTAGCAAAGCAGAGGATGAACTACTGTTAACACACTGTACCTGTTGTTAACCTTCCCTGATTAGACAGAGGATAAACAAACTTCCCTGGCAAAGCAGAGGACAACACAAATTATTAGCACTTTACGCTAATTCTTCCCTGCCTGAACAGAGGATAACAATTATTAGCATGTAATGCTAATCTTCCCTGCCTGAACAGAGGCTAACCAATATTAGCACGTGATGCTAATCTTCCCTGCCTGAACAGAGGATAACCTTTATCTCTAAAAAAAACATTTTTAGAGGATAACTTAGTTAACCAAACCCTACAGCTGTCCGTTAACTCTTCTCTGACGGTGCAGAGGATAACAAATTTGTACTGGTCTTAAAGGTTCTTTTGGATAGAGTATCACTCACCAACCCTTGGTTGTACAGGAAAATTCAGCCTGGATCTTTTTGGATCAGGTCTTTGTTGTACTTGAAGTTTCAATCTGGATTGAGGTGAGAAGCTCTATCCGGGTCACGGCACCAAAACTGTAGGAAACTTTTTCCTCGTCAAAGCAGAGACCAGGAGACGTTGGGATATCTTTCAAGCAGAAGTTGCTCTTTATTGAGAAATGCGCTGTGCGTCGCTGTAGTCATCCAAGTCTAACTAAGGCAGTGTATACATGATGTTTTATAGGCATTCAGTAGGCAGTCCTTAAAGGTGTTGCCCTTACACACAGCCTTAGAAGTGACCACTAAAACAAAAGCATCTAAAGACAATACAGGCAATTATCCCCGACTGTGTAGATAATAGTACCCCAAATGGTATAAACAGTAGCTGGTCACGAGAACTAAGAATATGTAAACATTCACACATAGTTTGACTTCCAGTGGGAAGATCAAAGCATTCAAATGCATAGGTGCTAACCCAATCAGTCTGACAGTATAGCCCATACCTTCACGTTATCATAGAGACAAAGGCACAGCTGTCTTGAGCTTGCCATGCCAAATGGTCAGGAAGTGCATAAAGACACCTGGGCTGCCTGACTTGATTTTCTTAGAAAGACATCCTTTTTACCTCAAAATGTTAAATACAATGTACTTCACCTTAGTATTTCATATGATGTTATGTCAGGACGTAGGATCAGCAGATCTTAAACAGATTCTTACATTTGTAATCCCACAGAATGTATGATTAATGTAGGATTAAGCATGATTACTGTACTTTCATTCATCTTAATATATAAATATCCCTAAACTACTGAATGATTTACTAAACGACATAATAGTTGGCAATAGGTTAACATCAAATACCAGTGAAGCACAGTGTAATAGCCAACTATAGAAAAAATACTATTTAACGATTGACAAATTCAGATTCAAGTAGCTTTATTGGCATGTTAAAATGGCTTTACATTGCCAAAGCATTGACAGCGCTCTGATCCAATGGTGTTGAGCATTATCAAATTTACAAGCAACAATGGGAAGCTAATCAAGCAGTGATAGCCAACAGATGGGCCTGGCAGACATAGGCCCACCCACTATGATGAATAAATCCCACCCAGTTATTATACAAATTTTATTTATTAAAGTATTGTTGTTTCATTGATTTTAATATAATTACAAACATGATTATACCATCTTAAATCCTAAACTAAATAAAATGTGTTTTTGGATGATGCATGATGAGTTTGATTGACATCTGTGTTTGGTAATTAGCGGTTATCCTGTCTCAGCCATTTTGTGCCTGTGAGTTGTGTTAGCCAGCAGCAATGTTTAAACAAAATTCTATAAAAAAAATTACTTTTAAAAAACTTGCATTCACCCAGGAGATACCCCTCCGTCAGCAGTGGCATGCAGTGGTGTTCTGAAATGAGGAGGAAACAATGTCCTCACAGTTTTTTATTTTTTTTTTATAAATCAAATGTAAATTCATGCCGTTACTCTTAACGTTGTTACATCAAAGTACCGCGAGAGCGATTCAAAAGCATAAGGAGTCCTATGTATGCTCCCCAATCGCTCTCGCTGTACTTTGATGTCATACACCAATCGGTCTGCGCAGCACGGATACATCTCGAACAAGCCTATTGACTTATTTCTGTTGACTGCAAGCTGATGTGATTTGTGTCAGTTTTCTTGTAGTCTCTATGAATACGGCACAGGTGAACCACTGGCAGTTGGAGTGTGTGAATCCTCTTGTGTTTGTGCCAACTTGTCTAACTTGGAATAAAATTGTCTGTGCAAGATGTACATTTCTAGCAAGCACTTAAGACTTAAGCTTACATCTCTGGACAGTTAGATGCTTATCAGGGGTGAAACAGGTGACAAAATGTTTGAACTTGGGTTAAAAAAATTTTAATATCAGTTTTATACAATATACACACAATAAAACCTCCAGTGTTAAATGAACACTGTTAGTGTTAAATTAACATTGCCAGTGTTTATATAATCCACACCGGATTATATAAACACCGGGTGACACTGGAAGTGTTCATTTAACACTGGATGTTTTGCTTTGCAGAAAACAACACTTAAACAAACTGAAAACTGAGCTCAAAAATACTAGAACCTGTTAGAAAGATTTTTGAAACATCTTTAAAAATACTGCTTTTTAATATGACCTAATAAGAACAAGGCTATGAATAAAAAGCTACAAATAGGAGGAAAAATAAAACTTTTATATATAATCAACAAATTCAAATCTGTCACTAAATAATTGTTAGGCACCCACCGTGCTAGGCCTATATCAGAATAACAATGTAACATCACTTTTCAAAGCATAAGCACAACACTTATTTTGAAAAATTCATACTTCATAATTCATTCGTCCTAAAACAGGATGTAGCTTAAACCCTAGAGCAGGGGTGTCAAACTCATTTTAGGTTGAGGGCTGGATTGGAAAAAAAATAACCATGTGCAGGCCAAATAAAAAAAAAAAAAAAAAAAAACCTTAGTGCGCTGATAGTTGCATTAATATTAACCATATAAACAAATTGATTTGCAAGAAAACTAGTACACTGCTCCTTAAAACTGCATTTGTTTTTACAGCGAAAAACTGTTGGATTTTTAAAATAATGCTTATTTTTTTATTTTTTTATTAGTCATGCACCTATTTTGATTTTGATTTCTAATTTTTTTAGAAGCAAATTGGCCGATTCTGATACTGGTTGCAGATTTTATTAAAAAGCAAATTTATTTGTTGTTTATTTGTTCGAAAAATATGTGTAGCTTTTTGATATTAGAGGAAAACACTGCATTTTTATCACAATTCCAACAAAGATGTTATGCACATGAGCAAGAGCAGTTGTTTTTAATTTAAATTATTGTATAATGTCAAGATTAACAGCAAAAACAGCATGGTCTGACTTTAGCTTTGTGAATGCTACATAAGATATCTGCACAAAACAAAATCAGCAGATGGACTGAATGAAAGTGCAAATTCACTCTCTGACAGTAGGTGGCGTTTATGGAACAGCAGTGATATAGCGTTTCCATGGTTACCGCTGTACAAAGCAGTGCTGCATTTATAAATAGGCTACTACTTTATACGGCGATAAGAGGAAAAGCTATCAAAACTTTTCTGAAGACGGTTATCTTCAGAGATACATTCATATCAACCCCAATTTAATATTTATATTATTCTTCATATTTTTCGTGAAAAGTGAACTTGTGCATGGTAAAGACTGCTGGCGCATCTGTTCTTCTCTTTGTGTAAATATTCAGCGTGTGCCTGTGTTAACGTCCTTTTCAGACATCGTAAATATTCCCACACAAATGAAATTTTGAGAAATTATTACAAAGCACTTTGTTTGCAAAGCCCGATTAACGATTGACCAAAATAAAAAAAATAAAAAAAATAAAAATGTTTGGATTTATGACCAATGAACTAGTGCATCTCCATTTTTATTTTTTTTTTTTATTATAGTTCAAATCATCCCGCAGGCCGGATTGGACACCTTTGTGGGCCGTATGTTTGACACCCCTGCCCTAGAGCAATTGCTAGCGATAGGTTCAGTTCATGGATGGACTGATGAAATGAAAAATTGCCTTACACATTAAATGTAATAAAACAATGCAGCAATATAATACATATATCCATATCAGCTGAAGTGATCACACATACTTAGAATTCAGGAAAATGTACAAAGTTGATTTGATTACAAAAACAGAAGTGAGCACAGATATGGGATCTTTATCCTCAGGTAATTTTCCTGTTTTCTGTGGCACAAAGAGAAACTGTAATAAATATCACAAAAAAGTCACTATAAGATTAAAAATGTGAGCATAATTCTGGCATACGTACATCATGTTAATTACGGCTTTGGACAATGTCTTCCATTAGACAGCTCCATTGGCTCCTGTAATAAGAGGGAAATTGTTATGAGAACAATTTGCTTGCAATTCATGACAACATTTCGTCCAAATCTTGATGTAGGCCAAAATATAAAAGATAAGAGTGTAGTCTCAAACTACTTATAGGTTTGTGACTGTGTATTTTATTAATATTTTACAATTAACCTTAAATATAAATATACTGTATAATCAATCACATTTACATACTTTATGACTCAAAATCTGTTGTACTAAGAATCTTTCTTGAGTATCTCTGTTGAAACTCACCAAACTACAGCAAGAAAACTGTAACACATTTGTGCAGTGTTGCCACAAATGAACCACTGCTGTGTCATCAGAATGTAATAATTGCATGTAATTATTATTATACAGTATTTAATGTAATTATATTAATGTAATAAAATGTACATAATGTAATTTTCTCAAAACAAAGTCTTACATTATTTTTATTTTATTTTGTAATCATGGATAAGTGAATATTTTACAATAATATTTTACAATAATATTTTTATTTTATTTTTTACAAAATGACCGATCGTTTGGCTAGATAAGACCCTTATTCCTCATCCTGGAATGTTTTCCTCAAAAACCATAATTTATTTTTGACTGAAGAAAGAAAGACATGAACATCTTGGATGACATGGGGGTGAGCAAATTATCAGGAAATCTCACGGTAGACGCGCATCGCCAATCATCGGAGCACCCCTAGTCCATGCAGTATTTTTTGTTAAAAATGCATCAATGTTTGTTATGCCTTTAAAAGAATACTATTGTTTTGGTATAGAAACTATGACAATGTTTTTGGTGAGTTCATAATGTAATAAATTTCCCACAATTTAAAAATCCTTATTAATTTAATCTCCAGTAACTAAAAATTATTACATTACAAAAACTACAAATTATTACATTACAAATATTTTATTATATTAAGAATGTAATACTTATTACATTATGTGCCAATATTACATGTTGCTGTGTTTTTACAATATGAGTTGCTACACAACACTTAGATTTTTCTAGTGTACCTGCACTGTTAACCACTTACCTCCATTGGGAACATGTCCATTGCTGTTATTTCCTATTGGGAAGTCCAAAGTGGAACACAAAAAAAGATAAACACAGAGAGATAATTAATTAAGCTACACATTCCTACAGTCTATGTACATCTACTGACAACATATAGTTTATATATTTAGCTACTAAAATGAGTTACAAAAAAGACTTGACAGCTGATTAGCATTAATAATGACAGTAGGTAAATTTGGATGCTGTCCCTTTAAGACTGACTGCACCGATCCATTAACTTGAGCCTTGTCTTTCTCAACTGTACCTTCACTTAAGACCTAAATGGCTTTTGTTTACTTAAAAATACATGGTCACTTTGACACATAGGTATGTGTATTTATCCGTTCAAGCCCAACTAGGCAGCAAGAAACACTCAGTTTCGCCCTCGTGCGTTCTATGAGCAGCGTCATGTCAGAGAGCGCGCGCATATGCTGAAATAAGTTGTCTTTTGCTGCCAATTGCGCTTCAACAATTTAAAACTACTTGTTTTTAAACCGCAATGCTTAAAAATGGATGCAAACATTAAGGTTTCATTACTGCGCAGCACAGCAACGTCACGTGAGTGTATCCGTGATAGAGACGATTGTCCAACATCTACCGGTTGACAAATTCGGTTAATCATGTCTACCGGTATATCGCCCACTCCTACGAGGTACTAGAGCACATTTGCACATAAACTGTTCAAAAGCGGCACTTTCGTTCTCTTGATAAACTAAAAGACATTGAATGAAATTTGTATATATACATGGAATGAAAGACTGATTGTCCTGCATCTTGGCTAGCTTATTTTGCACAAGAGCATGATCTATTTAAGTCCACATGTCATACTAAAAAGAATCTATGCTTCTACCACGGTTTGAGAGCTGTAGTTCCAACCACACAACTTTGCGATGCTGTTTGCGAATGTTCGTTGGAACTATGGTTTTGGGAAACACCAAATCTCTGCATTATGTTATCTTGCAACCATAATTGGCCAACAATGCTTTTGGGAACCGCACCCCAGAATGTTAATCATTAGTAGCAGAAAACATTCCCTGTCAAAACATAACCACTATGTATTTTAAGCAGCAATCTATCCCATTTGTGCCCATCAAAAACATTAGAGAATCCAGCAGTAGGACCATCCACTACAGGACCTCTAGTGATAAAACTGTTGTACTGTATATGTGAACACCCCATAATACTTATCTAAAGGGAAATATAGATTCACTCCAATTGAGTCCTATCTGAAGCAGCTTACCTGGGAGAAGGGTTTTGTCTGTTTCATTAATATGTTTAGGTACTCCATTTGTATTGCTCCGATTTAGGAAAACTAGAGAGGATTACAAATAAAGATGAAAAATACAGTTACAATCTACATAAATTGCTGTCAGAAGTAAAGAAGTGAAGTCCGGACCGCATAATTAAAAGGTATAGTTTTTAAAAGAAGGTTCATTGTTTGCAGCTTAACCACATTAATATAAAATTTCAATGGACAATTTCAAGATTTTGGACATACTGCTCACCCCAAAGTGAAACAATAGTTTTTTTTCTCTCTCTCTCACTTTCTCTGAAGCAGTTCTGTCAATGTTGACAGTTGAAGCAACTTTATTTAAGAATTAAAAAGATTGTGCCCAGAATCTGTATTTGTGTCGTAATACTCACCCATTTTTTTAGTCTTATAAAGGTAAACGCAGACCCCAAGAACAACAGCTGCTACAGCTACAGCTCCAATCACAATTCCAATAACCATAAAAGAGCCTTCATTACAGTCTTTGCATTTTCCATCTGGAAAAAAAATAAATAAATAACACATTGGACAATGGCATGTAAAATATAAATATCTACTATATTTAGAAAACTGAAATTCAATTCTATTGATAAGCCTTTAACAATGTCATTTTAAAGTCATTTTAAGGGGTCATAAAACACTAAACTACATTTTCTGAGATTTTAACAAGCGTGTTATATCCATTAATTTTAATTGCCAGAGAAAACGGTTTAATTTTTAGCTGTTTGGCACTTAGGGTTTAAAATCTTCATAGTGTCCAGTGTTCATCAATTCATCAATCTGGTGCACTTTGAAAGTTAGTTCACCCAAAAATGAAAATTCTGTCATTAATTACTCACCTTCGTGTCCTTCCACACCCGTAAGACCTTCGTTCATCTTCAGAACACAAATTAAGATATTTTTGATGAAGTCTAAGAGGTTTCTGTCTCTCCAATGCATCTACTACTCCAAGGTCCAGAAAGGTGGGAAAAGACATCATTCAAGTACTCCAAGTGGCTCCAGTGGTTTAAACTTAATTTTATGAAGCGACACAAGTGCATTGTTTGTGAGGAAAAAAAAAACATAATTCACCACTTTACTTACAAAAATATTGATCTGCAACACGCATTCATGAGAGCTTCAAGACGCGCGTGTTGTGTTCAGATTTGTGCATCAACTCAACACACATGCACACATGAGCTTCACAACGAATGCGTTTTGTTCGCGAGAGCTGACATTGTTGCGTAAACACCCTTTGGATAATATTATTTTGTAAATAATGTGGTCAATTATATATATATTTTTTTTTTTTTGCAAAGCACTCATGTCTCTTCTTAAAATTGAGTTTGAACCACTGGAGTCACATGGAGTATTTTAATGATGTCATTCCTACCTTTCTGGACCTTGGAGTGGTAGATGCATTGGAGAGACAGAAACCTCTCAGATTTCATCAAAAATATCTAAATTTGTGTTCTGAAGATGAACGAAGGTCTTACGGATGTGGAACGACATGAGGGTGAGTAATAAATGACAGAATTTTCATTTTTGGGAGAACTAACCCTTTACAGAGCTCTAACCCATATTCAGTGTGCAAATTGAACAAAGAAAAAAGTCAGAATATCACTCTTTTAGTTGTGATATAGTGTCTCAGTCTACATTACACTACATAATAATAATATTAGTTAAGATTAATAGTCATATATTGTAAAACAGTTCACTGCATTCATTCACTATGAATTGAGACACGAAGCTGATCACGTGCTGATCATGTGAGCAAAGTGCTCACTTCTCTTTGCGCAATGCAAACAGTCTTTAGCGATTTGGTAAGGACACAAAGCCTTATCGTACTTTCTCTTTTAGTTTGTTTGACAGCAATGGCGCAAAACACAACATTAAAGACCTTTTATGTTATTATGAGAAGTTTAAATATATTTTCAGGCCACTACAATCTAGTTAATGGGGAGCACTGAAATCTATTTGTGGTCTATTTGCGCCACCACAAATAAATCAATGTATAGGAAACACTGGTGTCACTGTCACAGGTTGTGACTTTTGTCACATTATGGTGTACTGATGACTCATCAGTATCTCATAATTATTCATGAGATAGTGTGTGCTATCCTATGAGAGACACGTTCATGGACCGCAAGTGTTTGTTTTCGCTTTGTGAGAGTTTCTGCTTGGCCTAATTTTTCTTCCATAGACCCGTAGCTCTCAGTAAACACTGCAGGTGACATGATAATCACAAACACAGAGATGTACCTATAATTTCACTAATTGCTCTCTAAAAAACTTACAGATCATGCTTTTAAGTTGTTTCAAGTAGGCATTGCCATCCTTGATTTCTCAGAGGAAAAACCCCTGCTTTAATGATTGAATAAATGTTTTTTGCTTTGCCTACCCCATTTCTTGATAATTGATCCTTTGAGAGTACTGTGGGACACATAACAGTCATATTCAGCTTTTTCATCCTCCTTGATGTCCACACTTTTCCTCAGCTGGAAGGTTCCATCATGGTTTGGTCTGACTCCTGTGGATTCAACCTCATCATCAGGCAGGGGTGTTCGATATTTCCTTATGATCAACATGACGTCTTTGGGGTAGAAGCCAGTGGCTAGACAGGTGAGTTTCAGCTTAGTTTTGTCACTGGTAGACTTTTTTGCAGACACATAAACATCTGGAGGAGCTGAGGACACAGAAATCAGTTTATCAATCAGTTCCATCTGACAGCTGCAGATAATCAACAAATACAAATACTGTACTTTTACTCACAGCCATTTCTGAGTTCCTCGTCTCCATATTCTCTGAATTTGCTGAGCCAGTCCACACACTCTTTCTCCAGGTAGCCCTTGGTGTACTGGTTTAGGATGGGCACATTATCCCATTTCCTCTTGGTTGGAAGTGCTGCATCAACAGGGGCAACCCACTGAGACTCCTTATCATCAAAAGACAGAAAGTTATCTCCATCATAGCTGTACTCATCAATGCCTCTGAAAAAGTTCAGTTTATTTCCATTTCTCTCAACTTCACAACCATGTCTCCACTGAAGTACATGAACATCTGAAAAGGACATAAAACAAATGAAAAAAATGTTTGTGAGATGATAATAACAATATAAGATAATTACATGTATATGCATTTTAAAATGTATCACTGATCCTCACCTGATTCACTGTCATTCATACGGTTCATCAGAATGTGGACGTTCACATTAAACCACTGTTCTTTGCTCTTTCTTGACTGGGTGCCTTTTTCCCAGTAATCCTCCTGCATTTTCTCTTTCATCCAGTGCTGTGTGGGAATCTTTCTCTTTTCCTTGCTATTATAATAGTCAATCTGTCTGTCATCTAGCAGACCCATAGCAGTGAATTCATGGATGCCCGGCAGATCGACAGGTTTGGACAAGGCCGTGTAAATGTAATACAGGGAGCGTTTTTCTGCAATACAGAATAATACAATAGGCTATGTATAAAATAAGTGTATTTGATAAAAGGGGTAGTGCAGATCAAATATGAGGTGGGTGAGGTACACGCAGAAACATTTCAGTTACAGAAAGAACTAAACAGACTAAATCTACTGTTATACAAAACAGAGGAACATTTTAGTGAAAATTCCCCAAAAGCAATCATAACGGGATCTGATATAGATTTACTATTTTCAGGTAATTATGTCAGAATATATAGCCTATCCAGTAGGATTACACTCTTTTGATAATCCGGCTAATCTTGGTAACGTTATATCGATCTTATGATCAGTAATAACAAGGCCGCCATGTTGATCGACGTCAAATTTGTGGATAGTAACTTAAAGCTTTTTTATTTGACTAAATAGGCTATATATTTAGTTATATAAGTATACAGATACACTTTTAACTTTTAAATTTAAAACTATGTAGCGTAATCAAATTTTAATTCTGTCGTTTCAAGGCCGTATTACACCAGGAAGCGCAAAATGTTACTTTCACTTTCTTTCTCTAACAAACGCAGCAAACTGTAATAATTTACCTGCTTGAAGTGAAGGAGAAGTCCCGCAGAGAAACAAAAAACAAAGCAAAGCAAAACTCTTAGTCGCAACACCCGAGCCCATGATTAAAAAATCTCTTGATTAGGCTTTCTAATTCTGCTGATGTTTACTGATGTCTGAACTCACGCACTTTCAACGACAGAATCTGACTGCAGAAAATGGATGAATTTAAACCAATAAGAAAATCTAGAATGACAATTTCTTCCGTATCTGGGCAGATATAGTCAATGTTAAATCAACAACACATCCCTTAAAGGTGCACAGCCTAGATTGATTTATTGCCTTTAAAAACACAACAACGGGACAGACAGTTAAATGTTTAATAAAACATTATTAATGATATTTACAATAAGCAGCATTCCAGCCTAAAAGTTCGTTGCTTGCCTGTTACATTTACTGTTGTCCATGCAGTTTGCTAACTGTAGGCTAATACTTTTTTTTTTTGTCTTATAAAGATAGGTAACATTACAACCGAAACTGTTTTATAATAAATGGATTAATGTGGAATAATGGTATTCATGTGGGATCCATTTATTCTAAGACATCCTCTGATCCGTTTGATACCATGAAAATGATTGTAATGGTCACTGCATTGTATTATGTGACATAACAATATAAAATAATGAGCAGAAAGGAATAAACTAATGTAAAAAAAAAAAAAAAAAAAAAAAAAATCAATCACATTAAAAATATTTTACAGAATAAGACATTCAATAGTATTATATAGTTTTATAGAATATTCAAGATAGCAATAATAATAATATTGTCCCTTTAAAGGGCAATTAAACTAACATTTTATACCTTAAACCTAAACTTGTACAGGGATAAACAGGAAAATAATGATTCAGTGATGCCAATAGAGTTCACTTGCTGTAAAGCAGCTCTAAAAAGAAAATAGTGACCAGCTGAGGTCAGTTTATTAATACTTGTCAAAATACTTTTGATTTTTATGTAAAAAAATAAATAAATAATAATAATAAATAAATTAACCAGTTAATAAAGATACAAATATCAGTATGAAAAGTACTGAAGGTGTACTCCCTAAAACAGACATATATATATATATATATATACACATACATACATACATACATACATATAACAGACCTAATTCGCTGAGGAACATTTTAGTGAAAATCCCCAAAAAGCAATCCTAACGGGATCTGATGTAGATTTACTATTTTCAGGTTATTATGTCAGAATATATATCCAGTAGGATTGTTTCTTTTGATAATTTGAAGCGGCTAATCTTGGTAACGTTATATCATATTATGATCAGTAATAACAAGCTCGCCATGTTGATCGACGTCAAATTTGTGGATTGTAACGTAAACTTTTTTGACAAAAAAACATATATTTAGTTATATAAGTATATAGATACACTTTTAAATTTCATTAACTATGTAGCGTAATCAAATTTTAATTCTGTCGTTACAAGGCCGTATTACACCAGGAAGCGTAAATTTTTACTTTCACTTTCTTTCTCTAACAAACGCAGCAAAATGTAATAATTTACCTGCTTGAAGTGAAGGAGAAGTCCCGCAGAGAAACAAAAGACAAAGCAGAGCAAAACTCTTGGTCGCGACACCCGAGCCCATCATTAAAAATCTCTTGATTAGGCTTTCTAAATATGCTGATGTTTACTGATGTCTGAACTCACGAACTTCCAACGAGTAATCTGGCTGCAGAAAATGGCGGATTTTTTAACCAATAAGAAAATCTAGAACGACAATTTCATCTGTATCTGGGCAGATGTAGTAAAGCAATGTTACTAAATCAACAACACCCTTAAAGGTGCACAGCTTACATTGATTTATTACCTTTAACCCTAAAACTGGCGACGTATCCTGTGGGATATAAACATTTGAGAGGCTGTGGGGAGAGTCAGGGAATGTTTAGGTCTCATTTCTTGGTTTCATGTTGAAAGGGTGTTTCTTATGAATATTTAGATATATTGACTTTGTTTATAAATAAACAAAGGGCAGCATTTAAAAACAGCATGACCCCCTTTAGTGGGAAATCTATTCACCTTCTGATAAAACTTGATATATTTAACATATTTACAATATTTGGAGGGGACTTAGGCTACATGTTTAAAAAGTTGTTGTTGAGTGTTAGCTTATTACATTAATTTTTACATTTTTCATAATCTGCCTGTAAATGTTTGTATCCCCCAGGATACGTCACCAGTTTGGGGGTATAAATCAGTTGAAAACAGAATGCTTGTTTGGCAATGTGTGTTACTACATATTAACCAAATTTTTAAAACCACTTATTCTCTCATAACTTAGAGCAAACATTCTTAGTAAAATTCTGTTGAACAATAAGTATAATGCCTATTTATGAATATATTAGACTACTGTATCATATTTACTATGCAAATTTCTAGGGCCTATAATTTATCAATATGACCAGAACTTTGCAGAAAATCCTGTTGTACAGAATCTACTTCATGCCTTCTGTCTTCTGATTGATAGTGCATACTTTTTTTTTATTTTTTTATTTTTTTATCAAGTAAGGTCTTTTTTTTTACTCATAAATCTTTAATGATTTTTTTTATAAAGTAAAGATAAACATTTACTGGACTGAAGCAACTTGGCTTTACTTGATTATTTATGCCTCATTTTTTAAATGTTATAAATAAAAAATATTTTTACATTGTTTTCATGTTATGTAAATATCAAATATGACACAACAGGCTTTTGGGGAACATTAATTTGTCCATTTCTCAATTATCATTGATTTGCATATATCTATTTATCCTGGCGTAAGGGGATAGAATATACAGTTTGTACAGTATAAAAATCATTATGTCTACACCTATGGAGAGTCCCAACAAAGATAGGGTGTGTGTGTGTGAGAGAAATGAGACTCAAAAAAATACATGCAAACTTGTAAATATATATGCATTTTTTTTTTTTTTAGCATCATATTTATACATCTGGCTTTTATAGCTCATAGGCTATATGCATTTTTTGCAAATCAATGATAATTGTGAGATGGATGAATAAATGTTCCCCAAAAGCCTGTTGTGTCATTTGACTTTTACATTAACATGAAAACAATGTAAAAAGTAAAAAATGGTGTATGAATATGAATAATCAAGTTGCTTCAGTCCAACATTTACTTTATAAAAATCATTAAAAATTTATGAGCAAAAAAGACTTTACTTGATTAAAATAAGTATGAATTATCAATCAGAGGACAAAAGGAATGAAGTAGATTGTGTACAACAGATTTTTTCAGCAAAGTTCTGGTCATATTGATAATTTATAGGCCCCAGAATTTTGCGTATTAAATATGATACAGTAGACTAATATATTCACAAATAGACATTATACTTACTGTTCAACAGAATTTTACAAAAAATGTTTAGTTTAGGTTATGAGATAATAAATGTTTTAAAAATTTGGCTTGCCAATTTGCATTGCCAAACAAGCATTATTTTTTCAATTAATTTATACTCTCAAAGGGGTGACGTATTTTGGAGATACAAACATTAAAATAAAAAATAAAAGTCATGTTTTTAAAAAAAAAAAAAAAAAATCATGAAATTTTATTATTTATGTCCTAATTAGATGGAAAATAGCAATAAATTAATTTTCTGATTTCTCTTTATGGTCTTGCCCTTTTTAGGGCTAGTATGAAATTTAACTGTGCGTACTTAACTTATGAGTTTGCATTATAAATGTATTCATAAATATTGTTTATCACTTATTGTTTATCACAATGTGTTAGAAAGGATGTTTATTGTATGATGTTAGAGAATAAAATGTTTTAAAATAGTTTAAAATGTTGTAAAAGGCATTGCCAAACAAGAATTCAGTTTTCAATTAATTTATACCCCCAAAGTGGCAAAGTATCCTGTGGGATACAAACATTAAAATCAAAATTAAAAGTCATATTTTGAAGAAAAAAAATCAAAAAAAAAAAAAAATCAAGTTGTATTATTTGTGTCCTAATAAGAAGGAAAATAGCATTAAATTAATTTTCTGATGTCTCTTTATGGTCTTGCCATTTTTAGGGTTAAAAACACAACGGGAAAGAATGTTCAAAAAAACATTATTAATGATATTTACAATAAGCAGCATTCCAGCCTAAAAGTCCGCTGCTTGCCTGTTACACTTAGCAAACTGCATGGACAACAGTAACTGTAGGCTAATACATTTTTTTTGTCTTATAAAGATAGGCTACATTACAAATGAAACTGTTTTATTAAATGGATTCATGTGGAATAATGGTATTCATGTGGGATCCATTTATTCCAACTTATAAAGACATCCTCTGATCCGTTTGATACTATGAAAAGTGATTGTAATGGTCACTGCATTGTATTATGTGAAATAACAATATAAAATAATGAGAAAGGAATAAACTAATGTAAAAAAAAAACCAAAAAAAAAACAATTGCATTAAAAATATTTTACAGAATAAGACATTCAAAAGTATTATATAGTTTTATAGAATATTCTAGATAGCAATAATAATAATATAAAATAAAATAAAATAAAATAAGGGCAATTAAACTAACATTTTATACCTTACACCTAAACTTGTACAGGGATAAACAGGAAAATAATGATTCAATGATACCAACAGAGTTCACTTGCTGTAAAGCAGCTCTAAAAAGAAAATAGTGACCAGCTGAGGTCAGTTTATCAATACTTGTCAAAATACTTTTGATTTTTATGTAAAAAAAAAAAAAAAAAAACCTATTATTAACCAATTAATAAAGATACAAATATCAGTATAAAAAGTACTACTATAATTCGAGGAGGAACATTTTAGTGAAAATCCCTAAAAAGCAATCCTAACGGGATCTGATTTACTACTTTCAGGGTATTATGTCAGAATATATATCCAGTAGGATTGTATTCTTTTGATAATCCGGCTAATCTTGGTAACGTTATGTCGATCTTATGATCAGTAATAACAAGCTCGCCATGTTGATCGACGTCAAATTTGTGGATAGTAACGTTAAACCCATAGGCTATATATTTAGTTATGTAAGTACAAACCCGATTCCAAAAAAGTTGGGACACTGTACAAATTGTGAATAAAAAAGGAATGCAATGATGTGGAAGTTTCAAATTTCAATATTTTATTCAGAATACAACATAGATGACATATCAAAAGTTTAAACTGAGAAAATGTATAATTTTAAGGGAAAAATAAGTTGATTTTAAATTTCATGGCATCAACACATCTCAAAAAAGTTGGGACAAGGCCATGTTTACCACTGTGTGACATCTTCTTTTTATAACAGTCTGCAAACGTCTGGAGACTGAGGAGACAAGTTGCTCAAGTTTAGGAATAGGAATGTTGTCCCATTCTTGTCTAATACAGTCTTCTAGTTGCTCAACTGTCTTAGGTCTTCTTTGTCGCATCTCTTTAGTCCGGATGACAGGCGTCCCAGTTTTCCAAAAAGAACTTCAAATTTTGATTCATCTGACCACAGAACAGTTTTCCACTTTGCCTTGACGGCCTTGACCCTTACGCACAGAGATTGTTCCAGATTCTCTGAATCTTTGGATGATATTATGCACTGTAGATGATGATAACTTCAAACTCTTTGCAATTTTTCTCTGAGAAACTCCTTTCTAATATTGCTCCACTATTTTTCGCCGCAGCATTGGGGGAATTGGTGATCCTCTGCCCATCTTGACTTCTGAGAGACACTGCCACTCTGAGAGGCTCTTTTTATACCCAATCATGTTGCCAATTGACCTAATAAGTTGCAAATTGGTCCTCCAGCTGTTCCTTATATGTACATTTAACTTTTCCGGCCTCTTATTGCTACCTGTCCCAACTTTTTTGGAATGTGTAGCTCTCATGAAATCCAAAATGAGCCAATATTTAGCATGACATTTCAAAATGTCTCACTTTCAACATTTGAAATGTTATCTATATTCTATTGTGAATAAAATATAAGTTTATGAGATTTGTAAATTATTGCATTCCTTTTTTATTCACAATTTATACAGTGTCCCAACTTTTTTGGAATCGGGTTTGCATTTCCAGCTAATAATTTTAGTTGTTCAGCTTATTTAGGCTATTTCAGTTTATTTCAGTTTATTAGGGATGCTCAACGTTAACCAACAGTATGAAGTTAGACCAATTAATTGCCTATAAGTTAAACAGTTTAAAAAGAAATGCAAGTAATTTTTCAAGTATAATAATTATTCAATATATTTTAAAACATTTGCTGCATGGTTAAAATATATGCTGTATAAAACTGTAGTTTTGGGGGGAAAAGATAAGGTCACTTTTTATTATTACATCCAGAAATAATGTAAAAATACTGTTTACAAACCTAAACACAGATAAACATAACTAAAAGCTATTTTAGTTCCCCTCACTCCACAACAAATCCTTTAAATTAACTGGTATTAAGAACAGAAGAAGAATGAAAAAAAAAGTAGGCCTATTATCAAGCCAAAACGAAATCATTTAAAACGAAACTGAAACAGAAATGGGTACTGGGCTCCCATAGCCTACTTCTCTCATTCGGCACGAATCCAAATGTTTTATTATTCACAATGTATTTGGATGCTAAACTATTATTTATTACAAAAACTAAGCTGCGTAATTCACTTGTGTTCCAATATTCAAGCAAAACTTCATCCTTCACATGCGCAAAAATGTGCTTGTGGTCACGCTGAATGGCACAGATTGTACTATGCCGGACCATTTAAATTGAGCAGTTTACTTTTTATATGTTTGGTTGACTATTTTATTTTGATAATGAACAGGCTGCGATGTCAAGTTAGCAATGCTAGAATAGATTGTGCAGATTGCCTCACATGCACACACACACACGCACACACACATATAGTACATCAGTCGTGAATTAGCTGTTGTCATCAGAGCCACCCTGACTCCATGTCTGCACAGTAAAAAAAAAAAAAACACGTAAAAAAAAAAGGTGCAATGCATGGCAGCACAGGGTGCCAAACGTTTGCCATTAATGGGAATAACGGTGATACACCATGAACTGAAGTAACGTGTTTACACAGCAACATGAGAAATGGTACATTGACTATATCCAAAAAAATGCTTAAAGTGTAATCTGAAATGACATGTTTTGTCTGTGTAATTAAAAAACATGCATAGACCATTAAATTAAATACCATTCTTTGACTGAAAATGTAAATAACATGTTTGAACCCTTATTTCATGAAACATGTTTTAACTGTAGATGTAAAAACATGGTTAAACAGTTACTTAACTAAACCAATTTTGACTATAGATATACAGTGGGTACAGAAAGTATTCAGACCCCCTTAAATTTTTCACTCTTTGTTATATTGCAGCCATTTGCTAAAATCATTTAAGTTCATTTTTTTCCTCATTAATGTACACACAGCACCCCATATTGACAGAAAAACACAGAATTGTTGACATTTTTGCAGATTTATTAAAAAAGAAAAACTGAAATATCACATGGTCCTAAGTATTCAGACCCTTTGCTCAGTATTTAGTAGAAGCACCCTTTTGATCTAATACAGCCATGAGTCTTTTTGGGAAAGATGCAACAAGTTTTTCACACCTGGATTTGGGGATCCTCTGCCATTCCTCCTTGCAGATCCTCTCCAGTTCTGTCAGGTTGAATGGTAAACGTTGGTGGACAGCCATTTTTAGGTCTCTCCAGAGATGCTCAATTGGGTTTAAGTCAGGGCTCTGGCTGGGCCATTCAAGAACAGTCACGGAGTTGTTGTGAAGCCACTCCTTCGTTATTTTAGCTGTGTGCTTAGGGTCATTGTCTTGTTGGAAGGTAAACCTTCGGCCCAGTCTGAGGTCCTGAGCACTCTGGAGAAGGATCTTTCGTCCAGGATATCCCTGTACTTGGCCGCATTCATCTTTGACCTATAGAGTTTTAGCCGGCAATGGCGAATGGCACGGTGGATTGTGTTCACTGACAATGTTTTCTGGAAGTATTCCTGAGCCCATGTTGTGATTTCCATTACAGTAGCATTCCTGTATGTGATGCAGTGCCGTCTAAGGGCCCGAAGATCACGGGCATCCAGTATGGTTTCCCGGCCTTGACCCTTACACACAGAGATTGTTCCAGATTCTCTGAATCTTTGGATGATATTATGCACTGTAGTTGATGATAACTTCAAACTCTTTGCAGTCTGAGTCTGAGGTCCTGAGCTCTCTGGAGAAGGTTTTCGTCCAGGATATCCCTGTACTTGGCCGCATTCATCTTTCCCTCGATTGCAACCAGTCGTCCTGTCCCTGCAGCTGAAAAACACCCTGAAAAACACCCCCACAGCATGATGCTGCCACCACCATGCTTCACTGTTGGGACTGTATTGGACAGGTGATGAGCAGTGCCTGGTTTTCTCCACACATACCGCTTAGAATTAAGGCCAAAAAGTTCTATCTTGGTCTCATCAGACCAGAGAATCTTATTTCTCACCATCTTTAGCAAACTCCATGCGGGCTTTCATGTGTCTTGCACTGAGGAGAGGCTTCTGTTGGGCCACTCTGCCATAAAGCCCCGACTGGTGGAGGGCTGCAGTGATGGTTGACTTTCTACAACTTTCTCCCATCTCCCAACTGCATCTCTGGAGCTCAGCCACAGTGATCTTTGGGTTCTTCTTTACCTCTCTCACCAAGGCTCTTCTCCCCCGATAGCTCAGTTTGGCCGGGCGGCCAGCTCTAGGAAGGGTTCTGGTCGTCCCAAACGTCTTCCATTTAAGGACGTTTTTATTATGGAGGCCACTGTGCTCTTAGGAACCTTAAGTGCAGCAGAATTTTTTTTTGTAACCTTGGCCAGATCTGTGCCTTGCCACAATTCTGTCTCTGAGCTCTTCAGGTAGTTCCTTTGACCTCATGATTCTCATTTGCTCTGACATGCACTGTGAGCTGTAAGGTCTTATATAGACAGGTGTGTGGCTTTCCTAATCAAGTCCAATCAGTATAATCAAACACAGCTGGACTCAAATGAAGGTGTAGAACCATCTCAAGGATGATCAGAAGAAATGGACAGCACCTGAGTTAAATATATGAGTGTCACAGCAAAGGGTCTGAATACTTAGGACCATGTGATATTTCAGTTTTTCTTTTTTAATAAATCTGCAAAAATGTCAACAATTCTGTGTTTTTCTGTCAATATGGGGTGCTGTGTGTACATTAATGAGGAAAAAAAATTAACTTAAATGATTTTAGCAAATGGCTGCAATATAACAAAGAGTGAAAAATTTAAGGGGGTCTGAATACTTTCCGTACCCACTGTACATAACATGTAAACCCATTACTTAAGAAAGCATGTTTCGACTGTAAGCTGAAATAAAGTTTAAATCATTGTTTAACAGATTTTGACTGTAAATTGAAATAACATGTGTCAGCCAATATTTAAAAAAGAATTGAAATGGACCATAATTTAGAATTACATGTACAGCACTTTATTTTAAAAATTCCACCCTAAGATTAAATGCTTTACTTGTAAAAATGAGTTGCAATGATTTGAAATTTAACATATAGGTATCATGATTATGGCTTCCAGCTGTCATTTTACATTAAGCTATGACAATTTTTTTTTTCATCTGTGATGTTTTATGGCTGTTAGTTATAATGTATCATGTAAATATGTCACACTCACAAAAATGAATTTATTACAGACAATCAATATTAATTGGTCCCCCTCTATTTTCCTTTAATACAATACAGTTTCTGTTGTAAATGAAACCAATCTTAAAAACTAAAAACAGCCAACATTTGTACATTGCTTAAAAGCATCATTAGGTTCTAACACGTAGTAAAATATTAAATAATTCAAACATTTAAACTTTTTCAATTTAAAGTAAATAAACTTATTCCATTTAAAGTAAATAAATAAATAAATAAAAAATGCAAAGCAAAAATTAAAGCCAAAATACCCTGCAAGACAACTCAAAAAATCATTATCCTATAAATCTCTGTATAAAACACAACATCAGCAAATCTAATTAATATCATTGCATTGCAAGTCTTCCACACACAAGGGTTTGGACAGACCAGTGGGTACAACTCCAATTCATTCTGCATCTTGGTCCCTTAAAGAGAGAGAGAGAGAGAGAGAGAGAGAGAGAGAGAGAGAGAGAGAGAGAGAATGGTTACACATCTCAATTGTAAGAATTTTAATTAGTAAAAGTGAGGTTAAACATGCATACCATTTTCCATGTGTCCTTCTTCCTTCCGTTTGTTGACCAATTTTTGCGCATTACTCCATGTGTCCTTGAGAAATGTTTCTTTTCTTTTTCTTTCTTTTTTTTTTTTTTTTTTTTTTAAAGAAACAGTTTAAACAGTGAGAGGGTAGCTAAATTTGGGTTGCTACAGATAAATTTAGACAAGGTACCACATACCTCGTTCTGATTTTGGAGACGATTTCAAAATACAAAATATTTCCCGGTAATTGCATACCGTGTTGTGGATTGTTGTTGTCCTGTCTTTGATGTAAACGAAGGCCGCCACCATTTTTTATTTAAACAATGCTGTGAGAAAAACGCGACACGAATCAATTAAGTTAATCAAGATATTACCTGCCAGTGGAGATGAAAACGCAGCATTTATTCCCGCGCTGACACAAAAATTAAGGTAACGTTAGTTGCTCCGATGGGATTGAGTGACTGGATGTAAACAGAGTTATTGGCTAAAACAGGCAACGCACACAAGGTCTCGGCATGACCTGATTTGCTCACGTTACAGTAAGGTTCGGAGCGGTTCGGAGTGAGGTTAGGCCGTCCTTTTCGTTGCATGATTAAAAAAAAAACACGCCTGCAAATATAGAAACGGACACATTTATTGTTTTTTTGTTTTTTTTGTTGCTGTCCGAAAAACTTTATTGAATCAATTATTGCATTGGTGGGAACGATGTAATGCTGTCCAAATCGACTGATCGACTGTCTCTTTCCTGTTCCTTTTCCTGTTTTTTAACGTTGTCTCTGAGCGGCTTTGTCCCGAAATATGCATACATATTGTCTCACTTTCTTTCCATTCAAGTGAATGTTTCACTTTGCGTTACGGAATGTTTGAACCCAGACCACGAAGTTTAAATCCATTTACTAACATTTTAAAAATATATAAAAATATATTACATTGTCATATGTTCTGTCATATAGGCTAACCGGTAAAACAATAAAATAACAGTACAATTTACTTGCCTTAAACAACTCAGAAGGTAATATTAGTATTATTATAATTATTGTTTTTGTTGTTACATTTAATTTATTGCCACACTTTAATATATGAATTATATTATCTGAACTCATTTAGCGTCATCAGGCTTTTATTTGTGCTTAATGGATAAAACAACAGAGCTGTAAATTTTACCTGCCACAAGATGGCACTGTTTTCGACACTCTTGATGCTTTGAAACTTTTCCTGAAACATTCAGAGAAAAACTTCAAAGATTTAAGAGGCTTCATTTCTCCATCCCTACCAGGCGCACCGTTGACACGGGGGACAGGGGGGTCAGGACCCCCGCAGTTTTGAAAAGACAGAAATCGACCCCCGCACTTTTGATAAGGGCTGCTTAAATCAGTCACACTATATTATCTTTTAGCTTAGGATATTTTCTTTCAAATGAGACCATTTTCGTTTCTGTGAGCTTTCGTTTGTGAACATTTAACTGTTTTGTCGCAGATGTGAACAGGAAATGCGCTCTCGAACGGAGAAACACGCGATCTCCAAACTCCAAACAATCGATCAAAGCGTGCTAACGTTTCAGGACAGGTCGATGGTATATAAATCATGCCCGAACGTTAGCGTTTGTCAATCAAGCCAAACCGTCCATTCAGAAACCGAGAAATTTGACACTTTAAGGTAAGGAGGCTGATCTCTCAGGTTGATGCACGAGCTGGCTGTGCACGCCACAAGGGAACACTGACTGTTGCCTTTAGTCACTGATAACGGCAGCAACGAGCACTCAGTATGTTTTCAGAAACACATTCCAGCACATATGCGTTTTCCAGTAACATATTATAATCAGTTAAATAGCTGACTAAATGTAGGCTACATTTGGTGTCTATGTACGCATTTTTATGGAAATTCACAGTTCTGATCAAAATGTAATATGACTGTTAAATTCTACAGTTTTTTTCTCTGTACAAAAAAAAAACATTATTTATGAACGTTTTTTTAAGGACATGTTTCTAATACATAACAATTACTTTTAATTAAAGGAAAATGCCATTTTTTTTCAGTAACACATATAATCAGTTGAACAACAGGTAAAATGTACAATTGGTGTCAATGTATGCATTTTTATGGAATTTCCCTGTTCCTATCAAAATGTGATATTGTTAAATTCTACTGTTTTTTCTCTGTAAAAATACATTTATTTTTTACAGCATAGGTCTGAAATATATTGTTCGCTGCAAACATGATGATCTTAAATTTATTAATTATTAATTTACTATTAACAAATGTGTAAAGTTGCATAATTTATACTCAATAAAGTAGGCTAACTGCATTACCTCAGATGGTTGAATGGTTGGATTCCACAACTGGTAAAATAAAACATATATAAGACAATACAACATTTACTGTAGGAGCCATACAATTTACTGGTGACTTAATTTGAAAAACTGTTCTATTGCGCTTCTGATTTGGCAGTGAAATTCACCAATTTTGGGTGCGTAAGATGTGAGGGATTCAATGGTCCAATTAGTATTTTCACCCCATAATGGCGGCCGCGCTACCGGAGCGCCATCTAGTGGCTGTTGTCCAAAAAGTATCAAAGTGTCGCCTCTTGGGTTCTATACTCTTTGGCGGTACGCATTGGCAATACGCAGGGAGGAGTTTTGAACGGCGACGCGATAGACTGAGAGGTGCCGCACGTGATTAAGCTAGCCGTTATGCTTTCTCCAATGGTAAGAGATACAGACCCTCTCCATATAATAATACGATCTCTGGTTCAACGCACCACCGTTTCCGTTTTGCAACGTTTTGTCGGTTCTGAACGCAGCCCTGGTAGTGGAGGACTGAATTATGCACCTTCCAGCATTTCTTTTTGCTTTCAAAACACATAATTAGTGTTGCGATAGCCAAGTGTGTTGTGTTTGTCTGAAATTAATTTCAGCTAACATATTCACTTTAGAATTATTACCATGCAGTTTTGCCACTATTAGCCTACATTAATTACATTTGTTGTCATATTTTAAAGGTATATAAAGTTTGTAAGCAAAAAAAAACAACAACAAAAAAAAAAAACACTCTACTGCCAGTAATATGTTCTCTCTCAAAATTGTCTGTTTTCACAAATTTATAGAAGCCCGTTTCCGCCACAATTGAGTAAAAATATATAATTCTGTAAGTCATAATAATGAGAAACTTTCTGATAATAATGACTTAGTTCCTCATAATAACGAGAAACTCTCTCGTAATTATGACTTAGTTTCTCATAATAACGAGAAACTTTCTCGTAATAATGACTGTTTCTCATAATAACGAGAAACTTTCTCGTAATAATGACTTAGTTTCTCATAATAACGAGAAACTTTCTAGTAATAATGAGAAACTTTCTCATAATTATGACTTAGTATCTCATAATAATGAGAAACTTTGTTATAATAATTACTTAGTTTCTCATAATAATGAGAAACTTTCTCGTAATAATGACTTAGTTTCTCATAATAACGAGAAACTTTCTCATAATAATGAGAAACTTGTACGCATGCGTAGAGCAGCGGAGCAGAAGGGCGTGGCACGCTAGTGACATCCGCTGGTTAAAGTCTCGTAAATGCGAGAACAGCAAACATGGCACGTTATGCAAAACAGTTGTTTTCGTTAAAGTAATCTACAAAGTGCAGTCTATCTATAGTATCATTAAATAACATCAGTTATTATAAATTATCAGTATATCTTCAATACTTTTCCATGCGCACGAGAAGGTGGAACGCAAAGTGGTTTCCGTGGTAACGGTGGAAACTGTTGCATGAACGCGACGGCTTACAAAACTATCAGATTAACGAAGGAATATGACATGTATTCGTTAAGTTTAAGTGCAACGTAAAAATGTGTGGGTTTATTAACGTTAACACGTATTTCGCGTCTAGGCTATTTGATGTGCAGGTTTGCCTAGACAATGCGCTGGAAAGCTTTTCTAATATAAACCGGGTCCTAAAGCGCCCAGTCATAAACCTTCATTCCAGTGATATTCCTACAGAAAACACCTTTTAAGATGTTTATGACTCATTAGAATGTATGCAAAAGACAGCTTTCCGGTGAAGCGTTCTTTAACAGACTTGGATATGTAGGTGTGTGCTGTCTTATCATTCCTCTATCTGTTTGAAATCCATGGATCACCACTCTGTGTTTCTGCTTGTTCATACACAAAAATACAAATGAATGTTACAAATGAATAAACGACTATATCCCGTCTCATAGGCTACTGATAATTTATCAATAATGTTACTTATTTAATGATATTATAGATTACACTTTTGCAGAACGTGCCATGGTTGCGGAGTTATCGCATTTGACCAGCGGATGTCGCTAGCGTGTCACTGCTCCGCTGCTTTGCGCATGCGTAGAAGTTTCTCATTATGAGAAACTAAGTCATTATTACGAGAAAGTTTCTCATTATTATGAGAAACTAAGTCATTACGAGAAACTTTCTCATTATTATGAGAAACTAAGTAATTATTACGAGAAAGTTTCTCAATATAAGATACTAAGTCATAATAATGAGAAAGTTTCTCATTATTATGACTTACAGAATTATATTTTTTTTACTCAATTGTGGCGGAAACGGGCTTCCATACAAATTCGTGTGTTTAGTGCTTGCCTGTGCTTTACATAAATACGCCTGTATTTTTGTCATTCTATGTTTTTAACTCATCGCAAACTGACGGTCCAAAATGGGGCTCCGTAGTATCAGTATGTCTTTGACTATAAATTTAGTTATGTTGGCACACTAATTGAGATTGTTTATTAATTCAAAAGCACCACATTGAATATTATAAATAATAGGCTATAATTGGATTGAGGCACAGATTTCACCCACATGGAGACTTCTGACCTTTCATGTTTTGGGATTGTGGGGGAAACCGGAGACCTGCAGAAACTTATTGTGGGTTTATTATTTGTAATTAGTGAAACCCTAATTCATCACAAATATGATGAGTATGTCAGGCTGGTATGAAAACGATATATGATAGAGCTGCATTGTCCTTTAGGACAATGTAAAGTGAGGCTATTCTTTTAATAATCTGTTGTTGTCTCCCTCTATGCCATCAAATATAATTAAACCCCTAGTGGAAGTGTTTGCTGATGTGCAGTGATTGTCCTCATGTATGGCCTCCTGTTTGACTGTGCGATGGGTCAAAGCCCTGCAAGTAATTACTGCTCTGTTGTGATATTTAACAATATAATGAATGCAGAGATCTTTAAAAATCTCATTATCTATAGTCCTACTAACAAGACAAGCTTACACAAAATATGAGATCAAATTTAATAGGCTATAGATGGTTCAGATATGAGCTGGGACTATTTTGTTTGCCTTACGTAACAACATTTGTGTCATATTCAAAGAGCTGTGACCCTTTAAAAGAGCCAAATGTCCTTGTTTCCCTCAAAAACTATAAAGTCACAGCTGAAGTTTGTGGGAAGCTGACCTGGGAGTTTTTTCAGCATTTGCTAGCAAAGGTAAACGTTTATCAGTTTTACGTTCTTATAAAAATGGATATAGCTAAAAGAATGTGTAAGTGCTTATTTTTGTTGTTGTTTGTAGGAGATGAAATGGTTCTTCGGCACAGGATCTCTTTGTTGCTGCTGCTTCTTTGTTCATCTCCACTTGGTAAACTATTTCTCCAGCTTTAGGAAATACACTTTCTACTGTGATTTAAATACCATGTGATTATATTTAGAATTCACAAGCAGAGAAATAAGCTTTCTCAAAACAATGAGCTTGATCTTTATAGATGAATACAGTGTGAATCTTAGACCCACAGGTGAAAATGCATAATTTTTCAGTACAAATGTTATTATCTGTAGAAGATTTGGAGTGAAATGGTTAATAGTGCCCTTCACACTTGCTGATTCCAATCGGATATGAACACAATCGGATTTGGAATCTGATTGGAATCTAATCTAAAATTATTGTGTATAGCATCTGTTCAGATCTGATTTGTGTGTCCTGTGACAGCGTGTCTAAATGAGCACACTCCCTCATTTACAACGTGGTCTCTTGATTTTCTCACGTGGTTCATAACATGTTTATCTGGTCCTATAGTGTTCGCTGCTGGTAACTCCACAGAGGCTGCTTGTGATCGCCGTTGTCTGGCAAATACTCGGGTTTCTAAAGAACTGTTCAGCGCACCACAGAACGACAACTGTACCATCCTAGTAAACATCACTTCCATACAATATGAGACATTGTCTTTTGTAAGTGTCATGTTTGTCTTGTTGATCGCCTTCTATGTTTGAATAGCACAAATGTACTTGTAAATAAGAACTGTATCTCATAATTCTGTCATCATGTTTTAGGATACAAAGGTCATGCAAATGACTAGCCGTATCAAGTTAAACATGGTGAGTAGACAAGTTCTTGAATGAAATACGATTATAGAATGTAAATAAAATCTACTTCAAAAACCTAGCTTGGTACAGTGATTGTCACCTGTAAACATCCAGTTATCTAAATACTATAACACTATATTATACATGAGTACGAGTGTTGTTATGCTGAGTTTTATCACAGTAGCAGCTGTGCTGATAATCAGTGCAATGGCATTATTGCGAGTGTGATTTCTTATTTTCAGCAGTTCTATAGAGTAATATTGAGTATTTCAGGCATAAACAGCGATAATGGCTGGCTGACCTATACATTTATCTCGCCTATTACACAGCTACTTGCAAAGTAAATTAATAAATATAAACAATATTTCATTTAATTTTTCAAAATCATTTTATGTGTTAGGAAAGTAGCGATATGAGAGACATGACTTGCACAGCTATGTAGCTATGTTGGTGTCATTATACAAAAATATGTACTGCAACATGCTGTAATTGACCAATCAGAATCAAGTATTTCAAAAAGCTATGTTATATTATAAAACAAAATGAGAGGCTGTTTATTTCACTAAAACTGTTGGACAAAATGTTCTGCCCTACAGGAATGGAAGGATCCTGATCTTGGATGGATGCAAGAGAGATCTAGATATCCAACAATTGTTTTACCTGTTGATAAAATCTGGATTCCTGGGATAGTTTTGGACAATGCGTGAGTTGAACTCGAGACTGATGCTGATTTATGGCACATATTCTAATAATGGACCTGTTTTAATGAAAAGGTTGGAGAGCTACACATTCAGTGACTGATTCAGTTCAGTACTGACCTCAGTTCCGGCAGGCTTCAGATAAAATGTGAATTTACTTTTATATTAAGGGGCATGAAATACATTTTCAGGGTGAACAACTATGGCTGAGTCTTATATTAAAGGGATAGTTCACCCAAAAATTAAAATTACCCCATGATTTACTCACCCTCAAGCCATCCTAGGTGTATCTGACTTTCTTCTTTCAGACGAACACAATTGGAGTTACATTAAATAATGTCCTGGCTCTTCCAAGCTTTATAATGGTTGTGAACAGAGGGTGAGATTTTGAAGGCAAAAAAGCACATCCATCCATCATAGAAGTAATCCATACTCCAGGAGGTTTATAAAGGCCTTCTGAAGCAAAGTGATGCATTTATGTAAGAAAAATATACTTATTTAAAACTTTAAAAACTATAATACCTGGCTTCCGGCAGATGGCCGTACCCGTACGCACATCGACTTATGCCAAAAGACTAACCCCTGACGTGATGTAGAAGTAGCATAAGCATAGATGCCTCTCGCTGTTCAAACAAATAGGGCTGGGCAACAAACTCAAGCTCCTCTTCTCGATATCGAAATCCTCCAACATTTATCTTTTAAAATTCTCCTTTTAGACTTCTAATGCATGACCGGTGTTTTGTTTTGCTCTTTCCTCTGCGCTTCCGCATTCATCAGTGTGTCATGCGTCATGTGTCAGCTCAGAGTTAACTCTTTCGCCGTAAATCAATGCGTACGACCATCTGTCAGAAGCTAGTTATTATAGTTTTTAAAGTTTTAAATATGGATATTTTTCTTACACAAACACATTGCTTCGATTCAGAATCATTTATTTACCCCCCGGAGCTGTGTGGATATCTTCTGTAATAGATGGATGCACTTTTTTGGGGCTTCAAAATCTCCTCCTCTATTTACTGCCATTATAAAGCTTGGAAGAGCCAGAATATTACTTAATATAACTCTGATTGTGTTCGTCTGAAAGAAGATAGTCATATACACCTAGGATGGCTTGAGGGTGAGAAAATAATAAGGTAATTTTCATTTTTGAGTGAACTAATTCTTTAAGGAAACATATATCTTCCCCACATTGTTCCACAGGGGTTCCTCAGGGGTCTACCCTGGGGCCCCATCTTTTTAGTTTTTAACTATAAAATCTGGTTAAAGAGCCACTGAGCTCCACATTCATCAACATGGCCTGGATTAAGATAGGCCTGAAATAGAATAATTGGAAATATATCAAGTGTTAGATGGCAGATACTTTTTGCCACCACGTTTAGAAACAATCTGTGGCGTTATTACCACCACAAGTTCTGGTTGATTTCTGCCACTGTTCAGATGCCATAATCTCTCTCTCTATATGCTCTCAGAATAGAAACGACGGTGGAGCCGTACACTAAGGACGTACAGGTGAGGAGGGATGGAACTGTGAACCATGCAGTGGTTTTGTTCACGATGGTGAGCTGTGAAATCAACCTATTCAGCTACCCCTTTGTGAAAGGAGAATGTCCTGTGGCCATCAATGGATGGAGCCAGAAATGTAAGATAATACTTGTTAAGCAGATTATGACCATTTGTTTTTAACTGGAGAAATATTCCTCAATATATTATGAAGTAAAGAATGTGTCCTCTTGTTTGTTTGATCTAGCTTGTGCGCTCAAACTCCAGATCGCTGATCATGTGTCTTTGGTTGGCGGTAATCGAGGAGAATGGCAGACTACGAACGTGATCAAAACTGTGGATTCATCAGATCGCGTTTATCTCCAAGTAATTAATTTATTCAATTCTGACCCTCTGAACAAGAGTATTGAATTTAGAGAGCTTGTCAGTGTTACCTTGAACCCTCAAAGCAGAAATGATCGATAAACATATATAGAAGTTGATGGATTTAATGTGATGGTTCTCGACCAGGGGTCCTCAGCAAGCTTTAATTAATATATTATTATTAATACAATTATATTAATATTATAAACAGTATATTATTATTATGAGTATTAATAGATCAATAATAGTAATAGATATTACAAAACTAATTTAAAATGCTAATAAAAACATAGAATCAAGATCATATTTCTTTTATCCCCCTCAACAACTATTGTTTTTACTGAAGAACATACAGATCAAAAAACTCAATGAAATCAAGAAACAAAATTAATTGTGGTTAAAGGGACAATATGTAATTTTCGCCACTAGAGGTCACTTATTCAAAACAAAGGCGTAGCTTGATGACGCCGTGAATGAGTGTGGAATCATGGGAGTTGGGGTCTTCACCTCAACAGCCGATGGAAAGGAATCCAACGGACTTGGGCAGAAATCATGTTCATGGATGAGCGAATGTATTAAAGTTTTATTAACGTTACGGTGCACTGAAAAACTTTTGGTATAGTAATATATATTAAATTAATAATCAAAATTTTTACTTAGTAAAATTAAAATTCAATGAGAACTAGAATTTCCTAAGCAAAATTTTAAATATAGTGAATGCTCATGATAGACACCTGGGATGCACACTGATCTCGAGTCCAGCGGAGCTTTTATTATGCTTTTGCTGCAGTCAGCCACTTTTCGGTGGCTGCTATGAGACACTTGTTGCACTTTGCAGCAATCTAGATCGATATTATTTAAACTGGAAATCGTGGGTAATGCGGATATGACGTCATTGACACGCGACGCAATGACACGGTCCATGTCCTGGTTAAAAATGCTGATTTCTCCTAACCCCAAAATTGTTGGAAATGTTTGGGATAATGTAAGTAAACAAGTTAATATATATATATATATATATACAGGTGCTGGTCATATAATTAGAATATCGTGAAAAAGTTCATTTTTTTATTGTAAATTATTTTAAAAAATGAAACTTTCATATATTCTAGATTCCCTACATGTAAAGTAAAACATTTCAAAAGTTTTTTTTTTTTAATTTGTTGATTAGAGCGTACAGCTAATGAAAGTCCAAAATCCAGTATCTCAAAATATTAGAATATTTACATTTGAGTTTCATTAAATGACCATCCCTACAGTATAAATTCCGGGTATCTCTTGTTCTTTGAAACCACACTAATGGGGAAGACTGCTGACTTGGCAATGGTCCAGGAGACAATCATTGACACCCTCCACAAAGAAAGTAAGTCACAGAAGGTCATTACTGAATGGGGTGGCTGTTTACAGAGTGATGTATCAAAGCATATTAAATGCAAAGTTGACTGGACGGAAGAAATTGGGTAGGCAAAGGTGCACAAGCAACAGGGATGACTGCAAGCTTGAGAATACTGTCAAGTAAAGCCAATTCAAACACTTGGGAGAGCTTCACAATGAGTAGAATGAAGCCGGAGTCAGCGCATCAAGAGTCACCACACTCAGACATCTTCAGGAAAAGGACTACCAAGCCACTTCTGAACCAGAGACAACGTCAGAAGCATCTTACCTGGGCTAAGGAGAAAAAGAACTGGACAGTGAACAGTGGTCGAAAATCCTCTTTTCAGATAAAAGTAAATTTTGCATTTCATGTTGAAATCATGGTCCCAGAGTCTGAAGGAAGACTGGAGAGGCACAGAATCCAAGCTGCTTGAAGTCTAGTGTGAAGTTTCTGAAGTCAGTAATGATTTGGGGGGGGCGTGACGTCTGCTGGTGTTGGTCCATTGTGTTTTATCAAGTGCAAAGTCAATGCAGCCATCTTCCAGGAGATTTTGGAGCACTTTATGCTTCCATCTGCTGACAAGCTTTATGGAGATGCTGATTTCCTTTTCCAGCAGGACTTTAGCATCTGCCCACAGTGCAAAAACCACTTCCAAGTGGTTTGCTGACCATGATATTACTGTGCTTTATTGGCCAGCCAATATGCCTGACCTAAATCTATGGGATATTTTCAAGAGAAAGATGAGAAACAGTCGATCCAACAATATACAGATGATCTGAAGGCTCAATAGTGCCTCAGCAGTGCCACAGGCTGATCACTTCCATGCCACACTTCACTGATGCAGTAATTTGTGCTAGGAGCAAGTCATTTACTGTAATATGTCCTGCCGATCAAGTATTGAGTGCACAAAAGAACATACTTTAAAGAACTTGAACTTTTCTGTTTTGCAAATCCATTTTTTGATTGATCTTAGGAAATATTCTAATATTTTGAAATACTGGATTTTGGACTTTCATGAGCTGTACGCTCTAATCATCAAAATTTAAAAAAAAAACTTTTGAAATGTTTTACTTTACATGTGGGGAATCTAGAATATATGAAAGTTTCATTTTTAAAAATAATTTATAATAAAAAAATGAACTTTTTGATGATATTCTAATTATATGACCAGCACCTGTATATACTCTCGGAATGAATTTACATATTATACATGGAATGTACATAGGTTTGGTCTTGGCGGACTAGATCTGCTACGCTGCTGCTGCTGCTGCTGTTGGATGAGTGAGAATACATCTAAAATGCACATGAAAACATTGAAGTGAATTTAGGCTACTGCAATGAAACATAGGGAGGAACTTCCCCAAGCAGATCTAGGCAGGTGGTGCTGGGGAAGGTGGAGGGCAAGCGAAGTCCCATGGTGCACTGCAATGAACTGATCCAATTCAAAGTCAGGAATAAATAGGTTACGTAGAGAGAACAAAACGGAACGATTTGATGACTCGTTGTCTTTAATTGAACCAATCAGCTGCTCGGAAGAGTTTCATGACTGAAATATATATATATATATATATATATATATATATATAAAACATTGTTCTAGTGGTTTATGGTCTAAGTCTTACCTATTATGCCTTTAATTTAATATATTGACGCCCTGGTTTACAATTCTGTTATAATTACAGTAGAAATACCAGAAAAAATATTTTGGCTTATATAAGGGGAACTTTAAATATTTTTAAATATATTTGTCAAAAAGTTTGAAAACAACTGCTTTGAAGGGGTCAAATGTGAGTGCAAATAATTTGTTTTAAAATCAGGCATTTCCTGTAATTTGCCACCAGGTGGCGTCCCACTAGTTGACTCAGTTTTGGTGAGAGATGTCACATGTGCCAAATGTTTTGCCCTCTTCATTCACACTCACAGTTTTCTTTCATGAGAACACCATGAGCACCATGTGAACATAAACAAATTAATTTGATAACACTGACCCGCTGAGATGTGACCACACACACCAACTCCCTCTGACTCTCCAAAAACTGCACTCTTAAAGATAAAGGTTCTTTATTGGCATCGATGGCTCCATGAAGAACCTTTAACATTCATGGAACCTTTCCATTCCACAAAAGGTTCTTTATAGTGGAAAAGGGTTCTTTGGATTGTTAAAATGTTCTTCATACTTAGAAAAAAAAAGGTTCTTTTAAGAAATGATCACTGAAAGGTTCTTTTGGGATGGCATCATTCTATGGCATCGCTATTTAAAAATAAAATAAAAACCCTTTGTAACCTTTATTTTTAAGAGTTTAAAATTCTGAAAAAACAGCTGGCAGTCTAAGAAAACAGACTGTAATGGTTTAACTCTTGAAGTGACGACATAAACCTGTAATTGTTTAATGAATCACTTGGTCTTTGAACAGGTCGCTCTGTCTATTAACTTCTTCGGTGCGTTTGTGACCCTGATCCTGCCCAGTGCACTCATAATGCTGGCTGACCTGGTGAGCTTTGCTCTGCCATTTGAAGGAGGAGAACGCAACTCTTTCAAGGTCACCTTGGTCCTGAGCTTCACCATGTTTCTCCTTATCCTCAATGATCACCTGCCTAACGGTGGCAACTGCAGCCCTCTCCTCCGTAAGTAAAAGAACAGAGATCTGCTCCATTTTAAACACTACAGATTTTTGGTAGTATGTTTGTAAAGTTAATACTGACAGCACTTATGTTTAGTCCTAATGTTACATCCTAACGAAAGCCGCAACACCATATTATTGTGCAAAACATTTGTGTAGTATTTAGAGTTAAATTTAATAAATGTCTGTTTTGTGGACTGTGGGAATGACTTAATTTTGAAGGTCAGACCCTCCCCTTCCCTCTCCCAAAAAATTTGCACCCTGCATTTATGAGAAATTTGTTTATACCGCCTATATATAAAGCATTACAGCATACTTTGGAAAGGGCTTTCTTTTAATAGACTAGTATTAGCTCATGATGTGAATGGCATTTTCTTCATTTTCTCCTTTAAAGACTATCACTTCAGTTTCTGTCTGGTCTGTCTGGTCCTGAGTATGCTGATTTCCATAGTGCTGACACGTCTGTCTGTAGAGGACAGCATCCTGCTGTGTAGACGATCCGCCAAGGTTCATCCATCAACCAACAGCAATACACAACATGACAGCCTGGATCAGGAGAAAGGTAACAGATGACCGTCAACACAAAGGCTACTTTGCTTCATTGAGTTTATTATATTCATTGTTATGATCATGTTTTGAAACAAACAAAAAGTGCAAAAGTTTAAAGTTACGATAGTTTTTTCTTCCCTATTGTGATACTATATATCCAACGCTATCTCACGACCAATTCGTACATATTTTACGAGGTGACTAATTTGTACGAATTCATATGATTTGTCTAAACCCCAGTGATGGGTAGGTTTAGGGGCGGAGATAGGGGTAGGTCATTCGTACGAATTCTTACGAATTTGGCAACTCGTATAATACGTACAAATTCGTACAAGTGAGGTCATACAAATTCGTACGAATTAGCCATCTTGTAAAATACGTATGAATTGCCGTGAGATGGGGTTGGTATATCTGAAGTAAATGGCTTCTGGAACAAGAACAAATGGGTCTTGATTTTGTCCATGGGGAATTGAGTGGATGATTGTGTTTTTAGCTATTGGTCGAAATCATGAAATTGACAGATTGCTCCGCCCTCACACCAGTAAACACGTGCAAGAGGGAGGGGAAGTTACTTTGATTAAATATTACGAGGGCACATGAATTTAGCAAAATTATGTGCATGGATCATTCATTTACAGGCACATGCACAGATAAACCCCTGGTGCTCAAGCACCTGCTCTTTTGGCCTCTGATAAGTGCCTTTTTTGCAAGACATATTTTTTGTTTAAATTTGGCCCGTGGCATTAATTCTCAATCAATTCTCAGCATCCATGTCTCCCGGACCTGCCTTCACTGGTGACAGCAAGTAACAGATGCCCTAAACTTCGGCATTGTTTGTTACCACTGTGAAATTGAACCACTATTAAAACATCTCAATACAGCCAGCCTAACTTAGGCAATAGCCCTCCATTAGGCTTAACAAGTAAGCTAATCTGGCGTTGCCGTAAAATAACGTTGTGCAAGGTCGGAAATGCTACCAATTTGAATAAAAATGTCACCAAAATTCAAGTTATAAATTGCCCTTGTATGAATTTTTGTATTATAAATATGTAGTTAAGCAATATCACACAAGCAAAAGTGCTATTTTTTTCTCGAATATCAGCACGATTGCAAAATTTGATAATCATTTTATACAACAGTTCAATAAACAATATGAATTGACCATTTTTAGACACAACATTGTCAATTTTGACTGTTTTTGCTCTATTTTGCCAACAAAAATAGTTCCAAGCAAAGCAGAAGAGTTGCGTCTCTCAGCAAAACACAGCAGGTATTCGTTCTTGAATGATTCACCGTTTTTGAATGAATCAATGATTCAGTGACCTATTTATAAAGTCAGTAGACACAGGGCCTGTGTCCCAGTGTGCATACTATCGATCCTAAGTAGTATGTGACATTAGTAATTTTCAATACTATTTAGGGGCAGATAGGGTGTATATAGTACATTGAGATGCAGGGTTGCTTCCTTCATGAATGAATCCACCAACAGGTTTGAACGATTCGGTTGAATGAATGATTCTTTGATTCACTTATTACGACTTGCCACCACCTAATGGCGGTTTTAGTTTTGTATAATATTAATTCATTTTTTTACCCTACATTTCCATATTTCTCTATCTACATTATTTAGGCAATTGTAATTGCAGTGTAAATGGATTTTGATAAATGGTAAGATGGATTATACAATATAGGGCTGGTATAACAGCCCTATAGTGTATAGTGTTAAATAGTGTAATTAATTCAAAGATGATCAACAATATGTAACTTTACTAAAAAACAAAACAAGAATTGTCCATTTTTTTCTTGTTTACTGGTGTGAGGGCAGGGGCAACCTGTCATTCACATGACATCACAGCAATAGCAAACCATCCAATGATCTAATCAATTCCCCATAGATAAAATCAAGACCCGCTCAACATTCGTTCTCATTCGAGAAGCCGTTTCATTTAGATATATGTCACAACAGGGAAGAAAACACTATCGCAAGTTTCAAATTTCAATATTTTATTCAGAATACAACATAGATGACATATCAAATGTTTAAACTGAGAAAATGTATCATTTTAAGGGAAAAATAAGTTGATTTTAAATTTCATGACATCAACACATCTCAAAAAAGTTGGGACAAGGCCATGTTTACCACTGTGTGGCATCCCCTCTTCTTTTTATAACAGTCTGCAAACGTCTGGGGACTGAGGAGACAAGTTGCTCAAGTTTAGGAATAGGAATGTTGTCCCATTCTTGTCTAATACAGGCTTCTAGTTGCTCAACTGTCTTTGGTCTTCTTTGTCGCATCTTCCTCTTTATGATGCGGCAAATGTTTTCTATGGGTGAAAGATCTGGACTGCAGGCTGGCCATTTCAGTACCCGGATCCTTCTTCTACGCAGCCATGATGTTGTAATTGATGCAGTATGTGGTCTGGCATTGTCATGTTAGAAAATACAAGGTCTTTCCTGAAAGAGACGACGTCTGGATGGGAGCATATGTTGTTCTAGAACTTGGATATACCTTTCAGCATTGATGGTGCCTTTCCAGATGTGTAAGCTGCCCATGCCACACGCACTCATGCAACCCCATACCATCAGAGATGCAGGCTTCTGAACTGAGTGCTGATAACAACTTGTGTTGTCCTTGTCCTCTTTAGTCCAGATGACATGGCGTCCCAGTTTTCTAAAAAGAACTTCAAATTTTGATTCGTCTGACCACAGAATAGTTTTCCACTTTGCCACAGTCCATTTTAAATGAGCCTTGGCCCAGAGAAAACGCCTGCGCTTCTGGATCATGTTTAGATATGGCTTCTTTTTTGACCTATAGAGTTTTAGCCGGCAACGGCGAATGGCACGGTGGATTGTGTTCACCGACAATGTTTTCTGGAAGTATTCCTGAGCCCATGTTGTGATTTCCATTACAGTAGCATTCCTGTATGTGATGCAGTGCCGTCTAAGGGCCCGAAGATCACGGGCATTCAGTATGGTTTTCCGGCCTTGATCCTTACGCACAGAGATTGTTCCAGATTCTCTGAATCTTTAGATGATATTATGCACTGTAGATGATGATAACTTCAAACTCTTTGCAATTTTTCTCTGAGAAACTCCTTTCTGATATTGGTCCACTATTTTTCGCCACAGCATTGGGGGAATTGGTGATCCTCTGCCCATCTTGACTTCTGAGAGACACTGCCACTCTGAGAGGCTCTTTTTATACCCAATCATGTTGCCAATTGACCTAATAAGTTGCAAATTGGTCCTCCAGCTGTTCCTTATATGTACATTTAACTTTTCCGGCCTCTTATTGCTACCTGTCCCAACTTGGAATGTGTAGCTCTCATGAAATCCAAAATGAGCCAATATTTGGCATGACATTTCAAAATGTCTCACTTTCAACATTTGATATTCTGTGAATAAAATATAAGTTTATGTGATTTGTAAATTATTGCATTCCTTTTTTATTCACAATTTGTACAGTGTCTTAACTTTTTTGGAATCGGGTTTGTATGTATCAGTAAAACACTTCAAGTCAGGATTCAATCAATGTTTATTCAGCTCAAATCACAAAAAAAAAAAAAAAATTTGTGTTCTACTGGAAATACTACTGTTACCCACCAACAGATCTGCTTGGCCAGAGAGTGGAAAAGAGTTTATAGAAAGGTGTCTTTGTGCTTGAAAGAATGACAATGACTTTATTCAGAAATGCATGGTGCAGCACTATACCAGAGCACATAGTGCTTGGTTACACTGGGACGGGTTTGTGATTAAGTCCCAGGTTTTTGCACTGAAATGCTGCATGCAAAATTGGTGCAACTGCTTAGTGAGTTATTTGTTCTACTCCTTTTGATGACAGTAGTTGCACAGAAATGAAACACTCACCCTTTAACATTGCAATAACATAAATAATGTGGTATGCATTCACAGATACAGGTGCGATTACAACAAAGTCTGGTGATCTGGCTTCAGAGATGGCTTCACTCCAGAAAATAGTAAACCTTTTGGAGAACTTCGATAAAGGAGAAAAGGAGACAGAGCGTAAAGTGGCCTTTGCCTACCGCCTAGACAAATTCTTCTTTGGCTTTTTTCTAAGCATCTACATACTTTATGTCATAATTATTATTAGTATCACCCAAACAGATATTTGTAAGGTTGACAATCTAGACTTCTGGGATAATTCTGACCATGGAGATAACTACTATGACTACTCGTACTCATAACCATAGGCACCTTCTTCACTTCACTGTAGTTTCAACAGATCCTCTCAGATCTGCTCTGTTTGGTGCATATCAATTGTAGTACACTGTACAAGGTAATGATTGGAATAAGTTCATATATTAAATATATATTCATATTTATAAGAATAGTAACAATTTTAATTGTCACTGTCCAATTAAATCTGTAATTAGACTTTCTGAATGCTAGATAAGATGCCATTTTAATTGTATTAAACCACTATATTCAAGGATAGAAGCATGAATTGCAACAAATACAAATATTGTTTTGATGACCCCTTCTTCAAACTATTATTAATGTGTCTTTTGTCATTTGTGACCCCATGACGTACTAATGATACGTCAATTGCCGTCCGAATCCACATCTCTGATTTTACCAGAAGAGATCAATATAAAAAGTACTGTTTAAATCCTTTTTGACCACTGTGGAGCACCACATGATGACTGTTATGCTTCACAGTGCATTTTAAAAAGATGTAGCATACACTTTTTTTAAACAGAAGATATTTAAATAATCAAATGATAAATATGATATTATTTTCCTATTATTAAATGAAATATGAATGTATTCTTATTATTCCAAGCATACAACATTTTATTTAGAGCACACAATCTTGCGACCACACAAGTGGAGCAGCGCGTTCCAGGTGTTGTACCGAATTTCGACTCCCTGCCAAATTATTACCTCCCTCGTGGAAATCGCTACCCGATTGCCTAATCCTAACCCCACACCTAATCCTAATCCCTCCCCCACACCTAATCCTAAACCTACCAATACTAGGGGGGGTAATAATTTGGCGGGGGTCGGAATTCGGCACAACACCGGGTTCAAAGGATTACTAAACTCAGTCCGCCATCTGAATGCACAAGTTTCAGCGCTGAGGTGCCATGCAAATTAATTTTTACAGGCGTCTGTCTGAATAGTGCTTATGTTGTGGATGAGTTAGCAGTGCACGCTATTTCAGATAAATTACAGAATTGCTAAAAGAAGACTGGTAACTAACAGGGTAATTGTTGAACTTTATCTGTCTTTAAATGTAAATTGATTAACATCATAAAAAAGCTGTCTCTTTTAAAATTGGCCCACATTTCCACTTACTTGTGAGCTATTATGGCTTATCGTTGTCTATCCTACAGTGGTTTCTGGTGGGCTGTGGGAAGTAATTGTGTAATTAGCCTAATTGTGGGTGTAGAAAGCTTCTTTGTTTGATTTTTCTCTCGCTCTAAATGAACTCATTTCAATAAACTGAGGACATGTGTATATATATATATATAAATTTACCATTTAACCATCATTTCATTGCATGTATATCATTAAGCTGACATGAAACGCTCTGGACAGAACATGCTTGAGGCAAAATCTAATTTACACAACTCTCCAATGATGGGTATGTTTTCTTACCCAGGAAAGTAGTGAGGCTGTGTAATCTGAGACTAACTATTGTTCTCCAAGCAGCTATCATAACAAGATTAAATGCACTATTGTTCCCTTTCATTATCACCACACACAGGAAAAGAGTTAGCAAATGTCAATCACCTGTTATGTTCTTTCCTGTGAACCTGTTCTGTTTGATGGAAGGCCTCAGGAAACTGCAGCTGCTGGATTTTGATATGGTCAGCATTTGCTGTAAAAGCATGATTTACTCACCCTTATGTCATTCCAAACTTATGACATTCATTTGGAAATGCAAACCGAGAATTTTTTAAAGAATTTTTTTCCTTGCAGTTATAATGAATAGGGATAACATCTCCTTTTGCACTGGTTTGGAACAACATGAGGGATGACAGAACTTTAATTTTAGGTGAAATATTCCTTTAACAGAGACCTGAAACTACCAGCATTGACCTATGAGACATTGATGTGGTAAAAATTAAGATTAAGAATATGTCTAAAATTAAACTGCACAAATTTGCAAAAGGTTGTTATTTATTTTAAATATAGCCTGCATGCATTAACCTGAAGTGTGCAAAGTTGACCATACTTCATGTGGACATAGATTAGCTATTGCTTATACACAATGTTTCAACACATTTGCATTAATAATTTGTGTGCTATAATATTAACCTCTAAAGAATCACAAGACTTCACTGAAATGAAGCAGAAATATCATATATGTGGCTTCTGAATCCACTGTAAGTGTTACTTACTCAAGTCATCAAAATGATATTAAGTAGATTATTAACTGATTAGCTAATGTACTACTCATTTGTCCTGCATTAATTCCTGTAGACTGCACTACATGTAATCTACGTAACATGGTTCATCAGGCAATTAAAGCATCTTCAGCTAATTAATTTTTTTACTTTTAAAAACAGTTGTGTATATATACAAGTATGGCTCAGTGATTATAGTCTTTGTTACCGTAAGGCACATGTAAAACCTCAGGGAAACAAAGAGCTTGCAGATAGTCAAGTCAAGTCAAGTCACCTTTATTTATATAGCGCTTTTTACAATGTAGATTGTGTCAAAGCAGCTTTACATTGATAACTGGTACATTATTTGGCTGCACAGCAGCTCTTAAAAGAATAGTGTCAATGCAGGCAGATCAAAGCACTGTTGAATATCAAATGTCAAGTGTCCCCAACTAAGCAAGCCAAAGGCGACAGCGGCAAGGAACCCAAACTCCATCAGGTGACATCAGGTGGCAGACAAGTGGCAAATAGGTGTTTAAATGGAGAAAAAAACCTTGGGAGAAACCAGGCTTAGATAAGGATTACAGACTCTTCTGCATATGCTGCATGTGTTTTGCTTTATGAAGCGGCTTATAGATTGAGGTTCTGTTTGGCTTTGAGGCAAATGAAGGGCCTGGAGGTAGTTGACGCTGCACTGCAAACTGCTTTTGTACTCATAGCCTTGAAGCCCATTCAGAGGCTTATCAGAATCTCAAAATCTAAAGTTTACACACAATGTGCATGGGATGAAATTTAATATGAGCTAGCTCAATTTTATTTGTTTTTCTGTACTTTGACGTAGTATATTCAAAGAGCTCCTAGCCTTTAAAAAGCCGACTGATGCTTGTTCATGTAGACTACATAAGGTGACAGCTGAAGTTTTGGGAGAATTCATTCAAATTAGCTTGCAAAGGTAAAGTTTATCAGATTCTTAAATATTTGTCATAAATATATAGGTATGCATAAGAGACATTTGATTATAAGAGAATAAGTTATTTATTTATTTATTTTGTAGGGTCTGAAATGGTTCTTCAACACAGGATCTCATTGTTGTTCCTCATCTTTTCATGTCCGATTGGTAATCTACTTCTATACACTTTCTATTGTAATTTTGACATTATGTGGTTGGTTAAAATTTTACAATTCTTCGAAAAATATTAAGGATTCTCAAATGTTTTGTTGACTTCTGCAATGCCTTTTAATTTAAAAGTAATGTTTCTAACATGTTTATCTGCTCCAACAGTGTTGACAGATTCATGTAACAGTCGATGTCTGGCAAATATACTAATTGCTAAAAAAATGAAGAGTGCACCACAGGCTAATAACTGTACTGTCAATGTAACCATCACTTCGATGCAATATGAGACACTGTCTTTTGTAAGTATTAGAGTGTTTTTACCATTTTATAATTTCTGTCTTTTTTCATGCTCGACATAACTGCTGTTAACAATATATATATTTCAACACTTTATTTCAATGGTCCACTTTAGACATTCTACTAACTATAACTTTGCAACACATGTCAACTTATTTTACTAACCTGAACCCTAACCTAACCTTAACCTAACAGTCAAATACTCTAAGAGTTAATTGACATGTACAGTTGCAAGAAAAAGTATGTGAACCACTTGCAGAATCTGTGAAAATGTGAAAAATTTTAACAAAATAAGAGAGATCATACAAAATGCATGTTATTTTTTATTTAGTACTGTCCTGAGTAAGATATTTTACATAAAAAATGTTTACATATAATCCATAAGACAAAAAAATAGCTGAATTTATTAAAATTAGCCCATTCAAAAGTTTGTGAACCATTGATTCTGAATACTGTGTGTAGGTTACCTGGATGATCTACGACTGTTTTTTTGTTGTGTGATGGTAGTTCATGAGTCCCTTGTTTGTTCTGAGCAGTTAAACGGAGCTCTGTTCTTCAGAAAAAATCTCCAGGTCCTGCAGATTCTTCAGTTTTCCAGCATTTTTTGCATATTTGAACCCTTTGCAGCAGTGACTGTATGATTTTGAGATCCGTCTTTTCACACTGAGGACAACTGAGGGACTCAAACACAACTATTAAAAAAGGTTCAAACATTCACTGATGCTCCAGAAGGAAACACAATGCATTAAGAGTTGGGGGGTGAAAACTTTTGAACAGGATGAAGACGTCCAAATTTTTCTTATTTCGTTTAAATATCAATTTTTTTCATTTAGTACTGCCCTTCGGAAGCAACAGAAGATACTTGCATGTTTCCCGGAAGACAAATAAGTACAATTTACCTTGATCTTCAGATTCAAAAAGTTTTCACCCCCGGCTCTTAATGCATTGTGTTTCCTTCTGGAGCATCATTGAATGTTTGAAACATTTTAAATACTTGTATTTGAGTCCCTCAATTGTCCTCAGTGTGAAAAGATGGATCTCAAAATCATACAGTCACTGCTGGAAAGGGTTCAAATATGCAAATAATGCTTGAAAACTGAAGACCTGGAGTATTTTTCTGAAGAACAGAGCTCAGTTTAACTGCTCAGAACAAACAAGGGACTTTTGAACAACAAAACAAAAAAACAGTCGTAGATCATCCAGGTAACCACACACAGAATTAAGAATCAATGGTTCACAAACTTTTGAACTGGGTTATTTAAATAAATTCAGCTATTTTTTTGTCTTGTGGATTATATGTAAACATATTTTATGTAAAATATCTTACTCAGGATAGTACTAAATAAAAAATAACATGCATTTTGTATGATCTCTCTTATTTTGTTAAAATTATTCACATTTTCACAGATTCTGCAAGTGGTTCACATACTTCTTCTTGCAACTGTAGTTGCAGATTTACTTATAGTTAGTAGAATGTCTAAAGTGGACCATCGAAATAAAGTAAACTCAAACGCTTTAAGAATTACTTGCTTTTGTTCCATATGACATAAAAAGTAGATTTTACTTATTATACAATTAACATTAACATAAATTTGAAGTAAATCTTACTATACTATTTTTTTCAATGTAATAATTTTCACATGCACAAAACTTATAATTCTGTCACCATGTTTAGGATACGAAAAACATGCAAATGAGCAGCCGTGTCAAGGTAAACATGGTAAGTATTGATACATTTATGATGTTCACTTTCAAAAGGAAAAAAAAAAACACCTGTATCTTCTATAAAAACTCATAAAGCAGCACATGAACTTCTACCAAATGTTCACAATTAATTGATTTTACAGTGCAAAATGTTACCTCAGTGAAGTATATTATAAGTATATTTGGTTACACTTTATTTTGATGGTCCAAGACATTCTATTGACTATAAGTACTTTGCAACAACATGTCAACTAACTCTAATTAGAGTATTAGTAGACTGTTACAGTAGGTGTTAGGTTTGGGTCAGTAGCATAAGTTGACATGTAGTTGCAAAGTTACTTAAAGTCAGTTGAATGTCTGGTTATGGAGCATCAAAATAAAGTGTTAGCAGATATTAAGCATATTAAGCAGACAGTCTATATAAGTGTATAGAAGTAGATTACCAATCGGACATGAAAAGATGAGGAACAACAATGAGATCCTGTGTTGAAGAACCATTTCAGACCCTACAAAATAAATAAATAAATAACTTATTCTCTTATAATCATATGTCTCTTATGCATACCTTATGTATATATTTATGACAAATATTTAAGAATCTGATAAACTTTACCTTTGCAAGCTAATTTGAATGAATTCTCCCAAAACTCTACTGAGAGTTAGTTGACATGTAGTTGTAAAGTTACTTATAGTCAGTCTAAAGTGGACCATTGAAATAAAGTGTGTAAAGTTTATATTTTCTCTCCATAGATGTGGACTGATCAAGAACTAGAGTGGAATGACACAATATCTAATGCTAAAGCCGTTATGTTACCGGTTGACAAAATCTGGACTCCTGAGTTAGTTTTGGACAATGCGTAAGTGACCTCAGAGCTCAGATCAACATTTGTGAGATTTGTGAGATGAGGCTAACTAATCTAGTTTTGTTTCTCTTGAAAATATTAATCTGTGAGATTGTATTTGGTAAGTTTTTTGTAAATGATTTGTGGTCACATTCATTAAAGCCTATAGACTCGTTGAGTAAAATCATTAAATTTGAATAGTGTTGCTATTATTACATATCTTCAATTAAAATATTAAATATGTAAATATTCATATGCCTGTATAGAAGTCATAAAATAAATGTAACATTCAGGTGAATCTCTTTTATTGAATCTCTTTTATTTTACTGACACAATATATAAATAATAATAATTACAATTGACTGAAATAATAATAATAATACAAATAATATAAATAAAAATATTAATAAGAATTTTGTTAAAGTTTACTTAGGGGTGAAAAAATGAAGTGAAGCTAAACATGACAACATAGGACTCATGACTGGTTCCCAGCTTGGGTGAATGTCACATTCTTTCTCTTTATGCATTCAGGATAGATGTAACCGTGAAGCCGTACACTAATGATGTACAGGTGACGAGGAATGGAACTGTGGACTATGCTGTGATCTTGTTCATAGCAGTGAGCTGTAATGATATCAACCTTTTCAGCTACCCCTTTGTGAAAGGAAAATGTTCTGTGGCCATCAATGGATGGAACCAAAGCTGTAAGTTGACAGAAAACTGATCATTTGTTCTTAACCAGGGACATTCTTCCAGAATTTATAGGGACAACATGTAAAAGATATCTGAATAACTGCTAAACATTCTTTTGTTTGTGTTGATCTAGTTTGTGAGCTTAATCTCACCCAACCTACTAACATATCTAATGTTGGAGGCATTCAAGGAGAGTGGGAGACTGTGAGCGTGACAGTAGAACAAGATGAAACATTTCAAAACCGCAGATATCTCTCGGTAACTACTGACTTCATTCTGATTCTTACTTCTATGCCCGGGTTCACAGACAAGGCTTAAGCCAGACTAAAATGCATGTTTGAGCTGTTTTAACTGAAAACAACTTGCCCTGACATATCTTAAAATATGTCAGTGCCATTTGTTTTGTCTCAAGATTCATGTTTTTTTTCCTAAGGTATGTTTAAATAAGCTACTTAAATGTCCTAATTGAACCTAATCATGGCTTAATCTAAACACTGTCTGTGAAACCGGGCCCTAGTGTATAGATGTCAGGATTACCTTAAAACTCTTAAGCCCGGGACACACCAAGCCGACGATTGTCCGTCGGGCAACGTCGGACCGTTTTTAAGCGTTAAGTTTTTCAGGTGTGTTCTGCACCGTTTGCTCTAGTCGGACGCAGCCAGGTTTTTTTCAGCATGTAGAATCGGCGTCGGGCAAGAGAGAGAACTCTGATTGGCTGTTCAGTTTAGTGAACAAGTCGAAGTGCAAGAATAATAGCAAAACCGTGACCAAACGAGTCATGGCGGTACAGACAGAAGGCTGTTCTAATTTTACATCATGTACCTGAGTGTTCCTGGGCGAATGTTTAATATTAATGTGAGCCGAGTGGAATATAGAAAGTGATCAGCATGTATGATATTCAAAACAGTAAGCACACGTTGATTTGTTTACGGTTTGTGCATCTGCAACCTGCAGTGCTGGTCTCCCTTTCTGAATGACGAATGTAGACAAATATATATGAGGAAAATAGACAGCGGTCTCCTTCACGTGCAGTTTTTTTCACAGTCAGCTTTTATCAGTGCTAGTTCTTTGGCGTCGGTTTGGTGTGTACCTACTCTTAAAGGCAACATGACATGAAAGACCTTATTTACTGTCTTAACTCATAAATTTGGTCTTAGGGCATGTACACATTGCAAAGTTTTAGGAATGTCTACCACTCTTAAGAACGGGAGTGAATTAAATTATGCTTATTATGCTATTTTAAAGGCTCCTAATTTTGGAGGTCTCATACAGTAGGTTTACAGCAAGGTCAAAAACAGTTAAATTTTCTTATCAGTGCAGCATTAGCTCTTTTCTCACAGTATCATAAGCGGTTCGATAAAGGAATCAGTCTCTTTAAACCCCTCCTTTCTGAGAGCATCCTCTGCTCTGTTTGGTCAGATGGCCCAGTCTGTTGTGATTGGTCTACTGTGCTCTGATTGGTCTACTCTGCTCTGATTTGTCAGAGGGCCCAGTCTGTTGTGATTAGACAACTCTGCTCTGATTGGTCAGATAGCCCAGTCTGTCATGATTGGTCTACTGTGCTCGGATTGGTCTACTCTGTTCTGATTGGTCAGATGCAAATTAGTCAGATTCTCAGCAAAGACTTCTTAATGATTGTGGATTTAATGAAAATATTTTTTGTAATATGGGATTGTTTGATGTTAGATTTGTAATTGTTTTTTATTTAATATATTATTATTATTCTTTTATGGTCTACTTTAAATGGTTTATTTTAGACCAAGAGTTTGTATTGATGTTTTATTGTAATCATCAAAATAATTCAGTGTTCTTCAGTGAACCTGCAATAATGCTGAAATAAGTTAATAATAAAACCATTTATAAAACAATGCCATAAAATAACAATTTTTGGTTCCTTTAAGAACCTTTGAGTGATCATCTTTTAAAAGAACCATTTTTCTCCTTATTGTGAAGAACATTTTAATAATCAGAATAACATTTTTCCACTATATATAAAGAACCTTTTGTGGAATGGAAAGATTCCATGGGTGTTAAAGGTTCTTTATGGAACCATAAATGACAATAAAGAACCTTTAAAAGGGTACAATCTCAATTTCAACCTGCCTGCATCTATGACTTCATATTTTAGGGTGAAGACACCACTGACAGTAAAGTACAAAATGGCGTAAATAGTGCAGAAATAATTTTATTATTAAAATAATCAAGAGAGTGAAGTCACTACATTGACAACTTGTTGTTCAGTGTGCTCATGTGTGTATTGTGTAATATATGAACACACTATGCAGATTTCATGGCCAGATGGCCCAGTCTGTCGTGATTGGTCTACTGTGCTCTGATTGGTCTACTCTGCTACTTTTTTGGGGTAAATGTGGTAATAACTCTTTTAAATAATCAAACTCAGAAGAGAAGTGACTATCATATTAAGCAATTGGAAAAGAGTAAACAAATTCAAAACAGAACAGGACCATTACGGTACCTCCCCCTCCCGGAAGGCACATCCTCGCGCCATAACAAGTCTGAACTAAAAACCCGACCAACAGTGGTGGAGACCAAGGTGGAACCCAGTAAATGAAAAGATTGGGTGACACTGGAGGACCAGGAGGCTAAAGCGGTGATGAGTGTCCAAGGTGGAGCCAGGGTGCCAGAGGACCGAGGCACAGCTGGTGGGAGTGAGGACAGAGGAGGAGCCCGATGGAGCTGAAGGAGCGATGAGGTATAGCCAAAGGCTTGGAAGTCTGTGGCAGAGTAGAGCGACGACTGGCCAAGGCAGAGCCGAAGGCACGAGGGAGCCAGGTGGAGCTGGAAGAACAACTGTCCCAGGTGGAGTCACGGGAGTGAGAAGCCATAATGGAGCCGACTGGTCAACGGGCCGAGGTGGAGTAACAGGCTCGGAGGCTCGAGGCAGAACCAGGGGATCCACGCACCAAGGCCCAGCTAGAGACCAGAAAACCCAAGGTGGATCCGAGCAGGTGGGTGGTGCCACCAAAGGACGAGCCAAGAGGCTGAAGGGAGCCAGTGGAGTAGAGGCAGAGGAACTGGATGGCATTGGCAGAGGAGGAGGGAGAGGTAGACTGGGTGGGACCATCAGCAATGAAGGAGACTTGGAGCTTGGCGGAACCAGTGGCTACGAAGGAGACTAGAGAGTGGATGGGACCACAGGAAAGGAGGAGACTGTAGATTGGAGGGGACCAGCGGAAAATGGAGACCTTGAGATATGACATAATCCAATTCATCATACCCTTTTATGGGGATCGGGCACAGAATACCCTCAGTGGTGGGAGTATGGGTGGAGCTCCAGTTCATGCCATTGTACCCCACTAGAATACCCTCAATGACCTCTGGCTGACCTCCGTGCCAGCTCACGCACCTGGGGCCCATTTCAATAAGGAGGTTTAAACAACTCTTGACTTACCCTGAGATGGGAAACTCTGAGTTTTTGGTTTCAGAACAGTTGAATTGTGTTAGTTCAATCAACTCTGAGTAGGTTGACTCTGAGTTAAGCGTGTGCACCATGACTTTGAAAAGCCATGATCAATGGAGCTTGGATATTACAATTCACCATGGCAACAGCACCCAACAAAAAGACGTCTGCATACTTCTGAGTTAATGCAAGTTTAATTCTTATCACTGATATAATATCAGAGGTGACAACTGACAGAATGGTAAGTTATTGAACTAATATTCATTTTCATTGTATCCCACGGGCAAAAATAAAATAAATAAATAAATAAATAAATAAATAAATAAATAAATAAATAATTTAAGTGCATTTTTCTTTTCTTTTTTCAAATTATCCGCCAATAGCGATATATTCTATTTACCATGTAAAAGTAGCAGTTCTTTACAATAAGTGTAAATAGTTGTTAGATGCTATTTATACTTTATATTGGCATACATGCTATTTGCACCTCAGTTGTTGTACATTAACAGGATGCAATAATAACATACAGTATAAAGGATTATATTTATTAAAATTATAAATATTTTTATTATTATTAAACACTCGTTAGGCACTTTACTTCCACTTTTAGAACATTTTCTTAATTTTTATTGAAAATAAATGCCTCTCTGATGTGATATGTGATGGGAAAAGAGAGAAGAGTGAGCTCAGCAAAAGGCAGACTCGAACCCGGGTCAATCACATCACAAGCTAGTTCATGCACTACTGCCTACACCACTGAAGACGGTTAATCACTTGCGCTATTAGTGTAAATAGAAACTAAATAGAAATAGTTTTCCATTTGCATTAAGATTATTTTTATTACTCCACTGGCAAATCATTTTACTTAAGTAAAATGCACTTCATTTAGATTCCCCGCTTTAAAAAGGGGGAGGAGACCAAAAGAAACTCTGGGGTTACCGAAGAAAACCTGCTCCCAACCAGGTTAGGTTCACAGAGTAAGTTATCATGGTAACTGACTCTGGGTATAAGTTACCTCTCTTTCAGAAACTGGCTTGACTTACCCTGCTTTCTTGGGTTTGAGATACCTCCCATTCTGAAACAGAAAACCCAGAGTTTACCTCATTTCATGGTGAACAATTGCAGAACGAAAAGAAGGACAAAGACTACTAAATGAGAAGGCCAAGTTGTTAAATTTGCTTTCAAATGATTGGAATCAAAAGACTGTTCTGGACAAAAGAGTCATTCCATAAGATCTAGCAGCAAAGCAGAACAAGAGTTTCTCTGTCCATTTAGTGATCTCCAAAAGAATGAGGATCAACAAGATTTTTATCTGCTTGGAGAAAGTGACAGCAGTTCCACAATGAACTCTGACAGCGATGTCAACACATATGCTGATATCATAAAGGATAACTTGAAGGTTAGACTTGCTCCTGTAATTGTCAAAAACAGAAGGACTGAAGTTGAAATTGACAATGAGGAGGAGTATGAGGAAAATGGTGAACGACGAACTCGCACTGTAACAAAAGTGGTAAAGAAATATGTTCCGCATAGGACATACGAGCCAGCTACTCCAGAGCAAGTTGACTAATGGTCAAAAGATTTGCCAGATGTGTACAAACAACCACAGAAAGCTTGACAATTTCTTCAGCGTTTGCAGAAAATCTACAATTTACATCCACTAGACGGAGTGATGATTGTTAATGTGAACTTAAGGGACAATGACCAAAAGAGAATAAAAGAAATTGTTGAAAGAAGGACTGGTGAGTCTCAAGCGAACATTGAGGCTGGATGGGAAGCTGTACGAACATTCTTGTTTGAACTGAAACCTGCAAAGGTTAATTGGGCTAAAATTACCTCATGCATGCAGAAGACAGGAGAATGTGTTGCTGAGTATGAAGAATGCTTCATACAAATTTGGTTGGAATATGCCAGTGTGTACAACAATGAAGATCTCGGTAAAGAGACTGGCATGCCTCTTAAAACCGCATTTGCAAATGGACTGAAACCTGAGATTTCTAAAGCCCTTAAAATCAGGTATGATGACTGGGACAGCACTGGAACAGCATTCATGCAGATTGTTGAATGGTCAGCAAAGATTGAGAGAACACAGGAAATCAATCTCAGAGCTTTGCAAACCAAAACCTTGTCATACAACAACAGGACAATGGGGTATGAAGAAAGTGAATATGCGAGATACCCAAAAGCAAAAAGTCAAGGAAGATGCAGGTACTGCAACGAGGAAGGACACTGGGTTCGTGATTGCAAGCTGATTTTAATACATCAAAGCGATGATGAGGACAACCTGTTAAAGAGGTTTCAGCAGATGACAGACAAGCAAAAACAGACTCTGCTAAAAGCTTTTGAGCCGCATGAAAACTGAAGAACCTCTCTCTGCAGCACCAACTAGTGAGTTCTCATCCAACAACTGAAACCAAAGATGATGTCCTAGTAGACGGTGCTGCTAAACAAGCTGTAAAGGAGAGAGGTGCACATACAGCGGCATTAAGACAACTTGAGCAAGAACAACCAGACAGTAAACAGATGCAGAATGAAGTGCACAAAGAAGAAAAAACATCACTGATGGAAAATGGTGTTGAACTGCATGAAGACAACCAATGCAGTGAGGATGACCACAGGAAAACAGGACTATGCTTCTCTGAACATGTCACAGGCCAGCCCATGCCCAATAATAATCTGACAGCCTTGTCCAAACTGATGAAAGACTCAGCCTGGCAGTACACAATGCCAAGGATAAAGTTTTGACACCTCCAAAGGGGGGCCATGGTATAATAACAATTAAAAAAACTCAGAGGTCACTGTGAGAATCCAGGTGGAAAAGCCCACGTCAGGATCTCTTGGTAGCTGATGGAGCAGTTAAGGTGCAAAGAAAAGAAAAGTTGATCGACATGAGCCAGTGGGATTTGAAACATCTGCCTAAAGACGAGGGATAGATGGCAGTAGCGTTTATCCAGATATGGCGGGACTAGGGTTTTTAGGCTCTAGCTTGTCGCCTGAGGACGAAGACATAAACATACAGCCACTGATAAACACAGTAGTGTCCTGCCAATATTAAATAGGGATAGTTTTAGGAGCAGTTAGGAATTATTTGATTAAAATCTTTTCATTGGCAAGATATGTTCCCCTTTTCTCTTTTGTGTGATTGCAGGTGTTCCAGCGTTCCGGAGGGTGACCAAAGACATCCAATGCCTAGATCGCACTGCACTAGCCACCTAGCTGGACATGCCTAAACGTCCGCAGAACACAACACTATCCGCCACTTCCTCAGGATCACAATGTCAAAATAAGAAAGGACTCAAGCATTCAAGAGAATGCAGACTTCATCATGAACACTTATTCTGTCATTATCTTAAGTAATGGAACCTGTATGCAGCATGCGGTATACATGATTTATGAAAGTTTGTTTTATGATCAAAAATGATCAAAGGGGGGATTGAAAGATTATGTATATTTCAGTTAACTTCAGCTGGATGCATTTTCATTTATCACTGTGCCTCAAGATGCAATCAGTTGATACTGTGTCTGAACTGATAGGTGTTGGCCAGACGGCCCACACACATTTTGTGTATTCAATCTTGTGTATTGAGTCACTGGTATAAAGTTCTGCCCCACGGACAGAACTTTGGGTTAAGATGTTTTGAAGGCCGACATGCTGACATCGCTGCTGAAGAACTGTGCTACACTACTACCTTCAATAAATTCTCCTCCCCACAAGAACTCTGGTCAAGCTCACTTATTTTATGTATTAGAGAAATCTAAAACATTGGCGAGCCACCCCAAAAGACTGCTCAGCCAAATACAGCAAAATCTAACATGTTGTTTTTGGTCTGCAGAGGAAATTTTGATTATTAAAATTTACTTATTCTAAATTCAGGACACAAAATATTTGTAGGTGCTCATCTGTGTATGTGTAGAGAGAAGACATGAATATTAAATTGGTACATATTCTTTCCCTGTCATCTGTTAACAGGTCTCTTTATCCATCAGTCCTTTCAGTGCTGTTGTGACCCTGATCCTGCCCAGTATTCTAATAATGCTGGCTGACCTGGTGACCTTTGCTCTGCCAGTTCAAGGAGGAGAACGCAACAACCTTAAGGTCACCTTGGTCCTGAGCTTCACCATGTTCCTCCTCATCCTCAATGATCACCTGTCCAGTGGTGGACGATGTAGCCCTATCCTGCGTAAGTGAAAGAACAAAAAAACAGGCCTCTTGCACACCTGTCAGTGTAGCCCAGGGCTACAGTCATATTGTGATGCAGTACAACAGAAATAACCTTTACGCATACTTTACGAAGGTTTGCACGTCGTGTTGAACGTACTTAAAGTCGGCATAAAATGAAAGTTGCATCCAACAATACACTACCGGTGAAAAAAATTGTATTATTGTTTTTGAAAGAAGTCTCTTCTGCTCAGCAAGGCTACATTTATTAAAATACAGTAAAAACAGTAATATTATGAAATATTATTACAATTTAATATAACTGTTTTTTGTTAAAACAGTTTTGCTGCATAATTAGGGGCTAAGCGTTCTTATTATCCGTAGGCATCATTATTCTTCCGCTTCTTCTTCTTCTGCTCTTGTGTTTATGGGTGCCAATAGAACCGCTTGCAAACTCTACAATATCACAACAGAAACAACACAACGGGCTGAGATGGCAAGATAATAAACAATATAAAACAGAAAAAAATAAAGGAGAAAATGGTTAGAATAGATAAATGACTCAAGTTACTTAAAACAACAATAAAGAGAACATACAAGTACATACAAATTAAAAGTAAATAACTAAAATATGCTAAGCAAAATAAAAAAGTACAAGGCTGAAAGACAAGAATAATTTTTAAGAATAATTAAACTAAATACTAAAACAAAAACTAAATTAGTGACACTAATCATGATCAAGGTGACTTCAAATAAAACAACATCTAAACCTCTGTTAATTCTCAATAAGAACTTCTGTAGATGTAAGACAGAAATAAAGTAAATCTGGTTAGTAATAAGTGAAGCTGGTAATGCTGTTTGTGGAGTTGTTTAATCATCATCTGCTGATATCTTGAGAGATTTAATGTCTTTTATCTTCAGTTGATTTCATCTAAGGTTGTGGCTGAAGTCAGTTCTTGTGTTTCTGCTCATCTTTTTTTTTATTTTTATGTTCCTCTTTCCTTCAGTGATTCTGCTTGATAACAGCAGGTGTTCATCACTAATGCTAAATCATCAAGTCAAGTCACCTTTATTTATATAGCGTTTTTTTACAATGCAGTTTGTGTCAAAGCAGCTTTACAGTGATAACAGGAAACAGGAACCCAAACTCCATCAGGTGACAGAATGGAGGAAAAAACCTTGGGAGAAACCAGGCTCAGCCAGGGGGCCAATTCTCCTCTGGCCAACAGCGAACAGTGCATAATTATGATTCAGGCAGCATTACAGGTCAGAAGTCAGATTGGAATTGGTAGCTTTCAAATATTCATCCAATTCCTATTGCTTGAAGATCACATTCTTCATGCTAATATGGAGCCAAAGTTGGCCATAGGGTGTGTGCGGAGGACCTGTCTGGTTCTTGTGGTCTTTGCTGAGGATCTGTGCCGATGGCTGTCATGTCAACGAGGCCTTCACAGGGGATTGTCTAGTAGACACAATCTCTGCCGGCATTCAGGGCTGCATTTTGGTCGTGTCTAGGTGCAGGTCCACCATCTGATCTGGATATGGATTGGATCTGGCTTACTATGGTAACCACGGGATACAGACAGACTAATATGGCTGCCCTAGTTTATGCAGCCAAACAATCCTTTAACAGATGTGAATTATATAAATTGATAATGTGTTATGTGTATGCCAGGTTAAAGAGATGTGTTTTTATTCTAGATTTAAACTGACAGAGTGTGTCTGCTTCCCGAACAATGCTAGGAAGACTGTTCCAAAGTTTAGGTGCTAAATAGGAAAAGATCACTTATTTAATCACTTATCTCATTAACTTCAACACTTTTTTTTTTTGCTTCAGTGTTATTTTAACACTCTGTAGTGTGGACACATATGAACACTGAGGGGTGTTAATTTAACACTGGGGATTTTGCTGTGCACCGATGTGACAAAATGTGATTTATAATTTATAATATTGAAGTTTATTTTTTTAATTCATCTACAATTATGCAATGCACAGGTAAATTATTGTTTGCTCTGTATTTTGCTCCAAAGATTATCACTTCTGCTTCTGTCTGGTCAATCTGGTGCTGAGCATGGTGATGTCTATTGTGTTGACACATCTGACATTAGATGAAAGATTCCTGCCTTGTAAATGCTCAAAGAACCTCAAACCCCCCCCCAAAACCGCCAGTCTGGGTCAGGATGAAGGTAAGAATTTAGAATACTAAATACAGCAAACATAAAGAGTTAATAGCTTGAGACAGACTTGTAGTGTGTTCATGCATATATATAAAAATCTTCATTAGCAGATGCTGGTGTGATTGCAATAACGAGGTCTAGTGATCTGCCTTCAGAGGTGGCTTCCCTCCAAAAAATAGTGAACTTTTTGGAAAACATTGACCAAAAAGAGCAAGTGGCAAACAGCAACGTGGCCTTTGTAGATCGCTTGGACAAAATCTGTTTCTGTTTTTTTTTATTCATTGACATCATTTATATCATCATTGTTGTCGTTGTCACCAGAACAGATTTGTGCAAAGAAAAAAAGAAGGTTTTCTGGGATACGGAAGATGATAATAATTATTATTATATTGGTGGTGCTTTATATTTTTTCAATGGCACAGAATATGAAAATTATTAAATAATTATTAAAGAACATATTATGATTTGATTTTTGCACAACTCTCATAGGTGATTTTGATCTACAACATTTCTGTGTGTAATGTCAATGAAACAGAATTTGATTTTATATTGTCTTTAAACCTTTGTGCATTTTTTAGTTTTTTAATAATATACTGTATTGTACATATTCATTTACACATTTGAGGAATTTCATTAACCGTGTCATTAATAAAGGCTATAACTAGGAGATTTACTTTTATTGTTTTTATGTTGGACATTAAAAATCCATATGTCGTCATATGTTAATAAGGGATTTGGGGTAGAAGGCTCCTAGTAGTGTGTTGTTGCTGGAGCCTTTATTAATATTATTATTATTATTATTATTATTTAAGTGTTAAATTAAATTTTTGCATGCATTTCAAACCTTTCCATTTTTCATCATCATAACGTTTTAGGCCAGTTGAGTTGACTTTTATTTATTTAGCATATGGTGTAAAATGAAATGTAAAAGAATTGTATGAAACATTATGTGACCACATAAAATTCAACTAGGAAATAGGTTGCTTGAATCAGGAAGTCAAAAGCCTAAAGTATACTGCTTTTTTTACATGTACGCGAGGGTCAGCGTAAGTGCGTGTGTCGTGAATTTCGTCATCAGAAGAGTACGTGCACCGCCGGATTTTTGTAACCGTGCGTATTTGTATGCACAGGTCGCACATGCGGATTTAATTTTTATGCAGTAATTAGTTTATCTACAAGGTGACAACCATGCCCTGGGGGCATCGATTCACAAGGTAGTCTAAGAAAAACTGCATCAACAGAACAGACCGGAACACATGCAAGCTACAGCGACGATGGAGGCCAACATAGATGAGAGATTGTGCAAAGAGGTTAGAAAGTACCCTCATTTGTACAACTCTAGCATGAAAGAATACAAAGATGTTTATATGGGTTGTAACTCATGGTGAGAGATTGCTCAAAACTGCTAATGCGTCGAATGCCTGTGCGTGTTGTTGTACGAATCAAAGTGTAAAAAAACGTAATAATGCTCTGTTGATTGGTAAATGCCCACTAGGGGGAGTTATTGTATTATGTGGGGAATAGGTATGTATGTAAGAGGAAGGGAAAACAGTGTTTTGGCATGCAATGCTTAAATAAAGAGACATGTGCGTTACCTGGATGTGGTCTCTCTCGATTTATGTGACTACTACACAACAACAGTGAGTGTTGACTTACTGCAATTGATCCACTGCTAGCTGCAACGAGTTATTAAGTCAGGTTTGCATGGCAACTGTTAAACCGCACTGTATTCAGTCACAAAGGGACAACCCAGTCCAGGTACAGAGCAAAACACAACTATAAACAGGAATTACGCAAGGATTTCCCTCACCACTAGGTGCCTTTTAACCATTTAGCAGCATTATTCATGAACATTTGACGATTAATACTACTGCCAAGCCAGCCACATGACAAGAGTCTTTGACATTGCTCTGCTACTGGTATAAAAGAATCATTTGTGACACATACACATACACACATACACACATACACACACACACACACACACACACACACACACACACACACATATATATGTTGGTCCATGATAAGATTACCTGTTTAGGTATTTGTTTTTATACTTTACTTAGACTTGAATTTTACTCCTATATACACCAAAGATTTTATATTATATAGCAAGACTTGCTCCGTTTGCCTTTTTGTTTTGTGATCAATTCATCTATTTTCCAAACCGCTTGTCCTATGTATGATGTTTTGTTATATTATTTAAAATGATTTATTCTGGCAATGGCTTTTAAAAGAAGCCAGTATGAATACAGTCTGTTACAATACTCACACCTTGGAATATAATAAACATATTTAAATGTATCCAAATGTTTGTTTCTGTGTGGGTTAATAGCAAAATGTACCGTGTGCTATTTACTCTAAGCTATTCCAAGAGTAAACACAACTAAAGCCAAGCATACTTAGAATATTTAATTATACACTGCATTTTTTTTTTAATTACAAGTATATTCCAAAGAGACTTTTTAAGTATACATATGCATCATTTTGTTAGTATATGCGTACCATAAAAAGTAGACTGAAAGTATATGCTCTCATTTTTGTTTAAAGAGTTATTCTAAAAGCACACTTAAATGAACTTCTTTTTTGGGAAGACATGACAAAAAGTACTGAAAATGTCCACAATCATTAAAAAGCTCCTAACAAACTCCTATTTTTTTTTTTTTTTTTTTTTAAGTTTCTCTTTCTCTTCGTTTCTGCATTTTCACCTCTGCTCTACTCATCTAATGTCCCTCATCTGTAAGCTGCTTTGGATAAAAGAGTCTGCTAAATGAATACAGTCATGTGAAAAAGAAAGTACACCCTTTTGATTTCTATGGTTTTATGTATCTGTCAGTGTTCTGCCCTGGCGGCCTTGTCTGTGTTGTCTTTGTTCCATGTCTCTACGTTTGTGTTGTGTGTCTGCACATGGCTTTGTCTTTGTGTTTACCATGTGCTCCTCTTGTCCTGCCTCCTTGTTTGCTGTCACCACACCCCCTTGTTTAATCCTGTCTAGTCCTCGTTTCACTAATTGTGCTCACCTGAACCTTGTGTGCTCTGGTCCCTTTATATTGTGCTTCCTTCCCTCATGTCTTTGCTGGTTTGTTGCGTTCATTGCGTGTGTGCGTGCGTGCGTGCGTGCGTGCGTGCGTGCGTGCGTACGTGCCTCTTAGATCTTGTCAGTCAGTGATATTTAGCTTTCCTTGTCTGATTATTTTCCTTCTCAATAAATTCTAGTTTTAGTTCTAATTTCTATTTTGTTCTAGTTCTCCAAAGCTTCATTTTTTGGTTTATCTTTTGTTTTTGATTTGGTCAACTAATACTTTGTTTATTTTAGTTTCCTGCAAGGGTGTTCTCTTGCTTTATTTTGTGTTTGCTAGTTTCAGTCATTTACTTTTATAATTTTTATTTTATTTCTTTTGTTTCTCTAGTCTTAGTTCTCTGCTTCAGAATTTGTTGCCTCTTGTTTTATTTTATTAACTCTCTCTTGTGCCTTGCCTGTTTGTCTTGTGTCTTGTCTATTGAGTCTTGTGTCTGTTCCTGCCCTCCTCTGCCCTGTGTTCTGAGTTTGCCTGGCCACTGTTTTTGACTGCCTGGCAGCCAAGACTGGAACTACTTGAGAGATCAGTATCAAGTCTCGAGTTCTTCGTATTCCTGACTGGTTCTTCCCACCTTCATCCCACCTGGTGCTGCTTCCCAAGCTGTCCTCAAGTCTGTTGTCACCTTAGACTGATTCTCAGTGGTCATCCTCCCTGCCTGTCATCGTGTTGCCTGCCCTGCCCTGCTGTTTGACTGTTTCACACCCTAATCTCCCTGTTGTGCCCTGTCTTTAGTATTGGTAATAAAATCCCTTTACTGCTCACTCTGCACCTGGGTCCTCACTCCTGCAAAAACCTGACAGTATCAGGACATAATAAAAAATAATCTGGCAGGTCTTAAAATTAGGTAAATACAACCTCAGATGAACAACATGACATATCACACCGTGCCATGGTTTATTTAACAAAAACTAGGCCAAAACGGAGGAGCTATGTGTGAAAAATTAAGTACACCCTTACTGCTTCAATAGGAATTAAGAGGGTAAGTAGCAGTCATCAGCAAGTTTTGGCAGTTTGAGCATCTGGAGACTTCAGATGTGTGTTAACACAATACCAAGGAGGAAAGACATCAGCAATAATCTTAGACAAGCAATTGTTGCTGCCATCTATCTGGGAAGGGTATTATTCTACAGTAAGGAAGATTATTCATAAGTGGAAAACATTCAAGACAGTTGCCAATCTTCCCATGTGTGGACATCCCAGCAAATTCACCCAAGATCAGACCATATAATGCTTAGAGAAATTGCAAAACACCCAAGAACTACACCTCAGACCCTACAGGCCTCTGTTAACATGTCAAATGTTAAAGTTCAAGACAGTACAATTAGAAAAAGACAGGTCAAGTATGGCATGTTTGGAAGGGTTGCCAGGAGGAAGCTTCTTCCCTCTAAAAAGAACATTGTCGCAAGGCTTACTTTGAGAAGTTGCATCTGAACAAACCACAAGACTTCTGTAACAAAGTCCTTTGGACAGATAAGACCAAAGTGGAGATGTTTGGCCATAGAACACCAAACATATCAGCACAAACACCTCATACCAACTGTCCATCATGCTGGTGGGGGTGGGATGATTTGGGCTTGTTTTGTAGCCACATGACCTGGGCATCTCACAGTCATTGAGTTGACCATGAACTCCGCTGTATACCAAAGTATTATAGAGTCAAATGTGAGGCGATCTGTTCAACAGCTCAAGCTTGGCCGATATTAGGCCATGCAACAGGACGATCCTAAGAACACCAGCAAATCTACAACAGAATGGCTGGAAAAGAAAATAATCAAGTTGTTTCAATGGTCCACTCAAAGTCCAGACCTCGACCAGGCTGAAATTCTGTGGCAGGACCTTCAGAGACTGTGCATAAACAAATGCCCACAAACCTCAAAGAAATAAAACAACGTTGTAAAGAAGAATGGGCCAAAATTCCTCAACAATGAAGTGAAAGACTGATACTGTCATACAGAAAATGATTACTTCAAGTTATTGCTGTTAAAGGTGGTTATACAAGCAAATATCCAGTGAGTAGCAGTTCTGTGGGCGAAAATGCCTTGTTGATGTCAGAGGTCAGAGGAGAAAATGAACAGATTGGTTCGAGCTGATAGAAAGACAACAGTAACTCAAACAAGCAAATGAATCATGGGGTACTGAGTTTTTCACACATGGCACATGACCGAAATGTTTGCTCTTTTTTCAGTATTGATTTTATTTCGCACTTGATGACTTTTTCTTTGGTAGAGTGTGTGGACTCTCTTGAAATATGTATGCCACCCAACAACTCGCTACGACAAGGCTCAGGGCAAAGAGAGACGTCAAGAGCCAGGGAGGTGCTGCTGTATAGACATTCCTCTGACCACAGAGTCTTCTCCGCGGGCATCACAGTCAGAACGGGAAGGAAGTGGCGGGCACAGGAGGCTGTCGAACAGGCAGAAGCAAGGCTGGGTAGCCAACCAACACCTCGCTACGACAAGGCTCAGGGCAAACAGAGAGGTCAGCTGATCCAGGGAAAGATCCAGGCAGAAGTGGAGGAGGAATGCCATAGCAGGACAGTGGCCATGTGCCAACAAGGAGCTTGGACAAATTGGGAGAACGCATCTGTCCAGAAGATCACTTAGACAGAACTTTGGAAGTCAGAACCAGCAAGACTCAAGTTCTTGATTCAGTCAGTGTATGATGTTCTCCCAAGTCCATCCAACCTGCATAGTTGGGGATTGGCAGAGACTCCAGCATGTCCACTGTGCCTGGCAAGGGGAGGTACAGGTGGTGCCATGACCAGGTGCTGAAGGCAGTAGCTGATACCATCAGCACAGGAATCCAGCAGAGTAAACACCAGCACTCCACAAGTTATGACATAGCCTTTCTCACGGCAGGGGAGACACCTCAGGCAGAACACAAGGTTCCGACAGGACTTCTAGCCAAGGGTCGTGACTGGCAGTTGAGAGTGGCTCTTGGGAGACAGCTAAAGTTTCCAGAGCAGATAACAAGTACGTCACTCAGGCCTGACTTGGTCTTAACGTCTGCTGCCTCAAAGCAAGTGGTGCTGCTGGAGTTGACAGTTCCCTGGGAGGAAAGGATAGAGGAGGCCCACGAGCAGAAGAGGGCTCAAGCTGGTGGAGACTTGCAGAGGAAATGGGTGGAGGGCACGCTGTGAACATATTGAGGTGGGATGCAGGGGATTTCCAGGGCAGTCTCTTCACTGGACACTCAGGCTCCTTGGGATAAGAGGTTTGCATCTGAGAAAAGCCACCAGGAACATCAATGAAGCCGCTGAAAAGGCCTCACGGTGGCTATGGTAGCATGCTGCTTGGACACAAACCGGGGACTGATCACCCCCGGTTGGGTTGCCCAGATGAGAGTGTCTGATGATCGAAGACCCGAAACACCCTATGAACCTGGGTTCATCACGGAGGATGTGTTCAAGCAGCACCATCTAGATGTAGGTGGTGTTTCTTCAAACTCACTATTTGGATTTTTTGTCTACGCACCTCATTTGGACTAGGTTGAAGGCACGGTGAGTTCTTGACCACGATGTTGTAAGAAGTACCCCAGTTAGGTGATGTGACACTGATGTGACAATGTAGAATTAGTAATATTGTACAATTTATTTTTTATTCATGTACAATTATATGCACAGGTAAATTATTGTTTGCTCTGTATTTTGCTCCAAAAATTATCACTTCTGCTTCTGTCTGGTCAGTCTGGTGCTGAGCATGGTGATGTCTATTGTGTTGGCACGTCTGACATTAGATGAAAGATTCCTGCCTTGTAAATTCATTAAAAAACATCAAAACACAAATGTATGAAGGTAAGAGAATACTAAATATTGCAAACAGAAATATTAATATTATAAAAATAAATATAAATAAATATAAATATTATTATTATTGTTATTATTAATAATAAGTTAATAGTGCCTATATATATATATATATATATATATATATATATATATATATATATATATATATATATTAGTATATATTAGTGATCTGCCTTTAGAGGTGGCTTCTCTCTGAGAACCGCTTGGACAAAATCTGTTTGTTTGTTTTTTTTTTTTTTTTTTTTTTTCATTGACATCATTTATATCATCATTGTTGTTACTGTCACCAGAACAGATATTCGCAAAGAGAAAAAGAAGGATTTCTGGGATAAGGAAGATAATTCTTACTTTTATTTGGTTGATGGTTTATATATTGACAGCAACACAGAATATTTTAAAGGTTATTACATTATTATTAAAGAACTTTTTTTTTTATTTTTTTTTTATTTTTTTTTATTTTTTTTATTTAACTTCAAGCGCGTTCCTATTTAGGTATTAATTTTTATATTTTATACCTTTAACTGTACTAGACTTGAAGTTATCTCCTACACTACCAGTGGATTAAAGCCAAAGATACAAAATGTATTACATAATAAGACTTTTTGCTGTTTGACTTTTGTTTTGGGATCAATCCTTCCATTTTTTCAAACTGCTTGTCCTATGTAGGGTGTGTTTTGTGATAAGATTTAAAATTATTTATTCTGCATGAATAAAGTCTGATACAGTACCCTCACACCTTTAAATAAAAGTCAATAACATGTCCAAATGTTTATTCGTTTCTGTTGGGTTAATAGCACTGTGTACAAAAATGTACCATGTTCTATTTACTCCAAGCTATTCCATTCCAAAATAGACTTGTTGCTATAAACTTGAATTTGTAACTTTATAAGATAGTATGTAAAACATATGAGCACTACCTCGAAGAAGTATAAGTATATAGTCCAAAGACTTTTCTAAATATATATATGCAAAATTTTGTTAAGTATATCTCTAAAATAAAATTAACATGTAGACTGATAAGTAGACTGAAATGCTTTCATTTTTGTTTAAAGTAGTATATAGTCTAGCACATGAATAAACTTGTTTATTTTGTAAGGCAAGACATGCAAAAAGTACAAAAAATTTCTACAACCATTGAAAAGGGCTTTCTATACTGTAAGAAAAAAAGCTACTACTTATCTTCTTTTCTGTATAGCTAATCAGGCTTATACTTGGTGTTGTGTACTACAATTGCTGACTCTTAAAACGTTGCTTTGGATAAAAGAGTGAATGCAAATGTACGTAAATGTATAATAACAGGCACTTATTCATTAATGTAGTTAATCAATGTGTTATGGTTCAGTTTTGAATTCTGTCAGTCTGATTAGTGCTGATTTCCATATTAACTCCTGGCCTGACTGCAGATGGCAGTACAAGCTCAAAGCTGTGTGTGTCAATCAAGGAAGGCAGAAACACCTGAGAGCTGTAATTGAACAATCCCATTCATCTCATGAAAATTATACCATGACAACACTGTTTGGCACCCCACAAACACACAGAGTCTCATAGGCCATATTTTGAATTATACTGCTTGCAGAAAAATCCTTATAGTCAAAATAAAATGTCCATCGAGGGATGAAGATGCTCCCTCCCACCCCCCAGTAAATATAAAGGTAAAGTAGGTAAATATACCCAGTCATATACAGATAGTGTGCAACTGGTTAACATACAATGAGTAAACATTTTCACATCAGTTTTCATCAGACCTGCACTGTACAAATCACACATTCAGAAGACACTTTCATCTAAAACATGGCAATCTTCAAAAATATATAGTATACAGGTGCTGGTCATATAATTAGAATATCATCAAAAAGTTGATTTATTTCACTAATTCCATTCAAAAAGTGAACCTTGTATATTATATTCATTCATTACACACAGACTGATATATTTCAAATGTTTATTTCTTTTAATTTTGATGATTATAACTGACAACTAAGGAAAATCCCAAATTCAGTATCTCAGAAAATTAGAATATTGTGAAAAGGTTCAATATTGAAGACACCTGGTGCCACACTCTAATCAGCTAATTAACTCAAAACACCTGCAAAGGCCTTTAAATGGTCTCTCAGTCTAGTTCTGTAGGCTACACAATCATGGGGAAGACTGCTGACTTGACAGTTGTCCAAAAGACGACCAATGACACCTTGCACAAGGAGGGCAAGACACAAAAGGTCATTGCAAAAGAGGCTGGCTGTTCACAGAGCTCAGTGTCCAAGCACATTAATAGAGAGGCGAAGGGAAGGAAAAGATGTGGTAGAAAAAAGTGTACAAGCAATAGGGATAACTGCACCCTGGAGAGGATTGTGAAACAAAACCCATTCAAAAATGTGGGGGAGATTCACAAAGAGTGGACTGCAGCTGGAGTCAGTGCTTCAAGAACCACTACGCACAGACGTATGCAAGACATGGGTTTCAGCTGTCGCATTCCTTGTGTCAAGCCACTCTTGAACAACAGACAGTGTCAGAAGCATCTCGCCTGGGCTAAAGACAAAAAGGTCTGGACTGCTGCTGAGTGGTCCAAAGTTATGTTCTCTGATGTAAGTAAATTTTGCATTTCCTTTTGGAAATCAGGGTCCCAGAGTCTGGAGGAAGAGAGGAGAGGCACACAATCCACGTTGCTTGAGGTCCAGTGTAAAGTTTCCACAGTCATTGATGGTTTAGGGTGCCATGTCATGTGCTGGTGTTGGTCCACTGTGTTTTCTGAGGTCCAAGGTCAACGCAGCCGTATACCAGTAAGTTTTATAGCACTTCATGCTTCCTGCTGCTGACCAACTTTATGGAGATGCAGATTTCATTTTACAACAGGACTTGGCACCTGCACACAGTGCCAAAGCTACCAGTACCTGGTTTAAGGACCATGGTATCCCTGTTCTTAATTGGCCAGCAAACTCGCCTGACCTTAACCCCATAGAAAATCTATGGGGTACTGTGAAGAGGAAGATGCGATATGCCAGACCCAACAATGCAGAAGAGCTGAAGGCCACTATCAGAGCAACCTGGGCTCTTATAACACCTGAGCAATGCCACAGACTGATCAACTCCATGCCACACCGCATTGCTGCAGTAATTCAGGCAAAAGGAGCCCCAACTAAGTATTGAGTGCTGTATATGCTCATACTTTTCATGTTCATACTTTTCAGTTGGCCAAGATTTCTAAAAAATTCTTTCTTTGTATTGGTCTTAAGTAATATTCTAATTTTCTGAGATACTGAATTTGAGATTTTCCTTAGTTGTCAGTTATAATCATCAAAATTAAAAGAAATAAACATTTGAAATATATCAGTCTGTGTGTAATGAATGAATATAATATACAAGTTTCACTTTTTGAATGGAATTAGTGAAATAAATCAACTTTTTGATGATATTCTAATTATATGACCAGCACCTGTATATGAAGATTAAAAAGACGGAAAGAACTACAAAACCCAAAAGTTAAAGTTGAACTTGTATAGATGTATAAACCTAGGTCTAGGTTTTTGGTCAAATAGATATTTAAAGATATTTATATAATATTTGTGTTATCACAACATAATTTATATAGACCTAAATTTTAATCAAAAGTCGATAGAAAAGTTGGTAACACTTTACAATAAGGTTCATTAGTTAACATTAGTTAACTACATTAACATGAACTAATAAACTGCACTTTTACAGCTGTCATGAACCTGGCCTCTGTGGCTCCCTCCGATCACCACCAGAGGGCTCCATCACCCGAGTATTAACCTCCATGGACTACATTTCCCATGACCCCATGCCTGGGCTGATTACACACACACCTGATCCCCATAACCCAGACTATTTAAGCAGACGCACACATTCACCCATTGCGAAGTCTTGTTTTGCGCCGGCTGACACTACTGAGCGTTTATCCCTGTTTATTGTTATTCTGTGTATGACCTTGGACTGCCTTGTACCCTCGTGTTTGCTTGCCGTCTGCCTTGTGATTTACCTGACTGTTTCCTGGATTACTCAGCCTTGCCTGCCGCCTGCCCTGACCATTTGCCCGTCCCAGGTGTTTGACCCTTGCCTGTATGACTACGATTATCTCTAATAAAGCTGCACATGGATCCCACCGAGTCTGCTGCCTCGTTACAGAAGACTTCGCCAGACCAAGATCCAGCAGCTATCTATCGTCTGTCAACAGAGGTCTCCACCGAAGCCAGCGTTCTAGCCATCCACCAACAGCAACTTACCCGTCTCACCGCTGTAACCGAGGAGCTGGTGAAGACACTGCAGAGCATGCGACTCTCCCCTGCTGATGTAAGTCCGCCATTAACCACGCCCCCTGCGGCAGCGGCGTCACCATTACCATCTTTCGCCACAGCGAACCCGCGTCTAGCCTTCCCCGAAAAATATGACGGCTCGCCAGCAAGATGCAAAGGGTTTCTGCTACAATGCTGTTTCTATCCCAGCAGCCCGCTCTGTATACCAATGACGAGAGTCGCATCGCCTTCGTGTGCTCCCTGCTGACAGGCAAGGCATTAGAATGGGCTACTACGGTGTGGAATAACGGTCATCCTACCTTTACCTCACTAGATGAATTCCTGCAACGTTTCCGGGAGATCTTTGAACACGCCGAGGGGGGAAAGGAGGCTGGTGAGTTACTGCTGGCACTGCGCCAAGGGAAGAGGACGGCGGCAGAATATGCTCTCACTTTCCGCACACTAGCTGCTCAAACAACTTGGTTGGATGATACGTTAAAGTTACTGTTCTGCAAGGGGTTGAACACAGATCTTCAATCTGAGTTGGCATGCCGTGACGAGGGAAACACTTTAAATGGCTTCATTGACCTGGCTATCCGCCTCGACAACTTAATTCGCTCCCGACGTCCTCCGAGAAACATCTCATCATCCGTGGCCGCCACTCCACCAATGCCAGCGGCTGAACCCATGCAGATCAGCGTCACTCACCTGTCTTCGGAGGAGAGAGACAGGCGTGTTCAACAACACCTGTGCCTCTATTGTGGTCTACCCGGTCATCTGAGAGCATCGTGTCCCACTCGACCCACCAGTCGTAATGCCACTGTGGTGACCTCTCTTAATATTGAAATCCCAGCCAAACTCATGATTAGAGACAGTTCTCTGAATGCCCTAGCCATGATAGACTCAGGAGCAGCCGGTAATTTCACAGATTGTGATTTCGCTAAAGCACACAACATTGCTCTAATCCCTTGCGATTCTGTATTGTCAGTGGCAGCGCTAGACGGACGCCCCCTGGGGACTGGACAGGTTCAATATACCACCAACGACGTTTCTCTCCAAATTGGGGCATTGCATACCAAAATAATCCGCTTCTTCATCATCAAGTCATCTCAGAACCCTGTCATCCTCGGGTTACCTTGGTTACGCCTCCATGATCCACAAATCTCTTGGGCAGACAATCAGATCATTCAGTGGTCAGACCTCTGTCGTCGTAAATGTCTCCAGCCCCCACAGAAATCTCCCAAACAATCTCCACCCGTAAATGCATTACCAGCTGAATACCAAGATCTCGCCGAAGCTTTCAGTAAAACCAAGGCGGCCCAGTTACCACCACATCGCCCCAGCGACTGTGCCATTGATCTGCTGCCGGGTACATCACCTCCCAAGGGTCGCATCTTCCCACTTTCCCAACCTGAGTCTGAATCTATGAGGAAATATATCGAGGAAGAACTGGCCAAAGGATTCATTCAACCATCCACCTCTCCTGCCACGGCTGGTTTCTTCTTCGTTAAAAAAAGACGGAGGATTAAGACCCTTGATTGACTCCCAAGGCCTCAACGACATCACAGTAAAGTTCCGTTATCCCCTGCCATTAGTTCCTGCTGCCCTAGAACAACTTCGTACAGCCAAATACTTTACCAAGCTAGACCTACGGAGCGCCTATATCCTGATCCACATCAGAGAGGGGGATGAATGGAAGACAGCTTTCCCCACCACCACTGGGCACTACGAATACCGGGTTATGCTGTTCGGGCTGGTCAATAGTCCGTCCATCTTCCAAGCCTTCATCAACGACGTCTTCCGGGATATGCTCAACAAGTGGGTTATTGTTTACATCGACGACATTCTCATTTATTCAGACACCTACACCGATCACACCCGCCATGTACGCACTGTTCTTCAACGACTTATCGACAACAAACTCTACGCCAAAATAGAGAAATGTGAATTCCACCAGACTGCCACGTCTTTCCTGGGTTACATCATCAGTTCTGAAGGGGTCGCTATGGATGACAGCAAGGTTCAATCTGTTCTAAACTGGCCATTACCCACCACCATCAAAGAACTACAACGCTTCTTGGGGTTCGCCAACTTCTACCGGCGATTTATTAAAAATTTCAGCATGTTTGCGTCACCACTTACCTCCATGCTCAAGAAGGGAAATATCAGGCCGGTCTGGTCACCAACGTCCCAGGATGCTTTCCACAAGCTAAAGGAACTGTTTACAACGGCCCCCATATTACATCATCCAGATCCCGAACGTGAGTTCCTGGTCGAGGTGGACGCCTCCAGCACGGGGATAGGGGCAATCTTATCACAATGCCAGGGCAACCCCTCCAAACTGTTCCCATGTGCATATTACTCCCGCAAACTCACTCCTGCCGAACAAAATTACGACGTGGGAGATCGTAAACTGGCCATGAAAGCAGCCTTAGAACAGTGGCGGCATTGGTCAGAGGGAAGTAAGCACCCGTTCATTGTGCTAACCGACCACAGAAACCTAGAATACTTATGCTCAGTGAAACATCTAAACCCCAGACAAGCCAGATGGGCCCTTTTTTTCAGCCGATTCCAGTTCACTGTGACTTACAGACCAGGATCAAAGAACACTAAGGCTGATGCTCTCTCACGCCAATATGAATCCTCCTTAGTACCACCCTCAAACAAACCCATTCTGCCACCCACGATCATCCTTGCACCCGTTCAATGGGACATCATGACCGAAATCGCAGACGCTCATCATACCGAACCACCTCCTTCAAACTGCCCCACAGACCGCACTTACGTTCCCACAGCTCTTCGCACGAAGGTCATTCAGCACATCCACACTTTTCTCAGTTCAGGACACCCAGGTATCACAGCCACCACTCAACTCATTAGTAATCGCTTCTGGTGGTCCTCCTTATAATCTGATGTCATCACCTTCCTCCGCAACTGTACCATATGTCAAACTACCAGATCTTCCCATCAGGTTCCCGCTGGTCTGTTACAACCTCTGCCCATTCCACAACGCCCCTGGTCGCATATCGCCATAGACTTTGTTACCGATCTCCCCAGCTCCCAAGGTCTGACCACCATTCTCACTGTAGTTGATCGCTTCTCAAAGGCCTGCCGCTTCATTCCCCTACCAAAGCCCCTCACCGCACTGGAAACGGCCGAACATCTCTGCATCTATGTGTTCCGGTTCTATGGTCTACCAGAGGACATAGTATCCAACCGAGGGCCACAATTCACGTCACGACTCTGGAATTCCTTCTTCCAAAGACTTAATGTCAACATCAGTTTAACTTCTGGCTATCACCCTCAGGCCAATGGGCAAGTTGAACGCCTTAATCAAGAACTGACCCGCTACTTGCGCTCTTATTGTCACGACAACCAAACCGACTGGAGTCGGTATCTGTTCTGGGCCGAATATGCGCAAAATTCACTTCAAAAACCATCAACTGGACTTACACCGTTCAAGTGCATCCTCGGATACCAACCTCCATTGTTCCCATGGTCAGGTGAACCATCAGATCTTCCAGCCGTCGACCATTGGCTCCAGCGGAGTGAGGCCATCTGGAATGAGGCTCACGTTCACCTCCAAAGGGCCGTCCAGTGCCAGAAGGAACATGCTGATCTACACCGTCGCCCTCATCCAGGATACCACCCTGGACAGTAGGTCTGGTTGTCAACCAGGGATCTTCGTCTCCGGTTACCCTGCAAAAAGCTCAGCCCCAGGTACGTGGGTCCATTCAAGATCACTAGACAGATAACTCCAGTTTCCTTCCGTTTGGCATTACCTCCAGAATACCGTATCTCACCCACTTTTCATGTCTCTTTGCTTAAGCCCGCAGGTGGTCTGAGAGGAGAGGAGAACCTAGACGAGGCCAGTGACCAGAGGCCTCCTCACCTAATTGTGGAAGGCGAGGAGGCATATCAAGTACACAAACTCTTGGATTCCAGATGCCGGGGCAGACTACTTCAATACCTTGTCGACTGGGAGGGGTATGGCCCGGAGGAACGGTCCTGGGTAAACACAGATGACATTCTGGACCCATCTCTTATCAATGACTTCCATAGCACCCATCCGGAGCGACCTGCCCCTCACCCACGTGGAAGACCCCGGCGTCGACCGCCTCCTCGCTTCAGGAGCTGCTCGCAGGGAGGGGGCTCTGTCACGAACCTGGCCTCTGTGGCTCCCTCCGATCACCACCAGAGGGCTCCCTCACCCGAGTATTAACCTCCATGGACTACATTTCCCATGACCCGTGCCTGGGCTGATTACACACACACCTGATCCCCATAACCCAGACTATTTAAGCAGACGCACACATTCACCCATTGCGAAGTCTTGTTTTGCGCCGGCTGACACTACTGAGCGTTTATCCCTGTTTATTGTTATTCTGTGTATGACCTTGGACTGCCTTGTACCCTTGTGTTTGCTTGCCGCCTGCCTTGTGATTTACCTGACTGTTTCCTGGATTACTCTGCCTCGCCTGCCGCCTGCCCTGACCATTTGCCCGTCCTGGTTTCTGTTTACGTTTTGCCTTGGACATTGTTATTGCTGGTGTTTGACCTTTGCCTGTACAACTACGATTATCTCTAATAAAGCTGCACATGGATCCCACCGAGTCTGCTGCCTCGTTACAACAGCATTTATTAATCTTTGTTAATGTTAATTTTAACATTTACTAATACATTATTAAATCAAGAGTTGTATTTGTTAACATTAGTTCATGCACTGTGAACTAACATGAACAAGTAAAGAATGACTAACAAATACAGTAACAAATGTATTGCTCATGGTTAGTTCATGTTAGTTAATACATTACAATAATGCCTCATTTGTTAACATTAGTTAAAGTGTTAACAAAAAGTTACGTGTCAACGTTTTCTGGAGGTCAGAGAAGGAAATATCCTTAAAAGGAAAAACATGGAGAACAGAACAATGTAAAACTTCATCACTGCTTCAAACTTGAAAGAGTTTATGATAACGTCATAATGATTTTCTTCTAATGTTGCAAAAATAGAGGTACAGTAACAGTACCTTTGGACTGCATTCAAAGGAAGAAACCTTATTGTTCTTATATACAGTAAGCCACGGTAAATCCGACAATCAAAAACATCTTAAGGCTGTTTGAATACGCCTTTCACAAGAGGACAATGTAAGCATTATTCTCTCAAGAAAGAATGAGATCAAACTAAACTGAATGTTTTCAAGTTCATTTGTGTAACAAAAGGAGAAAAGCATTAAGATGATCTTTACTTACAGTACTTACAAACATCATTTACACAAAAATGTTTAGTATTGCATCAGTCTCCTGTTATCAGAGTATTACCCAAATGATTTTACGTGAAGTTATATGCTACAAAAAACTAAAATCAAATAAACAAATGAGCATAACTGTATTTTATTTCTACTGCCTTATCGATTGACATTTCCCCCCCTCAATAAACGGGAATAAGAATCAATTAAAAGAAGAAAAAATAAGGAACTTAATATCGTTTAAGAGTATAGGAAAACAATTTGTTTGATATGGGGAATACATGTAGCCAATGTGTTTCATTCCACAATGAATGTATTGAAAAAATAATGGTAACACTTTACAATAAGGTCATTAGTTAATGCAGTATCTAACAACGTGCAATATATTTATACAGCATTTATCATTCTTTCTTAATGGTAGTTAATAAAAATGTTAATCTTACCCAGTGCATAGCTAATGTTAACAGATACAACAGTTGACATTAAAAATTTATTAGTAAATGCTAAGATTAACATTTAACAAGATAACAAAATAAGATTAAATGATAATAAATGTCGTAAGATGAACATAAATGTCATAGAAGTATTGTTCATTGTTAATTCAATGACGTAGTTTACAATAAGGTTTCATTTGTGAACCTTGTAAGTGTTACCGTTTCTGCAGTATTGTTGGCAATACAGCAGCAATAAACAACAAATAATCATTTACAGTGAAATGGAAAGAAAAAAGGCTATTTGAAATGACTGTAGGTTAATGGCTGTATGACTGTACACGTTGCATCATGGGTGTAATGTGAACAAATGTCATAAAAACAGGTTGGTGACGCATTTTGTCTGATAAAAATGAGGAAATTGCAGCAATGTTGGCACATAAATGTGGATTCATCCAAACTTTGACTGACAGTGGAGGAGTTGGGCATGACTGTCCTGATGTTGTTTTAACTGTTGCTTATTTCCTTTTTGGAATTTCCTCAAAAAAAAAAAAAAAAAGAGACAGACAGAGAGACAGGGATGTAAACATGAAGGATCAAGGAAAAATAAGGAAATAATAAAATCATAAAGTCCTAATAATAATATTACAACCCGAATTCTGGAAATGTTGGGACGTTTTTTAAATTTGAATGAAATGAAAACTAAAAGACTTTCAAATCACATAAGCCAATATTTTATTCACAATAGAACACAGATAACATAAATGTTTAAACTGAGAAATTTTACAATTTTATGCACAAAATGAGCTCATTTCAAATTTGATACCTGCTACAGGTCTCAAAATAGTTGGCACGGGGGCAACAAATGGTTGAAAAAGCAAGAAATTTTGAACTGTTTTGAAAAGAAGAGGAGATGCTACACCATGGTAAACATGCCCCCCGCATGTTTACCATGGTGTAGCATCTCCTTTTGACTTCAAAACAGTTTGAAGACATCTGAGCATCGATTTTCTGGAGTTTTGGTGTTGGAATTTGGTCCCATTCTTGCTTGATATAGGTTTCCAGCTGCTGAAGAGTTCGTGGTCGTCTTTGACGTATTTTTCATTTAATGATGTGCCAAATGTTCTCTATAGGTGAAAGATCTGGACTGCAGGCAGGCCAATTCAGCACCTGGACTCTTCTATGACGAAGCCATACTGTGTAATAGCTGCAGTATGTGGTTTTGCATTGTCCTTCTGAAATACACAAGACCTTCCCTGAAATAGACCTCATCTGGAGGGGAGCATATGTTGCTCTAAAACCTTTATATACCTTTCAGCAATCATAGTGCCTTCCAAAACATGCAAGCTGCCCATACCGTATGCACTTATGCACCCCCATACCGTCAGAGATGCTGGCTTTTGACCTGAACGCTGATAACACACTGAAAGGCGCTTCTGGACCATGTTCACATATGGCTTCCTTTTTGCATGATAGAGCTTTAGTTGAGATCTGCAGATGGCACGGCGGATTGTGTTTACCGACAGTGGTTTCTGGTAGTATTCCTGGGCCCATTTAGTAAAGTCATTGACACAATCATGCCGTTGAGTGATGCAGTGTCGTCTGAGGGCCCGAAGACCACGGGCATCCAATAAAGGTCTTCGGGCTTGTCCCTTACTCACAGAGATTTCTCCAGTTTCTCTGAATCTTTTGATGATGTTATCCACAGTAGATGATGAGATTTGCAAAGCCTTTGCAATTTGACGTTGAGGAACACGGTTTTTAAAGTATTCCACAATCTTGTTAGGGAATCTTTCACAGATTGGAGAGCCTCTGCTTATCTTTACTTCTGAGAGACTCTGCCTCTCTAAGACATCCCTTTTATAGCTAATCATGTTACAGACCTGATATAAATTAACTTAATTAGTTGCTAGATGTTCTCCCAGCTGAATCTTTTCAAAATTTCTTGCTTTTTCAACCATTTGTTGCCCCCGTGCCAACTTTTTTGAGACCTTGTAGCAGGCATCAAATTTGAAATGAGCTCATTTAGTGGATAAAAGTGTAAAATTTCTCCTTTTAAACATTTGTGATGTTATCTATGTTCTATTGTGAATAAAATATTGGCTCATGTGATTTGAAAGTCTTTAGTTTCCATTTTATTCAAATTTAAAAAACGTTGCAACATTTCATTCAGGTTGTAATAATGTTAACAACAACAATAATAAAAGTTTAATGGCTCCACAAAGGTCCACATAGAATCTGTGTCAAGAGAATTCCACAGAAAGAAATACAGATATTCACAGAAATCATACACATCCTCAGTCCCTCCCTTATGAAAAAGAAGTGCACGTTAGCACATTTTTAAAATTATTTTTAAAAAGAGTGCTTATTACATACTATAATATACTTTAAAAAAATCAGTGCAAACCGAATGTAATGTTTGGATGTTATTTACAATAAAATAAAAATGTATTGCAGTAGAGTGCGTTTTGACCCACTTAGGGTTTAAGTCCATCAATTTTATAATTTTATAAAATATTAATTTTTAAATGTAATCAAATAATACAATGTAGTTGAAATGATATGTGCTTTAGTACAGCATGTTAATCAACACATCAAAATAAGCGTACCTCTTTATAGCATGTCATGTCATAGCAAGCTTATTAAAACATGATTTGAAATGTACTTTATAGTAAAACTTTTAATTTGATATTATTATGAATTACACTATAAAAAGCGCTAAGAAACAGTCATGTAAGTGTGTATTTCATTAATATTATATGATCTGCAAGTACAGTTTTTAAAAAATACCCTTTTTAAAAACCCCATTCAAAAGTTTACATACCCTTGATTCTTAATGCTTTGTGTCATTACCTGGATGATCCACGACTGTTTTTTTTTTTGTTTTGTTTTTTATGGTTGTTCATGAGTCCCTTGTTTGTTCTGAGCAGTTAAACTGAGCTCTGTTCTTTAGAAAAATCCTTCAGGTCCTGCAGATTCTTCAGTTTTCCAGCATCTTCTGCATATTTGAACCCTTTCCAGCAGTGACTATATGATTTTGAGATCCGTCTTTTCACACTGAGGACAACTGAAGGACTCAGACAAAACTATTACAAAAGCTGCAAACATTCACTGATGCTCCAGAAGGAAACACGATGCGTTAAGAGTCAGGGGTGAAAACGTTTGAACAAGAAGTTAATGTGCAATTTTTTTTTTTTTTCATTTAGCTCTGCCCTTTGGAAGCTACAAAAGATACATGTTTCCCAGAAGACAAAAGTACAATTTATCTGTTCATCCAATTCAAAAAGTTTACATCCCCGACTCTTAATGCGTCGTGTTTCCTTCTGGAGCATCAGTGAATGTTTGAACCTTGTTTAATACTTGTGTTTGAGTCCCTCATTTGTCCTCAGTGTGAAAAGATGGATCTCAGAATCATATAGTCACTGCTGAAAAGGGTTCAAATATGCAAAAGATGCTGGAAAACCAAAGAATCTGAAGGACCTGAAGGATTTTTCTGAAGAACAGAGCTTCGTTTAACTGCTCAGAAAAAACAAGGGACTCATGAACAACCATCACAAACAAAAAAACAGTCGTGGATCATCTAGTAACCACACAATATTAAGAATCAAGGGTATGTAAACTTTTGAACAAGGTCATTTTTATAAATTCAGCAAATTTTTTGTCAATTTTCATGATCCTTCTTATTTTGTTAAAATGATTCACATTTTTCTAGATTCTGCAAGGGGTACGTAAACTTTTGAGCTCAACTGTATACTACGTTGAAGTGCACATTTAATACAATTAAGCACACTTCATTTTCACAAAGACTTGCATATTCATTTATTAGATATCTCGCAATTCTGACTTTATAACACGCAATTGCGACTTTATATCTCGCAGTTCTGACTTTATAACTTGCAATTGCGACTTTATATCTCACAATTCTGACTTTATAACACGCAATTGTGACTTTATATCTCGCAATTCTGACTTTATAACTTGCAATTGTGACTTTATATCGTAATTCTGACTTTATATCTCGGAATTCTGACATAACATGGAATTGCGACTTTATATCAAGCAATTCTGACTACAACTTGCAATTGCGGGTTTATATCACAGAATTCTGAGAAAAAAAGTCAGAATTGCGGGATGTTAACTCACAATTGCGAGGAAAAAAAGTTGTGAGATTAAAAAAGTCGCAATTACCCTTTTTTTTTAATTAAGTGGCGGAAACAAGCTTCCATACAATTCTGACTTTATAACTCGCAACTGTGTTATAAAGTCAGAATTGCGAGATACAAACTCGCAAACTCTAAGAAAAAAAATCAGAATTGCGAGATGTAAACTGAGATAAAAAGTCGCAATTACTTTTTTTATATTTTATTCAAGCTTCCATAATGTTTTTAGCTACAAATACGAGTGTAGTAATCTCAGATAGTTTTTACACATATTACAATTTTTAAACCGATTCTATATAAAATTTCCCCAAAAGCAATGGGGAAAATGTTAAAAAAAACTCTGTTTGAACCTTAATGAAGTGATAAAATTATCACTGTCCAAAGTCAAACCCTGTCGAAGGTCACGGAATTCAGAGTTGCAGGGCTTAGAGAAGAATTCATGCTCTGAATAAACTTTTTCACGTGTTTTTGGGCACTCCCTGTCAGCAATTAACATCTAAGCATGACACTGCATTTATTCAAAGCAAGAAATTTGGCATAGACATTATTGAAGTGGCTTGATTTGACTACCTGTCCATCCACAATGGTGTGTGCACATCAGAAACAGAGACATAATTGAGCATCACTGAACAAGATCCAGTTGAAAAGCACGACACAATAGCATCTGATCTCTTGTGTTTCCTCAGCTGTCTCTCACTTTCCCCACAAAACACACCCTCGCTGCCTCGAATCACACTGTCATGCCTTTGTCTTCTTTTCTCTTCAAACTCCATCACATACAGCTCACCATTCATTAATGAATTACTAACCGAATGCAAACGCACAACCTCACCTTGGACCGAAGCTGTGACCTCAAGAATAACAATTACTTTATGACTTCAAAATAAACTCTTTAATAGTCCTTCTAGAGCGTCCTTGTTCAGAACAATCAAAATGGCTTTAAAATGAATAATTATATAATCATGACAGAGCATGTACCATTTAGCGCAGAAAACCAAAAATACTGATCACCATTTTTTTCTTCAATAAAATGTTCATCAAGAATGAAAATGTCCCTGTTCAAGAGGAACTGTCAAGAAGAAAACTCTACTTGTCAAGCCATTTCATGGCTTCCTTATGTTATTACTTGCACTTCAAACTGGTGTATTGTGGTCTACAGACATAAAAAGGAGCTTGTAGTGCAAACTGAAAGCATCAAAAAATGTCTCGTGACAATGTAATATAGCACATGCCAAATTAAAGAGCTCTTCGTGGAGTAAATCTTAAGAAGTAAAATAAAAAATCGCCAGGAATTTGCATGATTAAAGAGTATTATTTTACAATAAATGACTGTAGTCAGAAATGTACTGTGGAATCAATGCATGCTGGTCATTTTCTTACCAATGACTGTGAATCAACAGCAGAAATATGCAAACATCACAGTGATTCACTGCACTTGTTTCACTATGAATTCACATGATAAAGTTGTCTTTAACCGTGTCACTTTAAAAAATGTAATGGTTTACTACTGTAATTGTTTTGAAGTCACTATAATGTTGATTAGTGTTCTATTTGTAGATTCATATTCAAATTTCGGTAACACTTTACATTAAGGTTTATTTGTTAACATTAGTTAATGTATTAACTAACATGAACTAACCATGAGAAACACATTTGTTACTGTATTTGATAATCTTTGTTAACGTTAGTTAATAAAAATCCAGCTGTTCATAGTTTGTTCACGTTAGTTCACAGTGCATTAACTAATGTTAACAAATACAACTCTTGATTTTAATAATATATTAGTAAATGTTGAAATTAACATGAACAAAGATTAATGAATGCTGTGCAGTTCATTGTTAGTTCATGTTAACTAATGTAAACTAATGTAATAATGAATTGACTGAATAACTTTAATCTATTTATTAAGAATCAGTATAAAGTTAATTTATAGAGTGAGGACTATGCAGTGATTTTTATTTATTTTTTTAATATTTATTTAACTTCTTAATGCTACTGTTAAATAGACCTACTGTAACCTACCTGAAAATTGCAAAGCAATGTTTATTTCATTTGTATCTTTCTTATACTGTATTTGCCATATTGATTGTAATTTGCATCTTTGCCTATTTTTAAAAAAAGGTTAGCGAATGTGATTGATAATATGATCGATAGTGTTTTAAAATTAATTTTTAAAACAATGAATTTTAAGTTCTGTCATATTATTCAATTACTTTTACTATTGTTTTAGTTTTTTGCTGTGGTATGGCTTCAGTACTGGTATTGTGATATTTTATTCAGGTATTGTATCTAAGTCATAATTTTAGTATTGTTACAAAACTACAAGCTAATTGACTGATTTTAAGTTAGTCAAACTATTCTTATCATCGGGATTTTGTTTTAGCATTATGTAAGCATGAAGATTTACCAATAACTTATTTCAAATTCACAAATGTTTGGTGGATCTTCCACAACAGTGAAGCAACTGCTGATGAGATTCATCTTTGAAAGATGTGACATCAATACTTCACATACAAAACACAACAATGGTGACACTCAACAAATAAAATAATAAAAAAGATAAACTCTGAACGTTACAAAATAAGCCAACAACACAAACTGCTAAAAGTAAACCAAAAATAAGTTGCACAGATAGAACCAACAAGTATCAAAAACTCTACAGAATAATCTGTTCATGCTGCATTGCAATGGCATTCAAGCAGCTTCACATTGATAAACAGAAAAATAACAATCAATAATGCAAACTTCATCAAATATCAGAAAATCAACTATGTAAAACATTACACAACAGGTTACATTTAGTAACAGGCAGCTCTGTGGGAAACAAGAGTCATTATTCGGCTCAGTTCAGTTCAATAACAATGTTGATGTTTCTAAATTAATAAATTATGAAACAACTTCAATTCAGCTATAAAGAAGCTCAATAAAGAAGCTATAAAGAAGACAATATTACTCAGCTCAATTCAGTTCAAGTTTTGACTGATAAATTGATAATGTTGAATATTAAGTGTCTTCTAAACAGCAACTAAGCAAGCCAAAAAGTGACAATGGCAAGGAACCCAAACTCTATCAGGTGAATAGAGAAAAAACCTGGGAGAAACCAGGCTCAGTCATTCTTATCATTATCATCTGCTGCAGAGCTCTATCTGGAGAAAGCAATACCAATTCATCTAAATGGCAGCTTACATAACCACTTGGAAATAGGCACTTCATGGATTAAGCTATCTTCGAAATAAATAAGTTGTAAATGCCATGTGACTGCCAGCGTTATCTCCTTTCAGCAGTCAGAGAAAAACACAAGTCACATCAAGAGCCCTCAAATAAAATCAGTCTCTGGGGAAAGATCTACTTTCATATGATGGTTGCAACAGGCTCATTGGAAAAATCATCTACCACCTCAGGCTACATACAATTCACTGCAGTTTCCAGCTGAAATAAACACTATGCAATAAAACGCCAAAAACTTGTATTCCTTATTAATGATTTATTTTCGTTTCCTTGCACAGTACCTACTATGTTTATGACCTCAAAACACACTTTTAGCATAGTTCATAACTTGCATAATCAAGCTAAAACGGCACGGTTGCTTCAGCAAATGTGTTTTTATCCCACGTTTGCTTTTGCTAACTTTATCGGTTAGGTTTAGTGTAGGTGTTTACTTTTGAACACATTTTAGCACCACTCACCAGACATTTCATTTCCTAACCGCCGCAATATGTGCAACAACTAATAAAAGGCTACGATATTCATGTTACTTTTGGTTTACTTTTAGCAGTTTGTGTTGTTGGCTTATTTTGTAACGTTCAGAGTTTATCTTTTTTTATTATTTTATTTGTTGAGTGTCACCATTGTTGTGTTTTGTATGTGAAGTATTGATGTCACATCTTTCAAAGATGAATCATTGTCATGGTTCAAATCATACTTATCTGACCGTTATCAGTTTGTAGTAGTAAACGAAGACATGTCATATCGATCACAAGTTCAATATGGAGTACCACAAGGCTCAGTACTAGGACCGTTGCTGTTCACTCTGTACATGCTACCCTTAGGAGATATCATTAGGAAGCATGGCGTTAGTTTTCACTGTTACGCTGATGATACTCAGCTCTATATTTCTTCACGCCCTGACGAAACTTACCAATTCACAAAATTAACAGAATGCATAGCTAATATAAAAAATTGGATGACCAGTAATTTCCTACTACTAAATTCAGAAAAAACAGAGATTCTAATTTTTGGACCAAAAACTTCTTCACGTAATAACCTAGAATATTGTCTAACACTTGATGGCTGCTCTGTTAAGTCTTCGTCGTCAGTTAGTTCCTAATTCATTATAGTCCTTCACGTCTATTGCGATCTCAGAATTCAGGCCAGCTGATAATACCTAGAATATCAAAATCAACTGCAGGCGGTAGATCCTTCTCCTATTTGGCACCTAAACTCTGGAACAATCTTCCTAGCATTGTTCGGGAAGCAGACACACTCTGTCAGTTTAAATCTAGACTAAAAACGCATCTCTTTAACCTGGCATACACATAACACATTACCAATTTATATTTTCAAATCCGTTAAAGGATTATTAGGCTGCATAAATTAGGTCAGCCGGAACCGGGAACACTTCCTATAACACCTGATGTACTCGTTACCTCAGAAGATGGCATCTACGCTAATATTAGTCTTTCTGTTTATCCCGAGGTTCACCGTAGTCAACCGGATCCGGGCCGTATCCAGGTGAGACCAAGGACCTGCACCTTGACACGACCACAACGCAGCCCTGACGTATCAGCAGAGATTGAGTCAACTAGATCATCCACTGTGAGGGCCTCATCGACACGACAGCCACGACACAGTTCCTCAACAACCGTCCATACCAGCGTGATGAATACGATCCTCAATTGGATGGAACTGAAATAAATACTTTTAATGTTGCGATCCTATTGGACTTATGATAGCAACCTGAATTGTAACAAAGCACTGTTGGCCAGAGGAGAACTGGCACCCCGACTAAGCCTGGTTTCTCCCAAGGTTTTTTTCTCCATTTTAACACCAATTTGCCACTTATCTGCCACCTAATGTCACCTGATGGAGTTTGGGTTCCTTGCCGCTGTCGCCTCTGGCTTGCTTAGTTGGGGACACTTGACTTGACATTTGATATTCAACAGTGCTTTGATCTGCCTGCATTGACACTATTCTTTAAGAGCTGCTGTGCAGCCAAACAATGTACCAGTTATCAATGTAAAGCTGCTTTGACACAATCTACATTGTAAAAAGCGCTATATAAATAAAGGTGACTTGACTTGACTTGACTTAACCTAACCTGCTCCGGATAAAACTTATAGCGCCATTCACCTGACATTTCATTTCTGAACCGCCGCAAAAATACCGTCAGATTCACACATCTGTTTGGATGCGCAAAAGCGCGTATTTTTGCGGCGGTTCAGAAATGAAATGTCAGGTGAATGGCGCTATAAGTTTTATCCGGAGCAGGTTAGTGCTTTTAGTGCGAAACGTGCAAGAAGCAACGTGATTTAATTTTTTTTGCAGAAATGTCGCCACAGACACTTTTTTTTCTAATGGTTTGGATATTTCTTTCTTTTTTTTTTTTTTTTTTTCCCCAGAATAAATGGCTACTTTTAAGGCTGCTGTCAAGCGAGAAAGATGTTTTATGCCCCAAGGATAGTGTCAATATGGCGCCAGTAGTGCAAAGCTAACAGCCATACCTTGAGGTCATGTACACTAGCATAAAGTACTGGCCAAAAGTGATGTCCGGAAGAGATGTTTGATTTTAATGACCCTAAAAGTTCAATTAAACCATTATAAGGGAAGAACAAAACACTAAACTTGGTTAAGGTGTATAACGGGATGTGGTGGAAAAAAATTGGGATGGGAGGAATTTTTTTTTTTCAAATCTTAATTCACAGATTAAAGTTAAATCACAGATTCGAACTTTTGCGTTCCCCCGAGAAACTTTGCGTTCCCTCGAGAAACCTGTTGTGAGCTCGAACAAACACTTCCTCTTTAATGTCCCGCTGGCTAGCAGTAGTGTTTCAGTCAGCTCCATACATTAATAATGCACACGCCTCAACCAAGGGTTGGACTCAAATATAAAGAAATGCAGTCAGTGCTTAAGTCGAGTTCAGTAAAGTTAATTCACAGATTCGAACTTCCCGGATCAATAACTCGTGAGCTAAACGTTGTTAAAACACAAATGCAGCTATTAACAATCACAGTAACCTAGACAACGAGCTACAACAACCCAATTTTCCTCAAATATAGGATTTTATAATAAATTGGTCTCTATGAGCAGGCGGCGGAGAGACAAGTCTGAAGGGACCGTCTGAAAAGTGCAATACCCAAAACCCTTTCGCTCATTTTATATTATGAAAAATACTCAATAACTTCACTGTAACACGCTGTACTGTCACCAAATTCAGTTCATACGTCACTGCTCTCCTGCTGGTTATAGGTACTACAACACTTAGTTTGGCAAGTAGCACATAGCCGAAAGGCCTTCTTTACACAAATGATGTTGGTACGCAGCTTACATACAACAGCTTTTGCATGATAATTGCTTACTGAATTTAATGGCGTTACAATTTATTTAATATTTTTACTAATGAGTGAAGTTACTGATTTTGTTTCATAATAAATTATCATAAAAGTTATGCATTATTTTTTATCAGACTAAGTGTTCCAGTACAACCAGCAGGAGAGCAGTGGCGTATGAACAGAGTTTGGTGACAGTACAGTGTGTTACAGTGAAGTTATTGAGTATTTTTCATAATATAAAATTAGCAAAAGGGTTTTGGGTTTTGCACTTTTCAGACGGTCCCTTCAGACTTCTCTCCGCCGCCTGCTCATAGAGACCAATTTATTATAAATTTGAGGAAAATTGGGTTGTTGTAGCTCGTTGTCTAGGTTACTATGATTGGAAATAGCTGCATTTGTGTATTAACAATAGACCCTTTTCACATTTCTGGGGTTCTCAGAAGCGGAAGTCGTCATACATTAAATAGTATATTTTTTGTGTTTCCATTTGCTCAAATAGCAAAAGAAAAACTTCAGTGTTTTCACAACTTTCAAAAAGAGGAAAAAAATAGAGAGCGATTGATAACGGCAGTCAGAAGAGAGAAAGAAGTCATTTTTACTGTCAATCCCATAGCTGCTGTATTAGAAACACCCTCGCAGGAGCGTTTAGTTTTTTTGTAATTTAATGCAAAGGTAATATAATAGTAGGCTAAGTATAGTGTTGTACATAAATGTACATACGTTTTTAAAAAAAAAAATGAACATATAAAAAACTTTGCAGGATTTACGATATTGATGACCGTTAAAACACGTCATCACAGTCTGTGAAAAGGGTCTATTGTTTATATTTGAGTCCAACAAGCTCAAACTCTATGAGCCGCGCATTATTTGTGTGCATTCGTGCGAGTGAAACACTAGGCTACTGCCAGCCAGCCAGCGGGACATTAAAGTGTTTGTCCGAGCTCACAGCAAGGGAACGCAAATATCTTTGCATGGGAACGCAAAAGTTTTGCGAGGGAACGCAAAAGATTTGAAAAAAAAAAAAAGTCCTCCCATCCCAAATTTTTTCCTCCACGTCTCTTACAACATCTTTAACAAATGTTTAATAATTTTTGAATGAAGGGTGAAGATATCACTTTTAGCCACTATACTGTAGATGAAATCAAAGCTAATAGACTGGATAAAGCCTCCCGTTTTTATTTCATGGGTTCTTTAAGCACCAGCTCAAAGGCATAATGGTGGAAGCTCATGGCTCTTTCCTTGCAAAAATCAAACCAGCAAACTTCCAGTAACCAACCCTGCGTCTTATCCACTGCACTCCACCAAAAAATAAGAGAGAGTGCAAACACATTCCCCCACTACCAAACATTATGCAATCAAGATTCCCAGATTTGGAAATATATATCGGAATTGCCAGCTGGAATGAAATATAAATATACAGTACAAGGAAACGGACTGTCATGTAATTTTGCTGATAAAAATTGTTTGTACACTTAACATCATCATTAAAAAAAATCATAGTAAATGCACCTGCAAATTTGTGCAAACAGTTTTACAGTTCATTAAGTGTGTTATGTCACCACTGTGTACACAAAGCTTAACAGAGCACACACAGCGAATGAATAGCTTGCTAACAAGCCCCAGACTTCTAAGGTTTCAAAATGTCAAGGTTGTTTCATAATTAATTTCATGTCGGACTCGTAAAATTCATTTCAACTACCCTCGTGCCATCTTACCATGTGACCTCTCAATGGCTTTGAGCAGCCCATCACCATAATGAACCCAAAGGTCCTGAAGCGGCTGAACTTAAAGATAAGGATGCGCTACAGATAAGCGCATTTACTTATCCAGATTGGATACACCCTTAGAAATCTTATAAGATTGACTAGAGATAAACAATAGCATCTCTGATCTGTAAACATGATAAGATATCAAAATCATCACATAAATTATTTACAGCAACAGACCAAAAGATTGGATTGATATTCCAATAAACCCCGTGATAAGTATGCAGACTAGCCAGCGATGGCTGCAAGGTTTTAGAGCAAAAGCTCATTACCTCTCAAGCCATTTTTACCATTTAAATCCTTTTATTTATATAGCTCTTTTCACTGTCTGTGTTGATTCAAAGCAGCTTTCCAGAAAATCAATGTCTTAAAGCCTCCAGTAAGCAACCCATGGGAAACTTTGTCAAGGAAACACCTTGATAGGCACCCATCCACCTCGGGTGTTCATAAACTAAAAAATTGCTAAATATTAGTCTGTGTAATACAATTACCTGTCAAATAAATAAGTTGATTTTCATCTTTGATGAAAATTTTTAATTTCAATATTAATAAAATTTTGTAATGACGAGGTAAAGATAAAGATGTAACAATACCAATATTAATTGAATTTGATATTTTGATGAGCAACAATAAATAATAAAAGTCATTAAACCAGTCCAGACTGTAGGATTAAAAGTGGATCTGTGGATCAGTACTGCCAGCTGATAAAAGCATGACGCATTTTAAGGGTTATTGCTTTTATGACGCAAGTTAGTAATTCTTGTGCAAAAACGAGAGTTGTCTATTATAAAGTAAAGAAAAATGGACTAGGAATGTATTCAAGGTCATATAAACAAACTGTGTTGTAAAAGAGTAAAGTGAGCTACCCAATGAGGTCATTTCTGGGAATGTCTCTGTTTGCCAAAGAGGCATACAGAGATTGCTGAATGGATTTAATGCTCATATTCTAAGAATCCCGACTGACCTGAGGGTCAAAGGTGGCTTAGAAAGTCTGAGACTCACCTATAAGAAGGCCTTTATACTGTCTAGGTGAGGATTTTTACACTTGTCGGGACACGGAAGAGTTGTAAGTACGTTTTCGTTACTTGGATCTGGTGTCTGATAACTTAAGCCTGCTTAGAGCTACAATGACAAATGATTGCTGTAATGTTTGTAGGAATTAAGACGCAATTAATCAACATGCCATTACATCATTGAATGAGAGAACGCTCTCAAAGCAGCTGATTAATATTAATGACCCAATCAATACATTTCAATGCTTTCGAAGAAAATCTGTTGTTGGTTTGTTGGTCAGTTAAGAATGAAATTGATTGATTATTTATTGATTTTTTTTTTTTCTTTATATTGATATGGATCATCCATCCAATTCAAGAGTACAGTGTTGAACATTATTGGGGTCAGCCAAAGGGTTGTCATCCCTACATAATCCATACTGTTCTCAAACTTTTCTTTAATGCTAACCCACACACACACATACACACAAAGCAGTTATAGAGTAAAGCCTGTATGTTTACACAACAATGACGTACTAAAAAGTTTTTATTTTTTTTTTATTTTTCATGTACAGATGACAACAGTATCAAAATGATCCCCGTTCACTCGGATCAGCAAAAAATGACTAAAAACGCTGTATTCTGCTGCCAGGCCAGTAGTTGGCGATAACACTTTGTAAAGACACACTACACGCCTATAGATTGAACACATAATACATATGCACATGACATCAAGTTTGCTTTTTTTTAGTTTACACAAAATGCTATTGTTTTCAAAAACTTATACTTTGAAACCCCCCATCTGGCTCCCAAATGCTGTTGTCGTGTAAACGACGTATAAAAAGTTTTATGTTTTTTAATTTGAAAATGGTGTTGTGTAAACGGCCCCTTAGCAAGGTGTAAAAACAATTGGTGGAGAGTAGTATCTTTGCATTTGCTTTCATTGAGCAAGTTACTTTTTGCACATATAAAATGGACTCCTTCACATGACTGGACCATAGGGGCATGAACACTCAAAAGGGTCTGAAGTTAGACATCTGACGATGCTGTGCCAAAGCTGTCAGAAAACAGTCCAAAAACCATCACTGATGTATTATCAACCTGTTGGGTCTATGGAAAACCAGTACAGGGTCTAGATTTTCCAAATTTTGGTTCCTAAAAAACTGTTAGGGCTTAATTGGTGTCTGTCCTCGTGACTATATAATCAGTTTTTCATTGAAAGATCTCACTATATAACAGATATGACAGATAGACATCAGCTATGATAGATAAAAGGCAATTATTTCATTTGGATGCAGTGGGCTACAAGGTAATTAAAATGCTATTGTAATCGGATTAGACAACAGTGTTGATACCGTGATAGCAGTTGTGATAACAGAAGCTGTTGATATCAACAAACACTTGATTTTGTTTTGCTGTTAGGTGTGGTGATGATGGACGATGCTGGCTTTATGTGGTGCACATTATTAGTTTGACCTCCGTCCTCAGGGCTGTGAGCCAATTAGAACTTAAGTGAGACTACATTTGAATTGAGACTGATAAACTCGCAATTGTAAGATAAAAAGTCGCAGTTATCTTTTAAATTTTTATTTCGTGGCGTAAACAAGCTTTCATAGGGTCATACACACATTTTTGTCCAAAATACATCAACACAGCAAAGGAGACTATGCTCGTCAAACCTTTTAGGATTTTATGATGTTCATATTTTTGCAAAATATTCTTAGTTTATATACTAGTCATCTAGTCAGCAAGATAAAAAACAACTGGTTTTGCATATCAGATCCCAGTTATCAGAACACATCTTTACTTTATTTTTTGTCTCAGTTGTAATATTGTCAATACTGGTTTATATCTAGTGTTGACTCTGATGAAAACAACCTTATTTTATTGTTATCTCATAATCATCTTGTACGTGTTTGGTGTGCTCACATGACCCAGACAGAGCGCAGGGCCAATAAGGGTTCTGGCTCAGAATAGAGTTTACAAGAAAGCTGAAATGAACCAGCATGTCAACACTTATAAAACTTTCAAGGGACGTTTAAGATGCTCTTCTCTCCAAGTGCTTCTAGATGTTTTTGTTTTGGAAAAAGTAGTGAGGATCAGCAAATACGTTCAGAATGAATGTCTTTTCAACAAAAAGCCTTGGTTTAGAAAGTATAATAAGAGTGTTAAGATGAAAGCAACAGCTTTAAATACAATTCATTCTGCTTATGTTTCAGGCTTTTAAATACAGACAAACTATTGGTTGAGCTAGTCTGAATTACCATGTTAAATTAAGCCGAAATTGGTGTCTAATAACATTGCATATTTATAGATGTGACAGAATAGGTCAATTTGATGAATACTGTATGTAGAAATCACATGGTCTGGAGTGGAGCAAAAATCCTAGAGCCAGTTTTATTAGGTTTCAACTAATGCCACAGGACAAGTGGACTGATTTCTTAAAGTACCTTAAAATTAAACTTTCCAGCTTAAGAAGCCTGTTAAACTAGTCTTTTGATTGATCTGTACAATTACTTACTATAAAGCCACTTTTAAGTGGCTGCTCGTGATGCTTGTTTGTTCATATTCTCTAAATTCATAAAACCATGTGTATACTTTGACCCATTTCTGAATGTTATATAGCAGCTATTAAACAAAAGTTATCATTTGAGAAGTCATATTTTACTGTGCACAGAAGTCATTGCTCTACTTCTGGACTATAACACAACAACACAGTAGCATGCACAATTCATAAGGCGGACTACTGTGAGGCTCATGTCGTTGTCATAACCGCTCAAAAAACATTCACATATGGACTAAATGCTTTACAAAACTTTGACTCGTGATTGATCACTCACAACCTTATGAGAGCAAAAAAATTCAGCAGGTTAGATTTCTATCCTAGCTATGCAAAGTAACTAATCATCCAAAGTTAGTAAAATGTAATGTAAAATAAAATTATTATATTATTATAATAATAATAATGATTGTAAATTTTAAAGTGCATTTCTCTGAGTCAAATCTCCTTATTCTGTGGACAAAATATTTTTAAGCACTGCCGCTATTCTTACTTTTAATATTTATTTCCTCAAATATTGATTATAGAAAATTGCACCTTAGATTTACATCAGATTTTCCAAAGCAGCACAGAGCAACAGAGACACCTGGAGGCCAACTGAAGAAACACATACAAACTAAAGAAGACTTCGCAATGTTTTTAAATTAGAATTATTATTCACACTTATTCTCCAAGCACAGTATTATCTGAAATGATTTAAATTTGAATTTATACAAGTTACTATCTTACAAATAATCACATACTTTTAAGGCACCACAAAGTTTTACCAAACTAGCAAAAAAGAAAAGCTTTTCAGTGGAAACATGAAGAAATAATAATTTACCATAAAAAAAGAGAGATAAAGATTAGATTGAAAAACAAAAACAGCTCAACCAGACAAAATGAGGAAAAAAAAAAAAAAAAGGATATCGCTAGTCATTAGGTCAGCCACAGTCAAATTAGGGTCTCTCTTGTTGGTTTACTACCTGTAAAAGAATAAAGAACAGTTACAAAATATTTAGGAATATATTAAATACAGTATAGCATTTCTCTTTACCTTTTTGAAGAGCTTAGAGCCAAAGTAGTTAGTTGCCATGTTCTTCAGTTTGGTTCCACTACCTACTTTGCATCGCACATATCCATAGAGATTTGCCCACTGCAGCACAACTCCCATGATCACAACCGCCTGCTCACACACACACACACACACACACACACACACACACGTCCGGAAGGAAGGTTACAGCTCACAGAGGTTTTACACAATAAAAAAAAACAAAAAACAGATGTATTTAGGAGAAATAAAAAAAACTCACCAACCACTTTATGTTGAAGGAAAAAAGGGAGGTAAACACAAAGAAAAACCAAAACACCGGACACACGATCAGACCAAACCAGAAAATCCGTGAATCAGAGTTTGAGACGACTTTTTTACTGGTTTCCTGTAAGAAAACAGATCAAATAGGAATTAAAGAAATACTTCACTCAAAAATAAAATTCTCTCAGTATTCACTCTCCCTTATGTTGTTTCAAATTTGTATGAATTTATAGATACACTTTATTTCGATGGTCCACATTAGACATTTTAGTAACTATAAGCAACTTTGCAACTACATGTCAACTAACTCTCATTAGAGTATTAGTAGACTGTTCGGGTTAGTAGAATAAGTTAAAGGGTTAGTTCACCCCAAAATGAAAATTCTGTCATTAATTACTCACCCTCATGTCGTTCCACACCTGTAAGACCTTTGTTCATCTTCGGAACACAAATTAAGATATTTTTGATGAAATCCGATGGCTCAGTGAGGCCTGCATTGCTAGCAAGATAATAAACACTTTCAGATTCCCAGAAAGCTACTAAAGACATATTTAAAACAGTTCATGTGAATACAGTGGTTCAACCTTAATGACTTCGGCAGTTTGATACACGCTCTGAACCACTGATTCGAAACAAAAGATTTGTAAAGCTTCGAAGCTTCATGAAGCAGTGTTTTGAAATCGCCCATCACTAGATATTGTTGAATAAAGTCGATATTTTTTTTTTTTTTTTGGTGCACAAAAAGTATTTTCGTCGCTTCATAACATTAAGGTTGAACCACTGAACTCACATGAACTGTTTTAAATATGTCTTTAGTAGCTTTCTGGGCATCTGAAAGTGTTAATTAACTTCAATGTAGCTCCCAACGCAGGCCTCACTGAGCCATCGGATTTTATCAAAAATATCTTAATTTGTGTTCCGAAGGTCTTAAAGGTGTAGAACGACATGAGGGTGAGTAATTAATGACAGAATTTTCATTTTTGGGTGAACTAACCCTTTAACAAGTAGTTGCTAAGTCATTAGTAGAATGTCTGTGGGGGAGCATCAAAATAAAGCTCCAAAAAAAAAACGACAAAATCACGTCTACGCATGATCAGCATGTTCAAATATGCAGATCGGAGAATAATGTTCGAGACGTGCAGCGGAGGAGACTTTTACTGTTTTATTGTTTGCTGTAAATACGTATTTCAGCTTCTGTTCCTCACACAAAGCCCTCATGTGACTTCAGAACGCTTTTATGGTGTTTTATTCTGTTTGGTGTTTGACAGTCCTGAACATCCTTAACAATTTTCCTTTAGTGTTTATAGAACATAGAGAGTCAATATGGGTTTGGAACGACATGAGAGGGAGTAAATGATGACAGAATCTTGCTTTTCTATGAACTACTCTTTTAATATTTGAACACTGTGAGTCAAAAGAGGAAATCTCTCTCTTTAAAATAATTACACAACTGAAGGTGTTGTGCATTCACTAACAGTAACAAAACATGACCATTAAACTTTGATCGAGCTGATAAAAGTCAGCTATAACTATATATTAAAGTTGTACATTACCTCAGTATCGTTACTCGCAATCATAAACTTTTTATTATATGGTTGCTTTCTAGAGTTGCAAAAAAATTTAATTTCCTGCAGTAGTGTGGGTGACGAAACTCACTGATCTGGATTCAAACATCCAATGACTGCGACCGTCTTCATCAACGTGATTCCACCATCTCAAGCCCACCAACAGCCGCCCCGTCACATTCTCAAATAAAAACAACAGCACACAGAAACATTCAGAAATGCGCCACACATAGAGAAGACCAGATTTATCACACATTCTTGAAGTCAAAGAGAAACACTCTTCACAAACCATTTTACTTCTATAATCTAGTGTATTTGAACGAGACAACATATTGGATGGGACTTTAATTTTATACAGGCAGTTATTTAGACAGGCTATTTGTCTTCGCCCATGGGTTGTGTCTAGAAGGGATACAGCAACGGCCGGAAGTGAGGCAAAATTTCACAATAAAATAACAGTAAATTAATTTACTACTTATCAGATTGTGTTTTATTAACAACTACACCTACAATAACCCTAAACCTACCCTTACAATAATGCAAATACAGTAATCAAATGACCCAATATTAATTTTGCGTATACTCAGTGTCCGTAGCTGTATCCCTTCTAGTCTTTACCCCGTCCGTGTCAACATGATGTCAGCCAAAATGGAAAATTGATTCATAGGCGGAGCAAGTGAAGACTAACACTTTTAATTTGGAACAACATGCATAATAAGACCAGGAAGTATGCATTAAGAAAGTAAACTTTCATGCTGATTCCATGCTCACCTTTACTGTCCAGAAGTCACATGACAGAAGTAAAATGATGGTAACCATGTTGGCAATAAAACTTCGGCTGAGAAACTCACAGAAGAGGTAGATCAGGATGGCACTCGTGCGGAAGAAAAGATGAAAGAAACAGGCTAGAGGGTGTCTGAGAACAATAACATAAACATATTATTTATCATTAATTCTTTATGAAAAAAAAAAAGACTGGTCAGTGTAATATGAGACCTAGCTTATCACAGTCTTAAATGTCACTTAAAGTCAAACAATTTCTTTAGTCCACTTTTCCCCCAAATCTAAAAACTCACTTGATATTTGATTTGTTCTTCCTGAATGCACTTTCATCCTCATGGAATAATGGCACTTCACCCTGAGAGTCCTTTAAAACAAATAATATATCAGTTCAGTTTTTAGCACTACATCTTTTAAAGTGTCTTTGAATTTTGTAGTTATAGCAATGCATCAGTTATTTAGTTGTCCTTCATCCACAAGTCATGCAGAGAGATACACTAAAAATTAGCAGCAGATGCAAAACTCTACATGAATACTATCATATAGGCATTAATGACAGATTTCTTTAAAGGAAATATAAGCGACAACTCACCTGTCTGATCATGTTGGCGCAGGTCGTCTTATTTCCTGCTGACGTGTATGTAAACACACGTGGCCACTCTATGAGAAGCAAACGTTACTAATATTTCATTTGAGCTTTACATCCTTTAGGGGGCGCTTGGTGGCTCAAAATATGATTCCTCAAATGAATCGCAGGCAAATCTCAGGACGTTTTAATCTTATTTGAGATATTTTATGGTACAAGTATAATTATTTATACTTGATACACAAAGATTGTTACATGTAATAATAAATATCTACCACAGAAATTTCATAAAATCATTTTTAAACATTATTCTCGAGTGTTCAGAGACGATTGTGATTGGTCGATTATCTGACTAGCGGCGGTTAGAAAAATACCAGTCATCAGATGACAACGCAGCTTCAGCACCGCTCCTACTCAAACATAAAGGTTTTTATTACTAATACAGATACAATAAAAGTGATAAGCTGTTCTGAAACTAGAGTAAAGACTCAACAAAGTTCAAGATGAAAAGAGTTTTGCTTCTCTTTGTATCAGGTGTTTTAAGTCAACATTCCCTATCTTAATCAAGTCCAATTTATTTGTATTGTGTGTTTCACATTGTTTCAAAGGAGCTTTACAGAAAATCATGACGTTAATGTTTATAATATATTAAGTTTTTATGACTTATGAGTTTCGTTTAGCAGATTAGAGCTGGGTGATAACATAATTTACATTTTATGACGACAAAAGCAATCGAGCAGCTGAGATTTGCTATTTAGTAGGCCATATATCGGCCTACGCGAGTATAGGCCTACTGTATGTATGCAGATAAAGTTGGACATACTTCTGACATATACATATTTTTGCCACAAAAAAATCAAGCAGTCGTTTTTTTTTTTTTTTTTTTTTTATGAATATACTGTATGTATGCATTTAAAGTTGGATATAACTTTATATAGATACAGATACAGATAGCCATAGGCTAGTTAACATTTTGCAACAATATATCACGCAGCCGAGATTTTCTGTAGCCTATAGATATATATTGTTTAACGTGAGTATTCTGTATGTATCAGGGTAAGCTATTTGTCTGTTGCTAGTTGGTTAATTAATTCAAGGTATTAATTCATGTGGTGATACTGAGAATTCTGTAACCTGAGGTTTAGTTCAACTTATAACAAATTGGTGTAGTGACACGGTTAAGTGATGCATGACAGGGTTAAAATATTTCAATCATATCACCAATTTCTGATTATATCGCATACCTCTGTGTAACTGAGGAGCTTTTTAGTAATACACAATATCCACGAGATAGGGAGAAAAAAAGGTACCAGGGAAACTTGTAGTAAATCAATATGCTTATCCTGCAAGGTTCTGTATTTTTTAAAATGGCATGGAGAAACACTCCATTACCTGCCACATCTCTGAAATAACCTGTATGTTTTAGCCAATCAGAAACACTATTTGCCTGTCAATCATTTTGCATGTTTGGGTTTGCTGGCATCGAATTGGCTGTCAAGTCTTCAGAGGGCAATGTTTTGAAGAGATGGCGTGTGGTGGTTGAAGTTATGGGGCTAGTCTAATTCAATGGCTAAGTCTGGCAAAGTTAGCAAAGTGGTGGAAATGGCTCACGGCGTCTTTCCGTACCGCTAAATACTGAAGTAACATGATATTACAGTCTGGCAACATGGCATCAAAACATTTAAGAGGAAATGAGAGAGAGAGAGACAGAGAGAGGGAGGTAATGTAACAATGCACTTTTTCTCCTTTCCTATACGTCATGTTTTTTCGTGAACCCCACTGCTAAAAGTACGCAATAGAGGGTCAGCAGTTGGCCTATTGAATATTTTTCAGTCATCCTAATGTGTTCCTTTATTGTACTGTAGTAGATGTTTTACTGACAATATAGCTCTTGTGAATTTTTCACTAAGTTATAGCTTGGACTCTCATGTGACAGTCGCACCGTTAGCGACAGACCAAAGGTCACTTGCTTTTCTTCCTTCTCATTCCTTTCATAATGGCTCCTCGACACAACGTCCTGCTTTTCCTCTGCATTTTACCATTTGCTAATGCACTCTACAAGCAATGGATTCCAGACACTAATTTTGAAAACGCGACCAACTGGGATAAAGGCTCTGTACCCTGCGGTAATGACCAAGTGGTGTTTTTAGCTCAGAGGAAAGTATCAGTGTATGTAGAAACGGCTCACACTATCACTGCAATGAGTTTGCCAGTGGACGGACAACTGATTCTGGCGTCTGGTGCGGGGTTTTCTGTGAGAGAGGGTGGAGATCCTGGTTGTGGATCTGGGGTCACGGCACAGTTCAAAGACCCTGAATCTCTGAAATGGTTCGACCCATCGCTGTGGGTGGCTGCGACCACTATCGACGACCTGCACAGAGGTACATATCAGTTTTCCGTCCATGAGGAGAGTGTCCCATGCCAGTATGATGACGTTGTATTTCGAGAGGCCACCTCATTCCGTGTGGACGTTTCATGTGATCATGATGTGCCTGTGAAGAGTGTGTCTGTACTTGGGAAAAAGTTCACCAGCAGCTCTGAGTTTTCTCAGTACTTGTCATCCAGTTCAGGCAAGCTGCAGTTCCATGGCTCCTCATCCCTTAGCGTTGGCGGTTCAGGCTGCAGCGATATCACGGGATGCATCTGCGATAACTCTAAAAATCATGACGTGATCTGTGCAAATGTGAAATGCGATCCGTTGGAGTGCAAGAAACCCCTGCACCCAGTGGGACATTGCTGCGATGTTTGTGGCGCCGTTGTGAACGTTCAGTTCTCTTCGAACTTCAACTTTGAGTCGTATCGTCAACGGCTGCAGCACCTCTTTCTTAGCCTACCTAAATATGAGTCTCTACTGATGGCCATGTCGAAAGTGTCAAAAGAGCAGAGGCTACTGGGAGCGATTCCTTTTGGAGCCACTCAGGAGATCCAAGTGCTGCTTCTGGACCAGAAAACGGATCAGGAAGCCGGGAAGCTGGCTGAAGCTCTTGCTCGTGACATAATGAAGGACGTGCACGACCATGGCTCAAACATTGGGATCAACAGTGCAGAGTTCCAGGCATCATCGGGGGCAAGCAGCAGTGAAGTAGCTGGAAACAGTGCGGGCGTAGTGGTCGGTGCAGTGCTGGGCTCCCTGATTGGAGTGGGTTTACTTGCAGGCGTTACTCTCCTCTATCGGCGTGGCATTGTTAAGATACCCAGGATGCCTAGTTTCCCCTCAATCAGCATATGGAAGAACAATAGCGAAATTGGGGAGCTGGGTGGCCCCTTGGACCATGGCTATGACAACCCAATGTTTGACAAGCCGACTATGATGCCAGAAGTACCGGGGCTGTACGGGACAGAGACAATGAACTCAATAACCCTAACCCAGTCAGGAGTGCATTTCGTAAATCCTGTTTATGATGAAACTGATTTTAATGCTTGACAGGTTTCAGCTGATCTGATGCTGGATGTGATGACAAAATAACCTGAATGTGACAACTTCTTAAAGATATGGCTTTTTAACAGTCACTGATGTTTAAATCTGCAGAAATGAATCAGTAAATAAAAAAAAGTACGCGCTTGTGGTAAAAAAAAAAAAAAAAAAAGTATTTTGTTATGGAAAATTCACACATGCTAAATTTTCTGTACTTTCATACCACACAATTGTATTTCTCTTGATAAAAAATAAAAGCATGATTATCTGAGTTTTTTGGCTATAATATTGCATTTCATTACTATTTTTAAATCAGGGTTGAATTCTGGGAGTTTAACTCAAACCTGCATTTGAAGAAATAAATAAATAGTACTATGTGCAATTGCCAGTGTTTATATAACATAATCCCATGTGAAGTTTGTTGCGACAACATTTACCTTTGAAATATCAAAGGAATCTCTTGATACCAGATTAAATCTCTGATTTTGTGGTGACACCTTTAAATTCTGGATTTTTGCTATGGAAAACCGACTCTGCTTATGACAAACACTGTTATTCACCCTTAAAAATAAAGATTCTTCAGCGATACTTGTTCAGCAAAGAACTCTCATCAAGGACCTGTTTTGACTTTATAGGGTTCTTGAGTTGCTAAATGGCTCTTCAAAATGGTTCTTGATGTTACATTGCAGATTCTTTAGTTCTGTATTTTTGCTTCTTGTCCCTTAGTTGTTTTAATGCTGGTCCTAGGGAACCATAACTGCACATTTTTATGTCTTTTTTTTATCTGACATGCTCAGTTCAGTTCATGAAGCTCTCTCCTAATGAGCTGATGATCTGAATCTGGTAAAATTGTTAAACAAGGAATACATACAGATACAAAATATTCAGTGCTGTGGGTCTCCAGGAATAGGATTGAAAATCGCTTTAAACCACCAGTACAAAGATGGTTTTCTAAAGAACTAGAGAATAAAATAACACCCTGTTTTTCTCTTATTAGGAGCGCAGTTCTGATTGGTGACAGCTGTATATATTTTATATATTAAGCATAATTATTGTCATATAGGGAATGGGATCATTGAGGTTATTGCAGATAACATCTTTGTTCGTTTTTACAGTCATGACATTTACAGCTTTCATTCTCCACAAGGTTTGGATAGCCCTGTAAGAGATCACACATGCAATAAAAGTGTGCTGACCCCTACCTATTGCAGTTTGGAATACTGCAAGGAAATACTGTAGCATGAAACAAAAGATGCAGTTCGTTAATACTTACCAAAATTACTATTTTCCACTTAAAAGTTTAACACATTAATCATATCTTTAACCCCCCCCCCCAAACAACAACAACAATCAGACAAACAAAACAACATTTTGCAAAAATTGCAAGATTATGAATTTGTTTAATAGTTACATACCAGCAAATGTCATTATAAATAAATTTGATGTATGCGTTATAAAACATGGCTGTAAATGCTTTTTGTAGCAATAAATATTGAAGGAAGACATGTAATAATTCAATCAAAGATGGACTTTAAAGAACATGCTGTACTGCAGACCTGTGCATGAACCATACTGTTTACTGACAATATAATTCAGTTCAACAAAAAACTGTTGTGATAAATGAAATGTCTCAGTGGAAATTAGTTCTACTCTCTGCAAATTAAAGCTCCAGGATCAACAAAGGGCTCTCTTGTAAGCTAACTCAACCATGCGTCACACAACACATCCAATTACTTGTGTTTCAAAAACGTTATGGCCAGATACATGTAAACGTTACGTGTAACATAATGTGCGGGTGTAGACAAATGCTACATACAGTCCCCACAACAGCAACAAAAATCCATTTACTGTACATTTCACCATTTACAGCTCACAATTCAGCTGTCCAATGACTATACAATGCTGCAATGGCTTACATCATGTATCCAAATCTCCCTGTGTATAACTAACAAGAATAGCACAGCTACAATTACTACCATGTTGTGTAGCATATACTGATCTTCGCATGTCTAACAAGGAATTATGAAACATTTGTCAAATTATATACACAAGTTATGTCTTAAATGACATTTTGTATAGAAATGTGCAGGCACTGAGAAATATGCCCCATGGGGGCAGAAATATTATAATGCTGCGTTCCAGACAGATCGGAATTTGGATTTTTCTTGGAAACTTCTTGGAAATAACGTCTGGAATATTCGGTGTGTGAACTCAGTGTACATCGATCAACCCCGATCTCTGCGAGAATCGTTATTTGACGTAACTTCCAAGATGTCGGCAAGTCCTGCTTCCAATGAGCATAACGTAAAAATAAACTTTAACATTAGACATTAGGTTTATGTAATGATACCTTCCTTTTTGCTTTTGTCTGCTGTTTTCAAAGCGATTTTATTTTATTTTTATTCTGTTTTTGCCATAATTGACACAAAAAAAACAAGATATACTCTCATTGTGTCATGGCGACATCATGTGGTCAACATCACTAAGGTCTGAAGTGGGACATTTAATTTGGGATATTCCTAGGTCCAACCCTTTCTGGAACGCAGCATATGACTAAGAGTGCGTGAAATGAGATGAGAGACCTCATTTTCGCTCTCTCCATTTGCCACATGACATGTGATAACCATTATATTTGAATTTAATTACCATTTTTATGCATATTGCTCTGTTTGTGTCAGTTACAGAGGTCTATTTCAACATTGGTGCACTATAAACCTCTACTATAAAAGTTTTATTGAGTTATTACAAGAGATTCTTTCTTCATACCACAGGTTGTTTTGATTTCTGCCTGATTTAGAGTTGATTTAGGCCAAGGCCAAGGGTGTTCAATCCTGCTCCTGGGGGCAGATTTCCCTAATTAAACAGAAGCAAGCTAGTAAGAGCTGTGCATGTAAACCTCACTCCTCTGGCCTCAAGAGGCATCCTAGAGACTGCGGTCTTTAGCTTCCTTGTTAGCGCACCCGCCTCCCATGCCGTTTCAATTCCCACTCTGGGTGGGTGGAGTCATACCGGTTACATTGGCGCTAGACTCTGCAGGAAGGTGACCCTTCAGGAGCAGGATTGGACACTGCTAGTTTAGGCTTCTGTTTCATTGGCAAAATGTTGACAAAGTAACTTTTGCCATCTTCAAAAAAAAAAAAAAAAATGGTACAATGGTTCTGTAAACTCTATCATTCTTGGAGGTAAAAACAGACATTAATGGAAGAACTTCACAACTCAGTATCTTCTATGCAACCTGGGTCCTCAATGGTCTCCAGTCGGCGCTGACAGGTGTCTATGATCTTCTTGCGGGGCCCCAAGGGGATGTGAATGCTCTTGAGGTCACCATCGGAGCACAGCAACAGGGCCTCCAGATCGATCTTTTCTCTTTTGAAGATAGGAACGAACTCGTTCATGCTTTGTGTGGCCAGGAACACTTCCAATGGGCTAGTGTCAGGCTCATCATCGTCATCCAGCCCCAGCTCAACTTCATCCCACGGCAGCTCCTGCACATTCCTCTCTTGTAGGCTATGGGCGCTTCCAATGCTGTCGTCATCCAGACTGGGCACACGATGCATCCGGCTGTGCAGCCGCACATTATCGACCCGTTCGCTACCTGCCAGACTGCCTTCATCTCTGCTACCGATACCAAAAAGTCCACCACTCACGTAGTTGCGGCGGAAAACCATGGTGCCCAGGCCAGGACGGTTGAAGAGAGAGTCGTGGCCTGAATCTGTGCTGATCTCCGAGTAGTCCACATCTTGACCATGCAGGTCGGGTTCACTGATGGCACGTGAGACGGCATCCTCATTGTCACTGGGGAACATGTCACGTATGTTGCGACGAGAACGGTCCTTAGGGTTGACGTACGTACCCTGCTTCAGAAACATGACGTCATTGCCTAGTTGTAGGCCAGATAAAGAACGGACACTCTTCCTGCCGTCTTCGTAAATCTTGAATGTCCCGTCACCTTGCTTCTTCTTCTCAAGCTTCTTCTGGATCTTAGTTTTGCCCCTGGCTGTGGCGTGGAGAGTAGCCTAGAGCAACAAAGTTGGCAAAAATTTTTGTAAAAATCTGCTTCAGGGACTGTGGCTTGTAACTAAACATCAAATATTTAAGTATTGCAGAGCAATTTGAGAAATCTGACCTGGGAGTATGGCACATTAGTGGCAGTGTTGAAGTGGTGTAACTTGCGACTCAAGGTGCTGCTGGCGTAGCTGGAGAAGCTCATGGCATCAGAGACTGATGCTTCTGTTGTCTCTCTATGAAATTTACGCTCCATACGCCGGCGGTGCTTCTGCTGCAGTTTAACACATTCCTTGATGCGCCGTTCGGCATCACGGAAAGCCCGGTCTTTCAGTTTGCCAACTAGCTTTGGGTTGAGGGCTGTCTGCTTGGCAGCGATGGAGTCCAGATAGCGCACGCAATCCATGTGGTTCTTGGTGGCAGCCATGTCCAGAGGCGTGTGGTAGTCGTTGTCCAGGCACCACACATTGGCACCAAACGACACCAGAAAGGACAGGCAGTTGAGATGGCCATTGGAGGCAGCCTGGTGGAGCGGCGTGTTCCCCCATATGTCACATTTGTCTGGGTTCCCCCTAAAAGTAGAGCCGTGATAGATCCATATCAGGTGTGGCATTTAACAGTGACCTTTATGAAACTACTACTTAGAACAGGGGTGCTGAATCCTGTTCCTGGAGATCTATCTTCCTGCAAAGTTCAGTTCCAACCTTGATCAAACACTTCTGAAGCAGCTCATTAAGATTTTGAGGAGTACTTGATAATTACAGACAGGTGTGTTGGATCAGGGTTGGATCTGTAATCTGCAGGTATGTAGATTTCCAGGAACAGGATTTGGACTCAGATAATATAGGTTATATAATGTAAGTTATATTTAACACATAACATGGCAACATAATTCACACTTTCATGTGTTAGGTGAAACTGGATAAGGCTGTCATTATCACTTGTTTTATACCCCAAGAATAGCTGAGAACACACTGGCAATCCCATGATTTTTTGATTATGTTTTCAGCTCTGGCTTGTCATCCATGAAGGCCAGTAAATAATGCATAGGTCTGTGAAACCGAAACAACCTGCTCTGCGCATTTGCTATCTAAAATCATCAAATGTCATAAAAGAGCAAACAGGTGTGTTCTAAAACGCATACGATTTCATAAAGCAATGTTTTCTTAAATAAGCCAGTAATCCAGGGTCCTCTCTGCTAATGCCGATCCAGAGCACTGGATCTGTAATTTGATCACCTGCCTGAATAAGAGGTAACTCACTGGGTGTCTCCTTACTAGGAAGAATGATAGAGTTTCAAAGGTGATGTCACACTAAATTCCTGCATAACTACAGGCCCGATCAACAAAGAAGCTAATTTCGGAATTAATGTCACAGCATGCCATAATTTGCTAATCTATGACCGCTAGAAACTACATATTTACTATACATTCTAGATAATGCATTTTAAGTACAAAATCATTCAAATCTGGTTTATTGAAGTCTTGTGTTGACAAATCTACAAACAAATCATACAGAGTACAACAGTATAAAAAGCTAATTTGCATCAAGTTCTCTATTAAATATCACATTTCCATTAGAGCTCGGCATTGATGTTATAACTACTTGCTATAGGATACACTTTGCATTATGACTAAATACCATGTGATGCATTACGATATAATATTTGAATCATTTAAAACTAAACTCAAGATTGAAACTTTGTTTTGCTTTACTTTACTTTTGAGAAGTACAGACCCTCCTATAGGCGACTTAGACTGCACTTAAAAATGCTGGTTTTACCCCCAGTTTCAAAGACAAGGCTTAGTCTCAGACTAAAATGCATGTTTGAGCTGTTTTAACTGAAAGCAACTTGCACTGACATATCTTAAATTATGTCAGTTCCATTGTTTTGTCTAAAGATGCACACCAGTCATGTTTTTTTTTTTCTCTCCCTCTAAGGCACATTTATAAAAGCTACTTAAATGTCCTAATTAAAGTAAGGCCTAATCCTGTCTTAATCTAAGCCCTGTCTGTGAAACCGGGCCTTAGAGTTTGAGTTGATTTATTTCTTCTTCTTTAACTGTGCTGTTGAAAATTATATGAATGCACGCATAAATACATTTTAAAAATATTATTTTTAAAAGTAACAATGCACTATAGTGAATATAAAAATCACTATAATATAATATAATATATATAGTACTATGATATATAATTTGTGCAGCCCTAATTTTCTCTATACAGTTAAGCTGCATCTTTCTGTTTTCTGCAACTAGTGCTGGCTGAGCCTAATTAATATTTGATGGGTGACAGGTGAAGCCTTGCAGTGATGCATTATGGATGAGAAAAGCTGCAAGGTTTTCACAGTTAGCAAAGGGAGCTGTGTGCTGTACTGGGTCAAGCCAGAATTCGGATTATGACCCACTAACCTGCCTGACCTTGATTTTGTGCATGCCAGTACTTCCATCACATATATTATCACATACATGTATTGTCCTATAAAATAAGAGACCCTTATAGATCCTTATCCAAAACAATCAGACATGTACTGCAGCTGTCATCCGTGAGTTATGAACTATCATTTTTACCCCACTGATAGTGTCAGATAATAAGATGTATGACTGTCAGGACATTATAAAATTACTGGAACTGGGCTATCATATGCTATCTCCTAACATAACTTAACAAATGACTGCTATATGATCCCCACCACACATAAATGTCTATTTTTACTGTCATTACTATTTTTAACAATCATTTTACTGTCCCAATTTTTTTGCAACTTCTAATAGCATGATATATCATGAGTCAGACTCTGTTCTCATGTACAGTAATGCACTAATGACCTCTTGAAAACCTTTTTTTTTTTTTCTGTAAATGGTGGGCTTTTTTCGTGGGAAGTCATGCTTCAGAGATCCATGCGGCGCATTGACTTAATCACTACAGAGAGAAGAAACACCCAAATGAAGGGCTTAATTACTGAATCCCTATGTGTACATGCATGGGAATAAGTTGGCTCTAACACAGAAATGCGATGCTTGCTTTGCTTTATGTGGAGATCACATGATAGCCAGTGGCTTTCAATGGTCAAACAGTCCGATTATCCATTCAGGACTGCCGGGCAGTGGGAGAACTTCTGACAATTAGGAGCTTTTATAAAGGGCCGCTAGGTCCACGGAGGAAATCAGGTCAGCTCTGATGAAAGCTTTTGTGTGTTAGCTTTTATCTGCCTTCTATCGGCATTAACAGAGTAGCCTTCGATCAAATCATGCGGAATTGTTAATGCATCCTTAGTGATAAAAGGACTCAAATGACACTGCAAACAAATAAGGCCCACTAAGAAGTAGCAAGGGCAGTATATCCGTCTTAAGGTGGATTCAACGTATAAATTTTTAATCAGTCCATACATTAACAGGGAATCGAACCTATGACCTTAGAGTTGCAAATGGCATGCTACCAGTCGAGTTACAAGAACTCAAAAACATGAAAAAAAAAAAAAAAACAGCAATAAATACCAGTACAGAAACAGGTCACTAGAGCTACAAGAACTCAAAAACATGAAAAAGAAAGAAGAAGAAAAAAAAAAATACCAGTACAAAAACAGATCACTAAAGCTACAGGAACTAAAAAAAGACAAAAAATACAGTAAAAATGGATCAGTAGAGCTACAGGAACTCAAACACATGAAAAAACTGCAAAAAATACCAGTACAAAAACATATCACTAAAACTACAGGAACTATAAAAAGACAAAAAAAATACAGTAAAAACGGATCACTAGAGCTACAGGAACTCAAACACATGGAAAAACTGCAAAAAATACCAGTACAAAAACAGATCACTAAAACTACAGGAAATCAAAAACATGAAAAGAGCAAAAAAAATACCAGTACAAAAACATATCACTAAAACTACAGGAACTTAAAAAAGACAAAAAATACAGTAAAAACCGATCACTAGAGCTACAGGAACTCAAACACATGAAAAAACTGCAAAAAATACCAGTACAAAAACAGATCACTAAAACTACAGGAACTAAAAAAAAACATTAAATAACAACAAATACCAGTACAAAACAATAGTAGCCAACTTTAAATAAGAATGTGGTTTTCATGCTTGATAGTGTCATAAAGTGCAGTTGATTTTTTTCTACAGTGTGTGACTTGCATCAAATGTAGTCAGTGTTGATTCAGTTCTACATAATGTTTTTCACCTGAATAAAACCAGTTAGTTTATATGTTACCAGAAATGCGTTTTGGGGTAACTTTATAAAACGTTTTACACTGAATATACCTTACCATTTATGGTTAAAATATGACTGCAGTAATGACATGGCCTCTGTAATCTTAAGAAATATTAAAAAAAAACTACCATAAACATCACGAGTACAGATTTAAGGAAGTAGATTGGAGAATTGAGACCTGCATGCTCCACGTGCAATTAGCTCAATAAAATCATCAGCTGTGAAGAATCATCCGTCGTGACACCAGCATTGGGGTGTGATGATATGTCTGTGACCAATGCCGGTTCCTGTGTGATGCTGTCTCATATGAGGCGTACATGCAAACATTACGGGTTAAACTTATGTAACACTACGAACAACCCCAGTTCGTGTAACTGTAAATATAGACAATGACGCGCTGTCTTACCCTCTCCCGACGATCAGCCGCAGCGCGTCCAGGTTGCCGTGGTACGCGGCCCATAGCGTCGGTGTCATGCCATCCTCATCCGGAGCGTTCAGGTCCTTCCGCGTCGCTTCTTTAAGCAAGTCAAGGTAGCCATCCCGAGCTGCCTTGTGGTATTTGTCATTCATGGTGATCTCGAACCTCAGCCTCCATCACTCTTTCACGGGGGCTGTGCATTAGGTCTAAACCCCTGACCGGCTGAGACTCGCGTAAGGCGCTTGGAGTTTCCAAGGACACCTCGGACGCGCGCGTTGCAGCTCGTGAGGGTGTGGCTTCAGCTCCGTCCTTACAAAACGCAATCTTTTTCCCATTTGGGATTCAAAATAATACATTATTTAATAAAAGAAAGACTTTCTTGCAAAAGAACCCTGCTCCCAAAACATACACACATATTCATAAACAGCATTAAGAAAATGTTTATGTTGTTTATGATTATTAGTTCATATATATCAAATTAAAGAGTCTCCAAAACGCTTAAGCTGCACTTATGAGGTGCAAATAATGCATAAAACCACGTGATATCTGCAAAAATATGCTAGAGTTGTAACATATTTTAGTTAAAACGGCATTCTTTGTGATTTTTAGTGGATACATTAAGTTTGTTCTCCTCAAGTTCATCTTAATATTCATCAAGAACATTATTAACTATTAACCTGATCCACTAATGTTTGACAAAGTAATATTAAATGTTTTATCATTTCAAACCTTTTTTTGTGTAATGTTTAGACTGAAAAGTGGGTGCATGGCTATACTGATGCACATTAAATTATGCATGTTATTATGCACGTGCCTTTAAATGTAGAGAATTATTAATATATATTTTACACTGCCCCTGTGAGTTACCAGTCATTAAAACCTGAATTAATAATTGCATCAATGTTATTTATGAGGGTTATGTATGCATGCCATATATATCATGATGTTCGTATCATTATCATACACAGCTCCACTGATGTTTGAAGATTTATTATTTAATTGCACAGTGTTCAAAAATAGTTCATACATTTTGTTCTAATTATTTGTGTACTGTGTGTTGTGTCTGACAGGTTACACTTTCTTCAGCATTACTACAATAAATCATTGTGTCAGCAAGTGAATATATATGCCATGAAGTGTCTCGCTCCTCAGCAGGCCAGCAGTTTCTACTCGTGGTAAGTGAAGGACACTAAACAACACACATTAGAATCGCTTGTGCTATACTACTCGCTTGCAAGTGCTTTTTTAAATGCATCTGCTAAGTGATTAAATCTATACACCAAACAGTCTTAGAAAATTGTGCTCTAGCTTTTGTACTATGTTTACTCTTGAAATGCTGCTAATATTGTTGCAAGTCACTTTGGATAAAATTGACTGTTAAATTATAAAAATTTGAACGTATAAACAACCTAAGCATGAATAATAATGCTGCTTTTAATATTGCTGGTGTTAACATTAATAATCGCCATTAATACATTGCACTCATAGGACACAAAAGAAACAATGCACAATTCAACTCATATTATACAACTGTACTCAAATGTTTACAATGAAACTGGGTGAGGCTCAATATTGCAATGATTCCGGAAAGCTGAGTAAATAAAGGCTTAATATTTTGAAAACAGATATGACTGGAGTAAATAAAAGCTTAATATTTGTTGATGACTCAGAGCTGAGGGTGTCTGATCAGTACTTTACGTTTCCTTCGTCACCAAACAGAAAATGTAGAGGCCGTACAGGTAGCTCTCTTGTTAAACACTGTTATCACAATAGTTGAGGGCCATTGGCTGGCTGTGCTCCAGTGCAAGCAAAGGTGAAATCTTTTTAGATTTCCAATATTGTCAAGCCAGAGTTGAGGATGCAGGTCCCCTTCAGATGTGGGACAGACGCAGAGCTAGACGTAAGCGGAAGAGAGGACATGTGACTGGTTGGATGAGGGTTCAAGTATTTATACAGCTTGAGGAAGCTAGGCGGCTTCTAATCATTTTGCTTGACAGCTGTCCACTTGCGGAAGGTCTTCACATACTCTATAAGTCCAGAAGACTAGTGAACTCAATTACAATTTGACTTGTTTTCTTGTGGACAGCTCTTCTAACGCAATCAACATGACGACCAAGGAAGACCTTGAAGCTATCGAGAACCAGATATCCACCATCGAAGTTAGCAGCCATGGAGAGACGGCCAGCCCGGTACTTGCCCATGGCAAGTTCAAAACAGTGGAGAAGGGTCGCAACTGGGGATGGCTTCTGTCTGGATTCATCTCCTTAAACATCCTGCTCCTGGGAATTGCCATAGTGAGCGGAAGCGTCTTCAACAAGGTCCAGATCTCCTCTTCTCACCTTCTGATTTTCCTCATCTTACTCGTCATTCTCACCACTGTATGGATGGTTTACTACAAAGTCCATACTTCTCGGGTGGACCGTGCGGTGCTCTACAAAGACAGTCATGCTGGACCAGTTTGGCTGAGAAGTAAGTCTACGTCAAATTCAATTGAATTAAAAATTTCAGAAAGAAACAGTTTGGGTCGTTCTCACTAAGATCATGTATACTCTGTAGACATCTAGTCTCAAGTACTTATATTGTGCTTGTGTCTTCATCAGGTGGACTGGTTCTGTTTGGCATCTGCAGTGTAATCATGGATATTTTCAAAATTGTTTATTATGCGGGTCGTATGGATTGCGAATCGCCTGTGAAAATAGCCTTCCCTGCTGTGCAAGCTCTGTTCGTCATCGTCCAGGTAGGTTAAAACTGTGAAGGACATGCTTTTTTAGGCTTTTGTTCTTGTGTTTATAGATCATTTTTTAAATATACTCTCTTCCATATTCCAGACATACATCCTCTGGGTCCACGCAAAAGACTGTGTACAGATACAGCAAATCATCACACGGTGAGTCCTGGGGTTCAAGATAATGTTATGCAGATGTGAATCCTTTGGTTGTTATATGGTTTAGTCATTTTATTTCCTTGTCTTTTGCCATCTTGACCTTAGTATGCCAGAAAGGGAAATTAATGGGAAATTCTGACAAATGTTGGCAAATGATTACACCCTTTCAGATCCGTTAAGGAAATGATCTGTTTGTAATCAACACTTCTAGCCCACTGACTGTAGCATTGTGTGATGTCTCGGTGTGAAGCAATAAGCACACATTTTAAAGTTGTCTCAAGGAAATGTTTGGTTTTGATATGAAACCTACCCACGTATGCTTCTGTAGAACAAGGACTCTAGTGTCACTGTAAAGTAATATTTACTCTCTCATTGTAGATGTGGTCTGATGTTGACCTTATCTACGAACCTTATGGTGTGGATGACGGCTGTGACAGAGGAGTTACTCCATCAAACAGTGGCTCCAATGGAGATTTCCTCCAACAGTTCCTCAGACAACGATCACAGATCCAATGTCAATGAAATGCAAGGTAAAGTTCTCAATGGTTTGCCATGAAGCTTCCAAGCATCAGCAGAGCTGTAATTCTCAATCAAACCTCTTTCATCTCTTTGACGTTCTCTGTTGTCTTGCTTTCAGGCCGTGCTGAAGACAGCGAATGCAAGTGTAGCCATAACATGTGTGATGTCTTTGAGAATGCCTATTACTACCTGTACCCCTTCAACATCGAGTACAGCCTCTTCGCATCAGCCATGGCCTACGTCATGTGGAAAAACGTCGACCGCCGGATGGACGAACACCATAGCCACAATCTGAGCTTCAGCCCATGGGACGTTCTAGTTGGTCCAGTGGCTGGCCTGATCATTCTGGTGGCGGGCCTGGCTACGTTTGTGGTCTACGAAGTGGACGTGACCAAAGGGAACCCAAAACACACAGAGGAAGCTCTGATAATGCATTACGTCATGAACATAGTCGCCATCCTTCTGATGTCCATCACAACTCTAGTTGGTTGTATAATCTTCCGCATGGATAAGAGGGAGCAAGTGTCGGGGAAGAACCCTACACGGAGTCTGGATGTTGGGCTGCTCGTGGGAGCGTCCTTGGGCCAGTTCCTCATCTGTTACTTCACCATAGTAGCTGTTCTGGCATCAGGAGTCAAGGGGAACATAAACGGGCTCAACCTGGCCTGCGCCATCCTGACTGTGATCCAGCTGTGCCTACAGAACGCCTTCCTCATCAAGGGCCTCCATCGGGAGCCGTACAAAGTGACAGAGACAACCACCGTCTTTGCCAACAACATGGCCGTAAGAGAGAGAGACCCGGAAAGGCGGAGCAGCTCTATCGTTCCGGCTCACACGCTACCTATCCCGTTGACGCTGTTTCAGGGTCGACTGTCCTGGAAGAGGAGGATCCTTAAGGAGATCTGCGCCTTCCTGTTACTCTGCAATGTCATTGTAAGTATCTGAATTTTATTAAGTTAGTGGGGCATACACAAAGGACACATTGTTGCATATTTTTTCATTAATGTACCCATGCAGTCTTTAACAATACTATTTAATTGTCCAAAACCCTTGTATTTTGTTCTGTTCTGAATGTGTATGCCTCCTAGACTTTTGAGTCTTTAAAACATCACAGTCAGATCAGTTTTATATTCTAATTCTGTACATTGCATTTCTGTTTTGTAGCTTTGGATTATGCCTGCCTTTGGAGCCCGGCCTCAGTTCGACAACACCGTCGGATCAGACATTTATGAGTTCCAAACGTGGGCAGCTGTCGTGAATATCGGAATGCCGTTTGGGATCTTCTACCGTTTGCACTCAGTGGCCAGTCTGTTTGAGGTGTGCCTTACCTCATAAATCAGCTGGCCGCTCAAGAACTGTACAAGCTTATGCACATACCTTTGTAAAATAGATGTATTTTTTTTATAGTATATTTTTGTTTAGCTGAAAGAGAAATGTATTATTTTTTACTACATTTTTATTGGATAATCCCAACAATGTGTATATGTTTGTGTGAGTGTGTGTGGAGATCTAGACCATGTTCAACTGAAACTCTTTTTAATATGTGAATGAATACTTCTGAAATATGGCCTAACCCTGTTACAGGCATGTGACTTTTAGCAATGCAGTGAAATCTTCTGGAAGTAATCCCAGATATCTGCATTAGATCCTGTCATTCCCAATTTCTGTTTATTCTGGTCACTATGTACCCAGATTTAAATGAGCACACATTTTGCTGTACTTGCTCTGTTCTACTTTTGCTCTTCATTTATCCACAATGAAGAAGTTTGAACACAAAACATGATACAGTGAGAAGCGTGTTTTTGTACTCTACATCCTCTCAATATATTGGGACAAATTTTGCACAAATACACAAACATTAAAATACAAGTACAAATGCAATGTCTTGATCTGCTCCACAAGCTCTCTTATAAATACTGCCACAAATCAAGAAAAACATTCTGTTTGCAGTTATCGGCACTTTAACAATATGATGAACATATACAGAAACCACAAGCTAATCTTTCTGCCATTTGACAACATTGGATAGTTTATCATATTTTTCATATATGTAGCCAGTGGTTCTACTTTAAACATCAAGCAATATTTACAGTATCTTATTAGCAAAACTGATATGCAGACAAAAATAGAGATATTGATATACCATCAAACGACCGCTATATTATAATACTTTGGAAACAACATTTTTTTTGTGTACATTTTCATGATGTATATGAATACTGGTGGAATTCATCTAAACCAGCTTTTGATTTTTCTCCCAGCTATTCTTCATTCCAGACTTTAGTGAAAATTGGGAGTAATGTATGTAAATGCATGTTCCTAAAGGTAACAAAAAAAAAAAGGATTCAGCAATATCACCCTCTTGTGGTGATATTAATACAATCCAAAGGTCTTTGTCAGTGCTTCTGATAACTTCTAACAACCTAGAAATTATTCACAAGGTTTTCGGTGCTATAAATAGCATTCCTTCTTACAATAAGCACCTTATTCCTATAAAAACCACAGTGAGAGAGTTTCACGTGTCTGGGCTGCCTAAGCTGCTGAACACAGTATGCTTTTTACTATCAGAGTGCATGGTTTATATATAGACGCGTTATCATCTATACACCAGCCAGAACAAACAGACCACTGGCAGGCCGACTGGCAGCCATGGGCACTTCTCGTGGAGTCTCACAGTCAAGGACGTGTCGCCTCTTCTCTGGGGAAGTGGAACGGGTTAAAGCAAAATGACAAGGCAAGATGAAGTCTGCGGGTTCTCAGTGACCGACAGGTTACAGCTCATTTTTACATCCTCTGGATCTCAAAGAGACGCACATCGGTGTCATACCAGATAGGCGGATCCACATTACTACAGTGAGAGGAAAAACAATGTTAAACTCACAAATGTATTCTGTTTACTTGGCTGAAACTAATTTAACATGCCAAACATATATCCCGGACATATTTTACTTCAAAATCAACAAAAAGAAAGTCTTTTTTAAAAATAAATTAATAAATTTGGCAACACTTTAGTATGGGGAACAATTCACACTTTCAACTAGTGGTTAATTAAGAGTTTATTGAGGCAAAAGTCATAGTTAATAGTGAATATGTGTTCCCCATACCAAAGTGTAGTCACATTGACCATTTTAACAAAGTTTTTACTATTCTGGACCTTGAATGTGGTAATTTCGTTGTTTTCAATAGAAGATAAAAAAACCTCTCGGATTTCATCAAAAATATCTTAATTTGTGTTCCGAAGATGAATGAAGGTCTTACGGGTGTGGAACGATATGAGGGTGAGTAATTAATGACAGAAATTTCATTTTTGGGTGAACTAACCCTTTAAGCAGCGAGCTCATTGGCTACTGATACAGCAGGAACCAATCAGATTGCAAGCAGATTGAGTTGAGGACCTATTAGCCTGTGCCATCTAGAGTTTCATGATATAACTTTGTACATTATGAAAACTATTTTTTTTATAGTATGAATACGATTTCATGCCCAGAAAACACCAACCAAGAAAACCGACCACAGACTGTAATGTCATACTAACCGCAGGTAAATGACTCCCCACATGTACGTGCGAAACCACATGGCAGTTCCTGCATTAGCCTGGTATTTTCGGATGAGAATGGGATGGGGCACGGGCAGCAGACCCACTAGAGTGCCATGCTGAAGAAACTTCAGGATCTCAGATTCATCCGTTAGACCCCTGATGTAAGAACATATTGTCATATTTCATAGCAGCAAATCAAACTACATGCAACTATCAATGACAAACTCTACCCTTACTTGTCAATGCAGATTTTTTCCACCTGTGGCACCAGTACTTGTAACAAGCGCATGATGGTCTGCAATGGGAGTTTGCTCTTCCAGGACAGGACCTGTGATTTGAGTGAAGACAACAGGTGAAGAGAGCTCTTATGGGCTTTTTCAGATTTAAAATTGTTAGCTTAGGGTTGTTCTTAGAATCTTGATGAAACGGAAGCATCGACACATCTTTTCTTGCATATTGTGATGTACATCTGAGTGTAACAGGTTATCGACAAAGAAAAAAAATCTAAGGCGGGGACGTGGTTCTGTGCATTTATTGTTGATTGGATGTTGAGATGTGGGCGTCGAGGCAGATGAACACAAGATTTCAGGGGTGGGTTTAAGCGGACTAGATGATTGGAGAAGTGCCGCGTACGTCATCCAAGAGAAGTCTGGCATTTCACTACAAGATCAAGTTATGATACTTTGATTACAAATTACAAATAAATTAAAAAACAAACAGCTTACTGTTTATTGTGATTTCTTTTTAAAACATGCATCATATTTTCTGTTATGTAACAACAACAACAAAAAACAACTAAAACTGACAATAATTCCTGCAGTCAGTAAATGCTAACCAAAAGAAATGCAAAAACTAATATGATCTACTGAGAATCATTTTGATTCTTTTATTAGGTGTACACATGTTGGCTGTCTTTGCCATAATAAATGTGTCCTATTAAAACACACATAGCAGCCAGAGAAAAAACTAAATGTTAAAAAGTCAAGGGTCAGGAGCCCAACTAAAGCAAACATGGATCACCATAATGGTGACTTTAAAAGAAAATATTTTCAATAAAATATCTAAACCTCTATTAATACTTAATTAAAAATAAAATAATAATTTGCCATTGAAATATAAGAATTATTTATTTGGTTGAACTAAGAAAATAAGCCAAATTAGATTAAATAAATATGAACTTTGGTACTAAAGACTTCTAGTAAGTTCACCTTACTTTCAAAGTAAGTTCATAAAACTAAATATTAGTTAAAAGTTAAAATAACTTTATAAAGTACTTTACTTTACAATACTTTATTCTGCAGCTTAACTGAGTCAGTGCAGAAAGACAACTCAGAAAGTTACATTGAGTGAGAGATTGATTCCTTTGATTGCTTAAGCATGTGTGAATTACCAAAGTCTGCGTGTTTCTCAACAGTGTTTGGGAGCAGCATCTCTACTATTAGAGAAGCTGTAAGTTTAACTGCTTCAACAACAGTGATGTTACTACCTCAATACTGAGTAATGTCATGTAGTTTTGCAGATGCGAAAATATTTTTTAATAAGGCAGTGCTGAGAACAAGTTTCTGTGTGCGCTGTATGGTAGAGAGAGTGGGAGAAAGAGAGCGTGATTTCCATAGATCATGAAGCGTAATTTTGTAGGAAAAATGTGGATACAGTTTGTCATTTTTCTCATATTGTTTGTTTTGTTTATTTACTTGTTCATTGTCTTTGTGGGTTTTGGTTCATTTGCTGAAATAAGTGAAATCATTTGGCGAAGTGATAGGGACATGTAATGCGGTCAAAACCTGCCTGGAACAACTTTAGCTGTGCGTGTACTGGAAAATAACTGCACACCTTAGAATGTTCATCAACCAATCAGATTCAAGCACTCAACAGCTGAATAGTACAATCAATGTTAATAAACTGTTATATATGCAAGTAAGAAAAAATACTCCATAAACATGGTATAAGATAACAGGATTATGTTAAAGTACAAACCCGATTCCAAAAAAGTTGGGACACTGTACAAATTGTGAATAAAAAAGGAATGCAATAATTTACAAATCTCATACTTATATTTTATTCACAATAGAATATAGATAACATATCAAATGTTGAAAGTGAGACCTTTCGAAATGTCATGCCAAATATTGGCTCATTTTGGATTTCATGAGAGCTACACATTCCAAAAAAGTTGGGACAGGTAGCAATAAGAGGCCGGAAAAGTTAAATGTACATATAAGGAACAGCTGGAGGACCAATTTGCAACTTATTAGGTCAATTGGCAACATGATTGGGTATAAAAAGAGCCTCTCAGAGTGGCAGTGTCTCTCAGAAGTCAAGATGGGCAGAGGATCACCAATTCCCCCAGTGCTGCGGCGAAAAATAGTGGAGCAATATCAGAAAGGAGTTTCTCAGAGAAAAATTGCAAAGAGTTTGAAGTTATCATCATCTACAGTGCATAATATCATCCAAAGATTCAGAGAATCTGGAACAATCTCTGTGCGTAAGGGTCAAGGCCGGAAAACCATACTGGATGCCCGTGATCTTCGGGCCCTTAGACGGCACTGCATCACATACAGGAATGGACAACCCAAGTTGTTATCAGCGCTCAGTTCAGAAGCCTGCATCTCTGATGGTATGGGGTTGCATGAGTGCGTGTGGCATGGGCAGCTTACACATCTGGAAAGGCACCATCAATGCTGAAAGGTATATCCAAGTTCTAGAACAACATATGCTCCCATCCAGACGTCGTCTCTTTCAGGGAAGACCTTGCATTTTCCAACATGACAATGCCAGACCACATACTGCATCAATTACAACATCATGGCTGCGTAGAAGAAGGATCCGGGTACTGAAATGGCCAGCCTGCAGTCCAGATCTTTCACCCATAGAAAACATTTGGCACATCATAAAGAGGAAGATGCGACAAAGAAGACCTAAGACAGTTGAGCAACTAGAAGCTTCTATTAGACAAGAATGGGACAACATTCCTATTCCTAAACTTGAGCAACTTGTCTCCTCAGTCTCCAGACGTTTGCAGACTGTTATAAAAAGAAGAGGGGATGCCGCACAGTGGTAAACATGGCCTTGTCCCAACTTTTTTGAGATGTGTTGATGCCATGAAATTTAAAATCAACTTATTTTTCCTTTAAAATTATACATTTTCTCAGTTTAAACATTTGATATGTCATCTATGTTGTATTCTGAATAAAATATTGAAATTTGAAACTTCCACATCATTGCATTCCTTTTTTATTCACAATTTGTACAGTGTCCCAACTTTTTTGGAATCGGGTTTGTACTAAGATCACCCAAAAAGGAAAACTCTGCCCTCAGGTTGTTCCAAACCTGTATGCTGTAATTTTTCCCATGGAAAACAAAGGGAACAACATTTGAAGAATCTTTATTTAGCCCTGTCTGTCAAAGAGTTTGCTGTTTGCCTGAAACATACAGGTGTGGAATGATGTGAGGATGCGTTAAAAAAAACAAACAAACAACAAACAGTTTCTTAACTCAAGGGTAAAATAAATGACACTTGGCTAACAATTTCCAGTTTAAAACACATTTGGTAGGGCACTAATCATAATGGCTGTGATGATGAAGGTTTTCTTACCCAGTCTGGCTTAGGATTCCAGTGGCTGACAGATGATGATGAGCTAGACAGACGTCTTCTTGCCATCTCTGCCTCAGTGTAGAAGACATCCTGGCAAGAGACATCACTGTTATCACCTTCGAAAGCAACTAGTGAACGTGATTGTACGTCTGCTCCTCTGACCTCATTGTCTCTTCCTGAGATGGACTCTGTGTCGCTGGTTCCAGCTGCAGCGCTGTGTTCAGGGGTTTGTGGGGATTCGGCCTGTGGCACTGCTATCATAGTACCGTCTTCTGAAACCTGGGACTTCTCCGTCAGTTTATCAATGCCTAAAGAGAGTTAGTCTGTCTTAAATGAAGTGCCACTATCACATAGTAGCTGGTCTTTACTATTACCAGTGTTGGGGAAAGTTACTTTTAAAAGTAATGCATTACTATATTGCGTTACTCCCTAAAAGTAACTGTGTTAGTTACTTTTTATGGAAAGTAATGTGTTACGTTACTTTTTTTCACCTGGGCTGGGCTTGCGTGCTTGTTTTTAATAACAAAAAAAGTTATATTTTTGGCAAATGTAAAAGCCCCTTCACACTAAAAGTGAAATGAATAAGCTTTATTCTGAAGGAAGTGCAAATTCACGCCTGTACACTAGAGGGCGCAGCTCAAACAAACCTTTCAGCTGTGCTGCTGTTCTGGACCAGAGAAGAATAAGACAAAGGAGAAGAAAGTTCAACACTTACTTCAGCAATAAAAACAAACAATGAAATTCAAATGTGATTTTTATCCAAAATCATTTTTGCTTATCAGTATGGTTGAATTGGATCATCGTAGGTCAGCAGCAAAGGTTAATAAAGTGAGATTAAATACATAGAGTATTTTTGTGTTATTTAACATATTTAACTATTGCAGGTTTGTGTAATATTCTGAGTTTGCATTTCACTGTTTACTCAACTTCAAGGAATACTGACTCTGTTTGTACTGTAAGATAACCAGTAAATGCTCACATTTAGTCTAGAACTACAATAAGCATCCTGTTCACACAGCACACACAACGCCTCTGCACTTACTCACAATCTCTCTCTCAGATAATAGTCAATAAATGAGAAAACTTGCATTACTTATTTGAAAAAGTAACTCAGATTGTTTTTTGTAAATTTAAATGTAATACGTTACTTTACTAGTTACTTGAAAAAAGTAATCTGATTACACAACTCACATTACTTGTAATGCTTTACCCCCAACACTGGATAATACTACCATTTAATATGCAATACATGAGTCAGTAGACACACCAATAAGCTGAGCTACCTGGTATGGCCACCAGACTGGCCTTCAGAGTGCCGGGCTCAGCAGGCACAGCCGGCCGCGAGCCCTCCATGGACACCGTCTCCTGTGAGCTGGTCCGAGAAATAGCGTTTGGAGATTTCCTCTTTCTCTGCAAGGCCTTCTGAATGGTCGCGGAGTCGGAGGGCAAATTGGCCAGCTGATGGAAGACGTTGCGCTTCCGAATGATGGCGTACACCAAATTACAGTTACCTGGTCAAAACATTATCAGAGTTGGGGTCAGGGCTGGAAATCATTGGGGGCTTAGGGCAAAAATTCCACCAAAATGAACAAAAATGCCCCCGAAATTCAAGATAAGAGGGCAAAAAATTACCCTGCACAATTGAACTAAATCTATTACAGCTGTTTACAGCACATTAAAGTGAAATGTGAAAATGAATTAAAAAGTGTTGATTACATTACATTTAAATCTACTCACATTGCATCGGATTTCTTTTTACGCATTTTGTGCAGTGTTGAGCATTATAACCAATCACACATTTCTGTTAAGCTTATGAATGCAGTGGCCAATCAAAGGCGTTTAGATTAGTTTCAGCTGAAAATGCCGGAGTTTGTTTACTGGCTGAATTCTTTCATCATAAACAATAAAGTGCAGATATGACGTAAGTAAAAGATTCACTTCACTGTGTTGATAGTTTTAGTGATTATAACCAGAGTTTTTGCGAGAGTGCAGAACTCGAGCTAGACTGAAGTCATAGAGCGCTTCAGTGAAGGGGAACGTTCTTGGCTTGCTTTATGTGTATAATTTATTCCCATTTTGAAACACAGTTTTGGTTACACTTTATTTCAATAGTCTACTCTTTACTAACTATAAGTAACTTTGCAACTACATGTCAACTAACTCAGAGTATTAGTAGACTGTCGTAGACTGTTAGGTAAGGTGTTAGGGTTCAGTTCAGTAGAATAAGTTGACATGTAGTTGCAAAGTTACTTACAGTCAGTAGAATGTCTGTTGAGGAGCATCAAAATAAAGAGTTAGTAGATATTAACCTGAATATTGGCCCTTAATGGATAAGGTAATTTCTGACCCTGGTGGGGGTCATCTTTATATAAACTTTCAGTAGAAGTACGACCACAGCATGTACAAGAGTTTCCATCAATAATCTGCAAGAGTGTCACATGGACTTCTATGAACAGAGTTGGGAGATTTGGCAAGAGACTGTCTAAAAGGCTCCTACAAAATTAGAATTTATCTGGCAAAGATGAACGAGAGTGTTGATCTCACCATCAAACTGGTACTGAATGATATTATTGAAGGCCTCTAGCAAGAAGAAGGCCAGATGGTGGTTCTGAGGTGCAGAAAACAGGAACCAGTTGGTAGAGAACGCCTCCAGGAGATGTAGGAGCTTGTTGGCCGCAACCATGGAAAGACTCTTCAGGTATGGAGACACTGAACACGGACAAGGGTGTTATGTGACACAGGATGCAAATTACACAACACTTGAACCAAACTACACAGATGAAACATTTCTTTTTTTACAGTACGCATTCATTTTACATGAATCCACTCATGAATCCATTTCAAATAAAGGCCTTTTTGATCTCAGGAAACCGACTGGTTCTCTTTGAAGAAAGCAGCCTCACCCTAAGTGGAATAAATCATTTAGTCTCCTAGCCCATGAAAGAAAAAAATGTCACCTCCAGTTATTTGTGATATAACAACATATTGAAATCCAAGTAAAGCCCTGTGCAAACCCAGACACTGTTATTACTCACCATTCACCACAATAGTGAGCAGGCAGTCATAGAGAGGCTGTAAGCGCTGATGGCCACTGGTTATTATCTTGTGGAAAACCTTCAGTTTTTAGAGATTTAAAAACACCTTATATGTTTCTATTTCGAAACATACGCAAAAACAACATTAAAATTTTTGTTTGAATTCCAAAACTAAAGCAGGTGTGTGCTTCACCACAATGAGCAGGTCGGCATGTGTGCCCGTGAACACAGGGATGTCCATAGGGACATGAAGAGAGTACGGCTTGTTCAGACGCACACCAAAGTTCCTCTCTCCGCTCAGCAGCAGCAGAATGAAGACGCCGATGTGCATGAGACCGACCCGTGCTGAAGTTCAACATACACAATAATATCAAGAGCTCGACAGACAGAATCATAACAGAAGTCATCTACATGTTAGAGATTATAAAAGGTACAGCAACAAAAACAACCTGTTTAAATCCAAGGGTCAGAGAGGGTGAACATTCTCATAAAATCTTTACAAGTGGAAAAAAAAAAGTGTCATCCTTAAAGGGACAGTTCACGCAAAAAAGAAAATGCTGTCATCAATTACTCACTCTCATGTTGCTCCTTCCTTTTATTCATCTTTGAGAAACTAATGAATTTGTAATGAAACCTGAGAGATTTTTTCATTTTTTCACCAAAATCTTGATGTTTCAAAATGTTCATGAAGGCAACACAAAAGTAATCCAAATGAGAAGCTTAAACCAAGTCTTCCGAAAAGACACAGGACCAATTTCAAAGGATACATTCCCCTCCTTGAAGGACACTTCAGGAGGGGAATGCCATTTTTCCAAACGAAAGTGAACAAATGAATCTCTTCGCAAAGGACTCTTTCACAAGACTTTTTGTGAAGGGTACATGCCGCAGTCACTTCAAGGATGTACTTTTATCATTTATTGTCACAAGACTGAGGATGGCGAGTCCTTAAGATTCATTAGCTAAAAGATGGGAGAGTTTGAGTTAACATTCTGTATAAACAGAATAATTCAAGTTGTTCTGTTTGTGAAATATTACACATTTTCCTCATGCATATATATACAGTACCGGTCAAAAGTTTGGACAAATTACTATTTTTAATGTTTTTGAAAGAAGTCTCTTAAGGCTGCATTTAAATTAGCCTAAATTTGATCTCTTTATCATAAGCAATTGTGTCTATTCAGAAGACTTGGATTAAACCACGGATTACTTTTACATTGTAATTTTATACTTTTTAATGCGTGAAAGTTTTGGTTGCATGAACCTTCAATGGCCCGTCCATCTTTCACGAAGAATGAGAGAATATTAAAAAGATCTTCAACTCTCCCTTCAAAAACTTCCATTCAGCACACTTACATTGGTCGGCTCGGGCATCATTCAGGTAAAACAGAATAGGCACTAATATGTCCAACACATCACTGCTCTTCAGCACAAAGAACAGGAATTTCTGTAAGAGAAAATGCAGGGATTATGTGTGAATTATTGACTGGCATGTTCTGGAGCTGACTGTATTGAAGTGCCCAATCTCTTACTTTGTTGAAGTCACAGAGTTTCCAGAAAAGGACCAGCAGTTCCTGGTGAAACTGGATCTTTTTGGTTGAGTTGGGCAGGTATGTTTGAGTGAGTGGGTTGGTCAGCAGGCGTGCCAAACCTTTCAGCACAAAGTCGTAATCCTGCAGACACAAGGAAAACCAGCTCACACATCAAAAGAACAATGCTTTTGTATTTTCTTGACATATCCTAAGATGACCTTTCTGCATACCTCCTCCCTGTGAATTCTGGACAGGTAATTCACGAAGAGGTTATTTGGCCCAACAGACTATGAATAAAGAGAAAAAGAGAAGGTATAGCTCACACAATTATCAGTAGACCATTTTTATTCAGATGGTTTATCCTATTTTTTTAGCCAATCCTTTTACTTTACTCCATGTGAGTGGTTGTTGTGTACATTATGGGGTGTGGTGTGCTTACGTCCTGCTCTTCCATGCTGGAGGGGGAGGGTGGGCGGTACGGCTGTCCGCCCTCATGCTCCAGGGTCACTATGAGGATTTGCACAGCCTGCTCCACCAGCTGCTCACGGTAGTCGGAGAAGAGCAGGTGGTTGTAGGGGATCCCGTAACCCACCGGGTCATAAGCGCACACCACGTTCAGCAGGGAGGTGAAGAGAGGCAGAGCGTGTCTTTGAGAAAGACAGACAATGTGAGTGATGTGTGCACATACAAAACTCCACGCTTAGATGCTCGGGTGGTTGTAATGGCGATGCAGTTACTAGAGAGTTCTGGATGGTTGCCAGGGCGTTGTTAGTTAAATGCTAGGGTGTTCACTGCAAACGTGGTTTTTTTTTTTTGTGTTCTTTTCTTATTTTCCAATACAAATATGTAAACATTGTTAAATCAAGATACATTTACTTGAGAAGCACAATAGATATGTTACCTTCTACCTATTTTTATGCAAATTTTGGCATATCACATAACAAAATAATAATAAAAAAAAAACACTGAATGGAAACGGCAAGATGCACATAAATTCTAAAAATGCGCATAAAAACTCATGCATTCATTTGAGGCGGATTTTTTTTTTTTATCCGGTAAGAAGACATTTACCAAATAAATCCCTCAATGCGCATCAAAAAACTCATGTGACTTTGCCTTAACAGAGGCTGTGATTGGATGACTGGACTAACCAGCGGACCAATCGCATCATAGCATCTCAAATGTTGGTTTGGTGGTTCTGAAACTCCTGAGCCAAAGTCTGTCATCAGAATGATTTGCTTTAATTCCCTCCCAGAAAAGTCACACACGATTGTGTTCCCAAACACCAGCATCCGAACGCTAGATAACATCTGAGATGCAAATCATTTATGATGGAGGAAAAAAGAGACACGGTTTCTTCCCAAATTGCAGCAATTTCCATTTTTATTACTGATATTTTGCACCAATTTTCCAAGAAGTGAAGATTTTGCTCTCCTGAACGCATGAGATGGAAACGCTGCTTTATTCACAAATATTTTATGCATATTACAATTTTGAATTTAGTTTAATTCACAACTTCGGATGAAAACATAGCTATTGACAAGATATTAAGGGCTAGATTTACTAACAGCTTGCTCTGACTTATTTACACTGTTAAAGAGTTGGATTCTCATGCTAAACATGGCCAAAGTTTCAAAACACGAGTTGGATGTATGACGGAGTATTTCTGTGCCAAATATACTACTTCCGGTTGTGGACATGTTTCGCCGAATTGTTTTCGAGTATGGCCTGTACCACGTCATAAAGGGTGGAATTCCTTGTATAGGCACTTATAGAGCAAGAGCAAGAGCACGCCCATCAACGCGCTTCGTTCGGGATATAGAAGCCGAGAGATTTTTCAACAATGCTTGTGTCCCAATTCAGGGGCTGCACCCTTTGAAGGCTGCATACATCATCGAGGCAGTCTCATTTAAGAAAAATAACCATTAGATTGCAAAGTAAGAAAGAAATTACAGTATTTTACACCTCACAATGAATATCAGTCAGTTTTATTACGGTTACTTTTCTTAAATATGACATCCTTGATGACGTATGCAGCCTTCAAATGTGACCTCCACAGGACGCAGCCTCCGAAATGAGACGCAGCTCATGTCAACAAAGGAGTGTGTTTTTTGTTGTGAGGGAAAGACTACATTTTTCAGCTTCCCAAAGAACCCAGCGTTAAGGGAACAGTGGATGAAATTTGTTTTTCCGGGGCAGCAACAGAGTTGTGCATGTATGTTTGTTGGTTCTCGGGATTTCGGTGATGAATGCTTTGTAAACAAGTCTCAGTTCCGCGCTGGATTTGCAGATCGCGGGTGGTGAGTAAAGCTGCATCAGATGCCTGTGTTCTGTTGGCAATCGGCGCGCAAGTGCATAAAATGTAAACAACACAAACGTTTTTGTTCCCTTTTTATTTATAATGATGTCACAGCTTGCAGATGATCTCTACGCAAAAGCTGTGCACGCTCGTGACTCTTTAGCTCTGCCCACGGCACGCCACCAGGAGCTCGGCTTTTTTTTTTTAGTTTCATGACTGACTTAAATTATTATGGAATTGGAACAATAATGAAAAATTGTAATGCACAAAATTCAGCCATTGTGACAAAGATCACTTGTAACACTGAAGAAGATCTTGTGAGATCTTCCAAAAACACTACAGCCTCACTACAACACTCACCATATAATCCTCAACAATGGTGACAATCAAAAAATATTCAAATATAAAGAGTAAAAGAATCCAGCTGCATAGTTTATTCATGCCCCAATGCGTGCTGGGAGCCATTCATGAGTTTTATATGCTGGCATGAAGCATGTCACCATTGTTTCGTTTTATATGTTGATTGTTGATGTCTGAATTACTTCCTGCTCAAAACATGTTTTCAGAAAATCTGATTTTCACAATAGTTTCACATGGTTAGTAGCACAATATTTAAATGAAATAATAACAAAACACACTTCTGATCAGCGATTAGACTTGTAAAAACAGTGATCAGTGAATCAGACCACTTCACGATGATGTCACCATTAACTAACAGTTAACATCATCTAATGTTATTCTGTCTCAAAATCTTCTGCTGCAGTAAAAGTGTTTTCTGAACACAATAATACTGCAGCCAGAGAAAAACTAATAAAACCATCAAGGTTGATCAAGGGTCAAGAACCGAACCACATGAAACACTGATCGACATAATGGTGACTTCAAATGTTTGTTCCGCTTTCCTTCAGTGGTTTTACTCATTAAGATCAGGTGTCGTCACCAAGTGGTCACAATGAGCACATTAAACACAGGGGATTTTGCTGTGTAACATCCACCCTTAAGCCATTTTTAAGCCAAAAAGTTAGTGATCCTTAATATTTAAAGGACATTCGAAGAAAGTTCTTCTAAGAACGTTTTCTCCCAACATTATAAGGACATTTAAAAAACATTCTTCAAACTAACAAAGCTTGAGAACATTATTAAAGACCAGATAACATTGAACAAATGCTCTATTAATGTTATTGGAGGAACATTTGTTCATAACTTTGAGAAAATCTTTCCAAAACCTAAACATTCCCTGGTACCTGGGTAGTTTTTAGTGGGCTGCTGCTACACAGTTGCTAGGATGTACTAGGTGGTTGCTAGATGGTTTCATACAAGCCCAGATCAAAAGAACCCACAATGAAGTTTACATGCAGTTTAGTGCTCAGGATTAGAGGCTTGACTTGGCAAACACCACTTGTAAGTCTGCAGGTGTTTAATTGGGGAGTGTTATGTTTGTGCAATGGTTTGTCTTTTGTGTGTCATATGGAGCCTGACCTGTTTTCAGCAGAACAGAAGAATGTGACCCAGGGGTTGAGGATACTGTTTTCTGCTGTTGGCGGCAGGTACATGGCCTCTGAGAAACAGGTGAGCAGTAACCTCAGCAGCTCAGACCTATAAACACACCACACACAGAGGAGGAACACTGGAGGGCATGTACACTACTCAATTTAGCTAATCTGATCATCCGTTTGGGTGGAAAAACAGGTTCGGGCTTTTAGACGTCTTGTGTGGTTACTGATTAAAAGGTCACCAAGGAAACTCAAATAAAGACATCAGTGGCCCTGGCTGGGAATGGAGTACAGTCACTCTTACCTATTGAGATCGTGGATGTAGTTGAGTGGGGGGGACTGAGCGAAGCCCACTCCGGCCTCCCAGATGTATTCACAGCTGTCCAGCGACTGCATGTCCTCAACCGAGTCCTGTACATGACAGAAACTCATTCTGAGACTGAATTTAATGTAGATCTAACTGCACACAGATAGACTGAGACAAATTAACTAAGGGCATTTCATTACTGTCATATTCACACCATATGGTACCATTTGAAGTGGAGTAAATATGTTTAACACTGAATTCCTTAATCCTGAAAACCTTAATTAATTTGTTCAAGTTTACTTGATCAGGGTTGGAGCTAAACTCTGCAGGAAAAGTGCCCTAACCAGACACTTGATTATTGGTAAATGATAAAGACCAGAGCCAGGTGATGATAATGATGATGTCATGGCAACACTGATAGGCTGATGGCACCACAAGAACAGAGACGCAGTCTCAAGCCCTTCACTATACACTCAAAAAAAAAACATAGCCGTAAATTTAAGATTTATGTATTAGAATTTTGTATCAAATTTCCATTCATTTTGGATAACAGTAAAAAAAAAATAATAATAATAATAACCTTAAAGTGATGCATATTTGTCAGCCACACTTAAATAAAAAAAGGTAAAATACATTTAAGATTTCTGCACTGCAACAATCATGGCATAGTTTAGTATCTACTATTTGCATCTATTTGATTTTATACTTTCAAAATACATTTAATCAAATTTCTTAGAGTCAGCATAAATCTGTTCATTGCGAAAATTTTTATTAAGTTTTATTAAGTTAAAAAGTGAAACAGTTAAATGTGGCTAGCTGTGGAACAAGTGATATTAGTTAGTTAAAATGTATGAGATTGAAACACATTGTATTTATTGATGATAAATATATAAACCTGGTTATTGTATATTGAAAACACATTTAGTTTATTAGCACTATTACAGAAATCTTAACTGTTTCTTACCTGTTTTTACATTTATTAGTTTATGTTAAAACCGTGTAATCCAAATGGATGGAAATTTTATATGCAATTCAAATAAATACAATTTAAATTTAGGCCTAAATAGTTTAGTTTGGGTGCTAAATAGGAAAAGGATCTACCACCTGCTTTTAATTTTGCTATTTTAGGTATTATCAACTGGCCAGAACTTTGAGACCACAATAAGAATGAAGGACTATAATGCGTTAAGAGCTCGCTTAAGCACTGATGAGCTAAACCATTTAGTGCTTTGTAAGTAATTAGCAAGATTTTTGTATGCAATGTCTATTATCACAACCAGTAAAGCATTACAATAAACGAGCCTTGAGGTCATGAACGCATGAACTAAGCTATCTGCATCTGACATTGTGAACATATGTCATAGTTTAGGTATATTTTCAAGATGGAAGAATGCGGTTTTACAGATGCTAGAAATGTGGTTTTTAAATGAAAGATTAGTATCAAAAAGCACTAACTAATGACGAAGACTTAAAGCAGCCATCAAGTGTTCTATTCTGAAGTATTCTAGGTTATTACGTGCAAAGGTTTTGGTCCAATAATTAAAAATATGTTTTTTTTCAGAATTTAATAGTAGAAAATTACTAGTCATCAATTTTTTATATCAGCTATGCATTCCATTAATTTTGTGAACTGGTAAGATTCATCAGTGCGCAAAGAAATACACTGTAGAGCTGGGTATCATCAGCATAACAGTGAAAACTAACGCCATGCTTCCTAATGATATCTCCCAAGGGTGGCATGTACAGGGTGAAAAGCAACGGTCCTAGTACTGAGCCTTGTGGTACTCCATACTGAACTTGTAATAGGTACGACATCTCTTCATTTAATGCTACAAACTGCTAACGGTCAGATAACCATGCCAGTGCAATTCCACGAATGCCAACATAATTTTCGAGTCTATTTAAAAGAATGTTGTAGTCGATAGTGTCTGAATTCTGACTGGAAATCCTCACTGTCTAAAAACACAACTTGTACAGATGATGGGCTACAAATAAAATGTATCATTCGGTTAGTGTGCATTTTGTCAGACAGGCAGTGGTGAACTCACAGGTCTTCCTTTCTTGTGGCTGTGAACGGTGAAGTCTGGACAGAAGAGCAAGTCAGCCAGAGCCAGTAAGAGAGACTCTGCTAGCGGACGGGCCCCTTCATCCTCATCCTCCATATCATCCATCTAACCAGAGGAAAAAAAATCACTCAAAATAATACTGTACATCAACTGGTTTACTTAACTTATTACTTATAATGTACTTTTTTCCCACCTATAATCTATGATTAAAATGTATCTGTTTATAATACTAATTTGATTATAACATTTAAAATCTAAAATGGCTATTTTTTTGGATTTTGGAGTTTGGATTTCTCCTACAACAAATAACCAACCACAACTAGGACATGATGAAAATGCATAAATGTGCTTGTGTGGATGTACTGTATGCTGAGGCACATTCATTTGAGAGTGTTTCATAATCCTACACTGCTATTTCTGAAAACACTTAAATACAGGCTTGAAGTTACATGGCTGAACATCAGTTTCTGTGGATTAAACTGAGTTGATAGCACTAAATGGTTATTATTTAGAGCATCATCGTCCTCCTCACCCCCGCTCTGCCAGCACCAGGGACGGTGGACCAGAAGAACCCTCTCCAGTCCTGGTCCTCAAAGATGTAGGGCAGGATTCGAGTGAGCATTCGACTGCAGTTCAGCACGATCTGCTTCTCCTTCTCTGTGGGGCAGCCGGACTCAGCGCCCTGAACCAACTTCTCCACCGCCTGTGACGATACACAAATACCCTTGTGTCAGCATATAGAGAAGCCAGTATGAACACCTTCACCCACTACACCCACACACACATACAGAGGTGCCAAAACATGCAATCGGGCTAAAATGACTACATATCAAAGCAATACTGTCACGGCAGGCGGATGATGGATCTAAATGCAACACTTAGTTTTATTAAACAATAGCAAAGAAGACTATTCAAAATAGCAAAGAAAACGTAACAGCTGTGTTAAAACAAAGACAATACCAGACCCTGAACAATGGGAACTATGGAGTATAAAAGCACAGGTAGATAATTAACTGAACAAGGAACAGGTGAAGAACATAATCAGTAACTATGGAAACTAAATGGTGACTAGAATAAAGGAGACAGGAACTAAACACAGGAAGAACAGGGCAAAATGAAATACAAAATAATAGTCCTAGAACACAAAACATAAGATAAACACAGTTATTTTAGTTTTTATGAATATTTTGAATTAGCTTTTATTTTCATATTTTTAGTTTTCATTTTAGTGTTAATTTTAGTTACATTTTTTAGTCGTTATATGCTTATATCATTTTATTAGTTTTTTTTTATTTTTTATTTTTTATTTCTATTTAGGTTTAATTTAATTTTGTTTAAGTTTTAGTTTTTATCTATTACCAGTTCATAATTTTAGTGCTTCAATTTAAACTTATTTCAGTTTATTGCCAAGTTAACGTTTCTAATTTTCGTTTAGTTTATGTTTTTCAGCTAATATTTATATTTTATTTTATTTCAGCCTTATTTCAATTAACAGAAATGTTTTAATAGTTTTAGTTTTACCTAATAATAACATTAAAGCAATATCTTACACAAGCTTTTTTTAAAGAAATAATTTTGGTGACTATGATCCAATAAAGTTGACAAACACAAAATGGCACAATACTTTTGTGTTGATTTTGAACAGTGAACTACACTACAGTTCAAAGGTTTGGGGTCTGTAAGATTTTTTAATGTTTTTGAAAGACGCTTATTTGATCAAAAAATACATTCAAACAGTAACACTGTGAAATATTATTACAATCAGTGTTAATTAATTAATGAATACCTACTAATTACATCTGTAATTAGATTACTACACTAATTACTTTCGGTAAAATGTGTTGCATTACTTATTACTAATTACTTTCTAAATCCCATATCAACTTCAACCATCTGAACAATACAAGGATTGACAGCTATTAATTCTTCCACATAAATAATATAAAACTGCATAAATTATTCTTAAACTGACCAAAGTATTTAAAGGGAGAAGGTTACATTAAAAACAAATATTTTAACATTTTAAATTTTGATGTTAAATCCACTATTGTTTTATATTGTTCTAAAATCTATACAGTATTTAATGCAATTACATCAGAAGTAACTGTAAATTACAGAAAAATTAAGAGTAATCCCTTACTTTACTTTTTCAAGGGACAAATAATTAAAATGCAGTAATTGATTACTTAGTAATGAGCTCCACCCAACACTGATTACAATTTAAAATAAATGTTTTCTATGTGAATATATTGTAAAATGTAATTTATTCCTGTGATCAAATCTGAATTTTCAGCATCATTACTCCAGTCTTCAGTCACATGATCCTTCAGAAATCATTCTAATATGATGATTTACTGCTCAAGAAACATTTCTGATTATTATCAATGTTGAAAACAGTTGTGCTGCTTCATATTTCTGTGGAATCCGTGATAAATTATATTTTCCAGGATTCTTTGATGAATTGAAAGTTCAAAAGAACAGCATCTATTTGAAATAGAAATCTTTTGTGACATTATTGTAATATGTATGTTCTGTTCCCATGTCTCATTGTGTCTTTTCCCCGTTTCCCTGTGACCTACTTTTCCTGTGTGATTGATTAGTTATCCCATTCAACTGTTGTCTATCAATTAACATATTAGTCCCTGTGTATTTAAGCCCTGTGTTGAGGTGTGTTATCCGTTTCCCGGAGTTTTTCCTACCTGTTGTTCAGTGAGTTACTGAATTAAAGTCTGTTTCCTGATTCCTTCATCTTCGTGAGCTACATGTATATAACCACCCGTGACAATTATAAATGCCTTTACTGTCCCTTTTGATCAATTTAAAGCATCTAATTGCTGAATAAAAGTACTTTATTCAGCAATCTGATCATTAATTTTCAAAAAGCAGTGTATACTAAACCATTTTGTGAAATGTTTTATTCATAATGTGTGTTTGTACTATCATTCTATAAAATAAATTCCCTTTGTTATCTTGTGTTATTCAGACATTCACACAAGTGCCAGCTACTTTTTGGAGCCACTGTGAAACTAAACAGAGTACATACATGTGCATGGTACAAGCTAAATCATTTCCAAATAATGCCACACAATATAATCTCTCTATTGATGGTGTGATGTCATTCCTCCAGGACACAGTAACACAACACTTTTCTCTCGTCTGCCTGCATGTGAGCCTGAAGACTTTGAATATCTCTAATCATGTTTTGTTTCTGATGGGCAGTCTCAAACAGGAAGCGCAAGGATTGAGACAGGAAGGGGAAAGCGCCAGATGTTTTCCTGTCCCACCAACATTTTTCAGATCCTCACAGTCACTGCCTATTATTGATGAGGCACATTCTCTAAAGACTGCATGTTACTGTTACAGGTGAATGACTGTGTATCAGGTGCTGTTACCTTGTAGCACAGTGTTGCCAGATTGGAGGGCGATTCCTCGCGCACAGCTCGGATCTCAGCGGCTGGCACCAGGGCAAACACATCCTGTACGCTGGTCGCTGTGTCCGACCAGAACTGATCCCAGAATGCGTCATCTGTGGCCTCCACGGGCTGGGGGGGAGGGGGTGAGGACCATACAGGTTTAATACATATGCAAATCCTTTCAACACACACCAGCTGGGCTGATCCAAACAATGAATTCATAAACCACATCAATATTTGATTAAAGGTACAGTTCACCCAAAAATGAAAATTATCCCATAATTTAATCACCCTCAAGCCATCCTAGGTGTATACGACTATCTTCTTTCAGAAGAACACAATCAGAGATATATTTAAAAATAAACTGGCTCTTCCAAGCTTTATAATGGTAGTGAATGGTGCTTGAGAATTTGAAGCCCAAAAAAGTGCATCCATCCATCATGAAAGTAATCCATACGGCTCTGGGGCGTTAATAAAGGCCTTCTGAAGCGTTCATCATTTTTCTTACAAAAACCCATTGTTTCACTTCAGAAGGCCTTTATTAACCCCCTGGAGCCGTATGGATTACTTTTATGATGGATGGATGTGCTTTTTTTAGCATCGAAATCAGGAGCGCCATTCACTACCATTATAAAGCTTGGAAGAGCCAGGATATTATTTAATGTATCTCCGATTGTGTTCGTCTGAAAAAACAAAGTCATGTACACCTGGGATGGCTTGAGGGTGAGTAAATCATGGGATAATTTTCATTTTTGTTTGAACTAGACTTTAACAGTTAAAAATAATGATGCAATCACGTTAACCCTGCAGAGAACAAGAAACAGTTCATCATTTCACATTAAAATCCAGTTAAAAAAAGTAAAGTTTTGATACATCAAGTGTGAAGTGTAAGATTCTCATCGAAAGCCTATTCTGAACAACATACATATACATGCAGTTTTATGAGCTCATACTAATTGAGAGACTGGAACATTTAATTTGTTAACTACCTTTACACACTTCAGACAAGACACTACAGGCAAAAACATTGTTTTTTCATGCACTGGTCAGTTTTGAGCTATTTGACTTTTCATAACATGTTGTTTCCAACAAACATCCAAAATACATTTTTTAACTGTTTAGTTTATTTCACTTTATCTGCATCTGTAGGTTTTACTTACACTACATATCTTTAAAGGTCGTTTTCTCAAATTGAGTTTTTTTTTTTTTTTTTTTTTTTCAGAAATCCCCACTTCAGCACAAAATTCCATTTTATTCCAATCTATATTCTGAAGGGTTTTACTGAGGGGTTTGTTCATATTGTTCATTTGCCTGATTTTAAACAACATTTTACTCCTTAAAACATGATAAAAAAAATTCTTCTGGCTATAGACAGTAATTTCTGATTTATGGAGATATCCTAAATCAGATTTATGTTCTGGAAATATTTACAAATTAGTGCATATCTAATTAGATAATGCCTCATTTGCATATTTAAATTTAATATTGAGATAACTTGAAATACAAAAAAATGTTTGTGATTCTTAATGTAATTAATCAAAATATGGTGATATCAATTGGATAGATTTCTCCTGGGGTATTTTGCATTAATATTAAAATATCTTTGGATGACTGACAGTAAAAAACTTAAGACGTCACGTCTGTAGGGGCGGGGTCTACCATACGTCATCTTATTGCCCCTCAAATCTATTTTTTCCAACATAAAACAAAACTTATATATATAAAAAATCTAAAATAGATGGTAGAAATAAAAAGATATAAAAACTTTAACTTTTTTTATTTAGTAAGGTTTATTTTTAATACTGAAAAATGATTAAAAAAACAATTATGCAAATTTGCGCTACGCAGATTTATCTTTAAAAAATTTCTAGCTATTTCTAGACTTTTTAATATTATAATAAAGTATTACAATAATATTACATTCTTAAAAAATATATTTTACGTAGTTCAATATGAATGAGCAACAGAATGCAGATATTGACATATAAACACAAGACACCTGTCATACTAGAAGCAAACTCAAGCATCATTATTCGGAATGAAACACCAGTCAGTGACCAGCGCACCCATACACACAGACACATATATGTAGAAAAACAGAAGTAAGGTTGTATTTAAACAATTGTGAGGTGTTGCAGAGGTCTGGTGGTCGGCGCAGGCTCTCCATCTGGAAACAAACACACGCTCCTAATAACAGCCTCGCATAACAGCAAAGACACAAACCTGTGTTTTTGTGGTCAGCTGTATCACCGCCTTCCTGAAATTCAGCTTCGAATCCGTATTTCCCATTTTTTCTGATATGTTGGTTTAATGATGAGGCGCAGCTCTAATCCCCGTCACCTCCTCCTCTGCGTGTGTCATCTGCGGAGGCGGCGGGTGCAGCGCTAAACACACCAACTTCCGGCAGGAGAATTTCACATTCCTACTATGGGCAAGGCTTGGCTCATGAATATTAATTAGGCAATGTGCCGTAAGGCCAGTAGGCGTAACTGATTGGTTAAACGGCAGGCCGACCGTTAGCGGCCCCTAGTCAGCTGGTAAAGGGCTGACTCCTGAATATTAACCGTGCTTAGGTTACGTAACTGGACGCCCAAGAAAGGTTACTAAGCAACGTCAGTCGGCTCTAATTCATATTCATAAGCTAGGCCTCTGCCTAAATAGCCATAGTAGGATTCAGAAATTCCAAACGCACTAGGCAGTTGCTAGGAAAACACTGTTTAGCAAATTTCCCCTTAAATCTTTTACTTTTCGCAAGCATCGCAACCCATATTCCAAACACAGTATATAACGTAATCAAATTAACAGTATTTTTGTGTTGAAAAAAAAAGTGATAGAAAACATCTAATTGGAAATAGCTGATTCTGAAAACTTTCATTCTCATGAAAAAGACATTTTTACATTTTAATACACATGTTTAGTCATTCAGCGTTACAACGAAATCTGTAAAAATGCATCATACGCTGTACTCGACCGCAATATTTGAAAACATCCTTATATGTCGGTATAAATGCATGGCTGAAGGACCTGATAAAAGACAAATTTGTTCTTGGGAAGCGAGTGGAATAAATTAGCTCAGGATGAGCAGAAGCGCTTTGTGGACATCGGACGTGACGTCATCACACGATCAGCCAATCCCGCACCGCCCTCGTGTTTTGCAGCTTGAGTTTCGCGCATGCGCTTTGGCATGTAAATAACAGCAGCGGCGGTTTGTTTTGTGTCGCGCAGGCTCATCAAATAGACAAATAGCCGGCTTATATTCACAGGGAACCTTATTATATCTGCTACGTTTACGAAAGTACGACTGCAATAAGAATACAGCGTTAAACGAGTAGAATATACCGCGTGTTTTTACAACTAGTGAAGTGTCAGTTAGCACACAGCTATGATAGAGACTAGCCGGATGAGTTTGAGTTTGACACATTTATTACGGCAGAATTAATCAAATACGACCTTCACTTGTTTTCTTACATGTAATTTTCTGATTTATACTTTATAGAGCCGCTTTGAGTTGAACATGTCGTGTTTATGTGCGTGTTAAGCTGTTAGCAGAGGTGTGAGTGTAGCATGACACAGCAGGCGGTTGATCAGAGTGACAAGAGCTGAACCAGGAGCTCAATAAAACACTCAAACATACAAGACCATCATCACCATTCACAGAAATGCTTACAGAAAACAGGTGAGTCAACAGATTGTGGCTGTATTACTTAATCAAATTAATATGACTTATTAATCCCAAAGGGGCAGTTTTGGTTTTTGATTCACACAAAGTTGGAGACGTGCTAGATTGTAGCATACAAATTAGAACCAAAAGAAACTTGATATACTATAAAATATTACATATACAAAGAAATATTTTATGGAATATCATGTGAAATATACAAGTATGTATAATAAAATGGTTCAACTCAGTGATAAGGGACTGATGTGAAAGTGATGCTGCTTCAGTTAATACTGTTACGTTGATAACCTGTAACCTCTATTTATGTTGTAAAGGAAACGTCAGCGCGCTGAAGGCGATGATGAAGATGCTCAGATGCCTCAGGCAAAAAGGCTGAGTTCAGCCCTCCAGAGCTCTGAGACGGGCAGGGAATCATGGGAGTCTGAGGTATGACATGCACTCAACAACTCGTCATCAAGCCGCGGTCACACTAGACTTTGAGTAGCAACATTTCTACAGACACTGCGACGGTCATAATATGACATGCAGTCTGTTCTACTTTATTGCAGTCCTGCAGATTTAAATTTTGTGCTCTTTTAAAGGCCTGTTCACACCAAGGATGGTAACTATAATGATAACCAAAAAGATTTAGTTCTGTAAATCTTTCTAAATATAAAAGAATAGCAGAGTTAACACCACAACTATGATAACAGTACAGAGAAACAATATTGCTGGAAACACTTTCAGGAGGATTTTTTCCAGCTGATGAACGATAAAAACATTGACAGCCAATCAGAATCAATCCTGCTTTAAAGAGTTTGAGCATTTAAATCGGCAGATGACGAAACTGCTTAGAATAAACAGAATGATATTGTCCACTGGTTTGGATGCTAATATACAGTAGTTATAATTATAGTTCTTGGTGTGAACGGGCCTTAATTCAGCTATGAAGTCACTCCATGGCGTCTTGATCTTCAATAGGTCACGTGTCTTCACGTGACATGAATTCGCAGGGCATGAAGTTCACCAAACTTGAACTTTGCAATGCAGCGAAATCCACATGATCTTTTGCGTTTCCTGTTCCTGTATGCTGTGTATGAATGGAAGTCAGTGGAATGAAAAGTGTAGTGTGACCGGCCCTTTATGCTGGCTTTGTGTACGACAAATCTGCATATTATTCTGAAACAGGGTTTCCCAGACTGAGTTTGTGAGTGGATGAAAAGCTAATAATTATTTAAAGGGTTAGTTCACCCAAAAATGAAATTTTGTCATTAGTTACTCACCCTCATGTCGTTCCACACCCGTAAGACCTTTGTTCATCTTCAGAGCACAAATTAAGATATTTTTGATGAAATCCAATGGCTCAGTGAGGCCTGCATTGCCAGCAAGACAATTAACACTTTCAAACGCCCAGAAAGCTACTAAAGACAAATAAACAGTTCATGTGACTACAGTGGTTCAACCTTAATGTTATAAAGCAACGAGAATACTTTTTGTGCACCAAAAAAACAAAATAACGACTTTATTCAACAATATCTAGTGATGGCCAACTTCAAAACACTGCTTCATGAAGCTTCAAAGCATTACAAATCTTTTGTTTCGAATCAGTGGTTTGGAGCGTGTTTCAAACTGCCAAAGTCACGTGATTTCAGTAAACGAGTCTTCGTTACATCATAAGTGTTTCGAAATTTCAATGGTTCACGTGACTTTGGCAGTTGTCTTTAGTAGCTTTCTGGGCATCTATCCTGCTGTCAATGCAGGCCTCACTGAGCCATCGGATTTTATCAAATATATCTTAATTTGTGTTCTGAAGATGAACGAAGGTCTTACGGGTTTGGAACCACATGAGGATGAGTAATTAATCAGTGAATTTTCATTTTTGGGTGAACTAACCCTTTAAATCCTTAAATTTAGGATGCAGTATTAAATAATTATACCATGGTCTGTCTGAATACTCGATTCTTATGAGGTGTGCGTTAAAACTGTTTAATGCACAGCAGTCAGTTTAATCACCATTCTATATTAATGCGCTGCTTTCATTGATGGACACACACACACACACACACACACACACATACACACACACAGAGAGATTGAAGATTGTGCTGCGCACACACAGAAACATTCAGGAGCCCAGGAACTTATCAACGCTGTCCCATGACTTTTATTAATAAAGCAGGTTTGCTGCTGAGTTGCTATATTATATTTCTCAGCAACGAGGGGGTAACATTGCTGTTTATGAAGTAATTAAACTTACAGTTTCAATGTTAATAGAGAGACGCTGCACAGACACAGGTAATTCACACACTTATTGCTTGCTCCTCTCTCTCTCTCTCTCTCTCTCTCTCTCTCTCTCGATAGGCTAATTCATTCAAATAAATGTAATTTATTTATCTCTGTGTCTGATTCAAAGCGGGCAGAATGCTAGATCTAACGAGCCGTAACTTACGAAAATAACCTTCACTTTAACCCTTCCAGACAAATATTGTGCCACAAACATCATTAACAGCTTGTCAATGCTGGCAAATGACCATGGTATAAGCGGGATAATCCATGGTTAACTGTGCATTAAATGATTTTACTGCCTCGCTTGGGTGGTTCTTTGCCTCCACGTTGTGCATTAAATCATTTAATATGATCAAATATATATATATATATATATATATATAAAATTATTTTTTTAATTTATTCATTTTTTACAGTACAAATGTGATTTAAAATTTATTTATATCTTTATTTTTGTAATTAAAACTATTACTACTTCTACTATTATTATTATTATTAATAATAATAATAATAATAATAATGATTTTAATCATTATTAATCAAATTGTTTGGCTTCCTAAAACAACAGTGTGAATGTAATGTGGAACGAGACTCTTTTACAACTAAAAAGAGGTTTGAATCCACTTCAACCAACATCAGAAAGCCGTGAACATATGAATGTGCCAATATATCATTGAAATATATATTAACTTAAAATCTCTGGGTACTTCAAGTAAATATTTTACTTTCGAGGTGTTCAACTGACATAAAAGTTTGGGAACCCCAGTCCTGAAAAATCACAATGTTAGAAACAAGCAACTGAGGTTTATTTTTAACAAGATCACTGATCATTTCAGTCTGGTTTTAATAGTTTGAGCAGCACATTTCTTCACAGATGTTTTATAAATACTGTCACAATTCAGCAGTGCAAAGAGGCTGTTATTGAAGAACGGAGTGTGTAAAAACTATATTGAACCTGACAGCTAAACTGCAGTTCGTGTGCGATAGCTACAAAGCCAAAACCTCAGGGCAAATTACTTAGGAAAATAAAATGTATGTTTAAATATTAGATAAAAAAAAACATGGCTTTGGCTTTTATTGTAATACAGTTGAGAAAGGAAAGTGGGGGAAACCCCAAAACATTTGAACTTGCGTACTTGTGGCTTTAACATATATTTGAGATTCCATTAGCTGCTATGACACAGGGTCACTGACGTGAGGTAGGATGTTGCTAACCTGATCTTCTGGTTCTCTGCAGTCTTCCAGCAGCGAGAGCAGCTGGATCAGCAGTCCTGATCACGTCGCCGGCAGCAGCAGCGGCAGCAGCCATTGTGGAGTGGACGTCATCGGGCCCCACGGCATCCCCGGCCCCTGCAGTCCCCACAGTGCCTCCAAGCAGGACCTGCTGTCCTACCAGCACATCAACCGCGTCCTGAGGGAAGCCCATTTCCATAGCTTACAGAGCCGAGCTCAGTCCAAGCACAGATGACTTTCAGGGACCCACAAAACCCCGTAGCGACAGGGTAAAACTTCTTCATCTCCATCCTCATTCAAACCTGTTCCTACTTTCTAGATCTCTCTCCTAGAGCTCATGTTATGTTGATATGTCATTGGATGGAAAACATGCCCTGGTACTGTAAGCTCTCTGACTAACTAGAGCACAAAAGTATTCATTGTAAGCAATAACGGCTTGACTATGATGCAAACTTTTGTGACTTTCACACTGTGTATTTTTCTTCTGAGAATAAAGGAACATTTTAGTGGGGATTTGCACTTGGGAATTTATGTTGATCAAATATTGATGTGGACCATATAGCAATGCAGCTGTGCACATTTAGATGGGAGGCATAAACATGCCAAAATATTCAGTTGATTAGTGAACTCCATTGCAGTGCTGTAACGAATGCATGAAGAAGCCAGTCGATACACTCAAGGACTGAGCTGGTGTGTAGATCTGGGTAATTTCCTTACAATCTTGACACAGTTCTGCAGGATCTCTTGCCTCCCAACCATCACTTAAAGCTGGTTGCTCATCCAGGCGTCAGGCCTTCGAGACCCTGCCGAGGTTTTCTTGTGTGCTGTTCGAACTCAGATTGCATTTTAAAGATTGTTGTTTATTTTACTATACCTTTTTGTAATGAAAGATGTACATTACATTTTACATTCAGATCATCTACATTTCTAAATAAAGATGGATGTTCTTAAGCAAACCTGTGTTTAACTTGCGTGACTAAATGACAGACTCCTAAGAAATTGTTTATTTTTGCCATTAACTAATTTTTCAGCCACAATCCTCAACTGAGATCTACCAATCAGAAGAGTCGCTGGCATCATGGAAATGACAAATGACTGGTAATAGAGTGCTGCATAAATGAGTCCTAAACCTGGTAAAGTTTAGTTGCCATTTTAGCACTTCTGGTTCCATCGTCCTGAAGTCAATTGGTTTTTTTGTTTAAAAACCTGAAATAAGGCCTGGGGTGAACTCAAAATATTCACACATTTTATTCTACAATATAAAATACATAAGTAATACCCTCTTGTGATTTATAAAGGTTGTTAAGGACATTAAGCGTCATCAGCCGAACAGGAAATCTACTTACTAGATGCTTTCACAGCCTCGTTCTAGCTCAAACCTTCCAACTTAGATTTTATTTAAAGACTGTTGTCAGAAGCCATCTGATCATGTTGTGGTTTGTTTATAGTCTAGATTTTTACTTCTGGCAATTGTTTTACACCGGACATGACCGTTGACACGTCGCATCGCACCGCGCGGCGCGGCAACAGCTAGAAGCTGTCTACACTGGACGAGACAAAGCAACCGTTGCAAATCCATTTGTCCTTAGTTCCAATAAGACGTATCGTAAGTGCTTGGAGTACGTCATAATTAGACAAAGGCATCAGTTTATTGTCTGGGATTTTGTCATGTCGCATCGCGCCGCATCCAGTGTAGGCAGCATCACTGATTATAATGGGTGCTAATATTGTCTTTTGTTGTGTCGCTCGAGTCTGGTGTAGACGGTGTTAGGCTTCAAAAAACAATTTGTGTTCATTTGTGAAGATTGTCTTGTTGCAAAACTTGTAATTATAATTTTTGTTGGTCACAGAGCTTATTTTCTCCAACAGTATAAACTATGACGCATTTTTGTAGGCCAAAACCTGGAAGCGAGTTAGCATTTTAGCACTTCCGGGTCTATAGTCCCAATGTCAATGGGTTTTTTTTAATGGGTTTTTGGTTAAATGGCTGAAATAAGGTCCGTGGTTAACACAAGCTCAAGATACTTTAACGTTTTAGTCTAAAATATATCAGTATTAACCTACCCATGATTTTTTAAAGTTGTTACACTTCTTGAAAATGACGGTTGCTAATAAGTGGACAAATCAGACTACAGAGGCTGTTGGAAACATTAAACGTCATCACGCCGAACAGGTAAATTCAGTCCGCTTTTACAGCCTCGTTATGCTTTACAGCCTCGTTAAGCATAATTGTGCTCGTACAAACTATTCTAATTCAAACTTTCAGGGACAATGTCTTTAGATAAAGACCGAAAGAGTTGTCAGAAGCTTAGTGATGTGACAAATGTTGAAATCATGTGACCGTGGTGTAATTCGTTTATAGCCTACCTTTTGCTTTTTGCTTCTGGTGACTGCATTTAGGCTTCAAAATTCATAAAAGTTATGTTCATCTGTGAAAATTAACATAAACTTTTGTTGATCACAGAGCTTATTTTCTGCAATAATACAAAAGCCAATGGAAAAATCCTATTGGGTTTTTGCCGAGGGAACTAGCGTGATGCAAATTTATGGGTTGACCAACAAAAATACTTAGGTCTGCAGGACTCGATTTCACTCAACAGTGAAAATCCACTAGCTTAAAGCATTGAGAATTGCTTAACTGATTCTCCTCAACATAAATATTGGAATATATTTGCTTATTCAGCAATAAACTCTGAATATATGGTATTATAATCTATTACTTATACCCACAGTTTCACAGACAAGGCTTAAGCTAGTCTTAGACTAAAATGCATGTTTGAGCTCTTTTAACTGAAAGCAATTTTACTGGCATATCTTAAAATATGTCAGTGTCATTGTTTTGAGACAAATTTGCAGTGCTTCATGGAATTGGTTGTTCAAAGACTTCACAGTCATGTAACTTTGTCTTTCTGTCTGATTTCCAAATAGCCTTTTTCGAATCAAATGTTTCAAATCAAATGTTTATTTATGGAAGAAATGAATGGAAAAAAAGTGGGCGGTCACTATACATGGCTGCACTGCTGCATTTAGTAGATAACAGAGGCAAAGGAGGAGGAGGAGGGGGAGGGGGGGGGGGGGGGGGGGTAATCTTCCTCTGGATGTGTAGTGAATTATAGCTCAGTGCCAGACTAGGCATTAATGAGAGATGACCTGTGCTTCAAGGAGTTGTGGGAAAAGGTCACTTTAATTAGAGCACTACACGTCCTTGTCTTGTCACATTGCGCTGCATAACAGATTACATATATTAATTTGCCTCTGGTAAGCAGGGCTCCCCGTCTCTGCGTCCTCATTAGAGCTCCTGCAGAACTGCAAGCACATGATAGATGTGTCTAAAATGACCCTGGATCAGTTTATCAGTCTTCTGAAGACTAAGAAACTCAGATTTGGAATATATTCTCCAATATTCAATTCTTTAGATTTTCTGACAAAAATGTAAGTAACTTACACAATAGTTTAGTACATAATAGTATAGTTAATAGTACCCTGGTGTTGCTATATGTTTGCTTGATGGTTTGAAGGGTGTTTTGCGTAGTTTCTTAATGGCCCAAGTCAAATGAGCCCATCTCAAAGTCTCTAGAAATGACTCGGGTCCCTCTTTCAGTGATGTTTTAAATCATTGAGCATCTCAAGTCATAGAGTTTCTCTTCAAGAACAAGATTATGTCTTTACAGAGCTTTTAAATCACCCAAGATAAACTATGACTTTAGCTTCACATTAAGGGCCTTGTTGTCCTCAAGCTAAACATGATATGCCCTCCATTTACTCTCAGGCTTTGCTAATTAATTTAGACAACCCATAAAGGCCAATATACAAAGGACTGAATAAAGATTTCAGAGCGAGCAATTACATCTCTACCACAATGGACCTTATTCACAGAAAATTATCGTTCTGCAGTGACATTTGTAATTGGGGGGAATCTTTAATAGACACATCAAAGAAGCACAACGAACAAAAAAAGACTGTAGTCAAGTTAATGAATTCATAGCTTGACTTTTACAAGAATTTAACAATGTGCTCAGTGAAGCTACTTTATGTCCAACTTTAATGGTATAAATGAGGTAAATCAAGTGATTTATCACATATACTTCCATGCCCTTCTAAAAGCATCATAATGGACCAGTAGATGGCAGCAGAATTCTTAAAATTCAATGTGCAAGTGGCATTTTGTATAAAAGTTGTCATTTCAAGTCAAAACTTTTATTTCAATGGTCTATTATTTTAATCATTCTACTAACTATAATTAACTTTGCTACTACATGTCAACTAACTCCCATTAGAGTATTAGTAGACTGTCTGTTTAATGTCTGCTAACAATGTATTTTGATGCTCCTCAACATACATTTACTGAATATAAGCAACTTTGCAGCTACATGTTAACTTATTCTACTAACCCTATCCTAACAGTCTACTAATACTCTAATGAGAGTTAGTTGACATGTACTAGTTGCAAAGTTACTTATAGTTATTAGGAATGTCTAAAGTGGACCATTGAAAAAAAGGGTAACCAAACTCTTACTTTATTCATAATTTTAAGCAAGTGAATAAGAATCACTTATTATAAATTAATTAGAATCAGTCTAATGCTACAATAATAATGCTACATGTGTGTTATGGTAAAATGGATTGCGCAGAGAGGAAGGAGAGAGTTAAATGAGCTGTCCTTGTTCTGGTGTCTGGTGCACATACGTTGTTTTATTTTTACCATCCACCATAAAATCTGGGTTACACTCAAGGCCTTTTGGTCCTTGTCCCGCTCCTGAAATGAGAGACTGCAGCCAGAATATATGACTATAGCAGCTTATAAGCTGCATATTCAGTGGCGCCAACAAGATCTTCACTGTTTCAAGTCAACATTAAATCAACATGTGATTCGATCTGTGATTTAATCTCTTAATATACATTCCTGCTCTTACAGTGAACATCAATGCATGATATTTCAAAAACAACACCTCTGAAACGACTTTCTTTTTTGCTGATGTCACAAATCCTTTGTACTTTTTGACCCTTCCCATCCAACCATGTCATAGCCATTTTTTTCCTACGCCCCATGCCACTTTGCGGGAATTATGGGAGTAACTTCTGTTAAAACTAAACAATCAGTGAGAGGTTCGCTCTATGAACACAATAATAAGCATTATAAAAAACTGAGTACATGAGATGACGTTATTCTACTCACCCTTCAACCATCCAACAATAAAAGGAAATTTAAAAGTGTAAAAGCATAAAAAAAATTACTACCGCAGACCAAATAACCCCTGATTATTTCTGCAGCAATATTACAGACACATCACTGTGGTAATATATAAATGTATTATGTAACATAAGTTGCCCTAATCAATAATGTCCATTAACTGGAGCATTGAGTGATAATATTTCATAATGATTTCAATAAATATTGTATTTACCTGCTTTAGAAACATTCAAACAATGTTAATAGGGATTATAAGTGAAAACAATTACATTTTAAAGCAGCTGTGTGAAAACAAACCTGGAAAGAGATGTGAGATGTGAACAGTTTTTTCATACTGTTGGAGTGGAATACAAAGGAAATATCTGAAAACAATCAGGAGGAAAAGAATTCAGCGACTGAATAGATATTCTTGTGATACCATGTCACAATAAAATACCAAACGTTACGTTATTCTCTTGAAATCTGAACATGAAGGATATTTTACGGCTCATTCAGTCAAACTGATGGATAAGGATTATTTGTAGTGCAACCTTATGATCTGAAATGATTTGTTTCAGTCTTTTTGCAGCCGGCTCATTTGGAAAAAAGGTGGATAGAGATACTTTTCACCATCCATTAATTCCATTTTGATTAAGCCCCTCCCTACATTTTTTTTTCTTGTTGAATATCTGTAAGTAAAATGGGTTGTAAATTTAATTTATTGTCACCATGAAATCAAAATTGACATTTCTTATTATTTTGTGAAATATTGTAGTATTTATCCGTGCACATCATTATTATTTTAATTCATGTGCCCCTGTAACCTTTAATGAACCTTTTTATCTTCCCCTCCCTCTTGCAGCGATATTTCTTCTCTTCTATGATGACGTGTGCGAGGGTGTGAGGGTGGGACAACCTGAGATCTCACATGAGATCCACCAATAGCAAACCACAACCATCCAATCAATTCAACTCAAGCCCCGCCCTACATTTGTTCTTGTTCGAGAAGTGTTTCACTTGGATATACATCTCAATAGGGGAGAACTTCTGTTTCATGCCGACTTTAAAAACTTTCTTGAAATCGTAATTGGGGTTTATTGGATTGTAGTAGTTTGTTTGTTTGGCTTGCATATATCTATTAGCATTGAGGCCATCGCTATGCTAGTTTGCTCCCAAAAGTTGACAAAAAACTTCGACCTAAAAATATTGACCATCCAAAATCTTCACTGACTATTCTGATTGCAATTGTATGGTTTCAAGAAACAACGAAAGGCAAGGAAAGCAAAAAATATTGCTTGCAATATTGGATAGTGTAAATGGAGAAGCATGTTACTAACAGGGCTAACTGTATCATGCTAACCATGGTTTTCCCTGGTTTTCCTTTTGGCTATAAAATAAGGCCTGTTTTAAGTTAAAGTCATGATGAAATGGAAGCTTTTCTTCTGTATTATGATGTACATTCGAGTGAAATGGATTATCGACAAAGAAAAAATATAGGGCGGGGATTTGGTTCTATGTGTCAGTTGTTGATTGGATGTTTAGATGTGGGCGTGGCCCTCAAAAGTGGTAGTGGATGAACACAAGCTTGCAGGGGTGGGTGTGTTCACACTTGTAGTTCAGTTCTCTTGGTTCTTTTGGTCCAGACCAAATGAAAATGATACATTTAGAAGGTGTATTTAGAAGGTGTATGATGGAGCTGAGAACTCGTGAAGAGCTTATAAAATGTTTAAAGGAGTCAAAACAGCGGCAGGAATCCCTCCATCACACACAAACGAAGATCTGATGTCTGTACCGAACTGTGATGCGCAACATCATGTCTATGATGAGAAAAACCAGGTTTGCTTGAGTGTTCTGTCCTTTTTAGGGGCGCATCTTGTGACATCATGTCCTGTTTTGGTTTGTTTACATGTCTTTGGTCTGTATTAGATTCATATTTTAGTCAAACCGCACCAGATTTAGTTTGGAAGCGGACTGAGACCCACCTTTTCAGCGCTTGTTTGGTGCACACTTAAAGGATTAGTTCACTTTCATATAAAATTTTCCTGATAATTTACTCACCCCCATGTCATCCAAGATGTTCATGTCTTTCTTTCTTCAGTCGAAAAGAAATGAAGGTTTTCGATGAAAACATTCCAGGATTATTCTCCTTATAATGGACTTCAGTGGCCTCCAAACGGTTGAAGGTCAAAATTATTTGTTTATATAAAGCATATACATTTACATTTTTTTTCGAAAATGACCGATCGTTTCGCTAGATAAGACCCTTATTCCTCGTCTGGTATCGTTTAAAGCCCTTTGAAGCTGTACTGAAACTATAATTTTGGCCTTCAACCGTTTGGAGGCCATTGAAGTCCATTATAAGGAGAATAATCCTGGAATGTTTTCATTGGATGACATGGGGGTGAGAAAATTATCAGGAAAATTTTATATGAAAGTGAACTAATCCTTCAATCAAATGAACCGCACTAACAGAGCAATTGCATTTTAATCGAACCAAACCTGCCAAGTGTGAACACACTAAATGATTGGAGAAGTCCAGAGAGGTCTGTCATTTTCACCCAAAGATCAAGTTATGACAATTAGATTAAACATTGTGAGGTCAAAACATGTTCACTATATGATCTATAACATGCATTTAGAAAATAGATTGGGTAAATTTTTATTTCATGCTGACTTTAAAGTCAAAACAAGAAAGAAAATTGAAAGAAGATTCATTCTCCATATGCTCAGCACTTAAGAGTTTAGCTCTAGTAAACGGACCTTTACTTCCCAAATCATGGTACTGTATTAATGCCAGTAAACTGGATTCTCAGCTGGAATGAGGTGCCAGTGGAACACTGAAATGATCCCAGACTGACTGTACACACAGCCTTGGCTCTTTTCTTCAGTCCATGGCAGAGCAGGCTGTTTAGGTAGCTGTTGGGTAGCTGGGGCCTGGTGTGAAGCTGGCACAGGAGCTGCTGGTCTTCAATCGTAAGCCAACACTAACATCTGCTCCATCAGTGGAAAAAAGCTCTCTACGGCCTCTTCCACCCAACACTCCAGCTAATGACTGGCCACTCCTGTCATTAAAGCCTTATTACCTTAGTAGGACTCCATACAGAGAGTAGAGGAATACCCTGGAAAACCACAGGGGAGAGAGGTGCAAATGCAGTCTACTGTTAGATGGACAGATTAATGGGTGGATGTTCTGATTGGGATAACTATATTCCCATATCTAATGAACACTTCTGGGAACTGTTTAGGGCATCTCGCAGAACTCAATACACAATATCTTACATCAGCTAGCTGTGGGTTATAGTAACCCTCCAATAATGCTGAAACTCAAAACACACAAAAGCAGGTTCGTTGTATTCTTAACGTTATTTTTGTAATTTTAATGGGGAAAAAATGAAATGTGATTAGTATGTGATATTATAGTGTGTTAGTGTGTATATAAATGTGATAGTATAGTTAGCATTATGCTAAGAAGTTAGAGCTGCACAATTCTGGATGAATTGAGAATCAAGATTTAAAAAAAATAAAAAAAAAAATAGAGCTCATGTTTCTATGAAAGCTTGTTTCCACCACGGAATACAATAATTTAAAATATAATTGCGACTTTTTATCTTGCAATTCTGAGTTTTTCTCAAAATTGCAAGTTTATATCTTGCAATTTTCACTTTTTTTCTCGCAATTCTCACTTTTTTCTTGCCATTGTGAGTTTATATCTCGTAATTCTCACTCTATAACTCACAATTGACTTCATATCACGCAATTCTGACTTTATGACACACGATTGCAACTTTATATCAAAATCTGAATTGTCAGTTTATATCACGCAATTTTATAACTCACAATTGTGAGTTTATATCTTGCAATTCTGAGAAAAAAGTCCGAATTACAAGATGTAAACTTGCAATTGCGTGAAAAATAGAATTGTGAGATAAAAAGTCGCAGTTGCGAGTTAGAAAGTCCGAATTGCGTGATATAAGCTCACAATTCCAAGCTAAAAAGTCAGAATTGTGAGATAAAAAGTCGCAATTACCTTTTTTATTTTTTTATTCAGTGGCAGAAACAAGCCTCCATACGATTCTCCCATGATTCTGAATAGACAACTAAACAAAATAACATGTAATTTACTAGAGGTTTTGATAAAATATTAATTACTGCAATCTATTTTTTTTTAAATGAATGAACGAATGAATGATTCAATGACTCACTCGTATAGACTTGTTTCATTACAGGATTATTCAGCATTTTTGAACGAATCTCTTGAATGAATTATTCATTGACAAATACTTTTTTTAACAGTCACTTGTCGCCACTTACTGGTGTATGTCATAATGAAGTCATTGATACAACCTTTGTCTGAAAGGTCAAGATACTTTCAAAAGCTGATGCTCTATTTTGATCGCTATCATAGACATCAGTGTTTATATCCAAACTATAAACTTTTATCCAGTATTTCTGTGATGATATGAGTTATTGTAAGACGGAAATAATGATACTGTGTGGTTGATTAGAAGTTTGTGAAGCTGTTTCATACCTATACATGACAACTGCTGTCTCTGGCTCATCGGCAGCGCCAACTCGGATCTGAATGTTCGCTGTGAACGCACATAAGTATGTATACGAGACCACCAAGAAGCATGTGTGTTGTGTTGACGCGAAAGCAGAAGTTGCTGCGTGAACATGCGTTGGAGATGAATATTTTGCATACTCTCTCGAGTAGGCACTCATTTTGAATAAGTACTTTCTTTGCGAGCTCTAAAAAAGTATGTGAATGTAAGTACATGTGTGTAGTATGAATGTAATCCGGACATATTGTCATTATCATGTGACCTACCAGCGTCAGTTGCATCGCTTCACTGCCATTCTCAAATCCTCTCCTGTGGCCTCATGGGATAGTAAAGTGTCCATCATATATACACTTCAGAATCTCGCCAGAAGTAGTAGGTCATCCAGGTACTTTTCGCCTACTGTTTTGAGTACTGTGAATTCAGACATACTTCTTTTGTCACATACTGTTTTTTGCCTATAATGTATCATTCGGAAGTATATGATTTTGGACACAGCCATTTTTTTTTTCTTCCATTTCTAATCAGGTACTGAATAGAAGACCCATGAAAAGCCTCAGCCAATGGAATTGATTTGGGGTTCAAAGGGGATAGGTCTCTTTTGGGAGACAGGATTGTAAGAAACATCCCAGTTCGACCACTAATTGTAAAGGAAATTTTAGAAATTTAGTAACACATTTTAGAATGCTCCAGATCACTAAATTGCATCGATAGAAGTATACAAATGCATGTTCCAGACCCAATTCATCATGTGACCTTCTATTTAACTACAAGTATGGAAGTTATCGGTATTTTAAAGTCTGAAGCACATTTTAAGTGTATTAACATTACAGTGATATTATTGAATTTCTGGCAACCACAGCTGCTTTCTTTTTTTAACAGTTTTAAATTTAAGGTCAAGTGCAATTCTAAGACTCTTTCTAGTATTCTGTTTCTCATCTCATCTCAACTTTCATAACCCTCTCCAAAAACAAACCCTCAAACCCCTCTGTTGTTGAAAGATTGGTCATCCGCCCAGTCACCACCAGCATGAAGTCTCACGGATGGTGAAAACTTAAGGGACACCAAAGGAAGAAAAGCTACTAAAGAAGGCCTAACACAGCTGTTGGACTGTCTCAATGTCTCCTCTGTAGTTATGTTACATAAACCAAATATTGAATTCGATCTTTAGTTTCTCTGTATAGCTGCCACATCTGTGTCTGTCCCACGGTCTGTGTTTAATATGTGATCTGTTCAGTTTCATACAATCTGTTGCAGAGACAATGTGCATTAGACTGTTTTGTTTCACCAAATAAAGACCCAGGTCCAGAAAACTCACATAAAAGAAAGAGTTCAACCATAATTTACTCAGCCTGATGACTCATCTGTGTGACTTCAGGAACACTGCAGGAGATGTTTTGAAAAATGTTGATACACAAGCACCATAAAAGTAGTCCGAATGATTTGTGCACTAACTTCATCATGATCGCATTGCAATGGATCATGTCATTGACTTCAAATTTGGTACAACATGTCATGCCATGTTTGAATAAATGCAAATGTGGATCAAATCAATGAATAATGACTAAAATTTCAGTCTGGTCCTCACACAAAGCTATATGGCCTCAGAAGACATTGAACGTAGCACTTATATGGTGCTTTCTGCTTGGAAACCCATAAGTCATAGATGTTTGGGACAACATGAGGATGAGTAAATGATGATAGACATTTCATTTTTGGATGAACTATTTTTCCTTTAAAACCCCATCGTGTTTAAAAAAAACAAACTCTATTGGTTTTCATGTTCATGGCTGTCTGTTTACCTAGCTGGGTTTTGAGTGATGGGCTTGCTGAACTGACTGATGTGCTTTATTTCTCTAGAAGCACATGGTTGTTTTTACATGTCTGCTTTACCTTGGCTGACCTACAGACTCGTGAGGTGCTCTGATGGTGGCAGGTCAGCTTTCTGCTTTGGTACTGTTTTAGATAGATAGGTGAAAATAGGTCTGATAGCATGTGCATCTCACAAAAATAGGGCCCAATGTATGTGTTTTGTCTGTAACATCTCTGCTGGCAGGACATAATGTCCTTTTCTGTTTTTCTATGGATTTTTTTCTTACAGTGCACTCTTTTTTTCTCTAGTTCTTTAGTTGACAGTTCATGTCATCAAATCCATTTGATTACACAATCCTTTTAATGAAAAACTAAATTCAACCACAGAATCAAGAAATTTAAAATGCAAAGCAATGTGGATATACAGATTAAATCCAGATTTCATAGGGCCTAGAGTAGACAGCCTGCAAAATAAAGTTTTAGAAAAAAATGATGATCATAAAGTCTGTACACATTTTCCACTAAAAAAAGCCATTTTGGAACAATTTTATTAATTGCTTTTGTTCTCATGCTGCTTCCGTTCTTATTTAGCTTCTAGCTTGTTCTTACTGGAATTGGAGACAGAAGTCAGAGGGTTTAATCATTTATCCATCACCCCTCTTACATTAATCATTAAATTACATACATAACTAGATAATTAAAGTTTGATGACAAACTTTGATGTTGGCTTGACAAAGCCAGGTCTGAAAGTTTAAGCTTTGAACAGCTTGAAGTTTGAAGGTTTGACTCAGAGAAAGTAAAAAATGTTACTAGCATGATTTAACATGCTGCTAACATGTTTTAACATGTTGCTAGCATGAATTAACAGGTTGTTAGCATGGTTAGCATGTTACTAGCATGAATTAGCATGTTGCTAACACAATTTAACATGTTGCTAGCATGTCTTAGCACATTGGTAGCATGAATTAGCATGTTGCTAGCATGATGTAAAATGCTGCTAGCATGTCCTAAGCAAGTTGCTAGGCTTTGTTAGTGATAGATATGTAGTGGAAGTACAGTTATTGTATTAAAGTTTTGACCCCCTCAATGAAAGTGTATGGGATGAAAGTGTATGATTTTTAATCTTCATTTTTAGGAAAACCATAAGTCAGATTAGTTAGAAAAGATATAGCACACTAAGTCATAACAGTCTGAAGATCTGACCCGAGTTTGGTGGTTGTAGCTTGAAAGCTCTAGGAGTGTAAAATCCCTGACCAAAATTGATTTGTTTCAAGTTTCCTAGTAAGACGCCGCCAGAATAAGCTGTTACTAAAAGATACTTTGGATAAAAGTGTCTGCTGAATTAAATTGTAAACGGCAAAAAAAAAAAAAAAAAAACGAAATGTCAATGTCTGACTATACAAAACCATCTAAGTAAACCATCTACAATGTACTGTACATTTTGCATTTGGCAGACACTTTTATCCAAAGCGAATTACATTGCATTTATACAATTTAGTTCATGCATTCCCTGGGAATCAGACCCATCTTTAAGCGCTTTAAAAATCCAGAAACCAGTACAATGAACTGAAGAATCTATAAATGTTACACCAAGGAATTCTGTACAGTCAAAAGAGGTTCTTGAAAAGAAGGTTTGTTGCTGAACTCAAGGATCTGTAAAGACCCACATCAACAGGCTCATGTTCAGATGCAGGGCGGATCCGGTGTGTCCCATCTGTGTAGTAACCATGTGCTCATTCCTGTGCTGCACATTGGCGGCAGACAAGGTGCAATTTGTTCCATTTGGACTATAACTGTCAGGAAGAGATATACCCCCACTTAAATAGCAGCCCATAATCTCCTCCACTCCCCATATTATCCTAATTGAACCCATGGGCTGCCAACCCCATCAATAGCTGAGCTCATCTCCAAATTAATAAAACATAGGCCCCCAAAGCACAGCCACATTACAGCTGAAGGATACAGGGGCAGAAATGGCCATTCGTCAGAACACAAAATCTGGGACCGCAGCAAAATGATTATCTTGGTTGGTTTATTATCCTCCAAAAATCTTCCAAAAAGAAGTCTATGAGCAGGTTTTGCTAATTCGTTATTATTCCACACTAGAACAATCTGTTAAGGGAAGGAATCTTTTGCCAGCAACACGTCAAAACCCAATGCCATTGACGTGTTGTTGTTTTAAAAAGACTGCTAACAATGCAGCGTGTTCGACACGTGTATCATTACGCTCCCTGTCTTTACTGGCATGGTGAGGGTATCATAATAAAAGTGTGCCTGTAATGAAAGCAACTTTAAATGGAGGCAAATGCAGGCAGTGTGAAGCCTTTATTAAATACATTCATCATGTAGTGTTAACAGTCACTGCAGTCAGTATTTTAATAAGTGAGAGACCCATACTCATGCCGAGAGCAAAGCAGATCTGTGCTCACAACACATACAAACACAGCATCTCTGTTATTTTTCTCTTTGCTACACAGTACTGCTTTCTTTCCTGTCAGTGAATACAAAACAATATATTTCCAAGGAGTTTGATCGCTCTTACCCCTCATATTTTGTATAGGTTTTGTATCCTTGATTTCTCTTGGCTAAAACAGACAATGCTGCTTGTAGAAAAAGCAAAAGCAGTGGGTCCTTGAGCACTCCTGAAATGCTCTGGCTATTCAGCTTGGACATGAACTGCATAAAGGAAGCTGGCAGCATGTAAAGAGAGAGATGATGTTACAGTAGTTCCTCAAGACTAGAATTTCAAAACTGTTCTCTCCTACTTCCCAACATACTGTACAACCTGAGGTGAAATGAATCTCCACACTGACTGCTGCCAAATCGATTACTCAGTGATGGGATGAAGACAGTTGTCCAGCTGAAGATTGCTACTGAAGGAGCTTGTCTGGATTCTGATTTATGTACTTGGAATAATCGAATCAGCCGGAAAAGAACAAAAGAAGTGCCACAATGCACTGTTGTGTGTAACATGGTGAATGACAACCCTGCAGTGTTCTCATTACAGAGATGACCTACATAAAGCCAAGGCCCAATTCAACTGAATTACTACGAGAAATGTTAAAGGGTTAGTTCACCCAAAAATGTCATTAATTACTCATCCTCATGTCGTTTCACACCCATAAGACCTTCGTTCATCTTCGGAACACAAATCAAAGATATTTTTTGATGAAATCCGATGGCTCAGTGAGGCCTCTATTGACAGCTATGCTTCTCAAGATCCAGAAAACTACTAAAGACATATTTAAAACAGTTCATGTGACTACAGTGGTTCTACCTTAATATTATAAAGTGACGAGAATACTTTTTGTGCGGCAAAAAAACCCCCAAAATAACGACTTTATTCAACAATATCTAGTGATGGGCGATTTCAAAACACTGCTTCATGAAGCTTCAAAGCTTTACGAATCTTTTGTTTCGAATCAGTGGTTCGGATCACGTATCAAACTGCCAAACTGCTGAAATCACGTGACTTTGGCACTCCGAACAACTGATTCGAATCAAATGATTCGTAAAGCTTCGTAACAGTGTTTTGAAAACGGCCATCACTAGATATTGTTGAAAAGTCATCATTTTGTTTTTTGGCAAACAAAATGTATTCTCGTCGCTTTATAATATTAAGGTAGAACCACTGAACTCACATGAACTGTTTTAAATATGTTTTTAGTACCTTTATGGATCTTGAGAAGTTCGGTGGCATTGCTGGCAATAGAGGCCTCACTGAGCCATTGAATTCGATTAAAAATATCTTAATTTGTGTTCTGAAAATGAATGAAGATCTTACGGGTGTGGAACGACATGAGGGTGAGTAATTAATGACATTATTTTTATCTTTGAGTGAACTAACCCTTTAAGCTGAGATCTAGACGCACATCAGAATGTGAACCGTTTTGGCTGTTTCTGACAATGTTGTAGCACTCAAGACCAGATGAGACCGGACTCGGTTTTGAGTCTGTTTCAAGTCCAAGTCCAAGACCATATTTTAATGGTCTTGCATGGTCTTATCATGCCACAGTACTGGTAAATCCTTATGTGTCAATGGACAATATTTCCCTCTAACTAAAGCTAATTCACAAAAGAAAATACTATTAAGTTCTCTAACTCCTTAAAGGTGCAATATGTAATATTGACAGCTGGTTGTTGAAACGGGTACTGCAGTCCAAATTCAAAATATTGGACAGAGTTGTTTCTCCCGCCACCTCCGCCTCAGACTCGACGCTCACATGGGTTGCCAGATTGAGGACATGCAACAGGAACAAACACAGTTGACAATGGAAGGTGAAGAGTTTTATGATGTAAGTTGATCAGCTAATATATATGTGTTTTAATATTCCTCTGGTCATAGAGCATTTTAGATGGAATCCGAGGCTTGGGAATCTTGGGTAGAATCTGCGATCACTGACCTAGTTTGTTTGCTTGCTTGCTTCCGTGACTGCAATACGCTGTGTTTTCCACCACCTGGCAACCCAAGGTGTTGAAATACTATTGGATAAATTGGCCGTGGGTGGAATCATACAGACCAAAACAAAAACAGAGATTCCGACATGGAACACACGATTCAAAGTAGAATAACTGGCTGTAGAATTGTTTTTCGGAGAAACGAGTATGTGTATGTTTCCTAAATATCTGCAAACACATTATGGTGTTTTTATGCTTTAGTACAGTCAAAAAATTACATACAGCACCTTTAAGCATAAACAATAAATAAAGTTTCAAACAGAAAGGGTGTCAAACTCCCTACTTCCCTAATATTATATACAACTGATATATTTACAAAGACAAGCAAACAAAATTTCAAGGTCAAGGTCAGTAGTCGTTATCACAAAATGTCTAAACTAGTCAATCACACAAAACTCTTTTTCAAACAAACACTCTCAAATCACTCAAAATCACTAATACACTCAAAATACTAACACAATAGAGATCAAAGGCAAACACAGCAAGCAAGCAAGAAGACTGATGAGAGACATGATGACAGGATATTTGATAGGCCTGCAGGTGTCAGCTGACCAATCCAGGTGCAATAATTAGGTAGTAATTAATCTGCAGGAAGCAGTCAATCTCACTTCCCACAAACAGAACAGAGCACAGAGACACTCCCAACACACACAAGAAAAGACATGTTTCAGCAATCAGCAATAACTTTATTAATGACTTTCTTATACTTAATGTGTAAATTAAAATCTTGAAAAAATCTAAGCCCAGTGTATGAGTCTTTGGTTTTTAATAAACATTCTTTGCAAAAATACAAGTGGGTTGTGATCAGTAAGTCCTTTAAAGAATCAAAGGCAGTGTGGCACTGAGGAGACCACTCAAATGCAACAGCTTTTCAGAGATTGTCTGTAAGAGGTTTAACCACATCCAATATATTTTTTACCGAAACTTCTGTAATATTTGGCCATACCAAGAAATTGTCGGAGATCTCTTTTTATCTGAGGTACATTGAAATTAACAATGACCTTGACTTTGGTTTCTAATTGTCGAACTGTACCTTTACCAACTTCCTTTCCCAGATACTTAACAGTAATGTTGCAAAACTCACATTTGGACAGATTAAGAGTTCTCGAATTCTGGCAAATCACCCTTCCGTGTCTCTGAGTAGCACACAACATCATCAAGGTATGCATCACAATTATTCAAATTAGCCAACACTTTAAGCATCAAATGTTGAAACGTTGCTGGAGCATTTTTAAAGCCAAAAGCTAAGACCTTATACTGCCTTATACTGTAAGAAGGCATCTGGAGAGGCAAATGCTGAGATTTCAGAAACACACATGGTAATTATCCCTTGAGTAAGTCCAACTTAGTTACAAACTTAGACTTCCCAATCCTGTCAATACAATCTTCCAAATGTGGAAGCGGGTATGAGTCGGATTTGGCTATTTGGTTAACTTTTCTGTAGTCCAGGAGGTCCACTTTCCTGCAGAGTTAAGCTCCAACCTTGATCAAACTCACCTATCTCACTTTTTATTAATCCTGAAGACCTTGATTAGCTTGTTCAGGTGTATTTGATTAGGGTTGGAGCTAACCTCTGCTGGAAAGTGGACCTCGAGGACACACTTACATGCGGACTATTACTACGTTTTAGAGCTGTCAGTTGATTGAAAAAATAAATCATGTTCTCTGTGTTAACATATTACATTGAACCTGCTGAAATGTTCATAGAAATTCCAAATGTTCATTCTGAATAATAAGTAGGAATAATTGACGACGGGCCGTTCTTTAGAATTCTTTAGAACATAATGCACACCCGAGGTGGTAATGCGGCCATGACGCGAAGCGGAGCACTCGGGTGTGCATTATTTTTCAATAATTCAATGGCCCGGAGTCAATTATTCCGCTTATACTACGGTTACCACACCTCAAGACACTGTTCTGATGTTGTATTTCAAGACATTTGTCAGGTTTTTGTCTTTAAAACACTGTGTGTGGGACTAATTTCTTACGCATCTCATCCCAAGCCTCCATTGCTGATTCCAAAGCATCATTTCAGAACTAGTAATGGAGGCTTGAGCCTTGATAGCAGAATAATACCGTTGATACAGTTATTAACACAGTTAGAGAGAGAGAGAGAGAATAAGTATATGTTAATTAGCCTACCTGAATCTGTGCGTCTCTCACGGCAGCAGTGTCTCTACTAATAGTGAAACTATAAGTTTATCTACCTCAAGAACTGCATGCGAGAGTATGCGCTTTCAGGACACAATAAAACATATTTTGTGGCAAAAACCATAACAATAATTTGTTGTTTTCATCCTATTGTTTACTATACTTATTTGCTTGGTCGGTGTCGTTGTGGGTTTTGGTTCTTTTGCGGTTATAGGCTGTAGGACCTATTGAGATAACTGAAATCATTTGGCGAAGTGATATGGAACTGCAATGCGGTCAAGACCTGCTAGAACTACTTTAGCCGTGCGTTTCCCTGTAAATAATAAATGAAAATAATTGTTCAACCAATCCGATTCGAGCATTCAACAGCCCCGTAGTATAAATAAATATATTGCCCTACTAACCTGCAGCAGTCTAGTGCTTGTATTCTCATTAACAGTGTTTTTCACTTACTGATCATATTTCATACCTTTTGAGCTTCCATTTTTAAATGAATTTGACTGTTGAAGAGGATTTGTTTGTTTGTGTTGCTTGTTGTGCTCTTATTCCAGTCTTTTAAAATAGTTTGAATGAATGTGGTACCTACCTGCCTTAAAGAAATTTAACGATGGTAAACACATTTGATTAGTCTTAAACAGTAACGCATACTACTATGATTATTAATTACAATTTTTGGCATAAACATGTAAATTACATACAATGAAATGATTGTAATTGTGATTAAAACATTTAATACAAAAAAATAAAGGTTTGTTCTGATATTATGCATCAGAATATCACTTCTCCTGTCCCTGAAAACGTCCGAATATTTAAATCTTCTTGCAGACGCTCATTTTAAGCGGCTTTTTGTCAGCTAGGTGGTTATAGCACTTGAAAATATACATAACCAGAAACTAAAAACAGAAGTGCGTCATGAAGCTCAGTGCAAGTAGTCCATTGAGTTTCATGTGTCATATCAAGTTTGTCAGTGTTTACATGATAAGGGCGGTGATCTGCAAAATCATGTTGAGTCATGTCGAGCTGTTAGCAACAGTTTTTCAATAATGGAAGAATATGTAAAAGTATGGTATTTGGGGTAAAAAGTGCCCCCTGCTGCTGGGGTGAAAGACACAATAATTAACATGATAATAAACAGCTGGCTGACTTTTCAATTTGCTGGGCAAATGATTAATCGTGATTAATCGCATCTAAAATAAAAGTTTGTGTTTACATAATATATGTGTGTGTTCTGTGTATAATTACTATGTACATATAAATACACACACGTATATATTTAAGAAAAATTTGTTATATTTATATATAAAATATTTATATTTATATATAATATAAATTATAAAAATACATGTACAGTATATACATGCAAATATTTCTTAATAACTTTTTCTTAGAAACTTTGCTAAAGTGATTGTTTTAAACCAGTATTAAATACATTATTAAAAACATATTATTTTAGCTAGAGTATTTGTATCAATACTGTGTTCCTTTTGCCCCATGCTGGTTTTACCCGTGTGTCTGTGGGGTAAAAGGCACCCCTTCGCCGCCTAATACATATATCAGATTTTTAAACAAAATAAAACAGTTTTATGATTTATTTTCACACAAAATCTGTTGCTCTACTATTGTTCAATAATATATATATATATATATATATATATATATATATATATATTATTGAACAATTGAACACTATGGGAGTAGTGAAAAGCACATTTTTCTTAAGGTGTGCCTTTAGCCCCATTGTATAGACAGTGGTCTGAGCTAATGCAATATTTACACTTCACTTCACTGTTGTTTTTGAGTCATTTGAGTTATGTAATAAATTGCACAGTCTGGTTAGTGTTTGTTACGGCAATAAACATTTGATCTTTCAGTAAATGCTCTTGCTATCATCTGAAGCAACACATTAAACGTCTGACCTCGAGGACGCTAACTACAGAATTTACAACCGTCGTATATTAGAGAGCCACAAGACCTTATGAAGTCCTTCAAGCAGTGTTAGTTTTCGCTCTCCGTCACGCTCTGTTAGTTTTCTCCCCTGTTGCTTTGGAGTGCAATTGCTCTCTCTTTATTTTCACTGGCATTTAAAGACTGAATGTGCTTGCTTAATACTGGTGTTTTCAGAGCACACACAGCGAGTGCTGACCGCCTCGCTCAATGCCTAGCCTACTAAGATAAGTATGAAACCATCTCTCCCCGCATGTCATGGCGGGGGCTCTAATTGATCGGTTTGGGTCCCTTTCTCCTTTGTGTTTTCAGAATTCCTGAAACTTGTTTTTTGCTTTTTTTAATTGGGTCTGAGCACAGCAGTCTAAAAACACACACACACACACACTTGTTTATTTAATATTTTTACTGTATCACAGTCAGTGTTGGGTGTAACGCGTTACTGTATTTTAAATTACTTATCCACTGAAAAAGTAAAGTAGGGATTACTGTTCATTTATGCGTAATTTACAGTTACCTATAATGTACTTGCGTTACATACTGTAAATTCGTTCAACAGTTCTGTTTAAATCAATATTGAATTTAAAATCTAAATTTTTCGTCTAAAGGTAAAAGTGAACGCTGCCTCTTTAAAATCGTTAGCTGTAGTGACCCTTTTCACATGATGTCACGCAGCTTCCGTTTGGACTCGAAGCAGTGCATCCTCACTTCCGTCAGCATAGTGGAATACTAGCGCCGCTCGAATGAAGTGCACCCAATAGTTGTACATATGCCACAAATGTGGTTAGAGGATGACTGTAGTCGCCTAATTTCATGTAAATTCAAGGTGAGGTGTTTGGCAGATCTCAAACGAACTTACCGATCGGCGAGATTTGCTGCTTGAAGTCGGAGGAGTTGAATATGGAGCACTGAAGCCGTACACTTTCTACTGCCCGTAGTAACGTGCAAATTTTGCTGTCTTTATTGCAGATGAAGCTGTTTATATGTATTTGTCAGTATTTGTGAAATAAAGGCACGTTTCCAACATTTACGTGCAGAAAAAACTTTTCATTCAATGTTTAATGTACTACGTATTTCAGTGCCTGTATGTACAATGAAAATCAACATAAGCTTATTCTTTTTAAATATCAAAAAGTCTATTTTTTCAGTTTTATTTAGATAAATATGACATACATAATAATAAAAATTGTGTTTAATATAATACTATTTCTACATGAAGACTGTTAATGTTGTAAATGTTGACTCCTGTACATGGTATTTTTATTAGTAAAAAAACATTGTCATCATTCATCTCTTTATTGTAGAACAAGACTTTTTGTATGCGACATACAAAAATATACAGAGAATTTACAACAATAGCTACTCATTGTTATAGCAGCATTAAATGAATTAAATAAAATTATTTCTCCAGGGAATAACATTAAATGAACACATACTTCCGTTTTGTATTTTCAATACACTTCTTTATAAATGATAAAATCTTAATATATTGCACCAGTTCAGTTTAAACTGGTATGATGTAAAATTATCTAAAATCTTCCCACCATTAATTCTTCGGAGTATTATATGTGGATGTGCTACTTTCGGGTGTCCATTACTCATGAATATATCTCACAAGAAACAATACTGTTATCATAGCCTACCAATTTCTAAAAATAAAGATTTGTTTTTAAAGACAGTATTCTTGTTATTCCAAATAGGCTAACAGATTTGTGTGGACACACAATCATTGTGATAAAACTCCGACAGCAATTCAAGGACACAACATTGCTAAAGTTTCTGCTCGCGGAAACCCTAAGCAAGGCAGTTACAGAAAGGAAATAATAAATAACGTTACCAAAAGAAGCCAACTGTGTAAATTCTTGACAAAAACAGTTCGCGTTTAAAGTTATTAAAGCATTTTCCCGAGACGTCGCCAGCGCGAAGGTAAGAGGAACAACAGATACACTGCTTTGCGGATAGGCGGAAGTTAACTGACGTCATTGTGAAAAGGGCCTATTGCGCCTGAGTTCGCAACTTCGAACCAGTTGACTGCGTAGTCGCTGTCTGAAGATGTCGGCAGAAGCGAGTGACTGTTTTGCAGAATGGAAATATTCCAATTACTTCACTTTTTTTTGGCACAGGTAGGACATTATGGTAAAATGTAAGCTATGTCCTAGGGAGAAAAAACTACTCGCACGCTCTCTGAGACTTCAGTCAGTGCGCTCTCAACCAAAGCGCACACACATAGCCGCCTCTCGCGAGAGTCAGATTTTCGCGGTTTATTAAACATAAACGTTCAAATACACACACAGTTATGTCAAAATGCCCGTCTTGGCATATATTCGCGTTGGTTATGTGAATGTGAACAACATGTGTAACAGCATATTGTCTCCGTCCATTAGGTCTTAGTGACAGCAGCCTTTAAAACATGCTACTGTCTACTATTGTCTGTCTGTATTATAAATGATAATCAAACAACAAAAGAAAAGCTTTAATAAGGATTAATCTATATTTAATTTATACAGTTATGACTATGCAAAGTCATTTATATTTGATTATCCAATTTCTGTGGTATTTTTACTTACTACTATTAGACCTACCTGAAAAAAAAAAAAAATATATAGCATTGTTTTATTTGTATTTTTATATCTTTACCATGGTATCGAGTATTGTGCACTTTTGGTGGAATCGGTACCGACTACTAGATTTTTGGTATAGTGACATCCCTATTTGTTACAAAAAAAAATGTAAGTATTATAAAGTAAATAAAAGTATTATAGTATATGTTTTGATAAAGTTAAAATGTTTTAAAAAGCTATAAAAGGCTAAACTATTCCATGTTTGACTCATATTTAAATGATTAAAAAAGTTTCCTTTCTACTGTCTCAAGGTCAAGGTTTATAGGGATTTTAAGAAGTAATTAGTAATAAGTTACTTATTGAGTAATTAAATTACTTATCGGAGAGAGTAATTAGAAAAGTATTTTAAATACAACATTGATGATGTAATTAGTAATTAATTACTTTTTTTAAGTAACTTACCCAACACTGATCACAGTATACTATCCCAGCGTAATGGGCATGTTCTGTTTTTGTCTGAATTCATGTTCTTGTTTGTTACTATGGTTTCTAATTAGTGCACCTGTTCCTCGTTTTTCTGATGACCATTCACTGTGTATAAATGCTGCGTTCAGGCCATGTCGTAATTATCGCAGTCTCGAGATGACGACACATGACGTTCCATTCGGAGCTCTTCACGTCCTCAGTGGGAATTATGCGCTTCTATTGCAACACTATCAACACCTAAATGAATCTGACATGAACGCTTTTTTACAAGTTGAAATCTCATAGTTACAGTAATTACAATATCGTGTGAACACACCTATAAGGGGCTGTTCACACAGTACGCGTTTTTCCATTCCAATGCGCTACTTTTCCATTTTTTTTCTATGCAAACACGCACTAGACGGATGTGTTTGACTGTTGCGCTCGCGTCTTTTGCAGTGTCTCGCGCATGACACGGCATTCTAAAAATGCGGCGCTCAAGTTAAAATCAGTTTAACTTAAAAAAGACCTTGCGTTTTTCCTCATTCCACTGCCCATGTCTCACGTTTTTCAAAGCAAAAACGCATTCTGTGTAAACGAGCCCTAAGCCCTTAGTTTTCCCAGTTCTGTGTTCATCATTAATAATGTACATGTGTAGTGTGTTTCATGTCCTTGGTGTTTCATAAAGTTTCTATATTTCCCGTTCATTCTGCGTCACACTCTTCTTTGGATTACACTACATGCAACCGTGACACCCAAAAGAAAATATTATTGCTTAGAGGTTGTATTTTTAATATACAGCACTGGAGACTTAATGGAGGTCTCAATTAATTTAAGTATCAACTACTGGATAGCAGCTCAGAACATTCGGTCAGAATTTGATGTTTGATATTACATTTTATTTTATGAGAATTTGATATTAAAATCTCTTACTTTATATTGCAGACATTGATATCTTGTCAGTTGAATCTCATGAAAATGGAGAACATGTCCCTGTAATATTTTACCCCAATATCAAAAAAATAAATAAATAAATAAATAAATAATTTATTTTGCATAAGAGTTTTGGATAAATGGTCTTCATGTTTTCCTGAGACCAATCTGAACACATACTGAGACATTCTTGATCTCTGCTGAAACTCTAGAGGAGACTGGTGAGGTTACTGGGGACTTTTCTTACTTCAACAAAAGTCTCAGTTTGCTCTCCATCTAATCTCCTTGTTGTCCAGGAGAAACAACTGAAATATTAAAGATTCCTTCCTTTCCATTGGGATTAGTGATTATCCTTTGTGTGTGTGTGTGTATATATATATATATATGTATATATATATATATATATATATTTTTTTTTTTTTAAGAAAGACAGATTCAAAATGACACATCACATCACTCACAGAACAGATGTTTGCAGATGTACATCTGGCACAGCTGGAGCTGAGAGCATCTGAGCCCTCCCAGGTGTGTGAGGTGGCAGACTTTGCCTCTTCAGTATCTACATCTATGGTAAGATATCTTCACATGTTGGACCGTGCCCTCATCCGCAACACATGTACGCTCACTCACGCTCTGAAGCCAGACACAATGCCATGTTGTGTTTGACTGCCAGAAGCCGACGTGACCTTCTCCCTCAGCCTGTGACCCTATGATCTCATTCTGGGTAATAGTGGCAAAAACAGGCTTCACAGTTCAATGGTGTTTATAGAAAGAACACAGAAATTAAAGGGAGGTGCAGAATTATCCAGTGTCCAAAATTCGGACAGTCAACATGTCATAAACATTGACATTAACACTGGAAAAATGTGTAACGGACACAGATGCAAACAGGTGTAAATAATGCATTTGTGTGTGTGTTTGGCTGCAGGTCACATTATTATTTATTTTAAGGTGATGTAGTTACATTGTACTTACTCAAATAGGAACTTAGTGTTATTAATTAACTACATGTACTTACTATAGCGGGTTTAGGGTTAGTTACTTGTAATTATGCATAATGGACTGTTACTATAGTAAGTACACGTAGTAACGTGTAACTGTCACCTTAAAATAAAGTGTTACGAGTTTTACCATAAGTTTTACCATAGTTAAAGGGTTAGTTCACCCAAAAATGAGAATTCTGTCATTAGTTACTCACCTTCATGTCGTTCCACACCCGTAAGACCTTCGTTCATCTTCAGAACACAAATTAAGATATTTTTAATAAATTCCGATGGCTCAGTGAGGCCTGCATTGCCAGAAAGATCATTAATACTTTCAGATGCCCAGAAAGCTACTAAAACATATTTAAAACAGTTCATGTGACTACGGTGGTTCAACCTTAATATTATGAAGCGACGAGAATACTTTTTGTGCATCAAAAAAAAAAAAAAAAAAAAACTACTTTATTCAACAATATATGGTGATGGGCGATTTCAAAACACTGCTTCATGAATCTTCGAAGCTTTACGAATCTTTTGTTTTGAATCAGTGGTTCAGAGCGTTTATCAAACTGCCAAAGTCACGTGATTTCAGTAAAGGAGGCTTTGTCACGTTATAAGTGTTTCGAAATTTCAATGGTTCACCACTGGGGGGCGTGACTTTGGCAGTTTGATACATGCTCTGAATCACTGATTCGAAACAAAAGATTCGTAAAGCTTTGTTGAATAAAGTTGGTTTTTTTTTTTTTAACATTAAGGTTGAACCACTGTAGTCACATGAACTGTTTTAAACTGTGTTAATTATCTTGCTGGCAATGCAGGATTAATGACATAATTTTCATTTTTGGGTGAACTAATCCTTTACATGAATTAGCCAAAAATGTGGTTTATGTATGTCTGACAATTCAGTAAAGCTGGATGTTTGATTTTCAATACAAGGCTTTTCAATGCAGTGATTTGATTGGCTATTGTCATTTGATTGTCAGTCATTTGTTTGTCGTAAGGTCAACTGAGCAGAATTAATTTAAACTGAGTTGACTAAAGTCAAGATGAATTGAATCATAACTAATCAAATTTCAACCTAAATGCATTAGTCACTGGTCAGCGATTGCAGTGCTTCTTGAGTTGAGTCGAATCAAATCAAACCAAACTAAACAGAATCAAATTTACATTAGTCACTGGTCCACTTGCTTATTTTTCTATTATTCCTTGACTTTCTTCTCTTCCTTTATTTTTATCCCATCCCTTCAAACTCTTAACATTTTTCCTTTTCATTATAACTTCCTTGCTTGTTTTGCTCCTCAGCTGAAATATCTTGTGTTTGGCCGAGTGTTCTTGTGCTCTAATGACCCACATCTCCTGATTCAGATGTATTGTGATGTGTGGACATGTAGCACATCTGCTCAGGAAAGCTTAGACATGAGTGAGGATACGAGACATATTCAAATTAAAGGGAATGAGGAAAAGAAAACTATTCACTGCATGTCAGATGTTCATATGTGATAACAAAAGTTCAAAAAGAGAAGGAAAAAGTTCAATAAAAAAAAAAAACAAGGCCAAGAGATGGTACAACATTCAAACATTTTTACATTCATGGTATTTATGAACAGATGTGACTCTGTCCTTGTTCTGGGGTTCTTTTATTGATTTACAAAAAAGAAAAGACACATGTTTTGTTTCCTACTCGATGCATCTGAATCCCCAGTGTGTCTTCACAGGCTCAGGTAATCATTTTACTTGTGTTTTTCTTTCCTCTCAAGAGCAGGAATCTGCTTTGACAAAAGCTCAACTCTTTCCACAACTGACAGGCTATGTGTTTGGTTTTAATTGAGCCCCATTTTCATCTGCTCAAATGGAAAGCACATGGAAAAAGCCGTGCACCTGGTTCTGATCAGCTACTGAGTTACTGAGCTATAACTACACACTCAAATGCCCAGAGCCAGAAGACCGAAAACAAAGATTCCTCATTCTTTTTTGAAAAGGTCCAATTGAATGCTTTTATTACTCATTATTTAGCCATTCGGCACAGATGTGCTGTGTAGGTATTAACCTTCATTACCTTTAATGTAAGGGACCATGTGAATGGTAGTTATCCGTTTCAACCACTAGAGGGAGATCAGCACACTGTACTGTCATTTAAATCGGACACAAATTTTGAGCAGACAAAGTCAATTTAGGTCACTGCAGCAATTAGATATTTACATTTAATCATTTAGCAGACACTTTTGTCTAAAGCGACTTACAAATGAAGAGAACAATAGGAGCAGATGAACAACAAAAGAGCAACAATATGTAAGTGATGTGACAAGTCCCAGTTAGTCACAGTATACATAGTAACTATTTATATAAAAACATTGATAGAATAGAAATAGAATAGAAAGTGTTAGTATTAATGGGTCAAGTGTTGATGAAAAGATGCGTCTTTAGCCGTTTCTTGAAAATATCTGCTCGGGCTGAGTTAGGCGGGTCATTTCACCAGCAGGGAACAGTCAAGGTGAATTTGTGCCTCTTTGGGATGGCACCACAAAGCCATTCACTTGCAGAAAGCAAGCTTCTGGATAGCACACAAGTTTGAAGTAGTGAGTTTAGGTTTAGGGGGTGCAGAGCCAGTGGTTGTTCATAGGCAAACATCAGTGCCTTGAATTTGATGCAAGCAGCTATTGGCAGCCAGTGCAAACTGAAGAGAGAGGTGTGACGTGCACTCTCTGCGGCTGCCGCATTCTGGATCAGTTCCAGAGGTTTGACAGTACATGCTAGAAGGCCTGCCAAGAGAGCATTACAATAGTCCAGGTGGATAGATAAAGAGCTTGGACAAGGAGTTGTCTAGCATGCTCCGATAGGAAGGGTCTGATCTTCCTAAAGTTGTATCAGGCAAATCTGCAGGACCAGGCAATATGGTCTGTGAAGTTTAACTGATCATCGATCACAACTCCAAGGTTCCTGTCTGTCCTGGAAGGAGTTATTGTTGATGAGCCTAGCTGAATGGAGAAGTTGTGATGTGATGGGTTGGCTGAGATCACAAGCAGTTCTGTCTTGGTAAGGTTGAGTTGAAGATGATGGTCCTTCATCCAGCAAGAAATGTCTGTCAGGCAGGCTGAGATGCGAGCAGCTACCATCGGATCATCTGGCTGGAATGAGAGGTAGAGTTTTGTGTCATCAGCATAGCAGTGATATGAAAAGCTGTGTTTCTGAATGATGGATCCTAGTAATGTGACATGTATATGGAGAAGAGAAGTGGCCCAAGCACCGAGCCCTGAGGCACACCAGTAGCTAGACATTGCGACTTAGATACCTCACCCCTCCAAGACACCCTGAAGGACCTACCAAAAAGATAAGACTTGAACCACTGGAGTGCGCTTCCTGAGATGTCCATTGTCATGAGGGTTGACAGTTGGATCTGGTGGTTAACTGTGTCAAAAGCAGCAGACAGATCCAGCAAGATGAGTACTGATGATTTGGAAGCTGCTCTTGCCAGTCTCAGAGCTTCAATAATCGAGAGCAGGGCAGTCTCAGTTGAGTGGCAGCTTTTGAAGCCAGAATAGTTGCTGTCTAGGAGGTTGTTCTGTGTAAGAAAGGCAGAAACTTGTTTGAACATGACTTGCTCAAGTGTCTTTGCAATAAATGGAAGAAGGGATACCGTTTTGTAGTTTTCTAAAAGTGCTGGGTTTAGAGTGGGTTTCTTAAGCGGTGGGGTAATCCAAGCCTTCTTAAAAGCTGTGGGAATGGTACCAGTGTGAAGAGAGGTGTTGATGATATGAGCGTGGATACAAATGAGGAAGACATGGCTTGAAAGAGATAAGTGGGGATAGGATCAAGCAGACAGGTAGTAAGGTGATTGGAAAGAGTTTGGAGACTCATCAATGTTTAACATTTATCCATATTTAACTCTTAAAAGGATAGATCACCCAAAGATGCTAATTCTGCCATCATGTTCTCACAACCTCTATAACTTTCTTTCTTCCGTGGAACACAAAAAAAGATATTTTGAGAAATGTTTCAATGTTTTTTGTCCATATACAATGGAAGTCAGTGGGCACCAAACCTTGCTTGCTTACCAACATTCTTCAATCAATCTTTTGTTTTGGCAGAAGAAACAAATCCATTCAGGTTTGAACAACACTAAGAGTGAGTATATGATGGCAGAATTTTCATTTATGGGTGAACAATCCCTTTATTTTTTTCTATTCTATTCACCTTTTTCCTACACCCCATGATATGTTACATGAATTATGGGAGTAATTTCTGTTAAACTGTAAACAATCAGAGAAATAAGCATTTTCAAAAACTGAGTACAATGAGATGACATTATTCTATTCACCCTTCAACCATCCAACATTAAAAGGAAATTTAAAAGTGTAAAAGCTTCACCAAAACGGAAGTGCCTCCCATAAACTAAAACGCATTAGGCTCGTTAGGAAAAAGGTGTAACTAGATTTGTAGTTCCTGGTAGAAAAATCAGTGCCTGAAGTTTAGGTTAGTTACTTAGCCTATTAGGTTAGGTTAGTTACTGTGGGTATTTAAAAATACAAATAAATATACATATTCTATTTAGCATTTCTTCCATCTATCTTTCTTTGATTGTTTTATAATTAAAAAGTGTGTACAAAGGACAGTGTCCCACAGTGGGGAGCTATACTGTTGCACAAAGCTTTTCTTCACGCCTCAGTTGAATCTGAGCAGGTGTTTGAGGTGACAGCTGTAGCCGGATCCAGATGTTTAGCAAATGGAATCCCATATATCTTGATGAAGGTGGGAAAAAAATCTAGTGATGCATGAATCAGACGCACAAAACTGCCACATGTCGCAAGTCACATTAAAATTCAGCTTTGAGCAATAGTTACCCTAAAAATAAATATCACTTATTCAACTTCATGTCATTTCAAATCTGTACTTTCTTTTGTGGAGAATAAAATTAGATTTTAGGCAGAGCTGCTCTTTTGCATACATTGAAAGTGATTTGGTGATTTGTTTTACGCTTCAAAAAAAAAAAAAAAAAAGAAAAAACACCCTAAAAGAGCAGTCCATATGACTTCTAAGTTTTTTTTATAGTCATATGATAAAGTAAATAATGAGATGAGGGTAAGTAAATAAGAAGAATTTACTTGAATTGAATTGACAGAATTGTTATTTTTCTGTGTGAAGTATTGGACACACACACTCCTCTATGGTGACCAAGAAAGCATCTGATGTAAATATGGAGAGGATCTCATCATAACCTTAAGTGCACTGATGATTCTTTTCCTCTTCTCTTTCCAGCTTCACTGTCTACATCTGGTTTGACCATCCACCCCCCCAAACGCACCTCATCAATCCTTCGTGTCATCATTACCACAGTCTCTCTCATTGCCAAAGTAAGCTGTGACACACAGACGTGAAAATGATGAATGGATTTTTCCGGACAGGAAACGGCGGCTAAGGAGACACCCTGCGTACTCTCATCTCCACAGCAATTTTTCATTCAGCTTCCCCTGCCATGTCTCCCCAGCCCTGTCACGCCTCTATAGACTGCATACAACAAAATCACATAAAGATACCACAAAAAAGTCTGCTTTTCCTGTTTTGTTCTTCTTCTTGGTATGGTCTTAATCTCACGCTTGTGTGAGGCTCATGCCACCCACCATCCATGGGCATTCCTCTGCAGGGTGGACCCCATATTGGTCAACACAAATAATAGTGAGTAAACCAGCCATCCTCTCATTTTGTCCAGTCTATATTTAAATTGTACATTGATTTGGGCGTAATGGTCAGCTATAGATTCCTCCACCGTCTGGAGAACATCCACTTCTATAGATATGACAGTGTCAACTACTCCTGCAATATGAAAGTCCCTTTCAAGGAAAGTCTGTTCACTCGGCAGGCATATTTGCAACGCCTCCAGGCAGCTATTTTGGGCTTCCAAGACCAAGTCCTATCTATTTGAATGGGGGGAATCCTAAAAATCTCAAACTGCTTGTCGAACTCGCATATATAACATACTTGAAATCAGCAACAAAATCTGATATGAACTGTCTCATAAATGTTTCTTATGCTCAAATAGCAAATAAATTTTCCAGGCTGGAGCAGCCAATACTCATGTGTAGCCATAAGAGTGCGTCTCAGAACACTGACTGTTTCTATAGCAACCGAAGCTTCTAACGGCAGTTGCAGTGACGCAATGTCTTTACCAATCAGCGATTGGCTGTTTTATTTAGAAGGTGGGACTTATTCCACCATAATGTGCATTGCACTTTCTCCCATTCGTAAATAATATGGGTGCATCTGTAAAATCCTGATTTTACACACTGTAAAAAAAATAGAAAAATAAAAAGGTCAAATGACTGCCAGCTATGGCTGCCAAACCAAAAACATTAAATTAAAGTAAAATATCTTAATTTAAACAAGGAAAAATCCATAAAATAACATTGTTTTTCACTAAAACTTTTAATGAAAATTTCTGTAAAATTATTGTTTTTGCACTTTATTTGAATTAAGATATTTTACTTTAATTTTACGGTTTTTGTTTGGCAGCCATAGCTGCCAGTCATTTACCATTTTTTTTTTTTTTACAGTGCAGAAAAAAAACTAACAGTCATTTTCTTTTATTTTAAACAAATCAAAACTCTGTAAAATTACAAACAATATATGTCAAATTAACAACTCGGCTGTTATTTTCAGTATTATGCTATTAATGACAAATTCTCCTTTTTTTTACAGAAAAATTACGGTATTATACACTATATACATTTTTTGTTTTCTTGAAGTACATACAAATGTTTGTAAAATTACAAAAATAATGGCACCATTGCTCACAATTGTATAAAAAAGTAAAAAAAAGTCAATTGTAAAATTAAAATAAAATATCCTAATTTTAAAAAACTGCAAAAACATTTACAGAAATGTAGTATTTCCTGAATTATCATGCTTTTTTTTTTTTTTTTTTTTTAAAGTGTCAAATGACTGGCAGCAACAGAAACTTAAACAATAACAGATACCTCTAGATCTCAGCATCTTCACTCACTATAATATATTTCTGTCATTCAAAAGTTCTTATTGAGACTTAAAAGAGGTTTAGATGTTTTATTGAAAATAATAAACGTTGAAGTCACCATTATGGTGATCAGTGTCCACTTTAGTTGGGCTTGTGAACCTTGACTTTTTAACATTAGTTTTTCTCTGGCTGCTGTAACTGTGTTTATAGAGCACATTTGGCAAACATGCAGGAGATTCCAACTTCATCTGATCAGATGAAGTTGGTCACTTATTGGTGATGATATAGTCATCATGCACTACATGACTATATCATGTGTATATCATGCCTGATTCACTTATCTCATCCATAGTCAGATCTGATTATATTAGCTGTTAATTTCACATTATTTACAGCAGGGTTGTGACAAACAGATATTCTCTTTTTTTTTTTTTTTTTTTTAAGTCATTATACAGAAAATATTTTGAGTTATCTTTTTTGACACACAGACATCAGTTATCAACCTTTGAATCTCAACAATGCCATTTAACTGCAGAAGGTTGTAAAATACAATAAGGATAGTAAAGATAAAAGTACACTCTTAAAAATCAAGATTCTTAAATGGATTTTTGCATGGGTTCTTTAGTTGGTCATATAGGCCTAAATGTTAAAGGACACACAGCTCTTTTCCAACAGTTCATAGTGACCAGTGAATAATCTTTCAAAAAAGACTACCTGAGAGAGATAAAGAAAACAAACTATTTTCAATTTAATGACGTAATAGCTTAATTAATTTAACGTGCTTATAGCAGAATGACACATAACATTGTGATAATATGTTTTACAGTATATGTTGAGTAGGGGGCAAGATGTGGGACTAGGTTAGATCAAGCTGGCATGGATTCTTCCTGTCTTCATGTATTCTCATATTTCATCATGAGGCCATACAGTAGCCCATTTTTCTCAGGAGACTATGAAGAAGTCATTATTGCATCCAGCCACACCAGGCCTTCTGCTCTATACAATGCTGTCTATTGATGGAGGATTTTTTGTGGTCTGTCGGTTGTTGATCTGAATGGGACAAAGCCATTTGCTTCAATATACAAAGCTGACTGAACCTGAAATGAATAGAAATGTTTGTTCAGTGTTATTCTTAGCCATACATTTTTGTATTTCAGCATTATAAATTCTTAGATTGATGTTTTTTATTGTTGTTTTTTCAAAGTCAACGTGAATCAACAATTAGTTTTACTTCTGTGCCGTATGTCAGTGTGGAACAGTATTGGGACTAAAATGTACAACTGGAATTGATTATATAGTGATAAGTGGGCATAACACACCAGAACAGAGTCTGAATGTAAGTTTTCATTAGATTGCGGATGATTTTTTCACTTTGTGTCAACTTCCATTAGAATATTAAATGCCGAGTTTTGAATATGAGAAGGTGTGGATTTGTACAGTATACACATGGGAATGTACTGTATAAATGTGTGTGTATGCGTATGTTGTATAATGTATATTTTGAGTTTTAGATCCTTTATACTGTTCTTATGTTGTTTTTAGGCTGTTGTGTTGATTCCTTTGTTTATTTTGTATAGTCAAATGCCAAAGACTTTGTGGACAATAAGAGTAACTAACTTCTTTGGACTAGGACATGGAAGCTGAAGGTCAAGCCATTCATTATTTTCATTAAGGTCATTATTTGCTATCTTGCTGTAACCTTTATAACATTACCACTGAACACAATTGCTGCATTATTACTTATTATTAGTATTGTGAAGGAAGGCTGCATCACCTACAACAGTATCCTAAAAGAACAGCTGGATTATTTGGAAATAAAACATTAATGCAATCAACAATCAGACAAAAAAGGAAAACTATTTTAAAGGCACATTTTTTTTTTTTTTAATGAAATAAATGTACATATTATACTAGGCCTATGAGTTTTTTCCAGACATATGCAAAAAAACAAAAAACAAAACAAAAAAACATCAATATCATTTGAATCTGTAAATTTTCATGAACTGTAAACTGATTCCTGTGAATTAATCAGACTCTAATCAAACACACTGTACAAGTAAAATGTTGAATTGTTAATGATTTATGAAGCCTGCTGCAGGAGTTAGCATCATAGCTGCATTCAGGTCCTCCTGGGAAGTTCGTCTTTTCAAGTTGGGAAGTTGTGTTTATGACATCAGGTGCGTTCAAGTCACTTTCGTCGGAGCAAGATGGTGGTGTACCTTCTCTCAGGGTGTGTTCACACTTGGCATGTTTGGTTTGATTAAAACGATTAAAATGGCTCTGTTAGTGCGGTTTATTTGAATAAGTGTGAACGCTGCCATCTGAACCCTGGTGCAACTGATCTTTTCAGGGGTCTCGGTCCACCAACTAAGGTTCACACGGCAGCATTCACACTTATTCACTTCTAAATGAACTCTGATGCGGTTCGAATGAAATATGAACGCAACACAAAGACATCTAAATGGACCAAAAACAGGACATGATGTCTCAAGATGCAACCCTAAAAAGGGCAGAATGCTCAAGCATACCTGTCATTTCTTGTCATGTTGCCCATCACAGTTCGGTACAGGCATCAGAACCACGTCTACTTGCAGCAGATCTTCATTTGTGTGTGACGGAGGGATTCCTGCTGCTGTTTTGCAGGCATGCAGACTGCTTCTACAGACATTTGTGAAAGAATGGGTCGCTCTCAGGAGCTCAGTCAATTCAAATGTGGTACCATGATAGGTTGCCACCTGCCAGGAGAACCGTACTTGCCTGACTGCAGTGTAAAGTTTGGTGCAGTGGGGATTATGGTGTGGGGTTGTTTTTCAGGGGTTGGGCTTGGCCCCTTAGTTCCAGTGAAAGGAACTCTTAATGCTTCAGCATACCAAGACATTTTGCTCCACTTTTTGGGAACAATTTGGGGATGTTCCAACATGACTGCGCACCAGTGCACAAAGCAAGGTCCATAAAGACATGGATGAGCAAGTTTGGTGTGGAGGAACTGACCTCAACCCAACAGAACACCTTTGGGATGAATTAGAGCAGAGACTGCAAGCCAGGCCTTCTCGTCCAACATCACTGCCTGACCTCACAAATGCGCTTCTAGAAGGATGGTCAAAAATTCCCATAAACACACTCCTAAACCTTGTGGAAAGCCTTCCCAGAAGAGTTGAAGCGGTTATAGCTGCAAAGGGTGGGCCAACTCCATATTAAACCCTAAATAATGGGATGTCATTAAAGTTCATGTGTATGTAAAGGCAGACGTCCCAAACTTTTGGCAAAATATCTATCTATCTATCTATAATAGTGTGCTTTTTCTTAGCGTCTGTTTTCATGGTGAATCATCGATTCGTCACTCTGTTGAGAATGTCTTGTGTGTTAACCGGGAACATACTCTGGGTTGGCTGAACTTACTCCCTGATGCGGTTTTGGAACCAGCATACCTCGAGTAAGCAAGGTTTGGGTTAATCAACAGAGAGGGTATATGTGACAGTAAGTTAACCGTGCTTTCTGGAATATCCCCCCAGACAAACCAAGCGAAACCAAACTACAAGCGTGAACACACCCTTAACTACAGAATAATACAGCAAGATTTTTTTTAAACTCTACTTCTAATGAAGAACAATGAATGTGCATCAGGTGTTTTTCTTTTTTTTATTCTTTTTATTTAATTTAGGAAGCCACTTTAAACTTTGTTGTATTGCTATATAACAATGCTATCATATTTTGTGCATACACTTAGCTTATTTTGTTGTAAATAAAAAGCCTGACCATTTTTACTGCTTAATACATATAAGTATTGTGGTATTCCGTTATGTTTCTCACTGACACGCCCACAACTCATAAACTCGGGGTTTAAAGAAAATCCCGAGCTTCCCACTGGTATATCGTTCAACTTGTAAATACGATCTTTCCAACATGACCATGACTTGAACGCAAAGGACACAATTAAAACCACCTGCTGATCAAACAGTCTGGTGTCCCTTTACAGAGAGACCCTTCACCCTCATACTGCACAACTACAGCAATGTCCCCTCACTAATACACTTCCAAACAACTCCGGCTGCAATGACCTTTCTGGAATGTTGCAATTTTGTGAAAAATACAACACTCCGCACAATGCACAATAAAACACAATAATGATCTATCTTTAGAGAAACTAGACCATATTCATATGTAGAGCTATAGCATGAGCCCTCGGTAAGGTGAAAAACACTTCCTTTTCATTTTTTATTTAGAAACTGTACATTATTTTGGAAGGGAAAATGGCTGTGCTACATATAATTTCACCAACAAAAGCAAACACGATACAAAAAGATTTCAGGCTTGGTCACAGAACTAACTTGAGATGGAAATGTAGACTACGGGTCAGCAGAGGCACAACAGACTCAAACGGAGGTGTAAATGAATATGTGTCACAGCTCACTAGCCAAAGTTTTCCCAGTGGAGCACTTTGGGCCTTCCTCAGGCAGTCAGAAAGGCAGGGAACAACCTCAGAATCACATATGTGGCTTTCTTACCATTTGTCTCTTTTGTTCAGTTTTGGTCAGTGGTGATTTAGGGGGAAATGGGCACGCTGTGATGTTTTAAGAGTGATGATTATGCGGTCAGAGCAGCAGACTTGTATCTTAGATTAGAAAGTTAAAGCTCGCTCCACATCAGCTCAGATTCATCAGATAGAGTCTAGTTTTTGGCCAGCATTTTAAGCTACACAGTGAAAATGTATTATTGATTTGTGTTTATTTGGTAATTAAAAGCATTCTTCACTTTGAATTATATTTTTGTACTTTCATTTATTTTTATACAGTAAAAGTGATGTCCAGTCCTGGAAAATTGACATTTTCACCCTTTATTATTAAAAATGCGTTAAATATTTTGTAAGCGTATTGCGTAGTTGTGCTTGGAGTCAATTGTTTTATTTGTGATAACGCAATGAAACATGCCGAATTATCCATAATTACTATAAACACATGCAAAAACAAGAGAGAACCAACAAAATATTAATAACTGATTAGGATGTAGTCAATGTTTTTTTTTTTTTTTTTGTATAGTAAAATAAAACCTGTAGCCTGTAGTTTGCCTTTTTTGACAAATAATTTTGTCAGATAAATACCTTAACCAAGTTTAGTGCTTTGTTCTTGTTTTTCACTGGCATGTCTTAGTTTTTGATGACGAGATTGCCTTAAATATCTTAAAGTCACACTTAAAGTGTGTTTTACTAATAAATAAATAAAAAAAAAATTAAAAAAAAAAAAATTAAAAAGTCAAGAGCCCAACTAAAGCAAGCACTAACCACCATAATGGTGACTTCAAACTATTCGTTGTCCAACACTCTTTTGTTTGTCTTTGTACATTAACAACATACAACTTTGAGTAAAACATGCTTGGGAAATTTAAGGAAATCAGTTTCCACACACTGTAAAAATAATTGAGGAAACTATTTGCATCAGGATTTTGAGTATTTTGAACTCAACTAATTTGTGTTTGACCAATTAGACATTACATGTTTTCAACATGCACCCTTAAGTAATACCAACACAACTTTACTCGTAAACTCAACTCAAATACTTTGTGTAGCAGACATAACTCAATTGACTGAAAGTAACTCAAGTTAATAAAAAAAGTTTTTTTTTTTTACATTAATGTCCTGCAAGAAGACACATACGGTCCTCTACCTTTTGTTGCTTACAGTGCAGAAAGGACTGCCACTCCCCAAATGGATTATACAGCCACAAAATGGCTGCCGAGGTCTGTCTGTCTAGGGCAGCAGTTCCCCAAACCTGTCTTGGAGACTCCCTTATTGGACACACCCAATTCAAGTCTAAACCAGGAGTGTCCAAACTTGCTCCTGGAGGGCCACTTTCCTGTAGAGTCTAGCTTCAACACACTTGCCTGGAAGTTTCTAGAAACATTGAATAGCTTCTTTTTTTTTTTTTTTTTTTTTTAATTTATCCACTTGGGAGTGTGTTTTCAAAAAGCTCAGTTTTAGCAGGACAAAAATGCATCTCAGTGTGGACGGAAGGCCAAAACGGAGAGAAAAAGATAACGTATTAGTGTGGACAAGGCCAATGACTGGTTTGCGAACTCCTGGTCTAGGACAGGAATTATTTAATTTATATAAGAGTGAATTAAGACTTTTAAGACCTTTTTAAGATCCGCAGAAACCCTGGCTGCATCCAAAAACTTAGACAGCTGACTTGTTGCCTCACTGCCCTATCAGGGAATGACTTTGCTGGCAGTGTTTGCGCACAAAGGCACCTCATGAAACTGATTCTGGACAGGCTTCTGAGGCAGCGTAACAGTTTAATGATTTACAGCAAAATAGAGCAAGCTTTCGTAAGAACTAAAATATTTAATTACTATAAAAGTCATTTTTGTAGTTTATGCAGAGATGATAATGGTATCGTTTTCAAAAACTTCCACTTTGAAACCCGTTTGTTTTCAGGCCACCAAAACGCCGCTCACTCCTAATGAGCTGATGATCTCAATCAGGTGTGTTAAATAAAAAAGACAGAAAATATGCAGTGGTTAGGGTTATGAAAACCACTGCTTTAGGGTAGTGTTTCCCAGTCCTGTTCCTGGAGGTAAACCGATAGTACACTATTAGGATGTCTGACCCACACATTTCAGGTCTTGGAGTCACTACTAACAAGCTAATCATTTTGTTTAGGAGGACTTTGAAATGTGTACCGGTGGTGTGCCTCCAGAACAGTGTTGGGAACAACACTTTAGGGATCAAAGGCTGTTATTGTACATGGAGGGGTTTGCCTCATGGGGCCAGACATATGCAGGACAAATAATACCCACTTTATCTCAGTAACTCTTGTTATTGGGCACTTTTGCTTGTGCATCCTCATCTTTAGGTGTCAGTGTGTCCCCAATTATTGCCCTATTGATTGCTGCGTAACAAACAAAAATTACTGAGCGCAGCTTTAACATTACATTTTTAACATAAATGATAATAACATAACTTATAAGGGATAATTCACCCAAAAATTAAAATTCTGGCATCATTTACTCACCTTCATGTCATTCCAAACCTGTATATATTTTGAAGAATGTTGGTAATGAAACCATTTTTGTGAGCGTTGAACAACTCAACACTTTATAAAATTGTGTTTCTTCTTTGTTCTTCACTTACCCCTACAATATGTTCCAATTCTGGACTGTTTGGGCATAATTTATATCTCAAAATACAAATTCATCCTCAAAAAATTCAAACCAAAAATTATTCAGACATTTTTTATATATTTTTACTAGTGGGTGCAGGACACTAGTTCATTTATGTAAGTGAGGATAGCAAAATAAGGTAAACTAAGACATATTATACCCAAAAATTCTTCATACAGTGGACTACCAATAAAATTGATAAAAAAAAATTAGGAACCAAAAATTATTCAGACACTTTGACCTGACCATGTTTTGCTTAAGTGTTATCTGACACTTAATTTTTTTCTGACACAGTTTAACTCTGAGATCGTGTCATATTTTATTACCATTTTTTTTTTAAAACTATACTGAATAAACTGTATTAATGACATGTTCAAGGTGTCTGAATAAATTTTGGTTTGACTGTATACTGTACATATTAGAATGCATTTTAAAATGCTTTTTATTGTTGTACCATTTCAGATGGATTATGCTTCATGTTTGTATTTCACTAAATTCTCATTAGATATGCAAGGGTTTTGTCCAAATGGCAACATTTAAAATTCATAAATCTTTTGTTATATAAAATGTAGGCCTACATGCTGACATTTAATCTATTCACACCAGTGTGGAATACATATAACAATTAACATAGAAATACTCAAATGGCAGGCAAGGGGTTAACGGAGACAGCTGACGTCAGTATTTGGGGGTTGGTAAATTTAAAGTTACAGAGAGAATATTAGTACCATCCATCCAGGATACATTAATAAATATTCAAGTTCTCAGATGATCAGTAAAACTGATCTGTCATATGCAATCATATAAATCACATAAAGACAGATCAGTTTTACATCACTCACTATTTATCAATGAAAGCAGATATTCACAGAAATTTCTTGTCGACTGGTCTGTCCATGTTGAAATTCATGTCTAGCATTTTTATTGCAGGTTATCCCAATATTGATCAAATTTAAACAAGAAAAAATGAAGACAAAAAAAATTATCAAATTAAGTATTTATTGCATATACAGTTACATATAACTACACACAGATTTCCCACCTCTGCGATATCACACCAAATAAATAATACATTTTTGACACATACCCTTCTTTCATCAACCATATTTTCAATGAAGAGCAGATAAATGCACTTTTTAAATCAGCAACCAATGTCCACTTCAAAATATTAAGCCACCCCTAAATTCAGACCGTACGCAGAGAAACTTTCATTTGGATGTAAAGATTGCTTTGAAGTGGCATTAAATTCAGTTTTTCTCCTATATGCTTTAGAGCAGCCTTTATCAGCTGCAAACACTTGAATGAAGTGTTTGGGCCTATACAGTCCTGTCTATTGGTTTTGTTAATACTTCCAAATTTGAACACAACCGGTCTGAATGGGACATGCACACAAACAATGTTCTCTGAATGTCAACTGATTTAGTAGAGGGTTATATCATCAGCAACAATTAATTACAATAAAACATACAGAAATCTGAATTGTAAAGCAAGCCGTTAAAGCAGGCTAAGCAAAGGCTACTTTATTTGATTTGTTAATTACCTTTAATGTTTTGCATATTATTGCATATACTCAAAATGACAATGTCAAGACTTCATTTGTAGGGTGGGCCTATTGTGTGATGTAGCATGGTTTTTGAAAATTTACCTTATATGAGCTGGTATTTGTTTATAATATATATATATATATATATATATATATATATATATATATATATATAGCGTTTTTCACTGTGGATACAAAAACAGAATTATGAATGTCCAGTTTAATCATTTTGTTTCTCCTCAGAAAATGGTTCTTGCTTCCCTTGGACTGTCAATCAGAGACCCATCATTGATTGAGCACAATATGTTCTTCTTTCTATAAGGAAATCGCTCATTCTGTATCTACATACATTTTTACATTTCTGTACATTCATGCTGGCACGTGGTCACAACGATAAGGAGAAAAAAAAAAAAATCCAACGCACTGCATGTTTCTCAGTAGACATACTCCAGTATACACACACAGAATTGAGAGAAAATAAGAGAATTTTATAGAAGGGCTGTGCAAGGGACTAAGTACATTTTTTGTAACTAGAAATCATAACCATTACAAAACCATGTAGCCTAAATTAGATGTGTGATTTTAGTATACCATTCGAATGTGTTACAGTGGTTCTTATAGGCTACATTTAGTTTAAAAATTATGTATTTTCTGTTTATGTATATATATTTTAATGTTCATTCTGTCGTAAAATATCTTCATGTATCCTTTAATTCTATCGGGTAGTATTCTTAATTTGTCTATCGCGTGTAGAAAATATCTGCTCAATTAGAATAAATGAGTTCGAGTAAAACATGATCCTAACTTTTCATTTCCCAGTTTTTCTTCATTTCTTACCAATGTGTTCAAAAATCCGCCTTGTGACTGTATCTTGTTTATCCGTTTCAGATCTGAAGGTATCCCACAAGACGCATTTTAATCCTTCAAAATAACGAACATTATTTCTCAACTTGCGTGTTCTCCGAGTACAGATCCAGGGCGAGGGTCCGCCTTTTGGAGCGCCTTGAAACTGTCCCTTCTTATCTGTTTTCATCATCTAACCTTGGGACGCCTTGAAACCGCAGATCCAGTTATTTCTTTTTTTCAGATAACCCAATGCGGACTGGCGAGCAGCCAATCAGAGTCTTGTTTACACTCCGTGAGTGACAATACGCTGGCAACGGGCCAACCAATCAAATTCTCCGCTAATGGAGCCTTTTTTAAAAGCATGTTCATAAACCGAGGCTATTAGCGTTAAATGCTACTGAAAACTATACATTTAGTGCAGTCATTTATACACTTAAGGTATTTGTATGCTTCTATCGCACTTATACACCTATTTTTGAAGACATCCCTTTAATAGTGTTTGTTTTAATTCATCACGTGTTGATTGATGACGGTTTTTTTTTTTTTTTTAATAAAATACATTAGATGCATACATACCTGCTCGACGTTGTGCCTACACAATGTAGTAAGGATTTGCTCCAGGTCGGAATACTGCGCTCGTTTGCAAAGCAATGTTTGAGGCTTTCAGCCATTGTGACCAGTCTTTAGTATTTTGCTTGAATTTGCCGCTCGCCTCACCGAGCTCTCTCACCATATCGAATTCCCATTGGTTAGTGATTTAGACCAATCAGAATGCGGAGTGTCCCCGGGCGAGCGACGCCAGCTCATTAACATTCGCGAATCTGACCAATGAGCGCGTGTGTTTACTCTCCCGGAGTTGAGAGGCACGATCGGCGCTGAACAAGAGAATCGCCGTTTGGAGACTCGATTCGCGACTTCAGTGGCCTATAGAAGCCCGAGAGCGGCGAGCGACAACTGCTTCAATCGTATGAGGGGAACTAAGGACTTAACCACTGAAATATGCTTTTTAAAATTAAGGGACATTATTGACCTGAATATTTTTTTCTTGATTTCTAATTAAAATTATTTATTGTTATGCACGGATATAACACACCAGTAAGTAATTCATTTATTTGTATGTCATGGTTATTGTGTCGCCTGACGACGAATAAAATCAAAATGACTTTCAAAAAAATAAAGAAAATAATGTTAACTAGCGAAACTGCGCACACTATTATTGTGCAACATTCAAAGAGGAAATGGAAAACATACAAATATAAAATTAAATAATAATAAATCTATGCATTAATCATCGCGCTCATTTATACGCAACATTTAAACATTATAATTTACATTCCCAACGCATTTGTTTAATACCTACGTAATTTTGCGAAAATTATATGTTTTAATTAAATCTATACGGCCTTGTTCAGTTCATTACTCAATATTGATATTTCCATGAATTCTGTAGCCACGTACAAATTAATATTAGGCAGAACAGCGGCAGTTTTCTGCTTAATATTTCTTAAATCTACAAATGTACTATTTGATATTGTTAAATTAGAAATATTTCTGCATCGCAGCCCCTGATTTGAAACATGACAAAGAAAAATAAAAAATGAAACGTGCATCATTTAAATCCCCAGATGTCCTTTATTATCAGATTCATATATTTTTCTTCGCTGCTCAGTGCTTTTAATTGTAATGACGAAAATCGTGATTTATTTGGGATCGGTGTGAGAGCGGATCGCTTCACTGCTGGTGTCCGAGCAGCGCGTTGATCTCCCGGCCGAATAACATTACCGACAGACAAGCTATAAGAAAATAACCTCACTGTCTTTGTGAGCTTCTGACTTCGACGAACACAAGATACTCGGTTGAATTATGTTTTTTGCTCACTGTGACATACAAAGACAAGCATTTTCAAGCATTTTACTTTGTGCATTGTCATGCACGAGACAAACAACTGCTGTATTTGCGACGGGATTATGCAAATATTTAACAACATGCACGTTTCAGCTGCCGATACAAAGCATTTAGGTATTCAATAGCGTGTAAAGGCTGAAAATAAAACAAAGCATGCAGTATGTGTGTGATTGAATGTCGTGTGCTCGAAATGGACGGCTGGTGTCGGAGCTGCGCGGTAATGGCTGACGGAGAGCAGCAGTGAGTCAGTCACTCCTCACAGGGAGACAAAAGCTGCTCGGTCGCTGGAAGCTTGGTCACCTTTGGGTTGTAAGCTTGGCCTGCAAAACACGGAATTTATTTCATCTGTACATTTTCTGAAAAAGCTGTAATTGGTAGTTTTCTGCGTATATCAATTAAGGAACCCATTTCAATAATTCATTTATCGTGTGACATTCTGCATTTTCTCCAAACGTGCAGTTCTACCAGAGGCAGCACAAAAGACTCGCTGAATGAAACAGATGAATATCAGCTGGTTCTGTTTGATTTAATTGCTTCAAATAAAAGCTGAAACAGGTCAAACAGATAAAAGAAAATTGCAGTTGTTTACATAGCCTATGCACACACACTCACTTGTGTTTTTCAGTGTAGCTACTCTGATTAAAAACCAAAGGGAACTCATATAAAATAGGTTTCTTTTGGCATGGTATTTATAGTTTATATATTGTTTTTTTTATTTTTTTTATTTTGATCATTATCGTTTGGTATGTAACATCAAAAGTGAACTGATGCCATGTTTATTTAGAGTGCATGTATGGTCCAACTATCCTATTATGTAAAATAAAATACTGACATGTTATAAAATATAGTAGTACCACAATTAAATTGTTTAAATAATTTAATTTATCAAATGCATGTATGCAAATCTTTAATCATTTTATTTTTCATTCACATTTATGCACATATATAAAAGCCCTATATAATTTAGATTTCATTAATATGAAGCTAAATGGTCTTCTGACTACAACAAAAAGGACCAACAGACGAAAGACATCTAAATGCTGGAAACAATATTGTCAAGCTTGCATATTGTTTGTTTGCCATCATATGTGTGCTTATAAAATATGAAAACACCATTTAAAAGATCATTTTTCTGTGTCTTGGCCAAGGTGTGGATGTTTATCACGTATCCATACACTCGGTCTCTATTAGGCCTATTCAATCACTGCCATCTATGGCCTTTTCACATCAATTCAGTGGACGTGCATTAAAAAAACCACATGCAGTTCTTCTTTTAAGTGAATGTAGATCAAAACTAGGTCTCGATTTATATTGCAGTTTTCTTTCATGTGAGGAATACTGAGAGCAAGAAGCAGATCCATGTCAGCTGGTGTGCCATACCAAGATAATAACGCCTCTTCTTTCTTTCTTTCTTTCTTTCTTTGTAGAAAAGATGATTGAGGACTTCAACCTGAGCAGGAGAGGCGAGCTTTCCGCTAAAACAAACGCAGACGGATTACAGTACATAGGTTTCATCTGATTTCCGCTTGGTTTTGGATTATATCGGCTGTTTTCTTTGGAATGGAGGGTCGTGATTTCTCCGCTCCAGCACATCTCCTTTCAGAGCGGGCCACTCTAGTGCATCGCGCCGCCTCTCGCATCTCCTCCTCCGGCCACGGCTCTGTGCAACATGCGCCTCATTTTCCACCCGGGAAATATTATCCATCCCATTTACCGATGGCGGCGCATTCAGGTTTGTTGTGTTTTCTCTCATTCGGTGGCATTTCTTTGCAAACAGCGATGATTTGAAACACACGATTTCAGAGAATAGCGAATGTTTATGTTTATATTAGGCCTGTATTTGATTGATTATTTACGTCTAGTAGTCCTTCTTATGGTATACACTGCTTTGAACAACCTCTAATGTAACATTAAAAGACTTTAATCCAGATATCAATTCAAAAACCCTATACACTAAAACTAATTCCTGATATTTTTTTTTTGGTATTTTGCTTATTTCAGGTGCTACAAATAACCAATGTAAACCAAAACAATTGAATCGCCTGTATAGATAAATAGATAGATTGGTAGGCCTGTCACTTTCGTCTTTTTTCGGTTGTTATGCTCATATTCTCGCTAGAGTTCAGAAATAACACTAAAAATCCTTGTGTACATGAATTCCATCTATTGTGAACAGAACATCTCGGTTTAATATGAATTGTGACAGGCGACGGTTATGAGGATATATTGGGCTTATAACAGCTAATATGATCTGTAAGGCATTGTAAAATAAGTTTAAATTATATAAATTGACCTTTAAAGTAAGGTTTAAGAACAGGATGCACGTGGTATCTTTTAATATAAAAAAATGTTTTGGTCTAAATGATTTTGCATTTGTAGTGCATTAATTTTTGTAATTTAGTAATTTTTTACTAAGGATGGTTTTAATGTTAATAGCCTAATTAAAATTATTTTTCCAGAATACTGTTTTGCATTGTTACTGTAGGAATGAGAAATAAGGTTGTTGATAGTCAGATACAGTTTAATTCTTAATAATTCTAAAAACAACATAAAACATAAAATCATTCTAGAACAAAGATCTGCATGCTTCAAAATATTCTTGCCCAACTGATTAATAATGCAGAAGTAAATAACCAACCATAGAAAACTGTACATTTTAATCAATTAAATGAAGAATGTTATTGTTTCGCATGGCTGCAGGCCTTGACCTTCTCAAGCACATGAATCCATTTAGTGTCTTGTGTTTAGATTATTTTGGGAACAAACAGATTTACAAAACCCATTAAATGATTATGAATTTAGAATTATGTTATTATAGTTTAGACTGCTAAAATGTATTAGAATTTAGTGAAAAGAAAAGGTTTGTACACATCCTCTTTTAAAATCAAATGTATGCGAAATATCTACAATAAGGCATTGTTCCAGCAGTTTCCATACACTCATATACACTGATATTTATAGATGTAGATGAGTCCGTTTGGTCTTTGGGAATGAGTATTTAGGCTAATGTTAGCTAAAGGCTGCAGGTGTGCTGTTAACCGGATATGACAATGTCTTTTGGTCGTGCAACCACAGCTTGCGCCACCATGCAGCCGTGCCCTTAACTGTCATCACTGTTCAATGATTGAGACAGGTGAGGGATTGTACCTGGAGATAAAATTCACAGGACTCAGAGTTTTATAGCTTTGTCTGGAATATTACCGTCTCCTCCTTGATTCATGTGGTGACTTTCAACCGTGTTATTATTACTGCAGCACCACCACTACACCTTTATTTTAGACCAGGATGATGGAGAGCAATTTTGCATCGTTTAAGTTTGATGAAAAGCTTTTACACTAGCATGAAATGTGTAAAAGGATTTTAAACCATGTATATGAGTGATTGCCTGATAAATTGGACAGGATGATATTTGATATTTTGAAATGATAGACAGCTGACAAACTGTGCTAATTTACAGAAGTGGTCATTCTGGCTTGTTAATGGATAATGCACATTTTGTTTTCATATTCTATAGTGAATTTGGCAAACAAACAGATACCAATTGAGCTGCTTTAATAGTGCCACAGTGTTAATCAACCTACAGATGGCTTACCTGTAGTCATGGCTCACATAAAGTTATGTTTGCCTATTAATCTTCCAGAAATTATAACTAAATATTAAATGGCTATATACATTTGTTTTTTTTTTTTTTTTTTTTTTATAAAAACCCACCACTAATGTATATGTAACTTAACAAATACTGCTATTTGTTTAATCAAGAGAAAGCACCATGGTTATGCAAACCAAGCTGGATGGTCACCAAACCAGTTTTTTTCTCATTAAGCGAACGGACCGGTCAATAGCGTCCCGCAGGCGTGAAGGGGGTGTAGCTGGATTCGCTCTGTCCCTCCAGGGACTGCCTCCCTCACGGCCTCACATGAATTCTTTACAAAGAACATGAATATTTCAGGGAATTGATGTACAAATGCATTCAGATGCAGGTTGGGATCCAGGCTCAGTGAAAGACCTTCTGTGGTGTCTTTCAGAGGCTTTATTATTCAGCTGCTGTTGGACTCGGAGGCTTGTAGAGACAGAGGCTGCTGTCGCAACGCTCTCTTGGCTTTGAAACAGCGATGTTCCTCAAAGACTTATTAAATGTGGGCACGTTTCTGAGAAAGCTCTCGATTTCACTTCTCCTCACTCAATTATTTTGGTTCTTCCTTTTGGTTTGTTGCTTATTCTGAGACTGAAGTTGCACTTTTGCACTCATCTCGGAGTAATTTTTGTGGTATAGTCATACATTACCTGTTACAGGACAAGACATCAGATTAATCTCAGTTGAGGGTTAAAACTTGAAAAACCTCTGCATTTGGCACTGAGATGTTCCTCATTAGCATTGCTACAGCAAGCTTCACTTATACACATGTGTTGGGGATTTGGATTCTCATAGACCTACACTAAAGGAGAGGCCATATAGACCAGAATATCATAGAGACTTTGAGGTATCATTCTAAAAATAAAGCTTCCAAAAGGGGGTTTTCACAGCGATGCCATAGTAGAAGAACCATTTTTGGTTCCCCAAAGAACCTTTCAATGAACAGTTCCTAAAAGACCCATTGTGAAGAATATTTAAATGATCTAAAGAACCCTTTTCCACTATGAAGAACCTTTTTGTTCAGTGGAAAGTTTCCATGGTTGTTAAAGGTTCTTCATAGAACCATAGAATTTTTAAAAAGTATAGAATATTTTGATCTGAGCCAATAAGCAACCACGCAGAACACATCAGCAAAACACTGTAAAGCCCTGATATACGCAAGGCTATGTTCTTTTTTGTTCTTTGCTTGGACTTAAAAGAAGTTAATAATATCTTCGCAGCGATATACTGTTAGTGAACATCCAGACGCCATCCATATGTGCCTCGCTTTTTCCTCTCAATAACAAAATAAGCATTCAACAAAAATGACAGCAGTGAGAAAACAGCAGTTCAGAAAGCATCTGATCATAGTGATCATCACCAGCTCTGCAGTTCAGCACTCCAGTCACATCGCGTTTATTTATATAGCACTTTAAACAATATATTGATATACAGTATTAAACATGAAAAAACTGTTAACGTCTCATTCAATTAGAATTAGAACTTCATTTTCTACTAAAGCGACTCTTCAATGTGTTCATGTACTCATGGACATCTGACCTTGACAGACTGAACAGAAGAAATGAATCTGTGTGGTGGGAAATCGAGTCCCCCCAGGAAACGGGTCTCCTTTAGGACATCGAATAATCCCATTGGTTCAACGAACTTTTAATGGGTAGTATTTTTAGTGCCTGATTATAATTCTTACAAAATCACATTATGATTTATATTGTTTAAAATGCGTTATAATGACCATTAATGTCTTTTGTCATGGTTCATATTCTAGTATATAACTCAAGCTATAGGTTGTGAAAGCAAGCACTTAATGTAATAAACATCATACAATAGTGAAATAAATTATAATTAATCAAGACATCACGATAATTTTTGATCAGGAAACACTGCCTGGGGCCTAAAGGAGACCCGATTCTTGGGGGAGGGGACTCGATTTGTCATGACACTGGAGAAGATTTCCACCTCTAAGGAGCCTCAGAGCCACACCCACCTATTACATCATCACCATTGACCAATGGTAGTTCAAAGGTGTTGTTTACCAGCCAGAGCAAACATTTCCGGAAAGTTTCGCTTTGGCAAGCTTTTTCGAACTCCCGAAGCGAAATCCAACTGAGCTTCATTTTGGCCTGATTTAGTCAGAAATTACTGAATCAGTTCATTCTTCGAAGTATATCTAAGCATACCCAAGCAACTGCAATCACGTACAATACCCATCAACAACACCACTCACATTTTCTTAAGAAGCTGAAAAAATCTAGCTGTTTCTGTTCTTTATGTGCCTTAGTTGTAACCATTTTAACACTATAGTGACTGTGGTTTGTGGAATTGTATCATGGATCTTCTCTAGAAAAGTTTTAGATTAGGTTAAATCACATTCTTTATCTTTTGGCTTTAATTGGATACAAATAGCAGATGTTCTTAATACATTTTGAATCAAAAATATAATTTAAATACAATGTTATAAATAAAAAAATAAAGCAGTATCATGTGTAAGCATATTGTTATTGAGGCTTGATGTTGCATAAGACATTTGGTCTCCATTTCCTCCAAACCCTTGGTTCTCCTGTTCCTCTTACCATGTCTTGTCTAGGGGGGTTGAGTTGGCTTCCTTCCTGCAACCCCCAACACACTACAAACACACACACAGACCAGGACCATTGTTTCCGATCACAGCTTTGTGTGTGTTTTACAGCATGTTGCTCAAAGATAAAAACACACCCTCCCTCCCTCTTTTATTGTCTTGGAGGGGCAGAACGTCCCTGTCTGTCCCCTCGTTCTTATATCCGGCCTGGATATCCCAGCAACCTGGCTCTGTTTACAGGTTAACCCTGCTGACTGCCGCTTACCCTTGTGTTTTACTTTCCAGAAGGGGAATAAATAACTCTACTGAGAGATTTTATTAAAGAGCTCATCGTGTGAATGTCTCAGAAGAGGGGGTATTGGGTTGGAAAGGCAGGCACAGGTGTTTAGTGGTGGTATGAATGTGTGTCTGGTGTTTATGGCAGACCTGATGAAGGGGTTTGTAGGCAGATATGAGGTTGGCTAGTTGTAAAGTCTCTCTCACTTCCAAACAATCTGAGATAGCAGTTTTAGGGCCCACATCAAGGGCTTCACTGATATTGTTAGAAACCGTTTCTATTCTTATCGTGCTTTAAAAGCAATAAGTCAAAATGCAGCCTTTTTACATAATGCTCTTATTGTGAATGATTCATCAGTGCACAATAATCAAAATAGGTGTGTTGGACTTCATCAAAGTACCGTGAAAGCAGTTAGACTCCACAGAAAGCTGGCTGTGAGACGGTGCGTGCCGCGAGTATTAAACTAAGTTCTCTTTCACGTTTTATTGTGCTTAAACTGTGTGTTTTTGACATAATCTTGACACACAGTCAGTTTTGTCTGTGAACATAAACAGCAGGGAAAGAAATCGCATGTGTATATTAGATCGTGTATTTAAGTAACAGTGTAATTTACAGTACCTACTGCTGTATATGCTGTTAATATGAACCAAACAAAAGAAAAACTGAAAACCAATCACTTCTCTTGACTGAATAACTTTAGTAGCTTTAATAAGAATACATTTCTTACTTGAATGCTGCTGTTAAATGCTCTGGCGAGGAGATAAACATTGGCGGACTGTGTACAGCTCACTCAGGGGAGGAGCTAAGCTAATAGGGCAGAGTCCGTTGCCAGTTGTGGGCGGGGCCTAAGCAATCGTCACATTGGAGCACATTCCTGAACGGCTCGTTTTGAGACACTGTTTCAGATTTAGGGGGAAAATAAAAATAGTGGATGGATTTTTACCATAATAGGATGGTTGTGTACACACACTGCGGACACATAATTATGTTCAAAAACAATATAAAAGTGAATTTTGCATAATAGGTCCTCTTTAAGGCCATTCACACTAAGAATGATAACTATAAATTATAATAAAGTTTACACCACATCACAACGTTAATAATAATGCCACAGAGAAATGATATCGTTTGAATCATTTTAAGAGCAGTTTTTTGTTCCCCAGCTGATGAACAATAAAGACATTGACAACCAATCAGAATCTAGCAGAGCTCGAGCATTTAAAGTGACAGACGGCAAAACTGCGGCACGCGCTTATAATAAACAAAACCATGTTGTGCATAGTTGGTGTGGACATTAATATAGTTATTGTTATCTTTATCATTCTTGGTGTGACCAGGCCTTTACTCACCTTAACCCTTTTACATCAACTGGTTCAAGATCAATTTAATTCAATTCACATTTATTTGTATAGCGCTTTTCACAATACACGTTTCAAAGCAGCTTTACAAAAAATGCATGTCAACATTACAATTTAGAGTGATCTGTCATCAGAGGTGACTGTGTCCAGATTATGTAATTTCAGAAATGTACATTTACAAATCAAACAGTTAGCTAACAATGTATTAATCTAAGCAATATATTCATTTAAAGCAGAAACAATGAGATCATTGAAGTAATGAATACATGTTAACAATGATTAGGATATATAGCAAAAGATCAGTGTTTAACCCATGTCAGTATGTATAATAGAACATAATATAGCATAATATTAGTATATAATATATGCATCATTTGTGTGCTTAATTTTTTGATCCGATTAGCAGCTATTTGCTATGGAAGCTTGTTTCCGCCACTAAATAATAAAAAACAATTCTGGCTTTTTTCTCAGGATTGCGAGATTTAAGCTCGCAATTGCGTTATAAAGTCAGAATTGTGACAAAGTCGCGATTCTGACTTTTTTCTCGCAACTGCGAGTTTTTAATCATGCAATTCTTACTTTATAACTCACAATTCTGACTTTTTTCTCAGAATTGTGAGATATAAACACAATTGCGTCTTATAAAGTCAGAATTGCTTGATATAATCTCGCAATTCTGACTTTATAACATGCAGTTGTGAGTTATAAGGTAAGAATTGTGAGATAAAAAGTCAATTATGAGAAAAAATGTCTGTTTTTTCTCTCACAATTGTAACACGCAATTACAAGTTTATATCTCACAATTCTAAGAAAAAAAGTCAGAATTGTGATGTTTAAACTCGCAGTTGTGAGTTATAAAGTCAGAATTGTGTGTTATATTGCGAATATTTTTCTCTCGCAATTGTGAGTTTATATCTCGCAATTCAGAGAAAAAAAGTCAGAATTGTGAGATGAAAAAGTCGCAATTACGTTTTTTATTTTTTATTTCATGGCGGAAACAAGCTTCCATAATTTGCTTTCTTGGAGTAGATTTATCTGTAGGGTTTTCTGATTGGTCAGTGTGTGTGTATGTGTGTGTTCCTGTATATATGGTTTATGATGACACAAATGTGTATAATGACATGGGTATTACAACATAAACATGGTTTACACTTTAACCAGATGGCTTAAAAACATACAAAATTGTGTATTTTTGAAATTCAAAAAATGCAGACAGTTTTCTGTGATGGGTAGGGTTGGTGTAAGGGGATAGAATATACAGTTTGTACAGTATAAAAACCATTACGTAAACCACAAGTGTGTGTGTGTGTGTGTGTGTGTGGCACTGTGCCACGCAGCCGTGGCGTCCCCTCACACTGCAGGTCAGGCGGGCAGAGCAACCTTACACAAAGAAGACACGCTGGCCGGGCAATCCTCCCTGTATCACATAACCTGTATCACATTTTCAAACCCGCCGTGTATTTTACACTTCATCGGAGGAAGCTCACACTTCCCTTAAACTACAGCAGCTTTCGAAGAATAAACCATTAAACAAGACGAGCAAAGGAGATGTTTAGAGGAGCTGCAGGTGAAGGGAACCATCTCTCTCTCTCTGTCTGTCTGTCTCCCTCTCATCAGGCGGTCTCGGGCCAACCGCCGCGTGTGCTTGTGCTGCATGTGACAGCTGTTAGACGTTAATAACGGCTCAAGCAGAAAATCCAGATTACTTGTTTTTAATTTCAATTTTATTATTGTAATCTTTCAGAGAAAAGAGCAGAGGAAACCATGTTGTGTTTTGGGTGGAGGTGGATTGTGGGTCTGTGTGTTTGTTTTGTACCGACCTCAATCATGTGTCTGCCTCATGATGAACCTCATGAGTTATCATATTTGTAACACTTTACAATAAAGTCCCATTAGTCAATGCATTAACTAACAAGGAACAAGACATTTGTTAAAGTATTTATTAATCTTTGTTAATGTAAGTTAATAAAAATAAAAACTGTTGTCAGCTGAGTTCCATTAAATAATGTAAACAGATACAACTTTTAATTTTAATAATGTATTAGTAAATGTTAGCATTAACTTAAGATTAAAAATGCCTATGTTAACTAAATGGAGCCTTATTGTAAAGTGTTACTATTGTATTATTTAAAAAAAAGAAGAAGAGAGAAATAGTTCAATATTCATTGACAAAGTGGTTGTTAGATTTTATAACTTACACAAAGGAAAACTAACACTTTTGCTAATTGGTTAAACAGTCATGGTTATCTCTTGATGCCGAAATCTCAAAATGGCCCAACACTGTAAAAAAATATTTTCATGATTTGTTATCACAACATTTTTTCTTTTGTCAAATAAACTTAAATAATTAATGTGGTTCAGATAACATAACATTTTAAGTTTCTGTTGATTAAACCAAATGCCTTCATTGTATTAACTCAAATTTTAAGGCAACCAGGTAACTTACTTTTTTAAGTTAAACCAACAATTCATTTTTACAGTGAATATCGGTCAGACCAATATACTGATCTGTCTTTAATAAAATCATAAATATTAAAGAAATGTTCTGGGTCAATGCAAGTTAACCTCTACAGACCATATAGAGGACTGAAATTTCTTGACAGATGTACACAACACAACCCATATTGTCCCACTGAATTTTTTATTTGTAATGTGTAATTGGACTTAACTCATATATTTATATAAATTGAGAGACGCTGAACTATTATGCTTTTGTGACTGGTGTTTGTGTGCACAATCCATCAGTTTGTTTTCATAATCCTTCATTAAAATGAAATTACTTTTCTGTTGACATTACCAATGCCACATGGGCGTGAAGAAAAATAAAACACAAATTATAGCTTGACATCCTTAACATTCAATCAAATCTCGATAGATAAAATCCTGTCCCACATTATTATTACTCATTAAATATTCTTTCTCTTGGAAATATAGCACATTATGGAAGCAAAATGATGCAATAAATGTATTGCTGGTTATGTTGTCTTTAATAAATCTAACACTCTTAATACTTCATAACACTTCATACAGATGTTATTTTAATTATATGGCTGTTTTGAAGCAAGACACCCTTACTGCTTTGTTTTTGTCTGTCTCTCACTGTCAGTTCATACACAAGAATAAGAATGTGACTGTCACTAATTGGATGTATGTCATCAGAGTGACACTTCACTGATACACTGTGCTGAGCGAGAGTTGTGCTGTTAAATATACACACATTCATTTCAAAGATGTGTCGACCCTTTTGTGCAAAATCAAAGATTAGCATCAGAAATTCCAGTTTAATAAGTCTGGAGGGAGGCTGAATGCAGCGGCCTGTGTCTCAAATGCACACTTCTAGCCACTTGTTGCACTCGGAGTGACTGTATAGAGCACACTGTCACAGACCCAGTGTTTTACTATATTAGTGTGTTTATTTTTGACATCTGATTTAAGATTCTGGCTCAAACCTTTTTGAAACAAGGACCCCAGACTGTTTGTGGAATAGTTATTAAACTTAGGCACATCAGATTAATACTGGTGCTCTGAAAGTGGATTTACTTTATAAAAAAAAAAAAAAAAAAAAAATCATTTTGAAATTGCAAGAAAATTTCACAAATAATTACTAAGAAATGACAGCTAATACATTGAATTAAACATACAATTTTTAAAATAGTATTTTCTTTTAAAACATACTCCAATAATCTGTTTTATTTACAGAAAAATTGCTTTAAAATTTCCAGTTTAATTCAATGTGTTACTTGCAGTTCCTTTGTAATTGTTTGTGGAATTTAGTAGCAATTTCCGAGTGCATTTTTTTTTTCAGTGTATATAATATATAATGCATCAATGACCAGAATGTTCATGTCAAACCCATTTCTGTACATTTTAGTAAATTTTGTAGGTCATCCCTATCCATATATATATGCAGAAGAATTGAATTCTGTCTAGTAAGCATATACTACAGAAATAGTAAGAGTAGGATGGTAATATGCATAGCTATTGTCCTCAGAGTACCCTAGTGCTCACTTTGACCACTAGAGTACACTGCCTCCTCTTTCTCTCTCTCTCTCTCTCTCTCTCTGTCTTTCTCTTTCTAGCTTTCTTCTGTGAGATGGGAGGTATAAAATGATGACAGGACAGTCTTGTTCTGTGTTGTCAGAGAAAGAAACATGAGCAAATCCAAAAAAATATATCCTTATTCACATGTTTGTAGCATTATTTCTATTTAGAAAACCTTCATACAGAACCAATTACTGGTGAAAAGGTGAGCACTATTGCTCACAGTAATGATTTGAACAAACCCCAAACAATATGCATTAAATTTGGTGTATTACTCATCGCACACTTGTGTTCCAGACATATATGATGCCTCAAATCATGTGGTCTGTTGAGGAGAAGTGTACTATTACATTTCTAACCAATCAGGTTTATGGTTTTCACCTGGCTGATGATAAAATGTGGCATTAAACCTGGCAATAAATCTAGGGGTGTCCAATCCTGCTCCTGGTGGGCCAGCATCCTGCAGAGTTCAGCTCCAGCATGTGAGCCTGGATGTTTCTAGTGAGTCTGAGACCTTGATTAGCTGGTTTCAGGTGTGTTTAATTGGGGTTGGAGCTAAACTCTGCAGGACAGTAACACTCCAGGAGCAGGATTGGACACCCCTGCTCTAGACTTTCATGGAAGGAAAGATGCGAGAGATAGGTCACTTTGTAGGCCAATTGGCAGTTAGCATCACGCTGGTTCCCTCAACAAAAACCCAATAGGAATTTCTCATAGGTTTTTGGATTTTTGCAAAAAATACATTTTGTGATCAACAAAATTTTATGATACTTTCACGTTTTGTCCATCAAGATAATTTTCAACATTTATGAATTTTGAAGCCTAAATGTTGTCGCCAGAAGCAAAAAGCTAAAGGTAAGCTATAAACGAACTACACCGCGGTCCCATGACTTCAATGTTACCAATAAGCTTCTGACAACTCTTTCAGTCTTTATCTAAAAACATTTTCCCTGAAAGTTTAAGTTAGAGTAGTTTGTAAGAGCACAGTTATAAGCATAACGAGGCTGTAAAAGCGGACTGAGCTTACATGTTCAGTGTGATGACGTTTAATGTCACTAACAGCCTCTGTAGTGCCATTCAAAAAAAACCCATTGACTTTGGAACGATAGAACCGCGATAGCTAAACGATAGCTAAAATGCTAACTCACTTCCAGGTTTTCAACTACAAAAATGCGTCATAGTTCCACCACTCTATAACACAAGCACTTAGGGGTTGTTTTGACACCAGTAAGCAACCACCTAAGCTGCATCCCAATTCAGAGACTGTATCCTTCGAAGGACGCTGACTTCAAAGGCCACACCTTTGAAGGCCATAAAAGTCAAACCGAGCATTTAAATGGGACAGTCTAGCCTATGAAGGATTTCTCTTGTCGCCTAACAAATGTTACGGCTGCTGTTGACGAGCGGCAGTAACGTTTGTACTGGACTGTTTTGAAAGTTATATTCAACTGTCTGAAAACAAAACATGATTCACAATCCATTTAAATATGTTCACCTTGGTCCATTTATGTACATCTTAGTGAGATATTAGTCAACATTTGATCTGCTTTAAAGTTGTTTTTTTGTACATTTTTATCGTTAGATATTCGAGTGAAACCCAATACTTACATTTAAAAGTAATATAGTCTGGCATTTTCTCTCAAAAAAACCCATTCATCACCGGTGTGCAATGAATCTTGGGATAGGCTGGGCCACAAAGGAACCACTCGCTCTATTTTTTTGTGGCCCAGGAAACGAAGGACGCATTCAAGGACACATTTGAAAGAGTCTTCGAATTGGGACGCAGCTCTAGAAACCACCTGGAACAATCTAGCAATGTCTTGGCAACCATCCACCGCACCATAGCAACACCCTAGCAACCACGCACAGCACTTTAATGTTGTAAAATTCATCAATTATGAAACAAGTTTAATTCAGCCATAAGCAGCTCTACGGAAGACAACATTGACATTCAATTAGTTGAGTTGTCTCCAGTGAGCTACATTTTCTTTAGGAAATCTAGAAATCTAGTAAGAATTCTGCAGGAAATTTTAAACTGTGGTTTGCTCTGAGACTCTGAGCTTCTAGGATCTGTGCGAAAAGCACATCGTTTAGAGTAGAGATGGTTAGAGAGGTTAGTGCGAGGGATTAGAATTGTATAACATCTATCTAATATTAAAGAGACAGCTGCGGTCCAGGAGTTAATCCTGTGCTATGGGGCAGGAGTGATGATGATTCCTCTCTGGAGGCCAGGGGGAGATCCAGGCTGGATTTATGGCTCTGAGGGTGTATCATGGCGGGAGCGGCCCGCGCCGGGCCTGTCTGGACTGATCAACACCCCCAACCCCCCCTCAGACTCACTGTGGCAGGTGTTTTCATTAAACGGCTGCGGGTCCAGGCACAGAGCCCACTGTAAGCAACGAGAGCCAGGTGTCAACACCATCTCTCTTGCTGTCCATATCGCTTTCTTTATTGCTATGATTATTTTACACATTTTACAATACTGCCAAAACATCAATGCAGATTAAATAATAATTTCAGAAGCCATAAAAATATAATAATAATAAAATACAGAAAAACAAACAAGTAAAAAATTGTAATAATAAAATTACAGTTTAATTAATAAAAATGTGAAATTTGTGAAAAGATGCGTTACGATTTGTGAAGGATGTATGTCATAAAAGCGTTAGTTAATTCTACATTCAATAATTTTAATTAATTAATTTTAGTTAAACATTTTTTCAACTAAATGTTTACTGAAAACCAAGGCTGTAGCCATGAACATTGGATAGTAATGGTCTTTTTTATTTAAAGGGGCTATATGTAAGAATTTTCATGTATTAATCGATAAATAATTGGAAAAAAAATATTGACAATGTGTGAACAGTTTGTAATGAAGTTGGAGAAGCATTTACTACTGATCACAGATCCGTACAGCTCTGACAAGCTGCGCATAAAATAATCGCAGCCTTCGCCAAATCGCGTGCGATAAAATTGCGATAAATCGTGCAGCCCTACTCAGACGTCACGCCCACGGACCGTTGGCTGAACGTCTGATGCATATGGCACACAAAATGGGAAACACTTCAGGAGTTTCAAAGTCGTCATCTGATTGGTTGAATCAGGATTTTCGGGAGATGTGTGTCGCGTTGAAAACAAAGCTGTCCATGCCCCCTTTTGGAAGAAGAAATCCGTCATTACAACTGTGACAATGAGCGCTTATCAGGATCAACTAAACGCTGGATTTTCAAAAGTATATGAAATTCACAGCACCATTGTTACGGTAAACTTGCACAATGTTCTTACATGAATTTCATGTTGGTCTGTTATTGTTGAGACATCGACTTTACATTTTCACGCCCCCTTAACATGACTGAAACAAACAAACTGTGATTGGTTGCTTTACATGTCAGTCAGACGTTGTCTTGGGTGATCCTTGGCCAATGAAAACTGCTATGGAGTTCAGACCTTCTGCCGTCAGTCTGAATAAGTGTCTGGCTCAACGGCCACCGGTCTTGCTAATAACAAGGGTTTCTGAATTCTACATATAGCCCCATTAAAGGATTTAAAGAGATTCAAGCAAATAAAGAAAAAGAATTTGGCCATATCTGATAAATGTCTATGGGGGTGGTTACGGTCCTGCTAGAAACTATAAATATATATTTCTGACACATAAAAATATGTTGCTGAAAATAAAACGTATAATTTTTTATGGTAGATCCAGTGAAAATGCTGTCAGGGCAAGTACAAGCACTGACTCCGCCAGACCAGCAGAGAAATCCTTACTGTTGAGCCCTGAAAATAAAGCAGTCTCTCTCTGGCTGAAGTGGCAGGTGAATTAATTGGTGCTGACGGTGTGATAAGGCTGTGTTTCTGAGCGAGGTGTGAACTAAGTGTAGTAATGATTACTCTGTTGTGTAGTTCTGGGGGGTGGAGGTGGTTAATGCTTGTGGATGGAGGGGAGGTTGAGTTGGGATTTGGGAATGGGGGGTGGAGGGTATAAGATAGCATCTGATTAATAGCTGGGAATGCTTTGAAGTGACACCCAAGCACAGCGGCACACTGGGTAATGGTGCTAGTGCGTTTCATTTCTTAGTCTTTATTAGCCTGCATTCTTTCAACAGGATCTCTTTCCTCCACAGGCGCCATTTCTGTACAGTAATAATGGCGCTTTTATTCTTTCATCTTTTCACACTTTGCTGCCATTTTCTCTGTCGTGCTCAGTAAAGCGGCCGATTGTCTCCATTTTCTGGCTTTCAGTTAGAGGGACGATGTGAAAAGAGGAAAATGGGTGTCAAGCAAACAGCTGACTCTACATTTGGGTTATGTTTGGAATAGCATTCAACATACTAATATTATTTTTGTGACAACTTACTGCAGTATGTAAACTATGCACAGAATACTTTTTTTTTTTTTCTTCTTTTTGTCTAACTTGTGAAAAAAAAAAAAAGTTAAGAATATATTCCCAAAGAACGTTTTTACGAAGTGTTTTATCTTTTGTCTTACCATTGTTCTTAAAGGGTTAGTTCACCCATTACTCACCCTCATGTCGTTTCGAAACCTGTAACATTTCCATTCATCTTTGGATTACAAATGAAGATATTTTTTAATGAAATCTAAGAGATTTATGTCCCTCCATAGACAGCCTACACAACTATCACTTTCAAGCCCCAGACTCCAGTGGTTTAACCTCAATGTTATGAAGTGACGCAAGTGATTTGTTTGCGCAGCAAAAAAAAAAAAAAAAAAAAAAAAATGACCACAATATTTATAAAGTAGTAATCTTCAACACACATTCACAAGAGCATCACAACGCATGCATGTTGTGTTGATGCGAGAGCAGACATTGTTTCCTGAACGAGCGTTGAAGATTAATATTTTGTAAATAAAGAAAAAATTAAGATGTTCTTAAGAAAATAAAGTTTTTTTTTTTTTTTTTTTTCAAGAATTGCATTTAGGAATTTTCATATGAGTTTCTTAGAATATATCTTAAGAACTTTCTTAAATTTTTCATTAAAGTTTCATGAATCTGGCCCTGATTTTACAATTGACATCAAATTGAATTAAAGGCTAATTTACTTTTTTTTTTTTTAGACACCACTAACTGCTTTTTGAAACATTTATCGTTACATATTTATGGAAGCTTGTTTCCGCCACTGAATAAAAAAAAGCCAAAACTAATTGCGACTTTTTATCTTGCAATTCTGACTTTTTGTCTCAAAATTACGTGATATAAAGTCACAATTGCAAGTTATAAAGTCAGAATTTTATCATATAAACTCGCAATTGCAAGTTATAAAGTCAGAATTGTGAAATATAGACTAAGCAATTCTGAGAAATTCAAAAAGAAAGTCAGTCTTTTTTCCCTCAGAATTGGACTTTATAACTCACCGTTGCCAGTTTATATCTCACAATTCTGAGAAAAATAGTCAGAATTGCGAATTTATATAATTGTGAGTTTATAACGCGCAATTGTGCATTTATAACTCGCAATTCTGATTTTATTTCTCACAATTGTGAGTTTTTATCTCCCAATTTTGAGTAAAGAAGTCAGAATTGTGAGATAAAGTCGCAATTACCTTTAATTTTTTTATTTAGTGGCGGAAACAAGCTTCCATACATGTTGCATACTGGTTCATTTAATTTTTAATTTTTATTTTTTAATAGTAGTCAGAGTGTCTACTGTGCAGTATTCAGTAAGCAGTCTAAGTAGTTAGTATTCCTCTCCAAACATAGCCTGGGTTCAGGAGGGACAGACACTTGCGTTAGGTCTGTGTGTGTTGCTTGGCTGTGAATTGCGAGTTATGTATTAGTCTCAGGACAGCGTGCTGTTTCCTGCGAGATGGCGATAATTGCAGAGAGGTCAGGCTATGATTACAGGCTGCCTGAATGCTCTGATGTGTCTTCCTATTTCTCTGGCGGTGTGTCAGTAGCTGCTCAAGTGGCTGAGAGCCTCTGGCCATTCCTTTGTAAAGATGGGCGTGTGTGTATCTATTTGCGTGTGTCTGCAGGGTTTTGTTCCTTTACAGGCTGTTTCATCTCCTCACTTTTCAGCTTGATGTTACGCTTAGTCTTGTGTAGCCAGACCTTTGACTGAATGGCTAAAGGTCTGGACAATATCGCAGCTATTTTGGCCAAGAACCACCCACTTAGAAAGATTCAACTGACTGACATTTTTTATGTTTTTATGTGTTGAGGGGTGGGTTTATCTGAAGTAGATTTTAACACAATAATAGACTTGGGAAAAAGTTATTTAATTAATGGCATGGCACTTTACGCATATTATTCCTAAAACACTTTTACACAGAAAATAAGTACAAACCATTTCACAGACGTAACTCCAAAATCATTATAAACACAACATTCCCACATTAAAAAAATGTTTCTTAAAATGGACCTCTGCTTCTCGTAAATACTACGATGTATTGTGCACATTATTTATTGACAGACATCAATGTTGTGATATTCAAATGATGTGGATTTGAAAACAGATGGATCATCAGGTAATAATTATTTATTTCAAGTATTCAAGCAAGTATTTAGTGAAGTAATTGACCACCAGGAGTGTTTTATGTCCATGGTTTTTCAACCGTCACGTCGTCTACATTCTTGACGGACGTGATAACGTGCATAAGGCGTGAACCATGTTTGATTATAAAATGTGCTGGAGATGTTCAAAACACTTTTTACGTAGTTCATCATACTTATTTTACGGATTTAACTTTTTCCGTGGCCTAAATAAATGATGTTACACAGAGACTGACATGTTTGGCTTGTCAAAAATGTTACATTCAGCGGTCGCAAATTCATTGACTTTCGAAAATCAAGTTCATTTTTTTACCAGGAAAGGAGTGGTTTTGATGCACAGCGTTGTTTTTAATGTCTCTTATAACAAAAATCTTTTATTTAAACCTATGAAAATGCAGATACTGTTGTTCCATTATTACCCCTTAGCAGATTCTGACTACAGATTCTCCCACAAAATAAGTGCAGAGTCTTCAGATTCTGTCTGGGTCTGTTTATCATTTAAGAGTTGAGACATCAGACGCTGATGTAAATGAAGAAACATTAACACACCTCTCAGAATGAAACGGTTCACCCTGTGAAACTTTATGATATTCCATCAAATTTAGTGATCAGTAGTTACATTGTCCTTGTTCCCTGCAGAAAATGCTTGTCTCTACATTTATAGGAAGGCTGTAACTTTTAATGTGAATTAGGACCTAACCAGTAGAGCGTAGTAAAATCAGTGTTTTACCTGCAATCATTGGCTTTACTGAGAGATCACAGGCAGCTGCACAGGATCACTTCTACAATCTCATTAAGAGTGTTTACGTGCACTTTAACACTTTGATTTTAGTTGGACTAAAACAAAAAGTGTCTTTTAAAATGTAAACACATGAGTGTGACTAAAAGGGACTTTTTGGGAAGCCGGACTAACAGACCAACCTAGATAATATGATTGTAGATCGGCTCTGTCCAGCTACAACAGGCCTGAGCATATAATCCTTCAAATGTTTAGTTGCGTATGATGTTATGTTTACCTGATAGATGACACAATGAAGCTCAAAAATATACAAAACCCTCTATAGCTTGACTATAACTGCATGTAAGGCAGCTACATTTTACAGCAGCGTCCTTAATGATGGAACTAGAGATGCACCGATACTAAATTTCTCTGCCGATACCGATAGCCGATTATTCAGAATGATATTCAGATATAATAATTACACTCAAATAAAAACCTTATGTGATACTAAGTATAAAACTTAGTATCGCATAAGGTATTTTTCATAAGCACTTGTCTTCATGGCAAATTTCACAGTAAATAAGCTCCTCTCTAGTGTTTATATATATATATATATATATATATATATATATAGCTGGAACTGTGAACACTGGAAAACATTCCAGTGACATGATACATTCTGGTAAGTTGTAGCCTACAATGTATTTCAACATACCTTTGATGTTCATTCATGTTTTTCAAGATATAACTTGTAAGAGGAAGAAAAGACTCACGCTCCGCGCTGCCGCCTGAACTGAGTCATTACAGCGATCTGACACATCACATTTAAGAGCGTCAAAACGCCATTTATTGTTTGAATTTCAGGATAAAATGGACAGAATTTGAAAACTGAAACTTTTATTCTTATCAGAAGTAATAAAGCACAAATCTTTTTGCGATTATTGAATGGGAGGCGCTACAAATAATATTTGATGTAGGAAAAAAAAAAACGCAGACCTGGCAACCCTGGCTTGAACTACGGGTGATTCATAGGATCAAAAAGAGCCTGCTTTAACGTCACTATTTTTAAACTGTTAATGCGTTAAAATTCAACACGAGTGATTTTCTTCACACACAGTATGTATGAGTTGTAGTCTGAACATGTCTTTCCGCACCCTTTTGATTGATAGGATATAATTGGCCCTGACCATCGGCAGTTTTTAAACAATCGGCCAATGGCCGATAGTGATAATGATAGCTTTTATCGGCCAATACCGATTGTTAGCCGATACATCGGTGCATCTCTAGATAGAACCCTAATAAGTGACTGATTTGGATCACTTTACATATGCAGCAGCTCCACACACCTCACAAACAGCATGTTAATGTTGTTAACAACTGTTGTAATTTTACAAGCACAAAATTATTGGATACAACAGTTAAATGATATACTTAATAACAAAAATATAGACCGGATTTAGACCGGACCGCATTTAACTTCAACATTGTTCTCTCAGAGCATTCTTACACAATGCATTCTGGGATTGCCTTGCTTTAGTCTATAAATGTGGTGTTGCCTTTTAATTTGGCTGAAACATATTTTCAGTGCACTCTCTACGAGAAGCGAGCCATGAGCGATTACCATTGTGTCCTTGAGGAAGACACTTAACACCTGGTTAAGAGTTCACAGCGCTGTTCAATGGCAACATGGTGATTATTGTTGAAACAAATTCCACTTGCTTTGGTCAAGTGGTGATGCATAAGGAAAAATTGTCTAAAAAAATGACACATGCCAGATTTGAAGTCACATCTTCCTCGGAGCATGGCAGCTTAACATTGGTCAGAGTAAACGAAGCAATCTTGGTTTGACTCCTAACATCTACAATACTGCCAAAGCATACAAAGTTCATATGGTACAGAAGTATTTTATATTTATTCAAATAAAGGCCCAAGACAACATATTAAAATGAATAATGATGATAATAGAATTTTACAGACAAGGCTTAAGCTAGTCCTAGACTAAAATAATATATATTTTTTCTAAGGCATGTTTATAAAAGCTACTTAAATGTCCTAATTGAACTAAGGCCTAATCCTGGCTTAAAGGGTTAGTTCACCCCAAAATGAAAATTAATTACGCACCCTTATGTCGTTCCACACCCTTAAGACTTTCGTTCTTCTTCGGAAGACAATTGAAGATCTTTTTGATGACAGAATGCTGTCAAATTTCCTTCATTGATGGCCTTTGCAACTTCCACTTTGATGCTTCAAAAACTTCATAAAGAGATCGTAAAATGAATCCATATGAATCGAGCAGTTTAGTCCAAATTTTCTGAAGAGAATCGATCATGACAGATTTAATTTAGGCTTTTACTCGCATGTAAACATTGATCAGTGAACATAAGCAGAAGCTCAACCTAACCTGCTATACGCACGAAAACAAACCTCTTCTGGAAGGTCAAACGTGCTGCGTAACCAATAAGGTTCATTTTCGTGTGTTACGCAGCACGTTTGACCTTGGAAGAGGTTTGTTTTCACGCGTGTAGCAGGTTAGGTTGAGCTTCTGCTTATGTTCAACTGAAAAGTTGTAGTTACAAAGGCAGTCTATGGAAGGAAATCTGACAGCATTCTGTCATCAAAAATATCTTAATTTGTCTTCCGAAGAAGAACGAAAGTCTTATGGGTGTGGAATGACATGAGGGTGAGTAATTAATGACAGTAATTTCATTTTAGGGTGAACTATCCCTTTAATCTAAGCCCTGTCTGTGAAACCAGGCCTGAATTTAGATGCAAATTATGGTTTGAAGTAATAAATCACTCATTAAGGTAATAAACAGTAAAGGCTGGGAAAATGGGTTGTATGAATGAAATTTAGACGCACTACATCTGCCATGTTGTTACTGTCACATGACCTACAGCGTCAGTTGTGTCGCTTCACTGCCATTCACAAATCCTCTCCTGTGGCGTCATGGGATAGTAAAGTAGTGAAGTTTTAAAGTAGTAAAGTACTGAAATTTAAAAAATGTGACGATACCAGAATTTCCCCCTAGCATTTTGAGCGGATTCTTAAATGCCTCTGATTGGCCATTGTGTTCACACGCTCAACAGATATGTCTGTGATTGGCTACAATGATCAACGCTTCAAAAACATGTTGTAAATAGACATCAATGACGCTTTTCACCGAGTGCTTGCACAGAAAAACATGGGAGCATTTGAAAGCAGGCCTGTGTCTGATAGACGGATCCGCTGATAGACGGCTGCTTTTAGAGGCTGCTTTTCAAAAAATTTCAGTACCAAAGTTGGGCACTTTTCGCCTACTGTTTTTTGCCTATTCGGACATACTACTCTTTTGGCGTACTGTTTTTCGCACATTATATAGTAGGTAAGTATTTGATTTCAGATGCAGCGAGTGTGTTTTGTATCGCTGTTTCCACACTTTTCTTTGACTATACATCACCACTGTGTATTGCCACCTAGTGGACTCTTCTGTCTCAAAATTCACCTTGCGCATGGGCTACTGTACGCAGTCCACGTGGACACAAAAATTGGGCTGCACTCGGACACTGTGCGCAGAAGTCTGTGGACCCTCCTGATGGAGAAAATTATGTCACGTGGACCATTGCGGAATGCGAACGGCCTAAGTATACTTAGGGCTGAAATGTTCATCACTGCTTGTGTTTTGCTACACTCAGGGGCCATTTACAAGACACTGTTTTCAGCTTTTTATGCGTTTTGGCCATTCATTTACACAACAACGCCATTTTGGGGGCCTGAAAACAGTTTTTAAAGTGCACATTTTTGAAAACCATACCGTTATTGTCTTCATGTAAACTACAAAAATGTGAATTTGTGAAAGCAGTGACGTCATGTGAATGTGTATTACATGTTCAGTCTATAGACGTGTAGCGTTTCTTTACAAAGTGACATCGCCATCTACTGGCCTGGCATGAATAATACAGCATTTTTAGTCGTTTTTGCAGATCTGTGTGAACAGGGATCATTTTGGCAACTTTGTCATCTGTACGTGAAAAACGCAAAGGAAAAATGTTTCCATTTTTAGTTGTTGTCATGTAAACATACCCTAAACTGCTAACTGCCATTTGTCTTATGTCAAAATGTCTGAGGTTAGGCCAAGGTCCTTCGATAGGTTTGGTGCTTTTAAAGAAGCAACTCTTCATGTGTAATTGTGTATATGCATATATTTCAGGAGATATTGACAGTCACATTGACAGGAGGGATGTGTTTGGAAAGCAAGAGCTTGCTGGCATGCAAGTTTGTCCATATATATACACACACATAGACCAGTTTATCTCATCTCAGGCAATGTTCTTCAGTGAGACACGCCACTGAACAGATGGCCATTCCTCCTAATGAACACTCATATGAAGTCCTTCAATTCTTTATCATCAGTTTACCAAATGGCCACGGTTACTTTGATTTTTATTCAGCCTTTTAGTTGAAACGTGTCTCTAGGTGGCTTGTTAAAGTAATTAACTGGACACTGTATTCAATTTCATTAAAAATCTGACCCTGAACTATACTACTTGTGTTTATGTTGAAGATGCAGATGTATAGTTTAGTATACATCACAATACAGTTCTTTTTGCTGGAATAATCTTGTGCTAATGACCATTTAGGATAATCTAGTGAATTAAATGCTATATAAGGCCCTTCATCTACTTTTTCCCTTTTATGAGTAATTTCATGGATGTTAATCAAATGCTAAGGTAAAACTGATTTATAAATCTAGCGTCACTCTAAAAACATACACTTCATGTAACACAAAAACTTAAAACCTTACATTATAAAATGGATAGGTCAAACTGAATGAGCCACATTTAAAACTGTTGTAAATAACCAATAAAATGACACACCTGTTTAAAAGTGAAATACTGTAGAATACAACACTCTGAAAATGAAAGGTTGCATAAAAGGGGATTTTTGCAGTGATTCCATAGAAGAACCATTTCGGGCTCTCCAGAGAATCATTGAACAGTTCCTAAAAGTCACATGTTTTCCTTAATGCAAAAAACATTTAATACACTCTAAAAAACAAAGATTCCAAAAGAAGAACCATTTTGGCTTCCCAAAAAGAAAATGGACAGGTTCCATGAATGTTACAGCCCTTACAAAAATTAACCATGTCATAGGTTTTGTCATAGTAAAACCATTTTTAAATGGTGTCATAGTGAAACCATGGTTAATTTGTGGTTTTATTCAAAGTAAAACCATGGTTATTTTTCGTATTGGAGATTCTTCATGGAAGCATCAACGCCAATCTTTACGAGTGCATAGTAGAATACATCACAGTAAACCAAGGCATAAAAGTGGATGTACAAGATCAACAAATGTAAGATTTTCAGTGGTAAGGAATTGGCTAAATCTCTTACACAGGCTTGGGCCTGTAGCCATCCTTATTGTTGAGCCCTGGGAATTAAATCAACCTCAGTATAAACAATCTAGCAAAATCTCTACCGGTTTACTTATTTGTACCATTGCATGATATATGTTGTGTATATGTGTCACCTCCAAAACTAGTTCCTGTTAGAGCATGATGCTAGCAATGCCAATTTCATGGGCTTGATTCCCAGGGATAAAAAAGGTGTAGCTTGAATACACTGTAAGGTGCTTTGGATAAAAATGTCTGCCAAATGAATAAATGCAAATGTAATGCATGAAGGTGAGTTGTGTGTGTTTGCAATATGTGACATCTGTGTCTCTCACCTGATCATGTAACGGTTGTTTTTATGTGACAGCGTGTGTGTGTGTGTGTGTGTGTTTGAAGACGTGCCGCTCTGAAACACTGCTATAACTGTGAGTGATTTTATGAGCGTGCCAGAACACCCCGCCAACTCACGGTTTCCCGGCGGGACGGGCGGCCGTTCCAGCACGCTCCATCTGGGGAGAGTGTGCGTCATGTGCTGTGTAAATCAGTGTGCCTGTACAGTATGTGTTGTGTGTGTGTGTGTGTGTGTGTGTGTGTGTGTGTGTGTGTGTGTGTGTGTTATGGTCATACAGTATGTTGTTATCTTTCATCCACAGTCCCCAATCAGGCCTGCAATGGTGACAAAATATAAAACTTGGTGACAATAATTAAAAATCCAATCACCATTTGGTGACAGACAAGAAAATTTGAGGTTTTATCAAATTCATCTTGTGGGAAGCGTCTTCGTAGTGTTGTGCACAATTGCATGCAACAACGAACAGTGCGCTGTCCAATTCACGAATGAATGACTCTTATAAGCCCTTTCCTTTAAAGGAGTTCATTTTCAATGCATGAATGTTCACTTTGAATCAGTGTAACAGCTGACTCACTCACTGAACCATGAGTCATTTTCAATCATGTAACACTGAAATGAAACATAAAGTTTAATTACAGACATGTTGTTGAAATGGCTGCGTAAGGATACAAATTCATAAGAGAGCTTTGGTTTTTTAGTGGATAAAATATTATATAAATACAATATTATATATATTTCAGGATATTATTTAGGCCCAGTTTTAAGGTTGAATTGACTGACTGTAAATGGGTCATTGACGAATAAGGTTTTTAAAAGTGTAAAAAAACATAATGGAGATATAATTCATTTTGAAATTTTATGAAGTGTTAACAATGAGATTGTGGTTTTTATAATCAATTAACGCTGCTTTTGTCATTTTTAACAAGATGGACAAAATTTGTCACCAAAAATACATTTGGTTTAACCAAAATTTCGGTTTTACCAAATGACACGTTTGGTTATACCGAATGACGATATTTTCAAACAATGCTAACAGCTGATATCTAGATAGGACAATCAAACAATTTATATTTAGTACAAGTTTTTAAAATATTACAACATTTTTCCATGTTTTATAGCGGTTGTACCGAATGACCTGATATTTCAGGACATGTGCATGAGCAAGTGAAAACGTGAATTTTTCAAATAGTTAAGAGAGAGTTAGTTACTTTGCTTTCATGACCGTGTGGTCTTTCGCAGGTGTCTGAATGATGTCACATCCTGTAAAATGATATTGACTGCATGACTTGATCCAAAATGGTCCCTTTATATTGGTTACTCCGAATGACATCATTCATTTTTCCAGATATTCTTTCTCATAACAAAGCAACGACTTCTACACATAATTTTAATACCATTTTGCACTATGTTGATCATGCCAGAATAAAAAATATATACATTTATTACATTTTAAGATATTTTAATCACAAATGGCTGTATTGGCCTTTGGATGGTTAAACCAAATGACCTTTTGACACTTCCGAATCTTTAAAATACCTTTATATGTAGCAAAATATGATTAAAACTTTTTGGATTCAATAAAAGAGATCTAGTTGTACTACCTTACATACTTTGGATGTCATATCTTTGTTTTTTATTGCTATTAAGGCCTTAAATGACCCGTCATGTCATTGACCCAAATAATAAATTTGTTTGGAAGTAAAAGTTTTACGTTGAGTGATAAAAAACTTAAATCCGTAACTAAAAAACATCAGGGCAATATTTTTGCATATTATGCAAATAATCACAATTCACAAATGATTACACATATCAATATTTGCATTGAAATCCTCCATTTGAAAATTATCCAAATACTTTATTGTGGCAGATAAGTTGGACAGACAAAATGTGGCTTTATAAATAAATATATATATTTGTTTGTTATAATTGATAATGAGTCTATCATTTATCTACAGTCCACAGCAATCTATATAGTCTAATTTTCCTACTGACTTATAAAACATGCTCTTGTATTCTGTCTGTGGGATTTTTTTTTTTAAGTTGTTGTATTAAATTGCTTGTCTTATGTACACATGTGTAGCCACTAACGCTAAATTAATTGATGGCCCTAAAACAATTAGTTACCTTCTAAAAGTTTTAAAACGAAAACGCACTAGTGTAAACGTAGCCTTAGTCTGAAACCCTGCTGACTGATAGGCACAAAAGAATATCGCCTAATCTTTTTATGTCACATTTGATGTCTTTGTCTTTTTTTGGCTCATAATGCAGCACTGTTATCATTCACAGTATTGTGACGATTTTATGAGAGCAGTTTTATGAGGGCTTTATCAAAATCCTCTGTGCATGTGTGTATGATGCTCTCTCATCTGTAAATGATTCACACCAGCTTTGTAAAGATGCTGTGTAGTTTAAATTAAAGGCTGTCTCAAAATAACTTGATTTTGCTCCGTGATACCAAATCTACCGACTGCTTTTGCTGAAATCTTGCCCTCTTCTGTCAGAGATCTGTCACACTCACCGACTAAGAATGAAAAATAGGGGTGACAAACTAAACACCTGCCTCTGACGTTTCTCTCCCATTCATTGTCACAGACTGCTGAAAAAGAACTGCAGTATTAAGTGGAAATTATCAGTTGTGATAAACTGAATCAGGCTTGTCCTAGAAAGTATATGTGCAGCTTCACTCGTCCCTTTTTATTTGTTCACTGCTCTTTACCTTTGGTAAGATTTTAGGTAGATTTTATTTAAGTGCCATCCTTACGCCGGAAGATATAGTCCCTGACGGGGTTCTCAGCTAACAATTTTTGGTTCCTGGAATGTTCTAGATTTATGTTGCAGCTATAAGTAACAATCTCAGAACATAATTATTTTGCTTTTAAAAAAATAAAACCCTAAGAGGAACATTCCAAGTATTGGTTATTAATCAAACAGGAACAATATACTAACTTTAGGGAAATGATGACTGTGAATGGACATATTAACTAAATGAGCAGGAGAACCAATGGCTCCTTGTTAAAGTTTAGGCCTGGGTGATTTAGAGGAGGTTTCCATCTACCATTTGAGTTCTCGTCACATTTGCTGCTTTTTTTTTTTTGTCTTCGAATGACTAGTTCTGCTCAGTAGCCTTATATTACCCTGAACACTCATACAGCCAGTCCACAGACACTTTTGACTCGACATGAAAGGCTGCTGAAACATGTTGTTCTGCTTTGCTGCGTGAGAAAGCTTGTAGAAATGCTACATCCCCCTCACTACTCATCCTGCTCTTCATCTGATATTCCCAGGATCCACACCAGCACTCTTGCTTTCCTTCCAACCCCTCTGTCAACACTCAACCAGGCCAGCTGACATGTTTTATGGGAATAAGGCCTTCATGTAAAAGAGGCTCAGCTAATACATGCTAAGCCACACCTTCGAAGCTCTGCATTTACTGTAATGTCTGTGGAAGGAAACTGAGTTTCATTTTAGATAAATGGTGCCAGCTCTGTGAGAAGCTGTCTGGAAAAGTTATGTTCTTAGGAGCTGTGTTATGCCCTCAGTAAGAGAATTAAAGATTTTTTTTTTTTTTTTTTTTGAGTGAGAGAGAGAGTTTGCACCTCAGCATGTGCATGTGCATGTGCAATCATAAAAGGACATTTATTTCCAACCCCTTTCATCAGACACAAGCATGAGAGATATATATATATATATATATATATATAATATATATATATATATATAGGTGTGTTTAAGCCCTGACACAATGACTTGGTAACTAGGTGAAATGGTTTCCAGAATTAACTGGAATTGGAATTAATTGTCTAAATGAACATATTGCTGCCTGTTTCGGCCTGAAACTTTGATGAATTTAAATAAATCTGACTTCAGAGTGAACAGACATTCAAGAATAGTGCATTTGATTGTTGACTCAATTGGGTTATGAAGCTACCCAACTAGGGGTGTGCAATATATATCATCTACGATAATATTGTAATTGTTGTTTTAACAAAGTGCAATCTGACATTGAGTATGTCTCTTACTTTGCAAAAACCAAACAAAAACACGCCTAGAGAGTGCATACATTGTGATGTAGCCTTTTCGGTTTCGGTTAGAGTACTGCACGTGCACATTCAGAGTGCATGCTCTCACTGCGTGATTTACTCCATTAAAATGTAGTAAAAATTCCCCTGTATGAGTATTTGTCTTTTAGGCTATTCTATATCATAAGATATAATCAAGCAATCACACAAAGAAAGCAGTCTTTCCCCCAAATTTCAGCACAATTGCAAATGCAATATTATACAGTAGTTTAATAAAGCATTAAGTGAATTACATTTTAGAAATAATATTGCCTGTTTTGCTCTATTTAACCGATGAAAATGGTTCCAAACAAAGCCACAGCAGAACTGTTTTGTGTCTCTGAGCAACACGGCAGTGTTTCATTAAAACATTATTTATGCATTTGTAGCTGCAGGTTAAATGCATTCATGTCCCCTCTGAGCTGCATTAAACAGTCTGTGTAAATGCATCTAAATGCCACTTCAGCTTCTGTGTTTCCTCTGCATTGGAAAGATGGATTTTGTTGATACTTATTTCATTTGTTGGTGACAGCCCTATAGTGTCTTATTATTCTAATTGAATTTATTGATTAATTGTAATAATTTGATGCATAAGCTACATTTATAAGAAAAAATTGCCCTTAAATGTAAAAATACAGATAAAAGGTAAAAATCAACTTAAACTTGTCAGAAAATTTAATTTGCGAATTAACCACTGCACAAAATATGAAAAATAACAAAAACTTTAGGAGTCAGCTATCCACAGCATCCCTAAACCTGCCAATAACACACTCACACTCAAAATATTGTCTGATCATCATTATCGATAAAATCCCAGAAAATATTGATGTTATTTTTTTTGTCAATATTACACAATGTGACAAGCTGCATCACCCCACAGAGCAATTGTTGCCTGGCCTAGCTCTAGGCCACACAACTGGTTTCCCCTGGCCCACATACAGCAAAGAATGACGGCCCTTGAATGGCCCAGATCTGGACTACAGACATAAGCCATAAGTGGCCCAAATCTCAGTCAAATAATAACCAGCCCTGAACTGGGCCTGACAACAATTGCTATGTGGGACTGGTCGCTTGGACAAAAGCTGCTTTTCCACCATCGAACCAAACGGTTCTCATTGTGTAACCATTCCATTCCATGGCATGCCGATCTGGGCCTGCTGGTACGGTTACGGTTTCATTTTCCACTGAGGGGCTGATAACGGCTGCTCTTTGGAATGTAATATAAAAGTGTCAGTCATTGCCTTGGTAATGCAAAGGTTTACTGATGATATGAAATGTAAATAATGACTGCGTTATGGAGGATGATCAGGTATTTCTTTTAATTTTATTATTAATTTTTGTTTATATCGCTCAAATATAGCCAGGCAACAGACAAGTGACCGAAGTGTGGCAACGTCACTTCACGTATTCTACCAGCACGATTCAGCAAGGTTAGACAACCATGCTGAGAATTCTGGGCCGAGAACGGTTTGTAATCGTGCCATGCCGTACCAGGCTCCAGTGGAAACACAACTGGAACCATTCCTTACCATTTAAAGAACCATTCGGCCCCACGGTGGAAAAGCAGCTAAAGTGTGTTTGTGTTGTTTTTCAAATGTTGATGCTTTGATTGCAGTAGCATCCTCTGTTCTTAAGCACAGAGTCCAGATGTACAGCATCTGTGTATTGATTTGTCACTGTCTCAAAGGACATCGAAATCTGTCCATTCTCAAAAAGAAACTCTATACAAACATACGATAACAACTGCTGAAAAGATCACACAAGACACACAGTGCGATTCCATGCTAGGACTGTGCGCTTTGACGTCACAGTAGAAATGTGTCAACCTGTAAAAGGAACTTGATAAGTTGCGCAATGTGATTATATCATGTCCAATTCATATCAAATTCAAACTCATGAATTGAAAAGAAGCCAATTATTCAATTCTAAATTTTATCCAAGACAAGCCAAAACAACTCAACAATATATCTGTTTTCTACCAGGTTCTTTTGCTCAACCAAAAGTGCTGGAGCCGATTTTACAAGCAGCACTGCTTTATGTTTCTGAACTGCTCCTCTGTCAGCAGTCATGACCTTCTATCTCTTCTAAAGATTGCAGGAAACACTCCTAATTTTACTCACCCCCCCATTGAAGGCCCAGCTAAGGCAGATGTTAAACAGACTCTGGTGTAGCATTCCATGGATGACCAGCATCTGTCTATAGGCAGCATAACTCAAGTTTAAGGCAGGTTCTGGCAGATGCAGCTTATGTTCAGAGTAGGCTGTGTGAGCTGGTTGACCTTTAGTTGATCTCAAGATAATGTGTAGGGGAGAAAAGATAGAGGCAGGGTGTACTAAGGACATGTTTATGAAGGAACTAGCATCCTACGACCTAGCATCCTACCAACATAAAATTTTAACATCCTTGTTCTGTGCTTAGCCTAGCAACAGTTGAAAACAATTGACTTTCCTTGCTTGCTCTTTGCAAAATAAGAGTCCAGTGACAACAGTGTGAACTACACCGGGACATATGGAAGTCTTAAAGATATAGTAGCAAAACAGCCTGTGTAATTTACGTAATGGATTTGGCAGATGTTTTATTCAAAGCGACTTACTAGGCATGTTATCATGTGTTCCCTGGGAATCAAACCAATGATCCTGGCATTGCAGGCACCATGCTCTACTCTTTGAGCTGCAGGAACGTTGTGAGAATCAGAGAGAGAGGGAAATTGGTCATGTAAAACTAAGTTATGGTTGTTTCTGGTGAAAGAAGTGCTCAAGGTTTGCCTGGTTAGCCATGCCATAACTACACAATTATGCAGCCAAAAAGCCATTTTTTTTATCAATAGACATTCAGAAATAGAAATAATAGAAAACATTCTCATGAAATAATTTCTTACTATAGATGTTTCACCAGTGAGACACACATGTGCAAAGACAGCAGCATGCAGGTGACATACTTTTAATGGGTCATGCACCAGTTGAGCAACAGCCATTGAGATGAATGGGAATGCTATTGGATAGCTCTCCAGGTATTATAGACCTTGCAAGAAACCTTGACTAACATTATAAGTGAAGTGTAGGAGGACAAACTAAAGCAGGACGTTACAGTTCTTTGTCGTACTGGGACTCTGATTTATGTGGATACAAGCAAGCCTCTCTCAAACTGATGAACGAGCCAACAGCACCAAAGACAACGAGAGAGGCATTTATAAAGGAAAAGGACTTTAAAAGTTGAAGGGTGATAAGGAGGAGGAGGAGAAGGGAGGTGAGAGGGGAGGACAGGAATGAGAGACAGAGAGAAAGAGTGACAAAGGAATGATGAAGAGAAAAGAAAAGAAAACTGAGCAATGGAGTTATGGAAGAGAAATTCACATGGAAGAAGTGGGAAGAGGAAGCATAAAGACATTGAAGAGTAAATCAACCCTGAAGACAGAAGAGCTCACTGGAGTAGTGTGGAGTAGATTTATATAGCGCTGCTTCATGTGTCATACATTATCCATACAGCAGCCTCTCTGGAGATACTTACAAAAACTAAATTGACTGGCGCTGTTTGTGTATGTGTTTGTAGGCTTGGGTTAATCTTATGAAAGAGGTCAAGAACATGTCTGAATCATATGTTGCCCCAAAATCAAAAGGAAAAGAAATTTTACTTTAAGTAAAGAAAATGAAGTTCAAAGACAATATTCTAAAGATGGCGGCGCGCTTGTTTCTCTGGTAAATAAGGTCTATATTTTGAAAAGTGACATGTGAAGGCCAAGTATGGTAACCATACTTGTCCTCTGCATTTAATCCATCCAAGTTAGTGCACACACATTAGGAGTAGTGAGTAGTGAACACACATACACACCCGGAGCAGTGGGCAGCCATTTTAGCTGTGGTGCCCCAGTAGCCCCTCACTGCAGAACACGAGATCCAGGGGGCGGAGATGGGTAGGTTTAGGGATATGTAAAGTGGGAGGAGTTGGATCCAGATCTGGGGGGTGGAGATGGGTAGGTTTTGATCCAGGGGGTGGAGACGGGTAGGTTTAGGGATATGTAAAGTGGGAGGAGTTGGATCCAGATCTGGGGGTGGAGATGGGTAGGTTTAGATCCAGGGGGTGGAGACGGGTAGGTTTAGGGATATGTAAAGTGGGAGGAGAGGATCCAGCCCCACCCCCTGGATCTCGTGTTCTGCAGTGAGGACCATCTGTGGTGCCCAGGGAGTGATTGGGGTTTAGGTGTCTTGCTCAAGGGTGCCTCAATCATTTCCTGCTGGGATTGAGAATCGAACCCACAACGTTCGGGTTAGTCTGACTCTCTAACCATTAGGCCACGACTGCCCCTAAAATAATTTTTAATCCATATTTTTGTCTTCTTTCAAGAACGTTTGTGGAATATTAAGGATTGTTTTAAGAGATATCTTGCATCATGTTGACATGTTTGGATGTATCCCAATTCATATCTTGATTGCTGGAGTGTGATTTTGGACCCAGACATGATTTGTGAGATTCACCCACTCAGTCTAGCTTGATCCAACTTAGTTACATATGCACGGCAGCCCAAACCATCTGGTTGTCCATGGTTACCTGTTTTCTTGCGCTTATTGGCTACACAGCTGAAAAAGACCACCCAGTTTTTGACTGCAGAGGGTACCTTTGATGTGGCGAGGGCAAATGTGTGGGCCATGGGTTTGAAGCCCTCTTAAAACACACTTGCACACTTTAACAGCCTCCAGAGTGGCGTCAGTGTATGTAGTCAAAGTCTTGAGTTACACACACATGTACTACACTGCACTTTTCTCACACACATTTTGATTATGTGGTCGATTTATTGGAAGAGAAATAAGTATGCAATCTGGACATTACACTACTAGCGTCTATTTTCCAATTAAACTCAGTTTAGAAGAGTCAACTGAGAAAAACAGTAACAGTTTTTCCGAGGGGCTCCCACACAGTTGCTGTACCTCTACTCCAGAAACTCTGGCCCTCTAAACATGACTTTAATCTGCCCCCCCCCAATGGATTGAGCAACAGCGACCGAAACAAACCAGATCCGTTAAAATTCCCCGTGCTTTTTCCAAACTAGTCATGTGAAATCCCGTTTGGGTGGAATAAGTGGCTGGATATGGGAGCTCTTTCAGTATTGAACACGATGACTCAAGCTCAGCTCAGTTCAAACAGATGGCAGCTCTTAACAATGGATCAGAGACACATAGATCTCTGTGTTCTTGGATCCCCAACTGAGATCCCACACCACCTACACTGCACTACAGCCATGCAGCATCCAGCTTAAAGGCATGTCTGTGAGAAACATGCCTGACTGTAGTTAGTTAGTTTACACTGTTCATCTCTGTCCACCAGAGCTATGATTTTTTTTTTTAGGATGAGCATGAGGGTCTTACAATTTCTTTTACCCAAGTATAACACACTTATCCTCACACCACCAAAATCTTGCTCTGGGATAGTTTTCACCTCCAAGAAGTCTCGAATATCTCTGCTAACTGTGCCTTTTCTTGTGATTTGGTTGTATGTATTATATCTAGGGTGTTCAGTTGAATTTCCAAAACGTCCTATATGCACGTTTCATACGGACTACATAACCTGAGAATATTTGTTTTCCATTTGAATTGGTTCATTTAAAAGTAGACATTTCACTTTCTATAGATATATTTTTCATATGGGCAAGTTTAGGCTACATGGAGTTTCGGTTCTTTCTCTTTGGCGCGCTCAAGTTCACAGGGAGAGACGGCAGAAAGCTCACTGATTGCTTTCATTATTTTACAAAAGCACAACGTTTTGCTGTTATTGTGAGTACACTCAAATAAAAGTAGACTCTTTACAGATTCAAAAGATATATTACTCTTATCTGCATGACCAAAAATGATGGAGTATTTTAAGTGCAAGTGATCGCACCGGCGCCCCCATGTTAGCTTTCATGCAGTAGGTGTGCTATTATTCAGCTTTCACATGCCGCACAAACACTTGAATAGCCCACATTTTTCTAGGTTAACGTTAAAGCGATCAGCTATGTAAAGTTGCTACTACTTACATGTTTCAGATGACAAGCCATATTTAAGGTCGATGAATGACAGGCGAGCATTTGAATGTTCTGCCCGATGTACTGTAATTACCACATAGACCAGCTATTAATGATCTGTCTGTCACAGACTGTGTGACTTAACCACTTCATGTGGATTTTTTCCCCTGCGACTAATAACATTTTGGTCAACTAAGCTTCTTCTCGTCGACTAACGGTTAGTCAACTATTAGGGGGCAGCCCTAGTTTTATTGGAAGTCCTCTCCGCCAACTGACCTCACTAATATGGGAAGTGTGCTAGCCAGACAGGATTTAAACTGTCGGCTGAAGACCCAAGTTTGGTTTAAAGATGAAAAACATACCAAGCACAATGTTCTCTCACCATTCCTGATTTCCAACAAACACTCTGTGTTCGTTGTAGTCTTGTGGCTTTCAGAGCAGAAACGAAAGCTGCTGCTCTCTGTGTTTTTCCACCATCTCCGGTCGCGTTCATATGTAAATTACGCAAGCTTATTTTGTCCATTAGATTGAAAGATCTGAAAAAACCCATACGTTTACCCGCCCATAAACCCTCTCCTCAAAGAAATCAGGACAGAAGTGGTTATAAGTGGTCAAAATGTGTCTCCCTCGTCCACTTGTGATCCGATCGACCAAAACGTAGGGGTAAACAGGGCCTCCGTTGACCACTTGTGATTGGATCACATGAGGATGAATGTTAATATTAGGGGTCAACAGGACCATAGAGACTATATATAAATATGTGTAATTGCTATAAATTTCCCCTACTTTGATCATGTAAAGATATTGTACATATGCAATAGTATGCAGTCTAATATCCAGTAATACTACCAAAATGTGAAATTTTAATATTATTTTGATAATGTAGCAAAACTATGCAGGTATCAGATTTATTTCTTTGTTAATAACAGAATTAAATTAAGAGCACTATTTGTTTTTCCCTTGTCATAATGTTGTTTTATTAATGTATAGACAATGGCAGGTCTATACATGTCCATTAGATTGAAAGATCTGAAAAAACCCATACGTTTACCCGCCCATAAACCCTCTCCTCAAAGAAATCAGGACAGAAGTGGTTATAAGTAGACAATGGCAGGTCTATCAAACTGTATTTACAATGCAAGACCAAATGCACAGATTTAAGATTTTGAGACATGCCAGATATTTTGTACCACCTGCTCGGTATACTGTAGAAGGACTGTTAGTGTTATTTTTATATCAGTGTTGAATTCAGACTGAAATACCTGTACTTTTAATGTAGTGAGAAAAAGTGTGTCTCATTAGTCAAAGAGCCTGAAATAAGCTTTATGGGTCTGAGTAGCTCTCTGAAATCATTTTCCATATCAGCACCGCTGCACAGGCCCTGTGGGGGATGAAATCGGATTTTCTCTCCGTTGTGCCAATGGGAAGCATCATGGGAAAGGAGCGCAGATTGGATTGTAGGGAGATGGGCTGACGCAGCTGTGGGCGGCTCTTTATATGTGTGTGTGAGAGTTTGAGAACGTGGTGGATGAGGCGGAACACGATCTGAATTTTGTGTCAGTGAAACAGACTCTGAATTTTGAAATGGTCTAGATAAATAATGTTGAGAGGTGAGAGGCACCATATTTTTATATCTCTATATTAGAATCTTTTCTGGTGTATTTAGTATAACAGTGTGAATAAGAGAGAAAAGACAAAGTCCCATCAATACTAACTAAGCACAGCATAGTCAAACATTGTTAATGGTTTTCTAAACACTGTTTGAATTACAGTTATTAACATCCGGACATCCATGATGACAGAAATAACATGGCTCTGAAACACACATGTTCCTAACCTCCCCAGGGAAAAAGTTCCATCTAAATATGTCTTTAGAGATAAATTTTGCTACTGGTGTAGACAGCTCCATTGATAATAATAGGATCTTTCCAGTTTTGTGGCACTCTGTTTCTCGCTCTCAGTGTAGATGGGATGCTAGCTGGTTGAGAAGAGTGGAATTTAATGAAGTGAGAGTGGGATGAAAGAGCAACATGAGGTGTTTGGAGAGAAAACAGTGTGTAGCGGGAGTCCACTCCTCTCTGCGCCAAATGGCAGGAATCTGGCGTGAATCGCGGCTCCTGTGAGGTGATGTATGTAGTAAAGCTTTCGGGAGGCTGAGAGTGAACTGACATGGGTTTAGTTGGCTGAATCTGTAAAAATTCTGGCCAATGGCTGCTGCGTTTTAGCATTTAAGACTGCACTTTTTGGATGGTTCATCCAAAAATGGTTCATCCAAAAATAAAAATGCTGTTATCATCTAATCATCTTCTTATCAAAGCATGTATGTTTTGTTCTTCCTTGGAACTATTAAACAGAACATCCATCCAGTGAATGTGTCTGTCAGCCTCAAAAAGGACGGAAAATAAAAAGTAAAAGTAGTCCATACAACTCATACAGTATTTTCAAAGCCATATAATGCAGTATTTCCAGTGACTGCTTTTTAGCAATGTGATGAGAATAAACAGACAACACTTCTTTCTTATTAAGTTGTCTTTGCAAGCTGCATAGTCTGATCAAAGAATGATTGTCAAAAAGGCTTGCAAACTCACAAGTGATCATGTTGAATCATTCTAATCAAATTACTCTAAATCTATCAAAGCGGTTACATAATTAAAGGGTTAGTTCACCCAAAAATGAAAATTCTGTCATAAATTACTCGCCCTCATGTCGTTCCACACCCATAAGACCTTCGTTCATCTTCAGAACACAAATTAAGATATTTTTGATAAAATCTGATGGCTCTGTGAGGCCTGCATTGACAGTAAGAAAATTAACACTTTTAATGTCCAGAAAGCTACTAAAGGCATATTTAAAACAGTTCATGTGACTACAGTGGTTCAACCTTAATATTATGAAGCAACGAGAATACTTTTTGTGCGCCAAAAATTACAAAATAGAGATTTTATTCAACAATATCTAGTGATGGGCGATTTCAAAACACTGCTTCATGAAGTTTCGAAGCTTTACGAAACTTTTGTTTCGAATCAGTGGTTCGGAGCGTGTATCAAACTGCCAAAGTCACGTGATTTCAGTAAACGAGGCTTTGTTATGTCATAAGTGTTTTGAAATTTCAATGGTTCACCACTGGGGGGGCGTGACTTTGGCAGTTTGATACACGCTCCGACGGTGTTCTTAAATGTATTTGACAAGTGGGCATGTTTGTGCGATAACTAAAGTAACCGAAAGGTGTGGAGATTTATTGGAGAGGTGTGGGGGTTAAGAATACACTGCTAACACACTGCATGTAAACATGTAAGCAAATCTAGCAATAAATTTAATACAGTAGTAACATTATGCTTATTATGCATATATGCCAAAATGAAGTTATTCACATAAAATGTTGACTTCTGATCTTGCTTTCAAGTCTCATTCACACTCTCATTTAGACCTTCCGTACTCACAATTTCATTTTTGGATGAACTGTCCCTGTGTTATCTTAATGTGTGTGTGTGTGTGTGTGTGTATGTGTGAGTGAGAGGGAGAGAGAGAGAGAAATCGACTAGGATTAGCTTCCTCTTCTATTCTGTTGATGAATTTCCAAATTTGGAACCAGCCCCCCCCCCAATACATAGCATTTCCATTTAGCTCTCCTCATAATTCTTCGCTTTCCCCCCTCTCTATTACCCTCTTTCAGTACACACACAAAAACACATACAACAGATGATGTTTTCCAAAAATAGTGTATTTGACATATTCTTCTGTTAAATTAATTAAAAAAAAAAAAAGTAATATACAAATAAACTGGTTAAATTTTGTCTGAAAAGTAAGTTACTTAATATTAAGTTCTTGTTTATAGAACTTTTGTAAAAAATCAGCACAGCCTCTTGCTAAGGCCGTGCTGATATACTACGCTTCATTTTCAGATGGAAATGCCATTGCAGTTGTGGAATGATCCAAATAGACTCAACGTACACAAGCAATACCAGTACACAAAACCTATGCACTTCTTGAAAGCTATCTTTGTTTGAGAGAGGTTAGACTTCCTGCCATGGCACTGCTCACTCCAAGCCCTGTTATTTACCCTTCCCATAAAACATATCCTCTGCAGAGCTTGAAATCCAGACAGCCATCCATTAGCCTGTTTGTCTGAGGTTCGAGCCCCTATCAATGAGCGATCCATGTGCAAATAGACCTTTTGAAATAATGGATTCTTTTGAGGGTGAAGCCCAATGCACCCCTAGGGTGAGGCTGACCCAGCAGGTATGAACAAATGCTCCTACAATTCCTTTATCAGACTGACAGGTGTTTTTTTTTAATACTATTTAATTTCTGTCACACTTGGTTCATATGAGTTTAGCTGGTGGCTGTTTGGTCTCCCACCTTCTCCTGCTTTTCTAGCTCAAACCATGCCTGATTATTTAAAGCAGGGGTGTGAAACTCAGTTCCTGGAGGGCAACTGCCATGCAAAGTTTAGCTCCAACCGTAATTAAACACACCTGAATCAGTTAATCAAGGTCTTTAGGATTACTAGAAAATTTCAGGCAGGTGTTTTTGAACTGGTTGGAGCTAAAATCCTGGAACACACCATGCCAACGGTCGGCCGACTAAGTTTTCTCAGTGTGTTCCACACCGTCGGCTGAAGTTGGTCCTAGTCAGCTTTTTTTCGGCCGATTCGACATGTTGAATCGTCATCGGAGCTCGTCGGTCAGTTGGGCTATCTGATCATTCTGATTGGCTGTTCAGCTACTGCCACCTGCTGGTATGGAAAGACATTTCTTTTTACGTAGGCCCAGAACGGATGTGCTACTTGGCCGTTGGGTGTCGAGCGTCAGTTTGGTGTGTCAGGGCACAGACGCTGCCGACGTGAGCCAACCTCGCAGTCTGCTTTCGTCACCACTAGTTTGTCGGCATCGGCTTGCTGTGTTCCGGGGCTAAAATCTGCAGGACACTGGAACTGAGTTTGACACATGTGATTTAAAGTTTAGTTACCTCAAAAAAGAAAATTCTGTCATCATTTACTCATACTATTCTTACTGTTCTTACAAACCCCTATGACTTTCTTTTTTCCATTAAACAAAAGAAAATAATGTTTACATGCTATTTTCCATACAATAAAAGCAAAAGCATGATATAAGAAGTAATGTGAAAGACTTGTGCACTATATTTCCAAATCTTCTTAAGTCATACATTTGTTTGATGAGCAAAATCATTATTGTTCTTCTGCATATTAAAACTCTAGACATGAGAACCAGTTGTGTTGGGCATCCTTGAAGTCAAATTATGTGCCAATATGTGTCCAGATGCACCATGTTTCAAAATGTTTGTTTATTGATATTAAGCAGATGCATTTGCTATTTGAATAGATTTCAACACAGAGAGACTTGTGTTGACTCACTGAGGTTTAGTTGGATTTATCTCCATCTTGTTAGCTCAATGAAAGCAAACAATTAAGGTTAAAAAAAGTCTCATTAGTTTTGGTTAAAGCTATGTGTCAGTTCTGTTTACATTAGACAAGAAATCTTTGACAAGAAAAAATTGTAACCCTCTTTGATTTTGAGTTTTGTGGCTAACCACCAAGCCACTGTACAAACACTGGCTGCCACTTCACACACACAGACACACCACTTCCTCTGCCCTTATCGTTTTTGTCACATTTTTCACTTTATACTATTCTTCTCTAAGTTTACCCTTCTCTCTCTCTCTCTCTCTCTCTCTCTCTCTCTCTCTCTCTCTATTTTCTTCTCTCCTTCACCAACTCCCACGGACGGACCACATCCATACTTAGTTGACAAGAACGCGCTTGTGTGCGGAGTATTAGAAGCATGTGCAACCGATTCCTCCCTCTCTCTTTTCCCGTGCTTTCGTCCTCTTTCCACACGAGTCCTGGAATCACTTTCAGTTTGACTCACTTTGGTCCTGGTCAAAGTGGGACCGCTGTCTGACCAACCCCCTCCAATTTACATGCTCACCCACTCACCAAGTCACACACCTACACACTCATCCAGCCTGGTCCCTGTGGGTCCCTCCACTTCCCGCTCTACACGTCCCTCCAGCGTTGTGAAACAGGAGCGCCATCCCAGTTGTCTACAAACCAATAGGAATGTTTGGCTACCAATTCTTCTAATGTTTTCAAGATGGCTTTTACTCTTATAAGGAAATCCCCCCAGTTTAGTAGCCATTTGAAATTCCTGCTCCTTTTTTACAGCGAGGAAGTGCTTTCTGAGTCACGGGGCAAGAGCCAGTTGTGCGCCCCAGTCTGTCTGAGGCTAGGGAGATTGGAGGAGCACTCGCGGTGTTAGCCGTCAGTACACGAGGATTGTATAAGGTGTTGAGAGTCTGAGGTTCTGCTTTCTTAAGCTCCACATCTAACATCTGTTTTCTATAAAAGATAAAGAACAGAGGACTCAAGTGACCCTTACAGGATGTTTTTACTTGGTAAGTCAAAGTAAGACTATTTCCTCACTGCTGAAATACTTTTTTACTTCTCTTCTGATCACTGTGACTGTAGTGTGTGGTTTGCATGGAATGCAACGGTTACTGAACTTTTCTTTAGCACCCGTACTTCTCACTAGGCACTTCCATATATTACCAGAGGGATGATTTATATATGATTTCCACTCCAATTGTTAGTTATTCCATTATTTGGAGTTGTTTGGATCATTGTAGGTGACACAGTTTGACTGTTCCAGCAGTATCTATAATCTGCATGGTCTTGCTAACCACTTCTAGACCATTTTAGACTCTACAGAGGGATAAGCAGTAATTCAAGTTTGAAAAATGTGTGTCTCTCTGCTTTCAACAGTGATGTGGTACGATTGCATGGTTAATATGAGCAATCCAAGCAGCGAGTCCAAACTGACGATGTCATGTCTAAGTGTTACTTACTGCCTTTGACACAGGCCTGTGATCAGTTATTGCCCTCTAAGGCTTCACTCCACCAATAGAAGACAAACTGCTCAACTTTCATCAGATCAGTTGTAAAAGAGCAAGTTACCAACACCCCAGACCGGCTCAGCCCACAGAGCGTCTGGTTTGGATGAGGCCATGCTGTTCTCACTCATCTCTCCAGTTCTTGCCATTCCCATGACAACAGCACCATCAAACGCCTCCCTCTGAGCTGACTGGGAGCTGAATGAATCTTCCTGCCTCCGTTAACGGGTGGCACGGCCATGGCATCCGCTGTGGCGGCACATGAGATCCAGTGTGTACACACAGGTTGTGCCAGGACCCCGCTGGCTATGACATGCCTGTGGGTGTATGTGTGGATCCCAAGGATTCGTAGATGTGTGTATTTATGTGTGCATTAATATAGGCAGTCCAACTGTGCTTTTTTTAAATGATATAACAGGATTAATCTCCATTGCTGTAAGGGATTGGAACAGATTAGGATGCACATGATCTTATTTTTCTTAATCCTTCATGGAAGCACCAGACTTGCATTACCTAAGATGTAAACATTATTGGGTCAGAGAAAATGGCACATTACGAGGCTGGCTTAGCTTAGGGAGAGCCGCCTCTTCCTTTTAATGACCTGCTAAATAAACACTGTTCAAGCCTTGGTCTGTGTTCTCACGCCCTAGATCCACTCTAGCGCCCACTTTGGTTGGCAGTCACTCCTGGTCGCGTGTTTACACCTCTACCCATCAGCTCTGTCCTGTCTTTCATCTGCCTCATGTCTTGGTACAGCCCACAGTTGTCTAGTTGGATAACGTGGAGGGCAGAAAAAAGAGTGGGTGGCTGTCCAAAGTTTGTAATTACAATACTCCTCCTTCTAGTTCCTTAGAAGGCCACTTCCATTTCCCTCCTCCTACAGCTTCCTGAGCGCTTATCTGTCACAGGATAAACTGCATATTTGAAAATGTGCATTAGTGTTTTTGTCTTTTCTCCTGTGATCACACTTGATTGCCTCTGACATCAGAGTGGCCGTGTTTTGCTCTGTTGCATGGATGGCATGCACTCAGAGGGAGGCGTCCGGTAACATCAGACTTGCACTGTCCATGTGTTTTGTTTGGATCATTGCCTGTACAATTTTGTGTGTTTGGCTGTATGAGTAAAATATTAGCTCATAAGCTTGGTGTATTTGTGAGATCAGGCACGCATGAACATTTTAGTAAGCATGCAAATATTTGTAGTTGACACGGGTGGCCAGTATTTCCGTCATGTATTGTACATTATTTCATCACCGAATGAAGGTTATAATGAAACGATTATCTTGCAGAGTGATACTTTTCACTAGGGATGTGACAGTGAGGAAATTTTCCCATCGGTTAATCGACAGATGACAACACCTGTAATACCAGTATCACCCTAGGGAACATAGAGTTTTTCCCTCATTTGCACCCTGCTTTTGCACGGCCGCAGGAGCATTCATAATGGTGCGTGTCCACTGGCGTGGAGAAGAGCGAGCGTTTTCAGTTCATTCCTATGGAAGTTGAGCTTCACACGCTCCATGATTTGGAGTTATGAATGTCCATACGACCGTGCGCATACTTTCGCTTTCGAATAAATTTGAAATTCGGGGCAATTCAGGGCAACAATTGCTTGAATGATGGATTCATTATTATTCTTAATGAAAAACACAACAAGAAAAACACAATTAACCCTTAGCAGGTTCCCTATTAGCATTGAGTTTAAATCCAAAATATTGCCAAATAGTTGCTTTTACATTTTGCTTTGAAACCAAATCTGCCATTGTCTCGTCAGTCAGCTAGTTACTCTCGTCACATGATAAAGGAAATCTGTCTCCTGCTGCTGATCTGTGCTGCAACTCTTGTTCACCTCACGCTGAATTGAGTGGACGTGTTCAGTTTTTAATTGTAGTGTCTGTTCTGCGATGTGATGTAATCGGTGTTGTGGCTGAACACGGTAACACAGCAAGCAAGCCTACTTTTCGCTATTTGCAAAAAGCCTGGTCCAATTTGTAGGTTATTCTAGTCAAAGACATGAATTGACTGGATGGACTGGCCATCCATCCAGGGTGTTTTTCCACCTTTGACCTGAGATGCTGATAGGCTCCTGCAACCCCACGACCCTATATAGATTTGGAGAATGCCCAGCATTTCGTTCTTCTAAATGCACTCAATGTAGCAGCCTGGTACCTCGAACCAGGCAGGAATCTGATTGTAGCTTGTGATTTTAGAATTTTTGTGTTCAATACTTACTGTCAGTGAATGGTTTGTGGGTGTCCTGTGTGAGCCTTTGACTAAAACACTCAGTCCTCTCAGCCTTGCCCTTCTTGTCAAACAAATTTACTGAGAAATGTAATTTTACACAGTGGCCAGAATTTGAGCGTGTTAATGTAGGACATGTGTGTCTGTCATTCACACTCAAGCATATGTGTCCGATACTGTGGATGAATTTATAGGAGTAAAGACCTTTCATCAGACCATCAAACTGGAAGTACAATTATTATGCTTAATCAGTGTGTCTTTCTCTCTCTATCTTTGTCTGTAATGAATAATAACGCATCAAGCAGTTACAAGGGCGTTGTTCTGACTAGTCAGTTACTCATATTCGTCTAGCTAAGTACAGGCAAATGCAAGGATTGATATAATTCTTGCAGCTATTACGAACGGAGACAAACAGGTTCACAGTGAGAGCTTAGAAAGTACTCACTACATTTGTAGTCCTTGTGTAATTATGATGCAGTCTAAGGCCAAGACTACAAAATTTACGATGTCAGACTGAAGATGTAGAGTCAAAGGTTAAAGTGCTGATTTACTAAGGCAGTAAATTTTGTATAAAGTGTTAGCTTGTTTAGGTCAGGCTTGCGAGGGTCTCATCATGCTAATATTGTCTCCAAATCAGTGGTTGAGAATGTCTTTGCACATTCTTTGGACCCAGAAGAAAAAAAAGCATGGAGACTTTCTGGAGGGTGTCAAACTGATGCTGTAATCCTGAAGTTGAAATCCAGGATGCAGGATGGTGGAAAATAACAACAGGACAGAAGAAGGTACCACAGCGGAGAACGCTGATGATTGAAATGAAGAGAAAAAGAGAGCAGGGTTCAGGGCAAGACTAAGGGCGTGAGAGTGAACAACTAAAAAAAAAGAGGGTTATGGAGAAAGGGGGTGGAAAATTGGGATGGGAATTCACAGGAGAGAGAGAAAGATAGGCTGTGCATTCATCTGTGAGATGAGATATCTGTCGAGTGATGGCTTGACGTATTCCAGCTCGGACTCTGATGTCTCAGGGCTAAACTATATTATGTATGTGTGTATGCTGGATGGGTGGTGTCTTGGTTGTGGAGAATGAATGAATCTGGCAGGCATTACCAGCTAACCCTTGAGCTGACCAGACATGTTTCCAGGGCACAGGAAAGTCTGTTTGATATTTGTTGCTTAGAAAGTTACTCAATAACTAGTCTCAGACACACACACACCATTTGAGGCATATTACAGACCTTTTACTAAATAGAAAGCTGCAAAAAAGAGAGATCTTTGTTTGAGGCTCTTTGTAACAAGTACAGAGTGCAACTGTATATTCTACTTTCCTGTCTATTTCAGATTTATGTGCCACTAAACAGAAAGTAAAAAAGTAAATGGTTGTTGGTTAATAAATATGTTAGTCTGATGGCCCTTTCCTGTCTAAGTTGGTGGTTCTTGGCTATAATACACAACAGTCTTTCCATACCCTAGTCCTGGAGGCACACCAACATTACATTTTTTTTTTTTTTTTTTTTGATGTTTCCCTTATCTGACGCATCCATTTAAGGTCTTGAAGTCTCTGCTAATGAGCTCATGAGTTGAATCAGGTGTGTTTGATTAGGAAGAGTTTGAAAATTTGCAGTGATGGTGTGCCTCCAGGAACAGGGTTGGGACTTCATGCTGATAATCAAATTCTGAGCAAGCTCCAAAGCTAAACCAAGAGTGCATAGACAATACGAGTTAATGAGCTAGTTAAGTCAACCAACTAAACATGAAGTCTTTGAACCCACATGCTCAGATATGCCCACTATCATGCCAAAACCCAGTGTTCACATGGCAGTTAACACACCTAACTGCTCCACCCTTCTTCCCCTCTCAACACAGGCAGTGGACTGATGGGCAATTCCTCAGCCTCCTTCATGGGGACGTTCCTGGCCAGCAGTCTAGGCTCCCCTCCCTCACACCCACCACACCCCTCTAGACCTCCGTCTTCTCCCTCCTCTCCTCCTTATCGTGGGGGTCCTCACTCCAGTGCTTCTCAGATCTGGTTCCCCCACTCACATGAAGGTAAGATGGCTCAGTTCCGATCACCTGCTCGTCTGTCTGTCTGAATATGTGTCAGTCTATTTATTTGTGCCTCTGGACTTTCTCATCAAAAGGGAGCAGTTCTCTCTTTTTTTCTGCTCTGCGAAATGTGCCGCCCCAGTGGTTTTTCGACAGTGCAGAAAGGGGACAAAAGTTCAGCCAAAGAATCTTGTGGTCTGTGATGTGCATCAACAAGAATTTATGCGCACAACATACACACACAAAACATTCGAGAAAGAACAAGCTTAACGGTCAACAGCATCGCAGCTGTCATGTAAAAGCCAATGTGGCTTTTCCCACCGCGCCTTATACTAGCTTGGCCTGAGCTTGAGCCACACCCAGCCCCCAGCCTGCCAAATCAAGAGCTGGCTTCCTCCAGCGGTGGCTCCAGATCCCTACAGATGACAGACTAGCACAACTCCGCAGAGAAGGGAATATAGAGAAAGACAGCAAGAGTATGAAATGCCCAGGCATGCCCAATGCCACTCGGTACTTATTCACACATAAATACCCTCCGGGCCACATCCAAATGTGCCAAACAGTCATAAACCATTAGGAGTTCATCTGTGTGTTGTTTGTGTAATCCGCAAACTCAGCCTCTCTGAGTGCTGCACTATCCCCATGCCAGTTATCACTATACTCCAGTCTATTTTCACTTTTTTTTTTTTTCTTTTTTTCATCTGGTACCCTCCTTCTGGTACAGTTGAATACATCCCTGTTCCATTTGAAGTTCTCACTAGGAGGAGGCTTGTGGAGACGACTCTTCTTATTGAGCCTCTCTATCGGCGTATATTCAGGTTGAAGCTTTTTCTAGCCAAGAACCACCAGCTAAAAAAGGTAGAGGCTGTCTGACTTTAGTAAAGAGACTAGCCACAGTTCAGTTTTGAGATTTAGGGACAGATAATTTATGCCATGAACGTCACAAACCAAGGCAAATCCAGAAACTTGTTCTTCCTTGTTTGTCTTAAAGGGATAGTTCACCCCAATATGAAAATTATCTCATGATTTACTCACCCTCAAGCCATCCTAAGTGTATATGACTGTCTTCTTTCAGACAATCACAATCACAACTTGACATTTGACTTGACATTTGATATTGAACAGTGCTTTGATCTGCCTGCATTGACACTATTCTTTTAAGAGCTGCTGTGCAGCCAAATAATGTACCAGTTATCAATGTAAAGCTGCTTTGACACAATCTACATTGTAAAAAGCGCTATATAAATAAAGGTGAAAGGTGAATCAGAGTTATATTAAAAAATATACTGGCTCTTCCATGCTTTATAATGGGAGTGAATGGGGCTTGAGATTTTGAAGCCCAAAAAAAGTGCATCCATCCAAAAGTAACCCACATGGCTCCAGGGGGTTAATAAAGGCCTTCTGAAGTGAAACGATGGGTTTTTGTTAGAAAAATACCCATATTTAATTTTGAACTATATACAGTATATTTTTATAAACTGTAATAACTGGCTTCTGGTAACGATGTATGACGTAGGATGTAGGAGTAGTGTAAGCTTAGGTGAGAGTAGATGCCTCTCGTGGTTCAAACAAATAGGGCTGGGCAACAAATTCAATCACCTCTTATCAAAGTCTTCAAAATATTGACATTTCTCTTTAAAAATTCTTGTTTTAGACTCCTAATTCGTGACCAGTGTTTTGTTTTTCTCTATCCTCTGCGCTTCTGCGTTCAACAATATGTCATGTGTCAGGTCAGAGGTCACTCGTCCGCCGGAACTTGACTCGAGTATTTCCATTGCCAGAAGCCAGTTATAGTTAATAAAATGGATTAAATATGGATATTTTTCTTACAAAAACCCATCGCTTCACTTCGGAAGGCCTTTATTAACTCCCTGGAGCCATTACTTTTATGATGGATGGATGCGCTTTTTTGGGCTTCAAATTCTTGAGCCCCATTCAGAGCCAGGATATTTTTTTAATATAACTCTGATTATGTTTGTCTGAAAGAAGATCAAGAAGAGTCATATACACCTAGGATGGCTTGAGGGTGAGTAAATCATGGGATCATTTTAATTTTTGGGTGAACTGTACCTTTAATATTGAAGTCTGGTAAACTATCGGCTGACCAATAAAACCTGTGCTCCCTAACTCCGGGAAATTATGCAAAGCCAGCCAGTCTTTTTTTTTTTTTTTTTTGAAAACTCTGATGCATACTGCACATAAAAAATTGGTGTTCCATCTGGGGATAGGACTGGTAGAGGACTAGCTCACTGGGTAGTCAAGGGATGACCACCCAGAAATTGCCTATTCGTGATGCAGTATGCAATAATACAAAATGTGCACTACCTGCCAGGCCATAAAGAGATAAAAACCCAGAGATGTCAGTTTGTGGTCTGTTCCTTTGGCCAATGGGACATTGATCATTTTCTCAAAGAATCTGGACAGTTTTAATAAGAATGATGATAATGGTTACGTTACTAAGTAATAAGGCTGATTATTACTGGGATTATGATAGCAAGCCATTATCTGTATTGCAGTTTAATTGTGCAGAACGCAGTGTGAAAATGATTGAATCCTGGCTTGCCATCAGCATCATTCAGCTCTCTCCTCTTTAAGATAATTGCAAATTGTCTTTTCTCCAGTTTGCATAAAAAAGCAAGTGATCAAAATGAGAAGCACAATTACCCAGCCTATCCTCTGCACCCTGTGGGACAGAGTCTCCCACCAGCAGCAGCATAAGCATATCTGCAAGAGCACTTTGAGACATCTTAAAATTCCTGGTGCTTTGTGTGAACAGTTTATAAATGATAATTAATAATAATAATAATAATAATTAAAATAATTTATTTCTGAATACATAGTGTTTTATATTTATATATATATATATATATATATATATATATATATATATATATATATTATTTATATATAAAATATGGCCCTCACCTGATTTATTGTGACAACTGATATTATAATTTAAAAAAATATCAAGAATACAGTATCTGTTTCGTGATTGCCACTACATAACTGACCAATATTTGATAGGCACGAGGCTATCGGCGCCGACCTAAAAATAAATTTTTAATCAGTATATTTTCTTTGTTGTAAATATATCAAAACATACTTAAAGGGTTAGTTCACCCAAAAATGAAAATTCTGTCATTAATTACTCACCCTCATGTCGTTCCAAACCCGTAAGACCTTCGTCCATCTTCGGAACACAAATTAAGATATTTTTTATGAAATCCGATGGCTCAGTGAGGCCTGCATTGAAAGCAAATTAATTTACACTTTCCGATGCCCAGAAAGGTACTAAAGTTATATTTAAAACAGTTAATTTGGCTACAGTGGTTCAACCTTAATGCTATGAAGCGACGAGAATACTTTTTGTGCGCCAAAAAAACAAAATAACAGCTTTATTCAACAATATCTAGTGATGGCCGATTTCAAAACACTGCTTCATGAAGCTTTGAAGCTTTACGAATCCTTTGTTTTGAATCAGTGGTTCAGAGCACATATCACGCCAATGCCAAAGTCACGTGAGCCATTGAAATTTCGAAAAGTCTTATTACGTAACAAAGCCTCATTTACTGAAATCACGTGACTTTGGTGCCCCGAACCACTGATTCGAAACAAAAGATTCGTAAAGCTTCGAAGCTTCATGAATCAGTGTTTTGAAATCGCCCATCACTAGATATTGTAGAATAAAGTCATTATTTCGTTTTCGTCGCTTCATAACATTAAGGTTGAACCACTGTAGTCACATGAACTGTTTTAAATATAACTTCAGTACCTTTCTGGGCGTTTGAAAGTGTAAATTAACTTGCTTTCAATGCAGGCCTCACTGAGCCATCGGATTTCATCAAAAATATCCTAATTTGTGTTCTGAAGATGAACGAAGGGTTTTACGGGTGTGGAACGACATGAGGGTGAGTAAATAATGACAGAATTTTCCTTTTTGAGTTAACTATCCCTTTAAAACAAGATTCATTTACTTGACAAGCAATTTTTGTATGATTTATTTTCATAGGATGTATCTTGAATTAAGTGTATTCAAGCATATATCTTGAATAAAGGATTTTTTTTTTACCCCACAGGCAAACAAACATAAGCATAAATCTAACAAAATGTAAATGTGATCAAGCTTAAAACTAGAATAAAAATTAGCCAGTTTGCAGCAACTCTTTATTAAGTTTTATTAATCTCCCGATTATTGTAATGCTCAAGGACACATCAGAAATTATTTTGTTCCTTAGAAAAACAAAAGTAAGAGTACACAAATTCATTTTCAAATTCCTCAAATAGGAATTCCACAAAATAATATTTTAGTACTGAAGAAAAATTACTCGAGTTTTTTGGACCCCTGGGGAAGACTCTAGTGCAAAAGCATGTTACACCTCTCTGATACAAACAGATCCAGAACTTTAATTCTTACTTTAACTTTTGCAAAGCTCCTGACTAAAACACCATCTTTGCTCTGGGATCCTTTAGGACTTGACTTTCAAATGAGTCAACTGCTGCAACTATATTAATCTCTTGATGCATGACCACATAATGCCATAACTGTGCTGAAGTCAACAGCATACATTCTGATAACTTCAGCCCATGAATAACAACTATATTACATTTCTTCTGAAGGAGGGGGAACTGAAATACAGAAAACACAGGGAAAGCCTAACAGGCCCATTGCCAGCTGGTCTGTGTCCAAATTACAGCTTCAACTGTGCCAAACAGAGGCTGCCATCCTCTGCTTTCCTGCTTTCTCTTCCTACCCCCTTTTTTTCACTGAAATGATGCTGGTTCTTGTGCCAGAGCTGGTGCTTGGTCGGGGAATCTGCAAACATTTCTCAAATATCTCTCAAACAGCTTATTTCCACTGGATTGAGAGCCAAACAGTGACACAACAATCCCATCTTTGTTTGAGAGTCTTTCAAATTGTGACATTTTTAACATCCAATTTAATTTGTTTCATTGTTGTTATGCCATCACAAAAAGCTTTTGATGCCATGGTCAGAATTTAAACGTAGAGCAATCAATTCCCACATATAATCATCTAAAAGATTTTAGATGGAAAAAAAAAGTTGGGAGAGCCATCATTCGAACATGCGTCGCATTGCCACATCACAAGTTTCCAGTGTTGCTATGTTGATTTAGAAAATTGTTATGGTTGCTGATGTTGACTAATGTTTGTGGAATTGTGGAACCGTTGCAGATTGGACACCACCTGATGGTGGAAAAGGGGTTTCTGTCTCTTTATAGCCCTCATGCTTCACTTGTTTCATCTCTCTCAATCCAATCATGTCTTTTTTCTGTCTGTAGAATGCGTGCTGCCCTCTCCTCCCCCTCCTCCATTGCCAGGCTCTATCACTTCCTTTCAATTAGCAGTCCTGATGAGTACCATTCACCTCCTCCCATCCTCCTGTCTTTCCTCTTCACCCTCTGCCATTTCTGTACTACTCTGTCACTTCTTCTCAATTTGCAGTCTCGACAGGCAGCTTTATCTGCCCCTCTGTCTCTCCTTAAACAATTTACTCTGGGCTATTTACAGATGCACGCTTGTATGCGCTGTCATGAGCAGACACTGGGAGAACGATTGTCTGTCCATGTGAGCAGGAAGATTGAGAGATAGGATTAACAGGAATGTGCAAATTGTGTACCATTAGCATTTGTAGAAGTTCCAGCTCTCTTCAAAGAAACTGCTTTATTGTCTGGGAATTAGCTCATATGATCAAATGACCTTTTAACTGGTTTGAGTTGAATTCAAAATTGAAAAATTGCCAATTCAATTCATGAGTTGAAATTGGCCACAACCCACAGGCTGTTAAAGTGAAATTTGAATTGGAATGAAAGGATTTACTGAATTGTAACTTAAATAAATTCAGCACAATCAAAGTTCAACACTGTCAAAATAATAAATGGTTAGTTCACCCAAAAACGAAAAATGTAATCAATCATGTTGTTCCAAACCTGTAAGACTTTTGTTCATCTTCAAAACACAAATGAAGATATTTGTAATAAAATTTAATAAAATTTCTGTCCCTGCATTGACAGTCCACGCAGCTACCACTTTAACACTGTAAAAAGTTCATAAAGGGATTGTAAAACTAATCCATATGAATCGAGTGGTTCAGTCCACATTTAATTTAGGCTATTCACATATAAACATTCATCAACGCACACAGTTGTGGTAAACGGAAGCTCAAGCATGTTTGTTTGATGTGCGAACCAATGAGGTTCGTTCTCGTGTGTTACGCAGCATATTTGAGCTTCAGCAAGAACCAATGAGGTTCATTCTTGTTACGCATCACGCTTGAGCTTCATCAAGAACCAATGAGGTTCATTCTTGTGTGTTACGCAGCACGTTTTCACTCTCGTGTGTTACGCAGCACATTTGAGCTTCCGCAAAACCAGTGAGGTTCATTCTCATGTGTTACGCATTACGTTTGACAGGGCTCGACAATAAGGACTGCCTGATGGCCCGGGGCCAGTGTGAACGACGCTCGGGACAGTAGACAGAACTATCACTTGCCCGATCGGGCCAGTGCTGTAGGGTGTGCGATATATATCGTCTATGATATCGTAATTGTTGATTTAACGATCTGAAATTATCTATTAAAATGCATTTAGAATGCATCAGAATTCAAGATAAGGGGCAAAAATGACCCTGTATATCTTTCATATTTATATAATTTAATATAGTTAACCAATATTAAACAAAGAGCGCCGTTTTTCTCCAAATTTCAGCACTATTACAAATGTGATATTGATTGTATACAGCATACAGTTTAATGAACAAGAACTTAATATCAAGTGACTTACATTTTATGCACCAAATCGCCTGTTTCGCTCTATTTCGCCTATGAAAATAGTTCCAAAGTCCACAGCATTGTTTTGCGTCTCTGAGCAACACTTCCTGAATGAATCAGCCGTTTGAATGAATCGGTTGAATCATCTTGACTCACTCATTAACAGGGACTTGCTGCCACCTACTGGTGGGTTTAATTTCACGTTTAAAGTGTCTTTTTTGATTTTTAAAATAATTTCAAATAACAGTATTTAACGTTTTATATTTTCAACATTTCAAAAAATTTATGCATCTGTAACTGCTCTTGACTGATTAACTTTAATAAATCTTTATTTGATATTTAATCTATAGTTATATAGTTAGCTATACATTAGATTACAATTTCTGTACCTGAAAATCTCCTTTGATTATTTGTTACTATTTTATTACTTACTGTTTATTTGTCTAACAATATTTAAAATTTAAGTGAGTTAATCTAGTAGCTTTTGGTGTCATTACCCTATTTATTAAGGTTACATGTATCAAAAACAACAAAAACAATAACTAGGCTTTTTTATAGGCCCATTTTCTTTTCTTTTACTTTATTAGTTTTTTGTTGTGGGGCAAGTGAAAATTTTGGCGGGGCAAGTAAAAATTTGAACCACTGGCCCAACCGGGCCAGTAGAAAAAATCCTTAGTGTTGAGCCCTGTTTGAGCTTCCACAAGAACCAATGAGGTTCATTCTCATGTTACGCATCACGTTCGAGTTTCCGCAAGAACCAATGAGGTTTGTTCTCGTACGTCAAGCAAGTACGGTTGAGCTTCTGTTAATGTTTGCTGATGTTTATATCTGAATAAAAGCCTAAATTCAATCTTATCTACTTTCTTAATTTTACATTCTTAATTTAAGATAACAGCCATAAGCTATCACCACTGGATCTGTGAACAAGGCATTTAATCTCAGGTTGCTCCAGGGTGACTAAACCTGTCGTAAATTCATGGCACTGTTCTATGGCAAAACCAAGTGAAAGTTATATGGTTTATCAAATTCCAAATATTTTTCCAAATGTATTATGGTCCTGGTATGTTATTTATGTGTTGTTTAGGTGCAGTAAGCCTCTTCTTTTTTTGCTGATTTGGAGAATCCTGCAGTAGCATCTTGCTCAGATAATAACAGTTCTGCATGTGCTGAGTGAGCTGGTGTCAATCACTTGCAGACAGCTGCCGTCTCTGTGAGTGCAATGGTGTTAGCAGCATTAATGTCAGCACTAAGCAGTAAAACCTTCCTCATCTAGCCCGCTGGCACAGCACCTTCCCTTGTCCTGCCCAGATTAACGGCTGAATGTGCAGTGCAATGCCCAGCGGTGCCGCTCACGTGCCCTGAGAGGCCTCTGCTCAGCACCGAGCAACCAGCCACTATCGGGTGCAGCCAGACGTCACTGTGAAACGGGATTACGCTGCCAAGTGTCACACATAGAAACACAAAGACAACAGAGAAACAGCCGAAGACTGATTTGCATAACGCAAGCTTGTATCACACTTTTGCATAGCCCACAGAAGAAATATATTGTTTGAAGGGAGCCTTATTTTTTTTTCCATTCTTAAATGAATTGACATAAATGAGTGTGCTTATTAATGCTGACAGGCAGTGAGAATAAAAAAAGGGAGCTTGCAATTATCACCTTCCTCTTTGTGTCTAAAGAAAAACGAGCCTCCATATGATTGGAGGGGTTTTTATATTCTTCAGTCTGAACTGCATAATAGGGATAGTTCATTGAAAAATGTAAATTCTGTAATCATTTACTTATATCGTTCCAAATCTCTATTATAGAGGTGCACGATTAATCTTAAAAGATCACAATCTCTGCACTGTTTTAACAGGTGTGTAGACTTTTTATATGCACTGTATATTTAATTCATACAGTGAAGATGATGCAGTGTTTAATTTTTTTTACATTTGATTATTTGCTGGATATACTGTTAGATAGACTTACATGAAAAATCTTAAAGCATTGTTTATTTCATATGTACCTTTTTTGTATTTGTCTTATTGTTTGTAATTTTCTTCTTTGGTTTTATTGTATCACAGAATGTTTACTTTTCTTCAAAAATTCTTTTAGTTACATTAGTTAGCCTAGTATTAGTTTCTGCTGTGGAACTGAAATTGGTATAAAGAATTCAGAAATTTCACTGGTGTCTAAAATTATGTCATAGCAACCTTATTTCCACAAAAATATACTTGATATATATCGCTGTTCTGTAAACGAAAGACTCAAAGAAGATTCTCATATCGCCCACTCCTAATCATGTTAAATAATTGTAATTACGATATTGAACAAAATAAGCATGATTATGTTATTTGAGCATAACATAATTGAGCAGCCCTATTTTCTGATGTCTTCTCATTGACTAATGTTCACTTCAGACAGAACTTGAGAAACAATGACTTACAATTAGAACAATGAGAAACAAGGACTTACAGACTCGGCATGGGCCACTCAGGACAGATTTACAGGCTTTTCCTAGCATGTCAGTTTGCTTATAACCACTGTTACCTGTGGTTATCTTTTCAGGGTATTTTTAGAGGGTAAAAACACTGTAATGTGAAGAATAAGAATGCATAGTCTGTAAACGTATAAACAAACAAACAACCAAATATACCGACTGGATAGAAAAATACGTAATTATCACATTACCCCACCTTCCCATACAAGCATAATGCAATCCAGGTTGCAGCGGGTTAACTGACTAACTGTTTATGGTGGATCAGGAATTATTTTCTGTTTCTCAGTAATGTAATGTGCTCTGAAAAAATGGCATACATCACTCTATTATAAGTATTATAAATGTCACAATCAATCAGAGCACTGTAATTGTCCCAGAAAGTAAGAAGGCTAACATTTATCATATATTTAAAGGTTATGGGCTTGTCTTCTTGCCTTTACAAAGCTTCAAAAGCTTGTGCTTGAAAGGTGTTTGGTTTTTCTGCAAATTCTGTCCTCATGGCATTTGTTGTATTAGTGGCAGATTTCAGAGAGTTGAGACAGCTGACATAAAGTTGATCTTTGGCCTCTTTCTTAAATCACCACATGTTCTGCTGTGAGGACTCTTTGCTTATTGTTTTACTGTGTTATCTCTTACCTCAGCACTGGGAACTTGGTGAGATTTGCACGGTGAGAACCATATGTTCAGGAGACAAAATTCATCCATTACTTAAATCCCCTAGACTGAACTTGTCTTCTTGTTTGCATTGCAAACACAAATAGGAATGGCAAATATGACATCCAAAGCCTGTGGTTATTGGTGAATATGGAACACCAGCTGCATTGGAACAGGGGGATCAGATCTGGACCAAAACGCTTACGGCCAAAAAAAGAAATGTGGCTCAGTGATTATTGTCTTGTTATCAGAGATTTCCTTCCCTTATTGCTCTCTCCTTCTCACTCTCACTCTCTTGCCTTCACTTCTTCTTTTGCTGTCTACAATTCTCTCAGCCTTTATTTCTCTAATTTTATCTCTCGGGACCTTTCCACTGATGTGCACACCCTCTTTTTTCTTTTTCCACAGCAGTCCCAGGGTATCCTCGCTTCTCAGGGAGTCTAGCCCACACCTTTCTTCCCATAAGCCATTTGGATCACCATGCCAACAGCGGGGTTCTCTATGGACAGCACCGTTTTTATGATACACAAAAAGGTGGGCAAAATTACAATTTTGTGACAATTTCGTAAACCTTTCTACTTTATATGCATCTCTACTTCTCTTTTTTTTTACTTGTCTTTTATTTTTTTAGTAACATAGTTCCATAAATTGACCCTAAAGGAAAGCTTAAGTGCACTAATTTAAATAATTAACAGCCATATCTGACCTGTTTCACAGAGAACTTCTATTTAAGAAGCCTTCCGTCCCAGCCCCCACTCATCTCAGCCAATCACAACATCCAGCCTATGTCAAGGGCAGGATCAGGACAACCCCAGGGCTCATGCAGCAGGGACAGAGATGCAGGAAGTGGGGTGAGCCTACACAAGGGCCTTAAAGAGCCTAGCTTAGACAGAGGTGTGGTTTCAGCTGCAAAAGATAAAGACAGGTCTAGTAGTAAACATGATTCTAAAGACCGTCATCACCACCAACTACCCCATCATCACTCCCATCAACCTCAGCTCCACCCACAACACCCAGTCACTATGGAAGAGATGAACGGCAGGGGACACAAAGTCACTCTGCCTATGGAGTACAAGGAGCATCCACAAAGCATGGGAAAGCCTCTTAGTGCCTGTCTGCTCAATGGGAAGATGTTAAATGGGGACCATGGGACTGGGGCAAAGGGCTCCATGACTACTTGCAGTGGGGATGGTGTGGGTAGAGGTAATGTAGGGTCCAATAATGTCCAAAACAGACATTTGGGTGGTGGAACTAACGGGCGCTGTGGTAAAGAGGCAATAAGTGGGGAGATGCGGATCAGTGAACAGCCTCCTACGGACTGTCTAGAGCGTGGTCAGGCACTGCACCATTCTCTGTCCTACTCAGTGCCTCCTCCACTGCCCATGGCCTCAGCTGCTGGAGGGGGGCATCCAGGTGGCTTCCACTGTCTACAGCTCCATCCTGGCCACCCCCATCATGCACACCACAACCGCCACTCACACCATCACCCTGACTTTTTCTGCCCTCCACCGCCAGCCCCCATGGGAAATGCTTCCTTACATGATAAAGCGATCAATAGTGGTGGATGCAGAGACCCCAAAGTGACTGGAGCCACATTTGTTCCATCTGTTAGCCACCTTGGGGAGAAAACCGGAGGCCCCTTCCAGATGGGCAGCTCTGAGTGCCAGGGGGTTGGGGGCGGAGGGAACAGTGTCAAGGACAAGGCAATGGAAAAGACTGGCAATGGGGGGCATCATGGTAACTGGCCCAGGAAACAACAGCAACAGCCTCCAACCCAGCAGCAGCATCCTTACAGAAAAGCTGAAAAAGCCCCTGACTGGATGCATAACCACAACCACCACCATCACCTGCAACAGCAGCAGCAACAACAACAACAACAACAGCAGCAGCAGCAGCAGAGTCATTCCCAGCAACACCAGACTGTGCGTTCCCGCAGTGCTGACTGCATCAACAGTATGGAAACGGACATCTTCAGATCTACACTAACTCAAGAGACAAAGGCTGTCCATCCTTTACCCAATCAACCCAACACAAGTTCCCAGCCCTACAGGGACTGCTCACACTCTGGGCCTCCAACCATTTCCTCACCTCTTGCTGGAAAGAACATGGCCCAGCACATGGGTGGAGGAGGACATGGAAGCTGCTCTATGCAGCGAGATGGACAGAAGGTTGCCCGCATTCGTCACCAACAGCACAATAGGGCTGGCCCGGAGACCCCTGGCACAGACATGTCCCAGGCTAATGGAAACCAAGAGATGAAGCAGAAGATGGAAATTCCTTACGGCTACAACAATAGTGCACATCATCACCCACATCAGCAGCCATCAGTGCTGCATTGGGACATGCAACCCCATCACATCCACTCTGAAGAGAACCAGCACAAAGCTTACATGGAACCTAACAGTGGAGCTGCCAACAACAGACCGCCTACACAACAGCAGCACCAGACAGCAGGAATGGGCCCCCCTCCTCCTCCCCTTCATCCAGCTCCTCCTCAAAACCAGCAGGAGGTCACAAGCTCACAGGGGGAGAGCAGTGCTATGAAGAACCTTCTGAAATACAGCAACCAGCAGCCTCTCCTCCTGTCCCAAAAGAGCCCATTTGGAGGGCTCGGGAACCTCAAAACAGGGCCAAATGGCACCAGTTGCTCTCTTCAGGGAGGCAAGCAGACCCTACCCTCCAGGAAAGGCCAAAGCCATGAAAACGAGAGAGCTGATTGTGGGGGACGGGGCCGAGAGATAGGTGAGGCCCCACATGTAGAGGGGGAGGTTCGACAGCCTCCAGTAGGGATTGCAGTTGCTGTGGCAAGACAGAGAGACCCTCCATGCCAAGCATCAGGCAGCCATCCCAGCAGTCGACAGGGGCGGGTGCACTCCACCATGAAAGGTAAGCTTGACCTTTGATCTGTCAGGGCTCTCCTAAACAAACAACATGCAGAGAAACAGAGCAGTTTGTTTATTCATGACCTCTGGAAGACTTCACTGATTAAAAATAAATAGCAGAACTCGCCAAGACCCAAAGTGGAAACAGCTTTTCCCTCTTACTCCTGAAAATGCCGATGCAGGGGGAGAGAGAGAGCACACATGCCACTGTAGAGAAAGGCTGCTCGACAGCTGTTTGCATGTAGAGTGCCAATGACAGTGAGAGCTGCAGATGAGAGAAAATCGTTGATGTAAATTTATTAACCATTTTGTAGGCACTGCACGCTCCATGTATCCTTCAGATTCACCAGGAGAGGAGGAGAGGAAAAGGACAAGTGTAGAGCACATGGGCCACCGGTGCCTAGAGAGAGAACGAGACGTGTTTATCAGGTGAATGATATACCCCTCACACACTTCTTTTTCACTTGTCAGTCACACTTGCTCAACCCCTGACCTTTCACCTGTCTCCAATCTGGCTTTGCAGGGATAACAAGGAAAGAGTGGAATTTGCACACATCCATCCCTCTAACAGTTGCCATGGTGACCTCACCTCTCATATCATGGTGCCAGGTGGCACTTCAATGCAGTCAAGCCAATTAGGAGACCCAGCTGCACATACACACTCTGCTCACCACCACTGGATGCCACGCACAGGAAGTCCCTCCCTCTGGATGACAGGTCACTCTTATGGTCAGTAATGTTGAGAATAGAATGAGAGTTGAAATGGAAAAAATACATTTTAGTCTTCTTTTTCCCTTATTTTGCTCTTTCTAATGCTCATATGTTAAATTCTGCCTTACTGATATATTAGACATACTTTCATGCTTTAAAAATGATCAACTTGATTGTATTCTAAAAGTTGTCTTATGTTTTTGTAGGTATTGGCCACACAGCTCTCCATCAGAATCTCCCCCCTGGGTTCTCTGCAGCTATGCCTGCCCCTCTTCAGCCAGTTCTGCCCCTGCCCCAGGACCCCTCCACCCAACTGGTGGTGCTGCCCAGTGAGCCTGCCACCCACCCAGCTACCCATCTTGGTATACCATAATGTTTTCTGCCTAGTATTCTCCTTTCCTTCCATATCCTCAATTTATTTGACCTGCTGCGAATGACCCATTTGTCAGATTTAGCATTCATTCTTTTTGAGGCACATAGCAGCTCTCATGGGTTTCCCCCTGAAGATTTTACTGTCAGGTTGCCAAGCCTGAAAAATTATGCTCTATAACAGTGTTTCCACTCAGGTTTCAAGGTTATATATACAGTGTTTACTTAAACCAAGTGCACACTACACGACTCAAGCTTATCACCGACGCTCTTGTAGTGTGCACACTTCTAAAACATCATCTGACAGGCAGACAGACTTGTTTAAAGTCTAGTCGACCAGTCTTCGGGTGTGCCTATGAATAACAGCCTATGAAATTGCTAAGAAGAGCAAAAGCATGCTAGTGAAGAACACACAGTATCCACTGAATTGCACAAACTGTTTCCTGTCGACCACCTGCTCCACCCCCACATGGTCTGGGTCAGGATGCTCTCACCATCCCCCCTCAAAGATATTGCCATATGTGCTCTAAACAAGCATAAATAAGAATACCTCCTAGCCTTTTAAGTCTACACAGGCCTCTGCTCTGCAAACAGGTTGTGAAATCTAATTATTTTCATGTCTTAAAAGGCACACTTCCTTCTGTGCTCCACAGAAATTTCAGCTGAAAGGGGAAGTGCATCCACAAAAGCCTTCCCCCGGGAAACATTAGTAAAGCTGGGTTAATGTTCCAGAGCAAAGGTCTGTGATGTGTCAAGGCAAGGATAGGGGTAGGGGATGAGGGATCAAGCTTAACATGCACATTAATGAAGCTATGTGAAATGGGAAAAGTGGAAAAACACATTTGACTTGTGGAGGCAGGGTCTGAAGATGTGTCACTGTGGATGTGTACGGCTGGCTTTCTGTTCCTGCCAGGGGAATGGCAGGAGTTTATCCCTGACATGGGAACTAAGAAGTCGCCTAGACTACATGCTGTAGTATTGGCCCACTGTGGTTTTCAGAGAAGGGGATTTTTTTTTTCAAGGGAGTGAATATAGAATGTCTAATATTTATTCTAATGGGAACTGCCTCCATTATGTTGACTTTCATTTTAACCAAATAATTATTATTAAAAGCATATATGATTCTGTGCTCACAAGGCTGCACATTTGGGTTGGAGACATCTAGTGTGAGAAAAATTGAGGGAGGAATGCAGTAAGTGTGAGAAAACGAAAGTGGTGAACAGGGAGTAAGACACCGAGAAGAGCGTGGGAGTGCTGGTTGATGGGTCTCTCTTTCTCAGGAACTCGGTGTAGGCCAAAGTTATTATAGTTAATAAAATTTCACTAGGGTTTTTTTGTTGCTTTTTTTTTTTTTTTTTTTTTTTTCCATTTCAGTTTAGTTTTAGTTAGTTTTAATACATTGAATGACATTTAATTTTTGAAATGTATTCTATAAAAACATAGTTCACCCAGAAAAAAAATCAAATTCTGTTATCATATACTCACTCTCATGGTCTTGTAAACCTATGGAATTCGTTTGGCTTTTTCTGTTTTGTGGAACATAAAAGATGTTTTGTAAAATGTTTTTTGTCTATATGGTGGAAGTCAGTGGTCACCAAAATGGCTTAGTCTCGCATAGGCTGACTGCAGAAGGTCTGGACTCCAATGCAGCTTTCATTGGCCAAGGCCTTCCTAAGAGGCTGTCTGATGGACATGTAAAGCAACCAATTACAGTTAGATTTGTTCCACGTCATGTTTAGGGGTGTGAAAATGTAAAGTCAATGTCCCTATGATAACAGACCGGCATGCATCTAATAAATTATTCAATCAAGGATGTTGAGTAAGTTTACTGCAACAATGGCACCACAAACTTCACATACTTTGAGAAGCTAGCGTTTAGTTGATCCTGATAAGTGCTCATTGTCACAGTTGTCACAATGGTTTTCTTCTTCCATGAGGGGGTTTGGCATCACAACGGCTTTGTTTCCAGGTGGACCTTTAAAGAACGCGACACACGTCTCCCGGAAATCCTGTAGAATTCAACCAATCAAATAATGACTTAGAAACTCCTGAAGTGTTCCCATTTTGTGTGCCATATGCATCAGATGTTCAGCCAACAGTCCATGGGCGTGACGTCTGAGGCTGAGACTAAAAATGGTTTTGTAACCAACATTATTTAAAATTATTCAACATTCTTTAAAAAATCTTTTGTGTTCAGCAGAAAAAAGAAAGTAATACAGGTTTAGAACATTATGAGTTAGTAAATGATGACAGAATTTACATGTTTGTTGAACTATGCTGGTACTGACAAATCAGACAGGCCTCTTGTTGCCTAATTGGGAGGTTCTTTTTGACAGAACACATTGATACTCAGAGGTCTGGATTGATTGGTTGGTTGGTTGGTTGATTGATTGATTTGATTGATTGATACCATTCAATATTAAAAAATCCAAAGCTAAAGTATGTTTTTTTTTTTTTTTTTTTTTTTCTGTAAATTCATATTTGTAAATTTTATAGTTATTGTTTTAGTTCTTGTTGTAGTGCACATTGTAAGCTTCAGTTTAGTTTTCATTCTCTTGATAGTTTTTATTTTTGTTTAATGTTAAAATATTTGTTCACTTCTTGTTTTTTGTCTTTATAGTTTTCATTAATGATAGTGTAGGCTAGTGTAGGCTGTGTTTGCATAAGATGCGGTGTCTCATCTGTATATATACTATATGTCTGTGTGTAAGTAGGGGTGATGCATATGTCTTCGGGTAGAGGTGATGATCTCTAAGTGAGACCCATATATTAACACTCTGTTCTCTAACATGGCCTACAACATAAGACTAACACTTCTATTTCACTCATTAGATGTGATGGAGCAGTCTGGTCTGTGGCCCCCAGTCTACAGGGCCCGAGGGGCCCACTCCCACATGCAGCATCCTGCTGTGTATCCTCGCTCACAGTTTCTACGGCAACAAGAGCTTTATGCTCTCCAGCAACACCAGCAGCTGCAGCATCAGCAACACCCCAGCCATCACACGCCACCACCTCCATCACAAAGAGCAGCAAACAACATAGAGCTACAGCAGAGAACCAGAGTCGACCACAGCCAGGTACACACAAATACACAATCCCTCATATAGCCGTTGTATATCAGGCTGTACAAAATGCAGTGGTTTAGAAACAGCGGGGCTTTCAAATGAGCTAATGCTTGACACCTGATACTGAGAGAGGATGTGCTTTTTTTCGTGGAACTAGACAGTTGTTTTTGTGTGCAGAGCAGTAAACAACATTTGGAGCCAATAAATCATGAGTTTTATTTAAAAAAAATCCCTTTATAAAACCACAACTGCTCCCTAGGATCCATAACTTCCTCCAAGGTCCAGTTACATTCTAGACATACACAGCTAAATGCAGTCTACAATTAACTGTGGCATGATCGGACCAAGCACTACCCTTTTTGATTGCAGGGTCAAAATCAATAGATCTGAGCTATTAGGGTCTAAATTGAAACCTGATTCAGCAAAACAGGGGTGTCAAATTGCAATTACATCGATGTGCAGATTGCATGACCTGGCAGTCTTCAGAATTTTTGTCAGTTTTCTTTAATTAACCAAATTGTCTAGATTTCATTATGAGGCTTGAATTCTTTTATGGATTTTCCCTTCTAAAGCGACTTAAAGGGGAGGACTTTCTCTTTAAATATTGGGTCATACACTTCACCCTCTGCGCCTATCCATTGTGGTGTTCCACAGGGATCCATTCGTGGCCCTCTTCTGTTTTCCCTCTACATGCTTCCTTTAGGTTCAATATTCCAGAAACATAACATAAATTATCATTGCTATGCTAATGACCTCCAACTATATCTTTCAATCTTTCAATCATCTCTTTTCATGCCTCAATGAAATCAAGACCTGGATGACAAATAACTCTCTGCAACTGAGTAACAGTCTCTGTTCCTTGAGTAACAACCTTCACAATCATGCAAAAAATCTTTCTTAACCCTCTTCTCCAATTTGACAAGTATGTTAATGCAATTGTAAAGAGTAGCTTTTTCAGCTCAGATTTGTAGCAAAAGTGTAACACTTTCTTTCTAGTAAATACACTGAAATTGTGATTCATGCACTAATTGCTTCTCGATTGGATTACTGTAACTCTCTGTACGTTGGCCTACCTCAATCTGCACTGTCTCGGTTACAGATGGTTCAAAATGCAGCAGTCAGATTATTAACAGGAACTAAGAAAAGGGATCGTATCTTTGCTGTCCTTGCCTCATTGCATTGGTTCCCTATAAAATTTAGAGTTGACTTTAAGATCCTTCTTTTCACATACAAGGCATTGCACAATTCGGCCTTGGATTAAATTTGTGATCTTATTAGGCCATACACAGCCTCTAGGTCATTAAGATCTTGTGATCAGTTACTTTTATCTGTCCCTCGTCCTTGTTGTAAATCAAAAGGTGATCAAACCTTCTCTGTAGTTGCCCCAAAGCTCTGGAACAATCTACCTCTCCATCGGGAGAGGTAGATTGTTCGGGGCCATCGGGGCCTCTCCATCACTGGATGCTTTTAAATCCAGTTTAAAGACTTATTTTTATTCTCTAGCATTCAAGTGATTCTGTGTCTGTATTTTGAATAGTTGGTGTTCTGTGTTATTGTATCTATGTACATTTTGATTAATTTTGATACTTGATACCTTTTTCTTTTCTCTCCTTTTTTCTTTTAAATTCTGATTTAGTTTTCTGATTTAGTTTAGTTTTTATTGTAAAGCACTTTGGATCAACTACGGTTGTGTTAAACTTGTGCTCTATAAATAAAATTTGACTTGACTTCTGATTCTGTAATTCTTCAATGTATAGGTGCAAAAGAAACCAGAAGAGCAGAGCATGGAGTTAGAAGACATCCTATCTGATCCAAGGACTCCCAAACCTGCTAAGTGCTATGCCTATGGCCCATCCAACCGGGCCTCCTCACCTCCCAGGGGCTCTACTGCCCACTTGTCACCCTGCTGCCAGTCCCCTTGTATGCGGCCTCACCCTAAAAGCACACCCTCTACTCCTTGCCCTGCCCCAAGTCCAGTAGCTGCAACACCCCGCTCACCAGCCATTAGCCCTTCCCCATCACAACTGCCCAAAGCTGTGGAGTCCCAGGAAAAGAGGGTGGAAGGGCAGCCGCCACAAGACTACCCTCAGTCCATGGAGCCTGGTAAGGAGCTATCTTTGCAGTGCTTTTACTCCTGTTGACTTGTAATAGTCTTGTCTGTCGCTGTCTTGAAGCTAAGGTGCCTGCTTCAAGTCATCATGTCTCAAAAACACATGAACCACATGTTGGTTGTTATTCATGCTGATCCCTTCATGCAGAAACAATCAGGGCTTTTTTTAGACTCTGTGGCTCTGTGTGGGTGGCTATATAGGCAAGAGCACGGTTGACTAAGCTGCTGATAGATGCAGAAAATGGCTGCCCGCTCAGCTATCCAGGACCATCACATCAGTAATGATAGAGAAACACCTTGTCCAGACTTACCCCCACCCCCCCAGTCTACACCCTCTTTATCATCATTAACACCTCACTAACAGTTACAGCATGCCAAGGATATATCAGTGTCAGAAAGAGAGCCCTGTTTTACCTCAGAATTACCCCTTTAACAGCTGCACTTCTTAATGTGGAACTAAGATCAAGGCATAGTGTCACTGTCATGTGGAATATAATGTGTTCTTGTTCAGACCTCTGGCGCAAAGCTTGTTAAACATGTCAGCCTTATAAGGTTGTCAAAAGTGTAAAACAAGCCAGTTTTTATGCTGATATTTTAAATGCTTTGTTCTTGACACAACTGAGCTTTGTTTATGTTCCCTGTCACAGATTTGCCACCTGGATATACCTATCCAGAAATCAACATGGGATATAGGAATGGCCCCACCACTCAAGACATACAGCTTGCAGAACCTGCTGATCTAGAGGATGTTCGGACTGAACCTGTTGAACACTCTCCTCCAGCTCTTTCCAGCTTGGGAGAGGGCCTAGAATGTCATGCAATGGTAAGGCCACTCCAAGAGCCACAAGAGCCAACAATGGAAGTTAATGCCACTAGCCCAGTCGAGGAACATCCTGAGGGTGTGTTTGTGCAAGGGGAGGAAATGGAGACAGTCATGGCCATGAGATGCTGTGAACCCGTAGAGGCTAATCAGGAAAAGGAGCACGCTGAGATCATTTGCACAACTGCTGAAGTTTCAGACTGTGAAGAAGGACAGATACCTACCTTGTCGTCTGAGGAAGTAATCCATCAAGAAGAACCAATTGTTACATTTGAGGAAGAAGTGAGTGAAGATATACTTCCTCCAGAGAGCGAAGGCAATGAGACACTAAAGGAACAGGGACCTCCACTACCACAACCATGCATCTCTGATTGTTCACCCAAACAGCAGCCAAACACCACCGCCCAAGCAGAGGTAGCAGTGGTTGATGAGGAGGATCAAAAGGAAAACCGTGCAGAGGTTCCATCTCTAACCGGGAATACCTGCTCCCAGAGTCTCACTTCAAGTTACTGGAGTCTGGAGCTCCTCATTGCTGCAGCCTTCTGTGGAGACTGTCCTCCTCCCTCTCCACCTTCCTCCTACCAATCCCAGAGATATTGCAGCCCACTCAACTCCACCTATCACGGCATGGAACTGCTGAGTGAATTGGCTGATCTGGAACTGCAACGGTATCACCAAAGTTGCAATAAAACTCCAGGTATGTTACTGAACAGTTTGCAGTAAGAAAAAGGCACTGGTTTTGCTTCGTCCTAAAGACTACATATACATGTTCTGCATCTGTTTTTATACTGCTGTTAAGCTGTGTTTTTGGTCACTAAACAGGGCACATTTGTGAAAAGCCATTTTCACAAAAGCAGTTGGTGTTTTGATTTCTAAGCATTGGCTAGGCTAATTAACCATTTAACCTCTTGTTCTTTAAAATTTCCCATATATTATCATGTAAAAGGATGTATAGTGGTTGTTAGACCAATTCATTTAACCAGTCCCAGAAGATCTACTTCCATGAGCTACAATTAAAATTGTGAATACAATATTTACTTTTTATTGATTTATTTTTTGTTCTCTGTTGAACATGTATATTTCCACCACAAAATTGTCTTGGTAATATATAGTGCTATCTGACCGAGGAAACCCTTCATCCTGTGATATTTTATAGAGCAATCTGCATCGGTTTCATTAACAACAATTTAATATTTGTCAATCAATATATAAATTAGCCCTTCATTTCAGCCTTTCCTACATCGTTTCCTTGTAGCAAGGATATCAAATAAATAGCTAATTTATCAACATGCTATTTTACATGGTATATTCCACAGTATGACAGCCATAATATGTTTTTATTGTGTTTTTTTTTTTTTTTTTTTTCCATCTATCAAAAGGAGAAGATCAATGGATTTTTGATCTGCAGAGTCTTGCTACTTTGGCAGCAGCTCGAGCCCTTGAATTGGGCTCACAGGATAGCGCCACCACAGATGCTGAGATGCAGTATCCTGCTAGAAGAACTCTTAACTTGCGCAGAAAATGCAGCTGGACACCCCGCCATGAGCCAGTAACACACCCTTGTTTTGTTGCAGTTCATAATATATGTTGTTATATATGTTATATGTATACTGTATCTAACAAATCTGCATCCTACTTTACTGTATTCTATATCTCTAGTTCTTTTTGTGTCACAAGGACTATAGCAAACTAAAATTTCGATAACAGAAAAGTAACTCAGGGCTAGAACCAAAGGTCTGTCCAGAAGTCATCCAAGACTGGAGCTACATACCCAGCAACTAAGGGAAGGGTTGTTTGATTTTGTTCCTCTAGGTGTGTCCAGTGAAAGGTGCCATGGATAGTATGGATGGACAGGAGTTGGAGATGCGGGTGAGGCTGGCAGAGCTGCAACAGCGTTACAAAGAGAAGCAGAAAGAACTGGCCAAACTCCAGAGAAAGCATGATCACCAGTAAGCATAACATAATCAGTCTGAACACATAAACCCTCATAATCAAAATGTTGTCCTGCTTGCTTAAAGGTGATCTTGGTCATTTTTTCGATTATAACTTAAATTTCTCCTATCCCAGTTTACATGCAGATTACTGCTCAGTTGCTAGTAGGCGTTCCTAGTTTTGGTTGCCCTAGTAACAGTTATGAAGGTCAATAACCCTAAGATGTTCTTCCATGTCATTCCATGCTGAAAATATTGACTTGTCTAAAAAATGGAAGAGAGCCAACTTACTGAAATGCTAAAGTTATTATTCTTCTGAGACTAAAATGTCTGACTAAAACCTCCCAGAGCTTTGACTCTACAACCACCAAACTTGGGTCAGACCTTCAGACTGTTCTGACTATCGTTGCTATATCTTTTCTAACTGATCAGACTTACAGTTTCCCTAAAAATTATGATAAAAACTTGGGAAAATCCACAGACTTTCACTGACGGAATGTTCAGATGAGCCAAGACCAATCAGAGAGGAGAATCTATTGCCAACCCAATAAATACTTTATTATTAAACACTTGTTAGGCACTTTATTTCAACTTTTCAAATATTTTCTTCATTTTTATTAAATATAAATGCCTTTCTGATCTGATTTGTGAAAGGAAAAGGGAGAAGAGCGAGTTTGGAAAAAGGCAGATTCAAACCCACGTCAAAAGCTACCCTACAGCCTACACCACTGCAGACATTAAATAGAATTCGTCTTTTTAGTATTTAACTGAAAACATTCAATGGCTAAATTACAGCCTACGCACATTAAATTGGACACCTGTTGGTATTTTAAGCATTAAATGAGGTAAATTCCCTGTTTTGGGTTGACACATGACAACTTACCAGCGTAAAAAGATAGAAGTTCATGCTCCTTTTCTTCGCTCCACTGCCACTGAGAGGCCGCCATCTTGTTTGAATTTTTTTCTGAAATCTCCAAGCCGGTCACATAATCGGCTGCTAGCATTCTGCTAGCAAAAATTGCCCATGACCGATCTAAAGTATCCAGATAGAAATTTGTTGCTCATTCTCAATGGGAAAGTGCCCAAGCACCATTGCCCGGCAACATTGCTCAAAAAGTTGTCCCGTGTATCATCACCTTTATATCTATCTATCTGTTTTTCTAGAATCGTTTTTTCTGATAAACTGCTTTCAAAACTTTCCAACTTTAAGCTTTAAAACTACTTTAAACTTCAAACTACTTCAAACTGAAAACCTTCAAACGTCAAGCTTCAAACTTTCTGGTCAGGCTTTCTCATGCCAACTTCAAAGTTTGTCTTGATCAACTCTTTTATCTAGTTATTTTTGCAATTATGTTTTGTGACACAGAAATTACACACTTCACGATTAAATCAAGTTCAGCAAAAGGTAACTATGTTTTCCTTCAGGAAAGAGGAGACTCCTCGTAGTCCAGCACGTCGAGGTCCTGGTAGACCACGCAAACGAAAATCAGTCCCTGGTCTTGGCTCCGGGGCGCTTAATGAACCCCAGAAAAAAGTAAAGTAAGTAACTCCTGTTCTTCTGTCCTCTTAGCCTGCTTCTCTCTCTCGCACACACACACACACACACACTCACACACACAGCAGATAAGCCCCCCATATCAACACAACCCAGCAGACGACTCCTCAAACCATAAACAGGAAACGGGAGAACTCATCTGACCTCAGTGAGGAAGTCCAGTTACGCTTTATCTTTCCTAATCAGTACTGGCCCTGAATTGCATTACATGCATTTGGCAGCATAGCGCGTTTGGCTGTGTCGTCTTCCAAAGGTTCCACTGCATGTTTGCATGGTTCAGGCTTATAGACGGTATCTTCAATCTCTGTACATACACTGTGTGTGTGCCTGTCAATAAACTTGTTCTGTGTCTGCCAATCGCTGATGTGAATGGCATGACTGTCCTGCAGCAGCCGGGGGGGATTCAACAGGCCATGGATGTAATTAGAGCACTGTGAATTCTCCTCTAATCTATTTCATTGCCAGGAATGTGACAGATTCCTGTCGTTTAGCACTTGGGTCAGCGCAGGCTAGGAGAAGAGGAGGTCATGATGACATGCATATTTACACTGTAGTTAATTAATGTGTGTGTGTGTCTGGGTGTACTGTTGTTTATTTATGAATATAAGCTGGCATGCTTTCTGTCTTAGGCATTTTACAGTAAGGTATGTATGTGCAATTACATATGGAATTACTATTGATGATATGTGTATTATTTAGTAAATAATTTTGTGGAACTGTTTATAATTAGTTACTTCTATTGTAAGTAATTTAATGAACAAGTAATAAGTAACATTCCCCAAAGTTTTACCATGGTAGCCATAGTTTCTGTCATAATTACCATGTTATTTTAATACAGGGTTACGGTTCAGGGCATTGTGGTTCTGAATGATTACCATATTCAATCAGAATTGTGTTTGCTTGACACTTAGCCGGGTTTCCATTACATATTTGCGATATTTTCTAAATGTCGATAAAAAACTATTGCGAAATGACGGCGTTTCCATTAACTGATGTTATGTGACTAAAATTTAATTTTTTCCTCTCGTGATAAGTCATTCCAAGCATTAATGGCAAGGAAAGCCCCTTATACTTGGGAGCGCCCACATATAAGGTGTTTCCGGGTGTTTTTCCCTCCTATCTGCTTCGAGGTCTTGATAAATTGTGGCATTTCTTTGTTGTTTAGAATTCAGTATTCCCATAATTCTTTTGTCTTTTATGAGTTTAAAGAACTCCGTCTCGTCTTCTGTCCAAACATACTGCGCCATCTTTAAAGAATGATCAACTTTTACCTACCGCAGGTGACCTGTAAATACGAAAAAAGTTTCCATTGCAGTTTTGCGAAATATTCCTTTTTCGAATTGCCTGAAAAATCACCTCATGTTAGCGTAAAAACTTTTTTGCGATGTATGGGAGTTTTTGCGTGTTTCCATTGGCCGTATTTTCTTTTCCATTGGGTGATTTGATGATTCTATTGGGTTCCTTCAAAACCTTCCGTCTTTAAGCTTTAAAACTACTTTCAACTTCAAACTACTAAAAACTTTTTTGCGATGTATGGAAGTTTTTGCAAAATTGACGTTTTTCCATTGGGCATATTTTCAATTCGCAATTTCAATTTGCGCAGTTTGAAGTGTAATGGAAACGCAGTTACTGTTACAAGCTCAGTGGGGGAAAAAAATCATCAGATGAATTGCTTTAATACCAAACTGTATCAATAATAATAGCATAATCTAATTATAAAATGACTGCATATTTATTATATGTGCTCTATGCATCTTCATTACACTTCATATAATTTTCACATTTTTTACTTAGCAGCATGCTAATGTCAACTCTGTTGGATTTGATTGTGAGTTGATTTTCCCATGTGTTTCTTGTGAAGAGCGCTATTTGTGTTGGTGTGCAGAGTTGTTTCCAGTGCTAAGCTTTCCAAATCAATCACTTATGAGCTTCTATGTGGGTTGGTGTGCTGCCTTGGAGGACAGCTGCCTATGTAGACAGTGGGAACAGAACTGTAGAGTTTTTATTGACTATAGTTAGGATGAGTGATTGTACTGTGTTCCTCGATGCCTGCAGGTCTAGAGAGGATCTGTCAATGTTTAGATCTCTCTCCAGAGGTTTGAAGAGGGTTATTGACGCTCCAAACACCCCCTAAAACCGTCTTTCTATCACTCTTTCTCATTGTGTTCCCCACTGTCATGTCACCTCCTCTCTGTTTCCGCCCGCCTGCCTCGAAACTTGCCCTCGTGCCAACCAGCCGCCACGATGTGATTCCATATGACAGTGACACCCAGACGCACGGGCAGGCAGCCAGGGCCCCTCACCGAGGGCAGTGTGTTTGTGTGGGTTTGTCTACTGTATATAAAAGAGGGCAGTGTGTCTAGTAGCATTTAACAGGCTCGCAGCCTGATCTTCACTGTGTTAAACATCACATTAGATTTTCTGCTATTGAGCTTGGGGCAGTGCTGTTTACTTACTCTTCGGCAGAAATCACTTTTTAATCCAAAATGTAGTTTATGTACAGTGATATTATAATGTTATTAGATATTATTTATGCTGTTGGTTGTGATGGCTGGATGGCTGACATGGTTGTCACTATTGTGGAGAATTTTAGTTTGCAGGTATGTTAGGATTGGAAATTGAGAACAAGTTCTTTTTCAACAAGTTCGATTCACTTTTACAACATAGGCCCTGTTTATACCTGGAATTTTAATCCGTCTCTTTTGTCCACTTTCAACCACTTATGTCCTGATTTCTTCAAGGGGAGGGTTTATGGGCGGGTAAATGTATGGGTCTTTCAGATCTTTTGATCTAACGGTCAAAATAAGCTCGTGCAATTTACATATGAACGCACCAAAGAAGACGAAAAAACATACAGAGAGTAGCAGCTTTAGTTTCTGCTTTGACAGCCACAAGACGCCAAACGCTGTGAGTGCTTGTTACAAATCAGATATGGTGAGAGAACATGGTGCTTGGTACATTTCCATCTTCAAACCAATCTTTGGTCTTCAGTCGACAAAGTTTAAATCCTGTCTGGCTAGCAAGCTTCCCATAATGTTTACACATTAGGTCAGTAGGCAAGAGTAGGCGTGTTTTGTGGCTGTTCGAACACATTTGACCACATGAGTGTCTACACAGCAAAATCACCAGAGTTAAATCAACTCTGCTCGGAGTACATATGGTCCCTCTCTAAATAGCATTAAAGTAACACTGAAGCAGAGTTAAAGAGTTAATTAAGTGATGATTGAGCGTTAGTGATGAACACCTGCTGTTAACAAGCAGAATCACTGAAGAAAAGAGAAACACAAGAACTACAACTGACTTCAGCTACAGTCTTAGATGAAATCAACTGAAGATAAAATACATTGTCTCTCAAGATCTCAGCAGAGGAAGATTGTCTTTTCTTCAGTGATTCTGCTTTTTAACAGCAGGTGTTCATCACTAATTCTCATTCATCACTTACATAATTGCATAATCATCTCATTAACTTTAACTCTGTTTCAGTGTTACTTTAACACTATTTAGAGAGGGACCATATGTACTCCGAGCAGAGTTGATTTAACTCTGGTGATTTTGCTGTGTACACTACGAAAGCAATCCGGTAAAAGGCGTTTTCGACTCCCTCTGGAAGTCGGCAAAAGTGGACAAGCTCAAAACTTTTTAGACCCTGTTATGTATTTAGCATCATCCAATTGTGATCCGATCTGCCAAAACGCATCTTAATACCAGGTGTAAACAGGGCTATAGTAGACTGATTGGAAAAATGTGCATCTACCTACATATTTGAAAAACTCCAAAACAGTACCTATGCATACAATTCACTGCAGATACACTGCAATACATAATTTCTTAATGAGATGTTTATAAACCTTATAATGCACATATATCCTGCTACAAATGTCATCCACACCAATTGGCACCATGTGTACACAAGTCATATCTTTCTGTTTTATAGATTTATAAACAACGCTAAATCAGTATCTTGCCAAGTACCCCATGTGGTACACAAACCTCTGTTGGGAATTACTGGTTAAGTGGAATCAGATTCAGAACCTGAATCCTTAAATTCCTTTCAATCCCCATAACTAACTGTGCTGTTTTGAATTGTTGTATGATAAAATATGTTGTCACTGCTAGTGTTGGACTCATGGGTATCACAGTGTGTGACACTACATTGCATAATGAGATGCTATTAACAGGCGTTCAGTGTTTTCTCTGGTGCAGGTGACGCCATGCAAAGACATTGTCACTTGCTGCTTTCCATTTAGCCTCTTGTGATTGAGGGCAGTGGGTCAGTATAACTCTAGCTCACATCCTGTGTGTATGTTTGTGCGTTTGTGTCTGTGCTTAAAATTCCTTACAGTGATGTTTAGTGTGTGTGTGTTTGAGAGAGCTCTGTTTAATTAGCCGCCTTGAGCGTGCACCAAGGGGGAGGAGGGGCCGTGTCAAGTTGTGTTTGTCAGTTCGTTGCGCAGTGGGGTCTACCTCACGGGGAAAGAACACACACTCCATTGCTGCCTCTGTCCCCTTGCCTGTCAATCACACAAACACCAACACACATGCACACTCTATTCTTGTGTTCACATATACACACTGGTATATTAGCGTCAATAGACACAGATGCATTCCCAGCACAAAACAGCTAATCTGATTTTATCCCACAGGAAAGAAAAATCACAAGAGATCTCTTTAATTTCCCAAGATACCAGTGAGTTTAAATGAAGATCAAATGGAGACATTGGGCCTCATTCATGAAACTTTCGTAAATATATGAGTAAATTCGGAGAAAATTGAAACATATATTCCAAACTCTCCTCCGGATTCACGAACGCTTCGTAACATTAGATTTGATAGTTAAACGTCTGTATGTTAATCAATTCCAATCATATGTAAGTAGGGAGCTTGTTCACGCTCATTCACAATTAGCATAATCCCCGCCTATGAATTACAACTACGGAAATTACATGTCCAGGAACGCTGTGGAATATTCTGACTGCCCTTCTCAGGTTTGGCTCCAGTATATTGCATAATTGATAAAGAGACTAAATGGCCATATGCTAAGAATAAATATTCAATTAACGTGTGTCCACCAAAGCATTTTTAACCAGCTAGACACTCTTGTGAAAACAGCCAGCTGCTAGCGCTTGAGAGCGCTTTGGAGGCACAGTGTTTTTCCAGCTGAGACGCTTTGGTTGCTATGATTTGGAATGTCCACGACATTAACGTGTTACTAGTATCTCATTTTGAAGAATATTACTGAATATAAAAATGCAGTAACCAGCTATATTAACTTCTCCATTGTTGTTCAGTCATTGTACAAGTAGGATAGTTGGTCGGTGTAGTATTTGTCCCACCCCATCTCCACTGTGATTGGACAGCTGGGTAAAAATTGACAGTGACGAGTGCTGCGTTAAACCAAAGTTGAACAGTTTTCAACTCTCAGCTACAAAAAAAAATAAATAAAAAAAATCAAACTATTATGATGGTACATAGTGCATCAAAATATGTTTGCCTAAAAGCATCAAAATATGTTTGCCTAAAAGAACACAAAATGTTCGAAAGTTTTATGCACCATTTACACAGGTGTAAATTTATCGTGTACCAACTAACATTTTGAAAATACGAACATTTTCATGAATCCGAAAATTCACGTCAGAACGGCATTACGAATGATTTACACACATTCGTTCTGCTCACGTTTCATGAATGGGGCCCATTGACTTTTCCTGGGAAAAAGACCCCAGTAATTTACCAAAGATCTAAACGATGTCCCAAATGAGTTAAAATCTAGCATCGGATATCTGACTTAAACAAATTCTCTAGAGACAGAATTATCTCTGTTATGCTTACCACATTAATTTTAGTGATCTATACCCTTACACCATGTCCTAAAAGTTTCCATCGACAAGATTCCATCGTTTTTCCACTCTCACAAGATTTTGCACCAATGAAATACCTGTTCACACAAAGGACAGTAGCTATAATGATAACTACAAAGTTTAAATGATTGTTATAATTCTGTAAGAAAATAGTCCACACCACAACATGGTGATAACGAAGAAAGGTATTCTTGGATTCACTTTCAGAATGATTTGAAAGAGCTCAAGCTTTTAAAGTCCTCATGAAATCAAAATGAACGTTTTTTGACTTTTAGTTTGAATATGTTAGCCTTAAGGGTATCTATAAGCTAGTGTGCTCCAAAACAATGGCAAAATTCGCATTTAGAAGATATAAACATTCAAAACTTAAATTCGCTCACTTCTACAAATATGGATCAACGATTTTGATGACATCACTCTGAACTTCAGCTTCTCAACAGATTTTCAGTCCAATCAAATGCTCAAATGGTTTTGCGTTAGTGTCACGTGAACTGCTGCGGATCGCACACAGTCTGCTCTAGTCCAGAGACACGAGAGCACAGAGCGGATAATATGCGGTGACCACAAAACGCATTGGACCCGTTTGAATTCTGCACAGAATGCTATATTTTAAAGTGATATGGAGGAGATTAGGAGGAGAAACGGTTAGAGATTAGAAGGAAACTGAGGCTTTATCAAGCTCAACAGCTCTGGCTGAGCTGTGATATAAATGAAACACTATTGGCTGTTTTAAAAAAGGGGAGGAGCTGTTTGATATGTCCCGCCCTGTCTTCTTGTTTCAGTGGAAATTACGTCAACACATTGAATAATGCTGCGCGTTCCACGTCACTTCAGTGGGCTTTTAAAACGGCAGATGACAAAACTGCAGCATGCTTAAAATAAATAGAACATTATCATCCATTGGTGTGGATGCTAAAGTAGTTATCTTTATCGTTACTGTTCTTGGTCCGATGCAGAGTTGATACTAAAAATGAAACACAACTGAGATCTCCATTATTTCTCCTGAGCTTTGAAAGAGCAACCTCAGAGCAAAACAGTTCCCCTGGGACTACTGTACATAAGCAGAAGCACATTACAGCAAACAAAATCTCAATTAGGTTTCCACAAAGACAGCCTCTCTAGAGATGTCTAACAGCGATTAAACAGCTCATGTGACTGACAGCACACTAGCGCTCGGCTCTTTGCTGGAGGATGGAAGGTAATCTTTTGTCTGTGTGCCGTCCGTCTTGCGTTCGGTCTGTTGGGCAGGTTTCCAGGGAAATTCAAGGGCATTCTCTCCCAGTCTGCATTCAGAGCCGAGGGGGATGCGCTGCCTCGCTGATATGGAAATACAACTGCGAGGACTCTGATATTCACCAAGAACAATAGCATCAAACATGCAGTGTCCTCAAATGGCTCGCTCTGTGTCTTTAAAGCGACCAGCCCCTTTTTTGTAGCAGGAATCTCCCCTGATAATTCACACAGGGCTTTTTATCCGGCAACTGCCCTCGAACAGTGGCGGGATTGCATCCGATCGCAGTTCCTCAAGCGTGAGGTGTGGAGACCATGCTTTTTTCTTCTTCACTTTTTCGATACTCATCAGAGGAAGAGCAGGCAGTGATTTGAGCCCACTGAGAGGCAACTCAGCCTCATTCTGATCTATTTCTTGTTTCCTCATTTCATACCGACACTGCCTGAGCTATAGGGGTGTTTTGGTCGTGAGTGACTCTGGGATTTTGAATGAGTATTTTAAGTGAACATTATGTTCTGTCTTGTATTTTTTGTTTGCTGAAGTCTCTTGTGAAGCACCTGACTTCAAGGCTGATTATAGCACATGCAAACAGCATTATAGTGTGTTTTCTGAAGAAGAATTTCATTTATTGGACCTGCTGAACAAATACACCCATCACTAAATGAGACCGTGTTTTAAATCTGAAAGATGGAGCAACGCTGAACGAACTGGGACATTTTTGTGGCCGAGAATGTTTTGACTGAACGATAGGGGGCATGAGTCATTCAACACAGAAAGAAAATGGCCGAAGAATTAACCTAATTTATGTATGCTATTGTTGTTGTTCTTTCTATAGTTTGATAAAATTCAAGCTCAAAAGTTGTCAAAATAAAAAATAAAAATGGTTATTTGTGGAGAAATCAGTTATCAGTTTTACTAAAGGATAATAAGACTTGATTTTGTCACATAACACTTTTGAACAAATCTGCTGAGTAAATGATTCAATGACTTAAAAAGACACCGCGGTAATGACGTAACAAATATAAATAAATGGATTATGGGATGAATCAAAATATCCACCACTACTGAGCGACACTGTCTGTAACAGGCTCTGCTGTTGTTTGATTGACAGATTGGTGGGGGCGGGCCTAAGTCCACTAGCAGAGGAGCACCGGGGAGGTGGAGACTCTCAGAAGAAGAAGAAAAAATTGTCCAATCGAGGGTTTAGCCGTCTCAGCTCTACACAGGTTAGTCCTCTAAACATGAGTCTTTGTCCTTTCTTCACTCGCTCCCTTAAGCCAATTATCGGCAATTGATGCTCATGCTTTTTTTAATGACCCTTTGCTGAGCTGTACCGCCTTTGGTTACTCTTGCTCCCATAGGATTAATTTGGAGATGCGAACAGCGTGATTTTAGGGGCTTGGCAAAGGATCAAAAAGTAGCCCAGAAAAAGTCTTGATGTTGGTCATATTACATTAATATGTCTACTCCTCCTGTTGCTCTCTCTTAGATGAAGTCACAGTGTTACAGGAAGAATAGCACCCTTGATCAACAAATAAGTCATCTCAAGCAGAAGGTCTCAGGTGGACGACATACATCTGGAGCTGCGTCAAGAGACCGAGAGTTTTCCTCAACATCTAAGAACCTGTACTCTGGCCACAGTAACTCCAAAAGAGATTCCACACAGCTCAGCGCAGCCAATGAGTCTGAGAGCCTGAGCGATACAGGTAAAACCCATCTTCCATGATGGCATTGTGTCACCATCATCATATGTGTCACTTGGTTTTAACAAGACAAAGCTAAGGTTATGTAACAGTAAAGAACAAAATATCACCATCTCAGGATATTAAGATAACATTTGAAAAATAGAAGTCAGTACAATCTACATTTGTTAAAATAATGCTCCATTTTTTTTATTGATTTATGATTTACTGCTTAGACTTAAAAAAGAAAAAAAAAAAAAAAAAAAAGAAAATTGTCATCATTTACTCACCCTCATGTCGTTCCAAACCCGTAAGACTTTCGTTCATCTTTGGAACACAAATGAAGATCTTTTTGATGAAATCTGAGAGCTTTCTGTCCCTCCATAGACAGCTATGCGACTACCACTTTGACGCTTCAAAAAGTTCATAAAGAGATTGTAAAACAAATTCATATGAATTGAGTGGTTTAGTCAAAATTTTCTGAAGAGACTCGATCGCTTCATATGATGAAAAGATTTAATTTAGGCTTTTATTCACATATAAACATTCATCAGCGCACACATCAGTTATGGAAACGGAAGCTCAAGCATGTTCACTTGACATGCGAGAACCAATAAGGTTTGTCCTTGTGTGGTTGAGCTTCTGTTTATGTTCGCTGATCAATGTTTATCAAAAGTTGAAGCAATTCTTAACTTGAAATCATAAGAGATGCCAAAAGAGATGTAGTTTATCTGTCAGGTACTCAAGTAGTCAGAATAACCACAATGCACACTCTTAGTATTGAAATTCTAAACTTTCTGACTAAATTATGGACTTTTGCAAAGTCCATTATGTCCTTTCAATGCAATCAAAGGACATGCCGTGTTTTCAGATATAGTATAAAGTCGTGTATGCATGGAAATGATTGTGTTTTGCTCTCTTTTCAGCCACGAGTGGGGACAGCGGGACACAAGAGTGCTGGAAGAGGCACGAGCCAGTGGCAGTTAAAAGGGAAAGGAAGAAAAGTCCTGGATCAGCAGTTTGTTTGCAGCAGTCAGGGGCCAGGATCCCGCAGGGCAGGGGACAGGAAGTGGATGAGGACGGGGAGACATCCCCCCTAGAGAGCGAGTCCTCTGAGCAAGGTGAGTGTCAGCCAGTTTGTCTTATCTTGGAAAAGTAAGAAAAGCTTTCAAATGTTTCGCAATTATTCAACACTCTCTTCCTCTCTCACACAAATGCAGTTGATGTCTTGGATATTTCTTAATTGAGTGCATGTGCCCCCAGTGGCAGTGAGAAAACTGAGATAGTGTGTGTGTGTACATTGGGAAACGTTCACATGTGTTAGTCTTGTACTCTTGGTCTGTTCTACTTTGTTTGGTCCGCTTAGACAGGAAGAGATCACCTGACCAACATGTAAAGCAACCAAACAAATCTTAATATGTCATTTTGGGTTGTGTTTATATGAAATAGTTAAAGGGTTAGTTCACCAAAAATGAAAAATCTGTCATTAATTACTCGCCCTCATGTCATTCCAAACCCGTAAGACTTTCGTTCATCTTTGGAACACAAATGAAGATCTTTTTAATGAAATCTGAGAGATTTCTGTCCCTCCATTGACAGCTTGCACAACTACCGCTTTCAAGCCCTAGAAAGGTAGTAAAGACATCGTTAAAGTAATCCAAGTGACTTCAGGGTTTAACCTCAATTTTATGAATCGATGCGAGTACTTTGTTTGCTCAAAAAAACATAATTTACCACTTTATTTAGAAAATATGAATCTCCAACACATGTTGGATTACTTTAATGATGTCTTTACTACCTTTCTGGGGCTTGAAAGTGGTAGCTGCGTAGGTTGTCAATGGAGGGACAGAAATGTCTTCATCCAGATTTCATCCAAAAGATCTTCATTTGTGGTTCGAAGATGAACAAAAGTCTTATGGGTGTGGAACGACATGATGGTGAGTAATTAATGACAGATTTTTAATTTTTGGGTGAACTATCCCTTTAATACCACAATAATAGACTGGAATGGAAAAAAACTGTGCAAATCTAGATTCGCAAACTTACAAAAATTGAATGAAATTACAGGAAAATGTTTGCAGACTTTGTGATCAGAATTTCTGTCAGTAAACATTTTAAATACCAATTTCACAGATGGAAATCAAGCAGAATATGAAGTTGTTCCCATGAATGTCTAGTTTACTTGCTACTTAAGCACCTCAGAAACCTCCTGACAGCAACACTATAACTCTTTATTTCATATGGTGTACAAATGTTTGCACAGGAAGATTTCCAAATTAGATCAAGATGTAGTTGTACTGCAACCATTTCTTTATAGTGTTTCCAATATATTTTGTTTGGATATTTATATATATTAAAGTCAGATGTGAACAGCCACACTGAAATGCCATTTTCATGATACAGAAGAAGATGAAGAGGAAGGCAGTTACGGCAGCGAGGAGGGCCAGGACATCAAAGCTCCGGCGTTGAGGGATCTGTCGGCTGTTACAGGCCCCTCCCCTTTCTCTGTTGTCAAACTGGAAGCCAATCAGAAGGCAAAGATTAAGCGGGAACGACAAGAACTTTATGGTAAAGGTCATCAAAAAGCCCAGTGTTAGACACACCTCACCTGCTTTTTTTATTCTAACCCTTTCTATTTTGTGAAAATCATTCAGGATCTCAGTATCGTGCTGTAACAGAAGGGGACGTGAAGGTGAAACGGCGGGCCCCCTGTAGATCCGTCACCGTCCCCAAACCACTAGGTGTCAGAAGGCGACCAGGGAGGCCCAGACTGCAGGACAAACGCTGGCCTGGGATCGCGGGCAGGCCGGGTCATTACAGAAAGAGCAGCAGCCTTCTCTCATTTCCCAGCAGCAGCAGCGAGAGGCTGAAGAGAGCCACAAGGAAGAGCTCCATGCTGAGAGCCACGGTAAGCAATGAGAACAGAGAACATGGGGTACAGGGATCCACAATATTTTTCAAAGAAAGCATGCTTATGCTTATATATAGTAATAGGATGCAATAGAGTAGTATAGATAATTGTATACAGAGATATACACATGTTTGCATGTAACAGTTTGACTTTCAGTAACATCGGTAACTTAATAATTTGTGGTTTGCATTTCAACAAAAGGCAAGACAGGACAATTTTGAATTTTCAGTATCATTACTCCAGTCTTCAGTGTCACATGATCCTTCAGAAATCATTCTAATATGATGATTTATTATCAATGTTGGAAACAGTTGTGCTGCTTAATATTTTTTTGGAACCTGTGATACTTTTTTAGGATTCTTTGATGAATACAAAGTTAAAAAGAACAGCATTTATTCAAAATTGTAAAGATTTATATTGTTAGAAAAGAGTTATATCACTTCTTATCAATTTAACACATCCTTGCTGAATAAAAGTATTAATTTATTTAAAAAAAGAAAAGAAAAAAGAAAGAAAAATATTACTGACCCCAAACTTTTGAACAGTAGTGTATATTGTTACACAAAAAAAGGAAAAAAAAAAAAAGCTGTTCTTTTTTTAAACATTTTATTCATCAAAGAATCCTGAAAAAGTATCACAGGTTCCAAAAAAAATATTAAGCAGCGCAACTGTTTCAAACATTGATAATAAATCATCATATTAGAATGATTTCTGAAGGATCATGTGACACTGAAGACTGGAGTAATGTTGCTGAAAATTCAGCTTTGCATCACAGAAATAAATTATATTTTAAAGTATATTAAAATAGAAAACCATTCTTTTAAATTGTAATAATATTTAACAATAGCCTTGATGAGCAGAAGAGACTTCTTTCAAAAACATTAAAAAAGTAATGTCTCCAAACTTTTGACCGGTACTGTACATGTACTTTAATAACTTTAAGGCAATTGAAATACGCACCTATCACTAGGAAATGTATCCTAGTTTTAAAGACTTCACTATTGTTCTGTGGAAAATACTAATTATGAACAAGTAGGTGTTTTCAAACTTATATCTGGTTTCATACAATTGAATTCTGCAACTAATCTTTGAAGTTTTCCTTACTGCAGAGGAGAAGTTACTTATCGACCGAGGCCCAGTCGCCAGACAGTGATGATAACGGCAGTACTCGGAGAACCAGGCTACGAGAGGTACACATACAAACACATCTTTTGGTACATTTAACACTTGTCTTCTCTTGCTGAAGTACCTTCATGTAAATGTGATGTTCACACGCTCTGACATGTGAGAACATTTTTTGCTGAATGTAGAAAAGAGTTTTCCTCCATTTCCTTCAAGCGATTCAGTTCCGTTTCTGTGGTTCAGTCTAAAGGTCGAGCGGTCAGCCGTCTGATGGAGAGTTTTGCAGCAGATGAGGGCTTCCACCTGGGTGAGGACAGTAGCTTCTCAGACGAGGATGAAGAGAGGAAGGTGTCCTCAAATGGCAGATTTGCTCCAGGTGAACAGCTGTTTAACAAAACTTCCATTAAGAAATGGATACTTGTGGTCTATGTAAGACTTAATGGGTGACTGGTGTTGTTTTCCATGACGTGAAGTCGTCGTTTGTTATGTAAAACTGTATTTTGAGTTGATGCTTTTCATCTTGCAGCTCCTCCGAACTGTGTTCTGACCAAAGAGCTTCTGACCGATGGACTCAAGGTTCTGATCTCCAAAGAAGATGAACTACTGTATGCTGCCCGTGTGCAAACTCTGGAGTCACCTGATGTGTAAGTGTATAACTCAGAAAAAACCCTTACAGCATATTTACTGCTTTTGAGCTGTTTTAACTGTTTTCAGAGTTTTCATATTTGGATTTTGGGGGAAAATCTGTGGAATTATTTTAACTATGGTAAAATGGCACAAATTCATAAAAATTCATAAGTAATAAAAAGCAGAGGGGTCTTGTGTAATCCTATAAGAATTTATTTTGCATTAATGACTGGCATGGTTGACTGTACATTATCCTGCTTATTACAGAGCTACTTATCAAATAAATAAATGGCATGAAATATTAAATTGATTTTAACTTATATTATTATATGAGAAGAGAGTAAGGAGTAATATGAGAGACATTGAACAAGTGTAGAAAACTGCTTGCCAGGGACAACGGTCAGATATACTATTTAACATTCTATTAGGGCTGTGCGATTAATCACAATTGATTTTTCATTTCAATTTTGGCTTCCAACAATTATCAAAACAAGATAATCGAGGTAAAGTGATTATTGTGCCGTTGCCGCATTGCGTTCCGCGCGCCTTCCTTTCCTTCACAGCGGTGCGCTTTCATTCCTTCCTAAGCCAAAATTAACATCCAAATCAGCCGAATAAGTGAGTGTTGTAAAAAAAAACAGACTTCTGTTGCTAAACTGCGGGACGTGCTTGATATTAAACAGGGTTATTAAAAGTGCATTAAGCCACGAAAGAGACACTGTTCCCCAGACGGCTTTCTCTGTGCGCGCTCCAAATTGGAGCCAAAAGCGGATAAGCAAATGGGCTTTGGATTTGCACCTAAACACGTACACACAAAAATGTCAAAATGAAAAACTTAAAACAGTGCTTATTTAATTTATATTTTTGTTCTGTTGTATTTATTTCTTCTTTTTTGTTTGTAATTAGTTTCTTTGTTCTTATTGTATAGCTGAGTGTTTACTTGTCTTCTGTAACTGTTTTGTGAGGACTGTTTTGTTACATTAGTTAATCTAGTATTAGTTTTTGCTAAAGTATCGATAGTTGTGAAATTTCACTGATATTTAAAAAGACTTCATATCACATAACCAGGGGTGCACATAAGAGGTACGCAGATACGCATGCGTGATAAAAAATAAACGATGCGCATCAGAAAACATGGAGGGAAGCGCTGTTTTGAGTACAAACATTTTTGAGGACCGGTTCACAGGGACACGTATACTTACTGAAGTAGGATTTTTCTCCATCTCTGGTAAGATAGAAATCATGATGATAAGTGTGCTCTTTAATTATTAGATGTGCAACGGATCGCAGTTAATCCGTGATCCATACGGATAAGGTCCAACGGTTCGGCACGCATGTGATACGCGGATTAACTGCTAAATTTAACCATCATAGAGTGAAAGTTTATCATTTGGACGTGTTTTTTCTCGCCAGTTAACACATTCAAATGATTTTAAAAGCGGAAGAAGAGGCAAAAATCGCGACTCGCAAGCTGTTATCTGTACGCACAGCCTCACACCCCCGAAACGCGCGTCATAAGTGAACAGTTGAGAAAGAAACCAGATGTGTGTCAGTTATTCGGTCCGTGCTTTCCTTCTTAAAGTGACAGCAGCCTAATATTCTTGCTGTATGTGTTATTAAAGGTGCTTTATGTAAGAATGACAGCTAGTGGTTGAAATGGGTACTGCAGTCCAAATTGAACACTCACGCGGGTTGCCAGTTTGAAGACATTGGAAGGCGAGGAGACTTGCACACTGTAAGATAATTAGTTGATTTATTGATTTATGATGACTTGATATTGCGTTTTAATATGCTCCCGTTCATAGATATTTTTAGATGGATGCTGAGGCTTTTTAGGTCGGGTAGAATCTGCGATCTCTGACCCAGTTTGTTCACTGGCTTCAATGGCTGCAATTCGCTGCATGTGTTTTCCGCCAACTGGCAACCCGGGGTGGCGAAATACTATTGGGTAAATTGGCAACGTGCGGTCTTGCACAGACCAAAACAAAAACAGAAATTCCGACACGGAACAAAAATTTCAAAGTAAAATAACTGGCTGTAGCAATGAGTTTTGAGAGAAACGAGTATGTGAACTTAGCATGTTTAATAAATATCTGCAAACATATTATGGTATTTTTATGCTTTAGTACAGTCAAAAACTTACATAGAGCACCTTTAATGTGAGTAAAATAAAAAATCATTATCATCATCTACCATGATGGAGAGAAAAGAAGATAGTGAGGAGAGCAGTCAGGAGGAAAGTGATGAGGACAGCTTTTAAGATAAGTGTGCCACGTAAAGTGTGAGTACCAAGCAACATCTCCAGGTGCTCCCTTGAGAAGTTATGTGCACCCCTGCATATAGCCCACCAATTATATTGTGATTTCAATATTGACCAGAAATAACCATGATTATGATTTTTGCCATGATCCAGCAGCCCTACATGATACATAAAAAATACCACTATTAAAGGGATATTCCACTCCAAAATCAAAATTCATTCATAATTTACTCATTTTAAATGATGAACCATCACATCCAGCCAACTGTCATACATAGGTTCATAAAAGCACCGTGAAGCGCAACGTCAGCACATTGCGTGATGAAAGAATGTGAAACTCAAAAAAAAAGGTGATGCTGAAGCACAGAGGATGTCACTTTTTTCTGTATGCTTCACAATGTTTACGTCAAGCGAGAACTCATGAACCTGCATTTGACAGTTGATCGGAAGCGATATGGTTTATAGTTGAAAAATACAAACAGCTATCGTTTCGTAAGACACTGATTCATCAACTGGTGTCGTATGGATTACCGTCGTGTTCACTTTGTGTGGTTTCTGAACTGTCATCAACTTGCATTATGTGGTATCACAGAGGTAGATACCATATTTTTCTAAAAATCTCTGTGTTCCACAGAAGAAAGTCATGTACATTTCTAGTAAATGATAAGAGAATTTTAATTTTTCAGGGTGAAGAATCCCTTTAACCATTAGAATCAAGTGTTCAACACAGCCGTGTAATAAACTAAAATATTTAATTGCGAGGGGTGGAGGATGTGTAGTAGGTTACTTTGTGAATAACAGGTGCACATTCTGTGCGTGCCTGTTTACAGAATGTATTGCACCTATCGTAAACTCCTGTTGCTGTTTTGATTAACGTTACTTCAATAGGATTATGCTCACTACCACAGTTAAATGAGCAGTGATCATCACCCACTAGTTTCCCACAGGTTGCACTAGTCAGCCTGCAACATCACTTCCTCTAAGCCCTCTGTTCAGCAGTAGAAGTGTTGCTGAAGAGAATCAGTCACAGCCAATGAAAGTGAGCTTTCCGTAGGAGTTTGACACGGACGGCCAAGCATTACACACAGCGCTGAAAATAACTCCTTTGTACTTTCTGCTCTCTCTCCAGCTACAGTATTGTTATCGACAGGGAGAGAGGAAACCGACCCAGAATCTACTCCCTGGAGCAGCTCTTGCAGGAAGCCGTGAGTTTCCCACTTACAGCAAACAAACCTGCCTACGCTCTGAGCTTTGGCCTCTCAGGACCCACACACATCACCACATCCTCCAAAATCCCCTCTTCCATTAAAGAGCAGCGCAGAACAATATCCTCTTTCCTGAGATCCCTATACACAACACAATTTCCTAAAGTCCTATTTCCTGCACACCTTTTGCTTTAGTTTTCTTCACACCACATCAAGCTCTACCCGTTCACACCCTTTCACCTACATGTACACACATTAACACTAGGGGCGTAATGCTTCAAATTACTCTCTGATTGGTTTTTATCACGGTTTTTGGGTCACGGTTTCGGTATGGTATGTATGTGCCGTGATCAGAGAAAAAAGAACTATAAAAATAGTCAAATAAAATCATTTTTCAGTCAAGAGCAGTGAGCGATTTCCATGTCTTTCATTGTTTGATTAACATTAAAAACACAGACAGCAGGAATATATAAACTGCTGTCACTTTAAGACATAATGCACGGATCCAGTACACTGATACTGTACACATGATTGGTCTTTCTCGACTGTTTACTTTCAATTAAGACATAACCTTGCTAGGATACTCGCCAAAACGGTCATGTTGACATAATTTTTGTGTGAATTTCTCAGTTTAAGTGCAAGACTTATCAAAGAACTCAATATTTGCCTGCTGTCTGAGTGCGTGCTTCGAATGAGTGCTCTTTCATGTTTTTTGGTGCTTGAATGTTTAAATTGACCAGGCTTAAACAATATGTGCTGGTCAGGTCTCACCTGCGCTTGCGCGCTATCAACATCTGGGTGATGACGGTGTAAACGACTGGTCATATTATATCATACGGCACTCGCATTGAACAAAGTTTAGGGGAAGCCAGAATGCTTATCCATCAACAGAAACATATATTAGCCTAACTCTGTCTGTCTGTTTTACGCATTATTTTCAACAAACCATATTATAATGGATATGCATTGTCAGATTGCAAGTGCATGCCGAACCGTTGGTGGAGAACTGTAAATTTTTCTTTTTTTTTTTTTTTTTTTTTTACAGAGAACGTTACACCCCTAATTAACACACAGACTCTTCTTGACACTTTCCACAAATACGGTACACTTTGGTGACCTGTTACTTTTTCTTTCTAAAAGCTTAATAGGGACAAATGCCATGTTTTTGGTGCTGTATGAATTTAGATTTAATAAAAAAGGAAATTAACCTAGTAGCTTGAAAAGTAGCTAGTTTTAAATACATCAAATAATGCCCCAAATAACATCCAACTTATATTAAATTCATTGCAATAAGTCTAAATAAACTCATTTCATTTTTCTTAACTTTTACAAATATTGTTCTTGAAGTTTAAGAATCTCCTTTTACTAATCATTTGTTGATTTTTACCCTGTTAAAGGAAAGTACATCCTGTTTAAAATGGGTGAGGAGCATCTGTCACTATTTAGCAGCCAAAACCCAATCACATCCACCTCCTCTAGACGCCTGCACACAGCACATCACATTATTCAGTGAGCACTGGGCCTTTCAGGCACCTTCATATCTTTTTATCACAACATATGAAATCCCACAGCAAACCTCTATAATATGCCAGCAGGGCAAATTGACATTTCCCTCAACAGCCACCAGGATAAGTGGCTATACTCTCAGGACGTGTTCACGCATTTCAGATGCCCATATTATTGTTGGTGAATGTGCACATGCAGAGAACTGGTTTTCACACTATCTTCACCACTGTTATATTTCCTCAAAAAAATGAAAATTCTGTCATCACTTACGGCGCTTTTCCACTGCATGGTCCGGTTCAGTACGGCTTGTTACGGCACAATTTTGGGGGCTTTTCCACTGCATGGGACAGCTCGGCACGGAACGGTACGGCTCGCTTAAATAGTACCACTTCGGTCGAGGTTCCAAGCGTACCGATAAATGTGATGTGTAAACATTGCAGACCACTGATTGGTCAGAGAGAATCGTCGCTACCAGCGTAATTGGATTTGAAACACAAGACACCAAACCCACTAGATTTAAATAGTCAGTAACAGCCACCGCAGTATCAATTGTTTGCTTTAAACGACCGTCACACGCAACTTGAAAAAAGAAATGGCTGTACCGTGGACATTAGATGAGGTGCAGACTCGTTGGTAGACAAGGAGCGGATCCACGGCAGTAGAGGTGGCGCGACTATAACGATCAGTCTATAATCCCACCCACTTTGAAGCGCTACTAAACTGCAGAGGAAAAGCAAACCGAAAGTAAAGCGAGCCGAGCCATGCCAAGTAGTACCACGCAGTGGAAAAGCGCTATTACTCACCTTTGTTCCAACCCCATATGACTTTGCCTGACCAGATGTGGGAAACCTGTTTGAAAACAGTCATACAATATTTTATGGATGACTGGCGATAAGACTGAGTGTTAAAAATATCAAAAAACTGTGTTTCTGAACACAAAGTTGTGTGCACACGCCCACAAGGAGGGCCGTTCTCCCTCAACGTTAGTTTCACAGGTTACAACAACATTGTAGCTAATCTAAGCCAATAGACTCTAATTATATAGTGTAAACTGCAGTACATTCTTGGCGTCTGTTCAGTTTTGCTTGTAACCTGTTTCCTTCTTGTTCGTGTGTTTGTGTTGGGAGAGATCAGTGGTGTTGACTCACTTGTTTTCCACATTTCTAATAACATCCTGCACAAGGATCAGTAGCACTGACACAAAACATTGACTTAGTACACGTATTCATTTACTAGATAGATTAGTGGTTGACCCATAGTTTTTTTAGTGGCCAATGGCGATGTCTAGAGAGCAGGGTTGCCCATAAATATACAATGATAAAATGGATAGATACTGTCCTGAAACCTGATTAGTCAATGTACCTGCCATGCTAAAACAATTGTTAGAAAATTAGACATACAAAAAAAATTGAAGCTGAAATGTAGCATTTACATAGTATTTACACTGAAATCACAAGGCAGACGGTAGATTTTGAAACTGAAAACATTTAATTAATCAGCCAAGTTACTCTACATTGGACACATCATCAGTAGTGTACTGTATCAACTCTACTCAAACATTTCCTATTGTTACTGCTTTATTCTAAATAGTTCATATTTCTATTTTCTATTCAACACACAGACACACACACACACACACTTGTGTTATTCAGCTGTTTCATTGTGTAAACGGTCTACAGCAGCTGTCTCTAATTACACTGAACTTCCACTTTCCAGAGCGTTCCAGTCCTCCATGTACCTTTGACACCAATCTACACGCACAACCTTCCAGCTTCACATCCCATCAGTCAGAGAGTGCCTGTTGCCATAGCAACAGTAAATTAAAGAAACCTGAAAGGGGTTTGAGCTGAATGGAGGGATCTGGGCGCTCTGTTAGACAGAGAAATGCTGCAAACCTGCAATCACAGTCGCACCATTCACACACTCCTCATTATTACTCAGCAAGTTAGTGTTTACCGCACCTCCGCTTCCGTGGCTTTCAGCCCTAACATGCTGGCATGAGATAAGTGCTGCTTTCATAAGGGCCTCACTGATTGACTTCTGTGTGTGTGTCATTTATCATCTTGGGAGTCCAAAACCACTTTCAATAGCGTTGCCTGACAGAAGTTTGTTCCTGTGTGTGTGTGTTAGGTACTGGACGTACGCCCTGACACTGAGACTGTGCTAACAGAAGGGACTAGAGTGTGTGCTTACTGGAGTGAGCGCTCGCGTTGTCTTTACCCGGGATATGTGCGAAGGGGTGAGACACACACAGACACGTATTTTCCCTGTCCTTAGAATCATTTGAAATATTTTTTTTTTTTTAACCCATTTAAAGGTTAACGAACTACTGAAAAGTGATTCAATTACATTAACCTAGTTTTGGTGGTCTTCTAGGTGGTGATGAAGGTAAACCTGGTGGGGTTATGGTGGAGTTTGATGATGGAGATAGAGGGTGGATCTCTCTCTCTAATATTCGCTTCCTTCCTCCTGGATATCAAATCCAATGTAGGTCCCACTTTGCATTTTATAGTTTTACCTCACTAGATATTCTTATTAGAATTGGTCATTAGCTCTGTTTTAAAACCTAGTGAGCTAGCTCTGTCTACTGTGATGGTCCCCAGCAGGCTTCTTGGATGGCTTCATCAGCAAAGTCAACCAGCTCCTTCAAAAAGACCATGCTTTGCTTTTTCTAAATATTTTGACTATGCTGTTCCACCAGTTGAACAGCACCAAACCACCTCTAAATAGCAAAAATTGAACAAGTAATTAATTTAAAACCATTTAGGCAGCAACCTTGTGGCCAAAACCTCTAGCCCCTTTAGCCTTAGAAACTTCTTCCTATTCATTGTCCCACTCTCTACAATGAGCCAACTCCAAAACTAAAGAATAAAAATAACAATACTAGTTGTACAATACAAGTATTACAGGCAGAGCCTAGGATTTGGAACAGAGCTTCTGTCATTGACTTGACACACTGTATATTTGACATACATTGTAACAATCTTTAAAGGTCAATAAAAAAATTATTTGCTCTTTCAGGTGCTGAGTTGAGTCCTGTGCTTGTCCCTGAGGGGCAGCTTGGCAAAAATAGCTATATGCAAGAAAGCAGGACTGCAAGAACAGACAGATACAAAACTCAGGACAAGCCAGTCAGAAGACCAGGTTTGACTCTCTGCCTTTTCTTTCTCCAATAAACCACCAGAAATCGCTTTGCCTCAAAATCTAGTGAGCTGCCTATCTAGACAGCTTTCCAAATGTGCCTATGATGCCCATAAATGCTGTCTAAGACTCTGTGAATGTTGATCAACCTAGGGTTTACTGTAAACATTTCTTTTCCTTACAGGGAGGCCTAAAGGTTCAGGGCTAAAGAAGTCTCTCTTAGACAGTGTAGCCAAGAGCTCAGTATCTGCTTTGACATGGCCATCAGTGGCTGCACCCAGGAAGAGAATGCCTGTTAACTTTTTCCAGCTCAATGGCTCAGCTTCGAAGAAGGCCTTGAAAGGCAGGGTGGCGGAAACATCCTCTCGACCTTCAGTATCCATGACGACACCAACCAAAGGCCTCTTTAGCAGTAGCTCTTTTGAGGTAGACTCCTTCAGCAGCATAGCTAATGGTTATTCATCCTTTGGGAGCCAAACATCTGGGATTTCACTAGAGGGCAAGAACACCTCTTATGGTCAAAAGAAGAGGACTGAGGAGCCAGCACCACCTCGGGGCAAGAAAGCAGAATTTCTAGTCAAATTGGACCATGAAGGAGTAACATCTCCAAAGACCAAGAACAGTAAGGCTCTCCTGTTGCTGGGAGCCTCAGGATTTGGCTCCAATGGTGTAGGTGGTCTTCCCAGGGCAGAGGCTTATTCACACCCAGTTCTACTGGTCAAGGACAACAGGAGAGGTGATGGCTCACGAGCAGAGCTCCTGCTGAAAGGGACATCAGTCCAGAGGAAGCCCCCACCATCAATGCCCATGAGTGAGTATGGAGACTTGAACATTGGCTGCCACAGAGACTGCCACAGCTCTTACTCAGACATGGATGAGGAAGAGGAAGAGGTGAAGAGAAGGACAGGTAGTGCTGCACTTGCTTCTGCCTCTGGAGGTTTGAGAACAGCTGGCCAATTTCTCTCACGCATCTCAGTTTCCTCATCTTCCTCAGGTTCTTCCAGCTCCTCCAGCTCAGGCTCTCTTTCGAGTTCCAGTCTGTGCTCTTCTGAAAATGACTCATCTTACAGCTCAGAGGATGAGGAAAGCTCCACGCTGCTACTCCAGAGCTGCCTGACCCCTCACCATTCATTGCTCCAGACCCCTGAACCCCCTGTGGGACCCCCACGGCACACCTTTGTGGCCAAAGCTGTGGCCGTGTCCACTGCCAAAGAAGGGCATAGCAACCACAGTGCTAGCAGCAAGCCACTGAAGAGGAAAGAGTGTCCTAGTTCACTCTCCAAAACCTCTAAAGATCTAGTTAAGAGGCAACGGCTTCTAGCAGACCAGACCAAGCCCAGAGTGTCACCCATCCTGCCATCAAGACAGCTGTGGAGGTGGTCAGGAAGCCCCACACAAGTGAGTCATTGTTGAAAAGATAACCGCTTCTGTTCCAGCTTTGTTAATCTATCCCAGTTTAATGTGCAGAGTCCAACTTCAAGTCAGGCATTCACAGATTTACATCCTAAAGGGTGTAAACACTAACTTTGTAGGGCTTTCAAAACATTGCTCTAAGTCAGGGGTTCCCAACCATGTTCCTGGAGCCCCCCAACACTGCATGTTTTGAATGTCTCCTTAATCAAACACACGTGATTCAGGTCATCAGGTCATTAGTAGTGAATCCAAGACCTGAAATGGGTGTGTCAGACAAAGGAGACATGCTAAATGTGCAGTGTTGAGGGTGCTCCAGGAACCTGGCTGGGAGCCCCTACTTTAAGTTGTTTTGTCATGTCAATGTCTGGCTCAACTAAGCATTTACTGGTATCATTTTTTTTTTTTTTTTTTTGGAGTCTGAGTATAGAGGCTTATGGTTTGGTACTTACCATTATAGTTACCAATGCCAATATGGTGCATCCCTATGCTCAACCAGTGGTGTGAGTTTCTAACCAGTGACTACATTTAATAAGCTGTTTAGTGGGTGGTTAACTATAGTGCAAACAATAGCAGATGGGCCTGGCTGGAAACAGCCTTTATTTTTGTTATCTCATTCCCGTAAACTTCACCTTTTAAGCAAACAAAATAATTGTCGTGTACAAACATATGCAAAACTCTGAAGCTCTCTTTATTACATTAGCGCCGTGGACGTAAGGGAAAGGCACGGAAGCTTTTCTTCAAGGCCATAGTACGTGGCAAGGACGTGGTGCGGGTAGGAGACTGTGCTATGTTCCTTTCTACTGGGCAGCCTCATTTGCCATTGATCGGCCGCATTGAGAGTTTCTGGGAATCGTGGCAGAACAGTATGGTCGTGAAGGTCAAGTGGTTCTATCACCCTGAAGAGACCAAGCTAGGCAAGAGACATCGTGATGGCAAAGTAAGTATCCAGATATATATTCATTTAAGCCATTCAACTAATCGCACATTTATATTAATTTAATTACTTAAATACTTGGGGTATACTAAACCATAATGAGCCTTTAATATATATAGATCTAATACAGCCTAGTCAGTGCTCAAGCGCATGCATGAAGCTTGCCGCAAAGCACCGTCAAAGGTACTGATTATGAATGTTCCAGGAAAAATAGGTAATAATTGGTTCATTTAAGGGTAGACATTTCAAGCTTTCTATAGATATATTTCTCATGTCTGTGAGGCAAATAGTCTACATGCTGAGTTTTGGTTCATTTTTGTGACACGCTTCAGTTTAGGGAGACAGAGACAGCAGAAAGCGCATCCTCTTTGTTTTCATTGTTTTACAAAGGCACAAAATTTTCTTGTTATTGTGAGATCACACAAATAAAAGTAGACCCTACAGTTTTGAATGATGTATTACTCTTATCTGTATGACCAAAAATGACTGAGTATTTTAAGTTGTTTCCGCTGTTACACAGAATAAAGTGGTCACACTGGCGCCTTCATGTCTTGCAGTAAGCGGGCTATATTATAGCTTCCACACTCCACACAAACACTTGAATATATGCACCGAATAACAGCACACATTTATCTAGGGTAATGTTAGAGCGAGCGTCCAGGTAAAGTTGCTGCTACTAACATGTTTCAAATGATAAGCCATATTTGAGGTCGATGGATGATAGACAAATTTGTATTTCTTTCCCGACATACTGTAATTACCACAAGGACCCGCCATTAATGATCTGTCCCTCACACACTGCGTGTCTTTGCCACTTCCTGTAGAGTTTGTCTTTTCTGCAACTAACCAACTAATAAAATTTTGGTCGACTGACGTTTGGTCGACTATTAGGGGGCAGCCCTAGTATTTAGACAATGCTAGCAGATAGTGAGAGTTGTTGAAGGAAATTAATTTTTCATTTTCCCTAGCATGCCTTGTACCAGTCATGCCATGAGGATGAAAACGACGTCCAGACAATCTCTCATAAGTGCCAGGTGGTCACACGTGAGGAGTATGAGCGATTGACCCGCAACAGAAAGTCCGATGGGAGCTATCATGACCTGTACTACCTGGCCGGCACCTACGACCCCACCAGTGGGCAGCTGCTCACTGCAGACGGGATGTCCATACTCTGTTAGCACTGGACTTGCATGTCTGCGTATACTACTGAGTTGTCTTTGGTCCAAAGTCAGAGTTGCTGCATTGCAAGTAAGAAGCTGGGGGGGCACTGGACGCTCTGACAGGAGGACCAGGAGGTAGACTACCACCCTCATACCCACAAACCGTCTACTCTGGGAAGATATCTGCATGATCCTCTAGCGATACCTTAGAGTAGATGCAGTTTTTCCATGGTCCTAATTCTCTTCTGAGGTTATCTAATGGACATATTGTGGATATAATTTTCTATGAACCGTTTATCTGATCTTAGATCACCAAAGCAAAACTCTTGGTTTGGAGAACATGGCGGATGACTGTGAAGACTTGAGCCATGTTGTAGGCGGTGGCGGTGTTGGGCGCTCTCCGCACGTCACTTTCATGATTCCAGGGATATTTAAGTACATATAAGTAAATATATATATATATATATATATATATATATATATATATATATAATATATATTAATTTCATGTATGTATATATAGGGAATTATTTCCTATCAAGCCATACACTTCAGTACCTCTTAACATGTCTTTTTATTCAGGTGTATATTGTACAGGACAGGTTGCTTGTTTTTTTTTTTTTGTTTTTTTTTTTGTGTGTGTGTTATTTTTGTTGATGTCTATATGTAAATATTCAAAGCTATTTTATATAAGTGTAATGTACAGAGGCTTATCTTGCCATGTTTTGATTGATTTATTTTTGTATAAGTGGGTGATCTAGTAGTTGTTGATTTCTGTGAGAGGGTGAACTGATGATGTATGCATTGCACTGCACACGGCCTGCTGATACAGTGAGAGAGGAGGCGTCCCTGCCCTGTTCTCTATTTCAGGGAGAGGGGTTACATGGGATGCCATCCTTTTATCGGCTGCACTTTGGGCATTTGTTCCTCTAATGTCTTACTCCAATTTGTTGTTGCTTATGTTTGCAGACTCAACACTTTAATGTTAAAACAAAGGGAAACAAGTATTGACACTTTAAAATCATTCTACAGATTTTATTATGAGTAGTAATTTGACATGAGTGATTGAATTTAATCATGTGAGTCTACAAATAAGGAGAGTAAAAGGGTGAATCTCATAAAGAAATGTCCAGGCCATAATTCACTTCAAAATCATAAAGAAATTCTTCGCTTTGCATAAACTGATGCAGTTTAAACCCCCAAACTGTCATTGCTGTAATGTGGGAAAATTGTCATTCCCATAAATATAATACATTCATAAAAATCAGAAAGTCTACCTGGACACAATGATTTGTTTGTTCCTGACCGAATTTGTGAGATTCACCTAAAACGCTGGTATGTAATACCAGAAGAACCTGAAAAAGAATTCCGACATGTGTTATTACTGTATCTGATGCATTTCTTTTGTTTTCAAATGCATCCTGCACTGTATTTACATATTTCTTTGCTCATTTTTAAATTTAGCACCCATCAAAAGGGGTATTTCTGCTAACGGTGAAATACACCTGATTCTTTATCTTAGTATCCCAGGGTCAGGGCACTAAAAGCAAGGGATTGTTCGAGCACTAGGCACAGCTGGAGTTCGTAGAGAAGTTGGCGTACAGTCAGACTGTACTCCATGCACTCATTTTTCACTGTGAGGGACAATCGCATTCATGCATGAAGGAGCATCCACTGTTTGAAAGGCTCACACAATCACAGCATTCTTCTTTTGTGCCAAAAATGGTCGTTTCTGATTATGCAATCTTCACTGTATTGTTCAAGTATTATATATATGTATTTTTTTTTTTTTTAAGTTGTTTTATCATTAGTGTTTATTTATTGTCAGTGTTACTGTTTTATTACAAAACCAATGGATCATGATGAAAATGTCTTATTTGCCGCAATCTATTTGACCCAAAAATGTGGCACTAATGTTCATGTGGCTTGAGCTACAGTCAGACCTTCACCTCTTGCCACCCCATTGACAACTGCTCCAGCCCTGCAGGGGAAGTGACGCCATTCACTGACCCCTCTGTTTCCTGACCGTTTACCCCATCCTTTTAGATTTACAAATGGACTACCAGAATGTCCCCATGGTCACGTTTGGCCTTGCAACTTGCTTATTGCAGAGAGCCCAAAAGGAAAGCATATACAAGGCTATATTTAGAATAGCATACTTCTCTTTCTGCTGGAGTATATAGTATGTATGCTGTACACAGAATGCATATTTTCTGTATACCTGGAGGACCTACAGTACCACATTTGCCAAAATGTGCAGTATACAACAGAGCACGGAATACTGTATCCCACAATACAGTGCGCTCAACTTGACCTTTCATTTCCAGTGTGATGTCTGAACCAGAAGCACAGCTCTCTCTTTCTTAGCTCATCATTTGATCAGAAAGCCAAATGTAAATTACACACAAAATTGGGTTTTTATTTTCAATAACTTGCTGCATTAAACAAGCACTTGCTATTTTCAAAAAAATAGCAAGCAGTAAACAGTATACACTTCACTGTGGAAGCTTGTTTCCGCCACTGAATAAAAAATAAAAAAATTGCGACTTTTTATCTCACAATTATGATTTTTTTTTTCTTCTCACAATTGCAAGTATATATCTCGCAATTCTGACTTTTTTCTCAGAATTGCGAGATATAAACTTGCAATTGTGAGAAAAAAAAAGTCAATTACAAAGTTCAATTCTGAGGGGAAAAAAGGCTGACTTTTTTCTCAGAATTGTGACTCTATATCTTGCAATTGCAAGTTTATATCTTGCAATTCTGACTTTTTTTCTTGCAAGTGCAAGTTTGTATTTTGCAATTCGGACTTTATATCTTGCAATTACGACTTTATAGCTCACAATTCTGACTTTATAACACGCAATTGCAACTTAATATCTTGCATTTCTGACTTTTTTTCTTGCAATTCTGACTTTTTTCTCAGAATTGCACATATGTATCTCGCAATTCACACTTTATATCTCGCGATTCAGACTTTACAACTCGCAATTGTGAGTTAATATCTCACAGTTCTGACTATAACACGCAATTACAACTATTGCTCACAATTCTAACTTTATATCTCGCAATTGCGTGTTTATATCTTGCAATTCTTACTTTAAAAAAAAGTCAGAATTGTGAGATAAAAAGTCATAATTACCTTTTTTATTTTTTATTCAGTGGCGGAAAAAAGCTTCCATACTTCACCATATTTACTAAGTACAAAGCTGATATTCCATTCTGAATATAGCCTGGGCTTATGACTTGTTCCCCATTAATAGTTTGACATTATAAAACCAGTATAATTGATATGTATTAGGATTTGATTAGTTTTGTTTATTTAAAAAACTAAAAAAAACTTGTAATCAGAGCAAGGTTTATATAAAATTGTCGTGTGTGTGTGTGTGTGTGTGTGCGCGCAAGTATGTGTGCCTTTTTTGTACTCTGCCTTTATGTTTGACTGTTTTGACACAAGAGGGCACTGGATAGAGTTGTGAATGTACTTAGCATACGTTAAGCATGCATATTATCTAAGGACCTGTCTGTAAGTCACACAGCTCTAATCGTTACACACAGATTCAGAGTTGCTGTTAGACACAATCTCCTTTTAAATCAGGGGAGAAACTTAATTAGTGTTCCCAAATGAAGGTCAAAAGTGTTTTGTTGCAGAGGGAGCAAGGATATTCAGGTCAGCACGTCTGATATGTTACAAGAGCAGGTCACTTGTTCATGGCAAAGGTGCAATACTACTTTGGCTAAATATTTGAACGGCACTCAGCATTTCTAAGCTTTTTGCAAAGGCTGGTGGGTAACAGGAAGTGATAAGGAGGACGCAGGAACGTCTGTCCTACTAAGCAGCTTTCTTTATGCCAAAAGGCATGTACTTAATATTCCGCTTGTCCAAGAGTCTCTGATACATGAGATGTTCTAACTTTGTTAATGAAAAATTATGTATATCTTTATATCTGTTTATTTTGTTCCATTGTATTTTTTTCTGTTCTTTGCTTTGAAACATTGTAAAGATTGTACATGTGTAAAGTAAGGTTTGATTTTGGGGTAAACATTTTACAAAAAAAATACTTTATGAGTATCAACTGTAAACGTGGTTTAGTATTACAATTTTTTATAGAGGGCTTATGAATAAATATCACATTAAAAAAAAAAATCTTTGGACTTTCATTTAGTTTTACATTTCTTGTTAAAAAAAATGGTGAGTAACTTCAATCAATGGTGAAGTACTACTCCTTCAGTACACTTTGGATATGAACAGGAACATTTATTATTATTATTATTATTATTATTAAACAGTTTTTAAAAGTAAATTGTTCAGTTTTTATTTCAAGTTGTTTAAAAGCCAAATTTTATGTGTCATTTTACATTTCACTAGTTAAAAATGCTCATAAATTGGCTAAATCATGTTTATATTATTTTTTTATATTTATGATGTGCACAGGTTTCTGTGAAGGTTAGGTTTAGGGGTAGGTGTTGGGTAAGGGCATAAAAAATATCAATAACTTCATATAAAAAAACAATGGAAGACTATGAGATGTCCTTTCTAATAGGGCCGGGCAGTATGATATTGGCAATGGTATATTGTCTATTTTGCTATATCGTGGTATGCAAATAAATATGCGTAGCACAACACAATTGACACCAGAGACAAATGAGACAAAGCACTGGACATGCTTGATGTTAAAAATAGTTATTAAAGGCATTAAGTCAGGCCTAATGGATTGAGAGTCGGACTTGTAACCCGGAGGTTGCAGGTTTGAGTCTCAGTACCGGAAGGATATGTAGGTGGGGGGAGTGAATGAACACTTTCATTACCCACAATTGAGGTGCCCTTGAGCAAGGCACCTAACCCCCAATCGCTCTCTGGGCGTCGCAACAAAAAAAAAGGCTGCCCACTGCTCCGGGTGTGTGTGTGTGTGTTAAATACTCACTGCTGTGTGTATGTGCACCATAGCAAAGTTCCTTTAAGACGAGTAATTTCACTCGGCGACCATCTTTGAAATGCCTCTCGGGCATTCAAGTGCAGCTCCTATCTCTTTGAATGGGGAAACATCAAATTCTCCAAAGATGTTTGCCAAGCTTTCAATTAAATTTCATATTTGAAATTACCGATGAAATCTAACAACAACTGTCTCATAAATTTTGTTTCTAAACGCTCGAATCATGACAAAAAACTGTATTTTTCAAGCTGGATTAAGCTAATGCGCAAGAGCGATCCTAAATGCGCGTCTCTTGTGTCTCATTTCGGAGGCGCGCGTCTGACTGTTTCTATAGGAAACGGAGCTTCTAACGGCCGCTGCAGTGACGCGATGACTTTACCAATCGGCGATTGGCTCGTATTTAGAAGGCGGTACTTTTTCCGCCATATTAATTGCGCCTTGCACTTTCTCCCATTCAAAACAATACGAGTAATGCGTCTTGAGTTATTCTATAGTCTTTGACCATAGACTGTAACAAAAGATGAACGACACACCTTCACTCTCTTCCATTGTAGTAAGTGAAGCCGCCAGTGTGCCAATATGGCGCTGACATCTTGAATCTCGAGTCTTCACATAGTGAACTTGGAGCCCGAGTCTGCGAATTAGCGAACGCGAAGTGGAGACACAAGGTCCCGCCCACACTCAGAACATTATGTCGGTGTGAAATAAACAGTTATGGAAATGTAGAAATTAAAGTTAAAGATACAATCTCATCTTGAAGATCCAGAAAAAAAAGTCTGTTGGCGCCTCAGTGACTATTTCACTCAGAGAAGCTGTAAATCTCAGCTGTCAATCATGAGGTCTCACTCCCGTTTTTATAGCATCAAATAACTAACTAAAACCAAACTTTTTTAAAGAACGAACACTTGAACTAACACCAGCGTGATAAAAACTGCCTAAAATGACAGAAAACTGTCTGGTGTAAATTGATTGTTTAGTTTGTCTCACGTCCCATTACATTTCGTGGCGAGGGCGGGTTTTATTGGTTACAGGAATAGTTCACTCTCATCATTTACTCACTTTCTTTTTCCTACCATTTCAGTACGAGTCACATAGGCATGGTTCATAGAAGTGCCTGTACTACTGTAAGTTAACTATTAAAGGCTTTTACAAAACATGGCTTTAATGTATTTTTCCAGACATTCTTAAGCACCTTTTTAATTCGTTAAAAAGCATCCAACAATGTTCCGCACCCCTCTTTATTTCAGGTGCGTTGCCTGTTGTCAAGCGGAGAAATGCTATCCAGGGCAAACATCGGCACCTCATAAATGTCTCACCCTCTGCGTGACCCTGTTGGCTCTGGGTGTGCGGAGCAGCTCAATGAGGTGCTACAAGACATGAACAGGACCAGTGCTCGACTTACACACTAACTCGGCTTTAATGGGAATTTAATGATCTTGCTTGCTGGAGGAGTTATACTTATTACAGAGTTTGTGGAAAAACTGGAGCTGTAAGTTCTGATGGCGCAAACACTGTAGACGAGACAAGTGTGTGTGTGTGTGTGTGTGTGTGTGTGTATGTATGGCAGGACTCTGATCCAGTTTGGTTAGACTAATCCACATCTCTGCTGCTGATTGCTTTAGACTTGCACTGTAGACATAGATTTGGTTTCAACAATACTCGCAGCTTTACACAAGATTACAGACTCTCTCTGCCGCATATGTTTCTTCTCTGTGTAAAGCAGTCACTTCTACAGTGTCAACCCCACAAGTCTCTTGTTATTCCACCTGTTATTGCCACTTAAATTTGTTATGTCTGGATGGAGACAGTTTAAAGACAGTCCAATAAATTTTGTCTCTGCATTTAAAGCTTTGGATCTTGGTAGTGTTGCACTTAAAAGAATCTGTTTTTGAAAGTCGCAGAGAAATGAAATGTTCAGAACACAAACAACAGTCCATTGTATAAAGTCTTGTGGCAATAACCTGTGGTGTGACATACTCCAAAAACTGTTTATTCTTTTATCATTTTCATGCATACAATGCTTTTTTGAGCTGGTATTAATTAAAGAAATTGTTTTGATGTCCGTAGACACATTACACACTACCTCAATCTAAGAGCAGTCTTGAATGAAAGCCTTTGTTTGGTGCCGCACACAGCTGGTTGTTGATTAGGAAGTTCCTGTTTTCCGAGCATTATCTCCGACCCAATGACAGTGCATGGAGTGGCCCCACGGGGAGCAAAAAGGATGACTGCACATCAGCTCTGAGGGTTATCTTGGGAAATTAAAAAGACAAGGTTGTCTGTGGGCTAATTCCAAATGCCATTTTGGTCCCTTTTAGGGGATGCTATTGTAGGGATGTTCCAAACGTAAGTGAGCAATAGCATCCCTTCATGAAACACAAAGCTATGAGCTAAGTGTACTTAAAATACAAATGATTTATTTGTCACATCGTATTTGCTTTGGTATCAAATTAATTTCAGATTCAAATTACATTGATGTATGGCTTTGTATAGGGTGTACCAAATGCACACAAATACAAGCTGCATCTGAATATGCATACTTCTCTAGCAGGAGAAAACTATATGAAAGACTAGCAATGTCCAAATAAAAAGAAAAAAATGTTCTTTTAAGAACTGTTCACTGAAATTATTCTGTGGCATCACTGAGAAAAAACCCGTTGAAACCTTTTTTTTTTTTTATTGTTGTAGTAATAGTAAAAGATGGATGTCTGTCCATCCATCCATCCATGCATCCATCCGTCCATCCATCCATCCATGCGTCCATCCGTCCGTCCGTCCATCCATCCATCCATCCATCCATTCATCCATATGTCCATCCATCTATCCATGCATCCATCCATCCATCTATCCATGCATCAATCAATCATCCATCCATATATCTGTCTATCTATCCATCTGTCTATCCATCTATCTATCCATGCATCAATCCATCATCCATCCATGCATCCATCCATCATCCATCCACCATCTGTCCATCCATCCATTTATCCATGCATCCATCCATCCATCCATCCATCCATCCATCCGTCATCTGTCCATCTATCCATCTATCTATCCATGCATCAATCCATCATCCATCCATCATCCATCCATCCGTCATCTGTCCATCTATCCATCTATCTATTCATGCATCAATCCATCATCCATCCTTCCATCCATCCATCGATCATCCATCATCCATCTGTCCATCCATCCATCCATCCATATTTAAATTTTTTTAAATTGTATTTATTTTATTATTTATTATTAATAAAAGTATTTTTATTTTTTTCATTTTATGTATTTTATTATTTATTATTTATAAAAGTATCCATCCGTCCATCCATCTGTCCGTCCATCCATCCATCCGTCCATCTATCCATCTATCTATCCATGCATCAATCCATCATCCATCCATCCATCCATCATCCGTCTGTCCATCCATCCATCCATCATCTGTCCATCCATCCATCCATCCATGCATCAGTCCATCCATCCATCATCCATCCATCCATCCATCCATCCATCCATTATCCATCCATCATCTGTCTGTCCATCAATCCATCCATCTGTCCATCCATCCATCATCCATCTGTCCATCCATCCATCCACCATCTGTCCATCCATCCATCCATCCATGCATCAATCCATCCATTCATCATCCATCCATCCATCCATCCATCCATTATCCAATCCCATCATCCGTCTGTCCATCCATCCATCCATCCATCTGTCCATCCATCCATCCATCCATCCATCCATCTGTCCATCCATCTATCCATCCATCTGTCCATCCATCCATATTTTAATTTTTTAAAATTATGTTTATTTTATTATTTATTATAAGTATTTTTAATTTAAAAAATATTTTATTTTATTATTCCATAAAAAAATCTAACTAAGCTGCAAAAACAACTCACTGGGTACTTCTGATGTCAGGCAGATCAGTACATCACACATGACCATCCACAATCATCAGTGATGCCTATTGGTTGAGAAGAAGCTTGACCCGTCCCACCCGCTCATGCTGAGGTTGATTGGAGATGGTGTGTGTCATGTTTATGCCTCCTAAAGCCCGGCTGTATTTGCACAGCACTCTGCCAGTATTTACTCAGGACTGCAGGGCTGTAAACAGCTCAGCGACAGAAAGAATGAGAGCCACATACTCTCTCCTATAGCTCCTCTTCTCAGGTGTTTTTATTAACTGCTGTGATATCATTCACATTTATACCTCTCTTTATCTGTTCTCACATGGAACACATTTGCTCTTGCTATTAGCAGCAGTTGAAACAAAATAATTAGCACAATATATGCAGTTTTCATACTTTCTGTTTGTGTGAGTAGCCTATTTGCTCATTGTGTGTGAGAGAGTGTGTTTGCACGTGTATGAGCAACTCTTGCTGAGTCAGTAGCAAAGTAACCTGAGAGAAGGTCAGAGACAGAGCACCAGACATTAATCTCCACACAACATCCTCCAATACACTGTGTCCGTGTGCGCCTTCACTGGAAGACAGAGAATTTGTACATGCCGCAAGAGTTTGGTTTTGTGGTGACAAGAGAGATGGTGCTGTTAGCAATGCAATAAAAATAAACCGAGTTTAACTTTATGCAAATGAACAGCAAAGGAGTGACTACCTTCTGGATGTGTAGACAGTGGAGCTCATGCGATCTGCCTCTTGTTATAGCAGCCACATGTCAGTGTAATTTTATGATAATTTTAGAAAAATCATGTTTATTTGCCAAATTCCTGTGAAGAACTACCCATAATGCTGAAGACAGATCTACCAATCAGAGCTCTGCTAAAACATCTACTGTACTATAGTGAAATATTGGATATGTATATTTCAATCATGACAAATCTCTGAATAGTTTTAGCATGTAATTGAATATGACAATGTGAATGTATTTGGTCTTGGCGGACTAGATCTGCTACGCTGCTGCTGCTGTTGATTATTGCTGCAGCTGCTGCAGAGTAAGTATGGACTTGCTACTGCTAATAGATACACAGAAACGCTGTGGTGAGCCTGTAAGATATGCTGCTGCTGCATAAATAGACATACTGTATGTAAATCCAGTAGCAGATCTAGGCAGGTGGAGCTGGGGGAGGTGGAGGGTTTCAGAGGAACTCTAATAGCGTGCTGCAGGACTAGTTTTACAGCAAACACTGAACCAGACCATTTAAATGCTGAGCGAGCTCATTGGCTGCAGAATCAGCAGAGACCAATCATGTGCCATGAAATCCACCCGCATTTGGCAGGTGTTAATGTCAAGCCCTGTATATATATATATATATATATATATATATATATATATATACAGGGCTTGACATTAACACCTGCCAAATGCGGGTGGATTTCAGCAGTGGTTTGTAACACAGTCACTCCTACTAGTCACTTTGGCAGGTTGAATTTTATATGTGATATATGGATTTTTCAGTTGTAGTCTTTTATAAAGGCATCTGCAATAATAAACTAAGTGCAATGTAGTGTTCATACACATCGACACTGAAATATTCTCATTTTCCACAGAATAGATACGTGATACCAGCCTCTCTTTCTCTCTCTCATCTCTCTGACAGTGAGTTGACACACAAACCCCCCTCCCCTCACTCACTCATTTCATTTGCTCCGGATGAATATGTTGGTATTACAGGGCTTGAATTTCGGCGTGGGATTGCATGTATTGCGCATAATTTTACTTATTCCCCGCAGATTTTGTGTTCACACCCAAAGTCACACACATAAAGCCCCCTATCAGTACAAAATTGAGTTGTTTTTCGCTGCTTATTGTGCTTAAACAGTCAAACACACACAAAAATAATGTCAAAATGCCGGTCTTGGTGAGTATGTAAACACAGTAAGTGAACGTAAACAGTTGAGAAAGAAAACGCACGTGTAACAGAATAATGGATCCGTGCGTCAGGTCTTAAAGTGACAGCAATCTAATATATATGGCAGTTTTCCCCATGGTATCAATGTCAAAATTTTGGCGAGTGAAAATGCTGAGTGGCTAGTGACTTTGGAAAACCACTCTCTATATATATATGTAACCCCTCTACCCAGGTCCTACTCGCCCCGCTCTGCGTGGGTCTCGTATGCTCTAGGCTGCAACCTCTAGCGTCTGTTGCTAGAGCATCTCTTGAGATCAGAGGAGTGAGGTTTACTTGCACAGCAACTACTAGCTGGCCTCCGTTACACTCACCCCCCTAAACCTCACTCCCATCCGGGTCACGGCACCAATGTAACCCCTCTACACAAGTCCTACTCGCCCTGCTCCGCGCGGGCCTTGAACCCTGGTCTCCGGCGTGGGAGTCGGACACTCTAACGAGGAGGCTAAAGGCCTCAGTTACATACATTATATATATAATGCTAAATAATTTTTTTCTGAAATTAATGGAAAAAATCTAGAACCTTCTACAAGCTTAAAAAAAAATCTCTGGAAAAGTCACTTTATAACAGTATAACTATGATCGAATTACTTCAGAAGACTTGGAATATAGTGCATGTGTCAAATGGACTGTGGATTTTGTTTGTTTGTTTGTTTTTGTTATAGATTTTTCCAAAAAATAGAAAAATGTATATTTGGGTGAACTATTTCTTTAACAGTAAAACCTCCAACAGCCTCTTAATTACACCCACGTTTAATGCAATATATCTGGATCGTACATGTAGTTTAAAAAAAGCCCAGAATTGTTTGATCATTTAACACATTCCCTCTTATTTGTGGTGACTGATGATGTCATGGTTGTCATGGTAACAGCAGCTAAATGTCACCACACAAGGGCCTTTTAACATGCACGCAGAGGCCTAATCACATTGGAGGAGTTCTGGAATTCATCCAAGCTATTATTCCTTCTATCCCTATGAATTCCATATCTTCAGTCAGCGCTCACAGAATCACTGCGAGCGATTGTGCCACGCAGCTCAGATACACCCACCACATCTGCTCAAAGAGAGCACTTAGATCTGCTCAATAGCTCATTGTGAGATGCTTCGCCATTCCTTCCGCTTGTTTCTCCTCCCCCTTTGCCTAGATCTCTCTCATGAGTTTTCATGTTGGTTTTAGTCTTGTTCTCCCTCTTGCCTGTATTTGTTCTGTCTAGGGTCAGAAATGTAGAGGCAATGCAGGTCAAAAATGCTCCTGAAAGTGACACAAATGCCCAAGATATTAAAAAAAGGCCCTTTTGTGAATTCCCCAGAATTCCTCATTTAGGCCTATCTAACCGATACAGTAACAGCTTTGACTTGCACCTTTATGGGTTTATTCAGTGCTAACAGTCAAATAACTGAAAACACTGAGGTAAACACTGCCAACTACTTCAAATCTTGAAACAACAATTACATCAAGATGTGCTAGTAGAGCCGTATAATCTACACAAACAAAAGAGACTGTAATTATTTTAATTTTAACATGTATTATGTATCAACAACTGTATTTGACAAAGTATTTGACATAAAGCAATGACATTCTGTGTGGTGTTTGGCTGTAGTTATTGGGCCAAATGCAAGACCATGTGATTCTTGATTGGCTATAGTAGATGTTGTCCTGCTCCATTATTAAAGCAGTTTCTACTCAAGAGGTGAAAGAATAAACTGTATATTGCAGAAATGCGAAAGGTTTCTTGCTAAAAACACTAAAGAAAAACACTCCAGGCTGCAAATATTGGCTCTTAAAGGTATAGTTTACCCAAAAATGAAAATGATACAATAATTTACTCACCCTCAAGTATATGACTATCTTCTTTTAGACAAACACATCAGAGTTATATTAAAAATATCCTGGCTCTTCCAAGCTTTATAATAGGAGTGAGTAATCGATATTTTGAAGCCCAAAACAGCACATCCATCCATCATAAAAATAATCCATACGGCTCCAGGGGGTTAATAAATGCCTTCTGAAGTGAAGCAATGTTTTTTTTGTAAGAAAAATATCCATATTTATAACTTAATAAACTATAATCACTGGCTTCCTGTAACAGCCATACGCGAGTCTATTTTCGCGAGGAAGAGTGACCTCTGACCCGACGTATGACGTATTGACGAACGCGAAAGCACAGAGGATAGAAAATTAGAAGTCTAAAAGAAGAATTTTTAAAGAGAAATGTCAGAGGATGTCGATGAAAGAAAAGTTTGTCATGCGTCGGGTCAGAGGTCACTCTTCTGCTAGAACTCGACTCGTGTACGGCTGCTACCTGGAAGCCAGTGATTATAGTTTATGAAGTTATAAATATGGATATTTTTCTTACAAAAACGTATCACTTCACTTCAGAAGGCATTTATTAACCCCCTGGAGTCGTATGGATTATTTTTATGATGGATGGATGTGCTTTTTTGGGCTTCAAAATCTCGGTTACCATTCACTACCACTATAAAGCTTGGATGCGTCAGGATATTTTTAAATATATCTCTGATTGTGTTCGTCTGAAAGAAGAAAGTCATATACACCTAGGATGGCTTGAGGGTGAGTAAATTATGGGATCATTTTTTATTTTTGAGTGAACTAACCCTTTAATGAAAAAGTTTTGGGACACATATCACTCTCTGGCTGTGATGAATGATCTGTCACTATCATATTCTCTCTCTTATTCGTCGTAGATTAGTGTGGTGGCAGATGGGGTTACTGCCCAACTGAGACACACAGGTGGCTCATTCTGAGCTCTAATGAGTGAGAGAGTTGGTGAGGACACACACACACACACACACACAGGAAGCTCCGTGCAACAGCAGCCTCACACACGAGCCACAGAATGAGCGATGTCCCTGCGGTGTGTGTTGGGTTTGGAGGGGTGAAGAGGAGAGCGCTGTGTTTCCATAAAACTGCTGCTCAGTGTGAAGTGTAAAATAGGGTCAGCTATTGCCAAACCCGGAGCGCTGCCTGCCAAAATCACTAAACGCGTCCAAACCGTTTGTCTTCTACAGATCCTGAGTAACACTCACAACCTCCATCTCAGACAGAGCTGTTGCTGATACATTCATATTGTGGGCTATCTTGGATCAATAAAGATTCACAGAGGATTTTTTGTTGTTGTTGTTGTTAATTATTTTTTAGTAACAATATGTAGAGAAGGGTTACAATTTCAAATGATGCCTTGTAGTTTTGATACAAACTTGTAACTCCTGACTAGTCAGAAAAATCTAATTGTTTTAATGGATCAGTTTATTGAACCTTTAGACAAAGAAGTTTGCATACTGTATGTTGTTTGTTGTTGAGTATCATATTTGATGCATCAGGCTTTTATGGCTCATATAGAATGATATATGGGAATATAGAGCTCATGCATTTGAGAAAGGGGAAAAAACACCAAATTTTTATTCAGAGGCCCAAACTGAACAAAAACATACAATTTGGTGCAGATGCTGATATTTATATGGCCAAAAAGTAAGATGAAATTCTGATTGATAGCTTGTAATGTAAATCAATAAGATCTTTATAACAGTATAGCAGATACTTACATAAAATGCCTTTATAAATATCAGTTGTCACTCTATATTCCCCAATAATATAAACATATGTTGATCATTTAGTATATTAAATTGCAAAATTTTCATATCAAATATAAAGTAGGCTATATAGGGTTAAACTATCACAACTGATTAGGCTGCTCAGAGATGAAAAAGCAATCAGATCCATTTCCAAGATAATTTGGGAATCCTACATGACTGAAAAAAACAGGAACTTAACATGCTTATTGTAGAACACAGTTATTTTCTTAAAATTAAGAATGATTCAACTGTTAAAAATTAAAGTATGTTACTAGCACTTCCTAATATAATGGTTACTATTTATTTGATATTTGAGATATGCTTTTAATTCTCGCATAAGTAAAGATGTTAAAGTGTTGAAAATTAATGTACATATATTTTTATCTGATTTTATCTGAAGTCTCTTGTTGTTTTCTCGTGCTATGAAAGGCAGTTTTGTACTATGAAGTTTTGTTTATTATTATAAGTATAATTGTAAAGTTTTAAGTATAATTGTTTCTTACAGTAAAAATATTCTGGAAGACCTGAAAACAGACGAACACTGTTTTAATAAATTGTATAAATAATGAAAAAAATCCTATTCATTCAATCCTATCAGTTTTAACACACACACACACACACACACACACACACACACACACACACACACACACACACATTAGTGCGGGCTGAGTGGGTGATTGGAGCAGCTGAGGTCTCCGCTCTGATTTACTGTGTTCTTCTGAAGGACTTAATGACTACAGTGGCTGACAGCTCTTAACCCTTTGAGACTCTGAGGATAATGTAATGTGATCCGCCGTCTCCTTTTGGGCAGCTCACACACACATGCACATTTGTTAAATTGAGCCCTGACTCACACCACCTGTACACTGTCTTAAGGCCGTTGAGGGAGACCATTGTGCCCTCTCACATTTCTCACGTCCACACTGCCACCGTCTGACCACTGCTCTAACTGCACATGATGACATTTACAGGAATATTTCAGCCAAAAATAAAAATTCTGTCATCATTTACTCACCCTCATGTCGTTCCAAACCTGTATGTATTTCTTTCTTCTGCAGAACTCAAAGATGTCTATTAGGGTTCAAACAATTTTGAATTCATTGTATGAAAACACTGAGATTTATTTATTTATTTTTTTTCAAAATATCTCTTTGATATTTTTGTTTTTGAAAGAAGTCTCTTATGCTCATCAAGGCGGCATTTATTTAATAAAAAAATAAAACAGTAATATTGTGAACTATTATTACAATCTAAAATAACTGTTTTCTATTATAATATATTTTAAAATGTAATTTATTCCTGTGATGCAAAGCTGAATTTTCAGCAACATTACTCCAATCTTCAGTGTCACATGATCCTTCAGAAATCATTCTAATATGATGATTTGATGATCAAGTAGCATAAATGTCTTTAATATAAATGTATTTTTACTGTCAATTTACTGCATTGTTGAAGAATCATACTGACACCAAACTTTTGAATGGTACTGTATACATTAATATTATGCACACAAGTATAATTTTATATGGTTATGGATTTTTATGTTCCAACTGTCCTGGCCTACTTCACCCAAGTGCACAGGCACATTATGGGGAAACAAGTATATTTATGCATGTGCTAAAATAATGGCCTACTTGACTCACACAATATTTACTCTTCTTTTTGTGCTAATAATTTGCAAGTAATTGAAACTCAATTGATTCTGGTGTTTAAAATATATTCTTTTGTTTTTACTGTGTATACAAGGTATAGCAGTGGGCCAGTGGTAAGGTTCTGGTAAGGTTCTCTCAAAGTTATGAACAAACATTCTCTCATTAACATTAATAGAATATTTGTTCAACGTTATCTGGTCTTTAATAATGTTCTTGAAAGGTTAGCACAAAAACATTATTTATACATTGTTTGTAGAAGGTTTTTTAAAATGTCCTCAGAATGTTGGGAGAAACATTCTTAGAACAACATTCTTGGAACATCCTTTAGACATTTAGAATGACATCTAACTTCAAATGAAGGTTATGTCTGCTGTTTTAAAAAAAACATGCTTGGAAAGTCTGAAAGGTTTGTAGCTTATTCTCTTTTCTCTTAATAATTAAATCTCTTTATTAAACACTTTTAAATGTTTAATCAATGTTAAACAATGTTTCATCACTACACATTGACATTAGTATTTAATGAATGTTTCGGCAGAAAACATTATCTGAACATCATTCTCCGAACATGTTAATGAGTAAAATCACTGAAGGAAAGAGGACCAAACATTTGAAGTCACCATTATGATGATCAGTGTTTCCTGTAGTTTGGCTCTTGACCCTTGATAGCTTTAACATGTGTGTTCAGAAAATACTTTTACTACAGCAGAAGATTTTGAGACAGAATAACATCAGATTATGCTGATTGTTAATTAATGGTGACATCATCGTGAAGTGGTCTGATTCACTGATCACATCTGAAGTCTAATCACTGATCAGAAGTGTGTTTTGTTATTAACTGATTTAAATATTGTACTACTAACCACGTGATACTATTGTGTAAATCAGATTTCCTGAAAACATGTTTTGAGCAGGAAGTAAATATCAACAGTGATATTTAGAGACTCGCAGACATCAACAGTCAGCATATGAAACTCAACAATGGTGACATGCTTCATGCCAGCGCACAAAACTCATTCATGGCTCCTAGCATGCATTGCGGCATGAATAAATTATGCAGCTGGATTCATTTACTATTTATATTTGAATATTTTTTTAAATTGTCACCATTGTTGAGGTTTGAATGATGAGAGTGGCTGAATTTATTACTTTTTTCATGAATGTTTCCATAATTATTTAAGTCAGTCATGAAAGTACAGAAAAAGCAGTTTAAACCACTTTAATGCAGTCATTATGCATTTTCATCAATCTCTTTATCAAGGCAGAAACACTTTCTGAAAACATCTGCAATTGCTGAAAGAGAAATAAACTAACAAAAGTCAAGGGTCAAGAGCCCAACTAAAACAAACAGTGATCACCATAATGGTGACCTCAAAACATCAACATCTAAACCTCTGTTTATTCGCAATAAGAACTTATGTAGATGTATCACAGAAATAAAGTCAATCTGGTTAGTGATAAGTGAAGCTGGCAATGCTGTTTAATCCTCCTCTGCTGAGATCTTGAGAGATTTAATGTCTTTTATCATCAGTTGATTTCATCTAAGGCTGTGACTGGAAGTCAGTTGTAGTTTCTGTTCTTGTTGTTTCTCTTTCCTTCAGTGGCTACCTTTACATGCAACCAAATAATCTGTTAGTAATCGGATTGACGGCTCAATCGGACTGAAAAGCTTTCATGTAAACACCTTAATCGGTCTAACTGAGCTCGATCCGAATGAAATTTCGATCGTATTGGAAGGGGTGGTTTATCCCTTTTCTAATATAGAAATGGCATAATGACGTATGACGATTTTCACTTATCGTCTGTGAAGTGGAGCAGGACAACGTCACACCAGTCCTTGTTTCATACTCTCATCCACAGACGACTGGTTTTGGCCACAGGGAGGGGCATTTTTACTGCATGATAAGCAGCACAGCATAATGGTTCATATGCTCATTGTTTCCAAATTATGACCAGAAATGGATAAATATTAAGTCTGAACTAATGTAGGAGAATGGTTATTATGTGCAAAAAGCTGGAAACTCTGTATATTCATGCAAGGTGAGCATGTCAAAAAATTAATTCTGATTAAAAGCTTGTGCCATATAAACACGCACATCAACCCAATCACTTTATTTAGCATTCATGTAAACACTACGTTCGGATTCATCAATCGGAATGAATTCATTCAGATTGAAGCAAAAAGTGTGCATGTAAACATAGCCAATGATCCTGCTTGTTAACAGCAGGTGTTCGAATGTTTCAGGATCATACTAACCTTTAAATGACATTCAGTTAACATTAAGGAAACTAGACATTTTTATGTTCTTGGAATGTTACAAATCAACGTTCCTATAATGTTGAGTTGTTAATAAAAATTAAGTTGAAAGAATGTTTCAGGAACATCATACTAACCTTAAAAATCATTCCTCTAACATTAGGAAAACTGGACATTTTAACGTTTCCATTTTTAATCTAATTGTCACCTTAAAAGAACTTATAAACCAGTCCTCACATACTTTCTCCAATGAAAATATTTACTCTTCAATCATTTTGGTCAATAGCTAAGAGGAAAACATTCTAGCACAACTGTACATGAAGCTTGTTTATCTCAAAGACAGAAGAAGACTGATATAAAATTTCAAAGATAATTCAAAGATGTTTTTTAATTAATCTATTTTAAATGCACACAAAATGTCATACACATGGTTGAATGGCAAAGCTCTTGTTGCCACTCCAGAAGCTCAATCTGAAGAGAACGTGATGAAAGGGGGCTGATGTCTTTCAGAGCTGACTGCATCCCAAAGGGCTTAACGCCTCAGCAGTGACCAATCAGAGCTCCTCGCCCTGAGCTGAGCATGTTATTCTTTCTCGGGGGTCAGAGGTTGCACTTTCTGTTTGCACCTTCACGATGCTCATATCCTCTTGCTGTCTCTGTCCCTCATTCTCTTAAACTCTCGTTCTTCTCTTTCCGTGCACAGCTGCACAAACAGGAAGGGACTGAGTCAAACAATCAGCTAAGGGATTAAACGTGCCCTTATTAACCTTTGACCTTTCATGCGGCTATTTCTAATCTAAGCTTGCAGATGCTTAGTTACACAATGTTTATGTGAAATGGAACCTGCAACCATTAACCAAATTAATCTTTAACACACTGGTTCTCAACTGGTTTTCTACATTGTACGTTGGACATCAAGTGGTGATCCAACACATAAAGTTTATCATTTAAAAGTAAAAAAAAAAAAATCAATAAAGTTGAATATTGACACATATTAATAAGAATAATATTAATGTTATATAAATAACCAGTGCAGCCAATCATTCACTGCACAAAACACATTGTGACACAAATGTTCATTCTCATTTGTAAACCTGTTTTTAAAGGTGAAAGGGTGTCATTTTACAAGATTTTTGTATAGAAATATTAATATAATCGCTCTACCAAGCTTCACATTTCTGCTTTTACCTTGTTCCTTTGGCCTCCATTGTAAGTGAATTACTGTAAACATGATTTTCATTTATTTTACAAACTAAAGGAAAAGTCAACTTTATTTTCTATGGTAACTGGCAGCATGTCTCAGATGCTTTTATGAGAGATGATGGAACTTGACTTGAATTGAACCCAAAGCCTTCCTTTAACTCAAAACTAGAAGTCAGTTGATTTTGTCCCCTGACTCAGCCCCAACTTGAATGCAATCAAAGACAGCTGGAATCATCTGTTAAATGGCTTTTATTGGAAAGATGATGGATCCCTAGAGCACATAAATTAGAATTACACTGGCTGTGGGAGAATGAAGCGTATTCTGGTTGAGACACATGCCAAACCATTGTGCCCAGCTGCCAGAAGGAAAGCCTGCCAAACACGTTTGTAAACCTCCAAGAGACAGACAGCCCTAAAGAGAGACATGAGAGCAGAATCAGCCATGGCACTTTTCTGAACAAATATGCACTGTATTGACAAAGTGCTTTGCTAACATTCCTTTCCGTCTCCAACTGAATGGAGCCATAAATTCACCTTAATACCAGAAATTCACATCATCCTCATGGGTGTAAATTATATACATGAATTAAAAAGGACTACAGTATTTAAAGGAATCGCTCAAACATGAAAAAGTTTAAATATATTACAATATATTGAATAATACACAAGGAATTTCTGTTTTTCATATATTGAAAAATATGTGACAATATATTTATTGTTACACTAATGTGTATTCACGAGTTTACAAGGACAGTTGTGTTGGTATTACGGGTGCATGTTAAAAACATATAAAGTCTAATTGGTCAAACACAAATTAGTTTAGTTCAAAATACTCAAAATTCTGATGCAAATACTTGACTCAATTATTTTTGGAGTTAAACCAAGGCAATATTTTTTACAGTGTGTGGAAATTGACTGCCTTTCATTTCTCAAGCATGATTTACTCAAAATTGTAAGTTCATATAAAGACATACTCAAGAGTGTTGGGACAACGATAGACTGTTTCGTTTAAAGTCACCATTATGGTGATCAGTTCTTGCTTTAGTTGGGCTTTATCCTTGACTTTTTAATGTTAGGTTTTCTCTGGCTGCTGTAACTGTGTTTGTAAGGCACATTTGCTACGACAAGGGAAGCCAAGGAAAATATTGGGGATGACCTGTTTTTGTTTACTGATGATGACATCATTGTGTAACCTGTTTCACAGATCTCATCCCAAGGTTTATTACTGATCAAAAGTGTGTTAAGTCAATAAACACTTCTAAATATTGCTCTACCAACCCTGTAATACTGTGGCAAGTGAGCCAAAAATATTGTGGCAATATATATATATATATATATATATATATATATATATATATATATATATATATATATATATCCACAACACAAATTCCAGAAATGTTGGGACGTTTTTTAAATTTGAATAAAATGAAAACTAAAAGACTTTCAAATCACATGAGCCAATATTTTATTCACAATAGAACACAGATAACATAACAAATGTTTAAACGGACAAATTTTTACACTTTTATCCACTAAATGAGCTCATTTCAAATTTGATGCCTGCTACAGGTCTCAAAAAAGTTGGCACGGGGGCAACAAATGGTTGAAAAAGCAAGAAATTTTGAAAAGATTCAGCTGGGAGAACATCTAGCAACTAATTAAGTTAATTGATATCAGGTCTGTAACATGATTAGCTGTAAAAGGGATGTCTTAGAGAGGCAGAGTCTCTCAGAAGTAAAGATAAAGCAGAGGCTCTCCAATCTGTGAAAGAGTGCATAAAAAGATTGCAATGCATTCTTGTGGCCATGGTTGAATTTTATTCTATGATGGCTCCCATCATGCATTGCAGCAGGAAGTATGTCACCCAGTGATGGGAGAAACAAAGCTTTTTAAAGCTTCAAATCAATTGAACCAATAGCTTCGCAAAATAATGAATTGTTTCGAAGCATTTCGAAGCGGTCCCTGCTGGTCAGAACATGCCTAAAAACACCTTTTACAAACCTATTGCAAATGTTTTATTGAAAATAAAACCTATGCAAATCAAACTAGGCAAATCAAATGCAATTAACTGATCATCTAATAAGATTAAATGTTTTGTTTGTTCCATGGATGGCTCAGCTAAACAGAAACTACTATTATACTATATATATAACTACTATAATAACTGCTATTATTCCTTTTAATTATACTAATGTCTCATTAAAACATCTACAAATGTTTAAAACTTATCAAAGATCTAGTAAAACTCCTAGACACTTGTTCAACTCTGGGGGCGATCTCAGTGAATCGGCATGATTCATGGGTTCGCAGAGATCATCACCCCCAGTAGTAAACAACTGAAATTTTAAAACGTTTCAAAACAGTTATGATGTAACGAAGCCTCGTTTACTGAAATCACGTGACTTTGGCAGTTTGATACACATTCTGAACCACTGATTCGAAACAAAGCATTCGTAAAGGTTTCAAACCCTTTACAGTTTTTTTTTAAATTTTTTTTTATTCATCGTAAGTGAGGTGTACATTTTTAAAACTCTTAGTACAAAAATCCAAACTGATCAGACTTGTAACACAGCTAATCATTCTTTCAAAACCTGATATCATGCTCTCATTCTAGTTGTACATATTTTCATTCTACATTATCACTGTTTCAAAACACAAGATCGTTGCAATTTGTAATGAGAACATTTGGTTTAATCACCGAAACACGTGTATGTATGTTCTTTTAGTGTAGTACTTTTAACAATCAGTTCATTCAATAGCAAACAATGCAAGATACGTTTCAAATCACCCTTGTTGCTAAAATAATAATTACAGTAACACAGGCTACAGATGCCACATTAGAAAATACATTTACATTACCTAAATGACATAAATTTTGTAATAGGATCTATTCAGTGTGTTATCAACAGGTGTGATGAAGGAACATAGTGGTTATAATCTAAGATAAATCACTTATAATGTGCAACATATTTTAGCAACATATTGTATTGATCCAGGAACAACATTTCTGTCTAAAAATGTAATCCTAACCATATCCCTACCCCTAAACCTTACCCTACCATTAAGTCCCTAAAATCAGAGGGAAATGATAGATGAATAACACTGATGTAGAAGCACCTAACACTGGTTTTAATTCTAAACCTGACATAACTGTAAACCTTTCCTCTTAAATCTGATTGGTTGATTGGAATGTCATTCCAGGATCCACAAAGATGTTGCACTTGGTGAAATCAGGTTCTGCATTCATCATATGGCCACTTTACGTCCTTATAGTGCATCAGTTTTATGTACTAATTTATATGTTTGGTATGATCTGTTTATTTTTTACATATATACATTTTCGAGCTTGTCCCAACACAATATGGAAAAAAAAAAGTATTGTAAACATTCAGCAACACATCTCAATCTGTGTTTCATGGAAGAAATAAGTGCAATTTGCAATAAGGATCAATGATGGCAGAATTCTTATTTTTTGGTGAAATATCCATTTATTGACAAGTAACAGTAGTGAACACAATACATAGAACCCTGCTTTCCAGGATGTTTACTGGTGTGTAACACCTTTTTAACATTTATCCTTCCTTATTCACCCCACTTTACTCACGCACATTAATTTTACTTCATTGCACTTGTTCAGGAACACTGGCCATGCGTTTGTCAGCAATTTCCTTCGGGTTGCCCATCAGAGCTCTGATCCGGGTCTAGCCATGGTGGATAAAATTGCCCACAGTGTGACGAGCCTGCCATATTTATCATCAAGTGTGTAAATCAATCGTTTTTTACCACCTCTGTGTGTGGGAACGCAGTAAAAGTTGTCACAAGAGAGAAACGCATCCGGTGCGGTCAAGTGGAATTTATAGTGCCTCATTGGATTGTGGGAAGGATTTTGGACACCCGACTCCAGCAGAGACCTTGAGAAGGGGGACGGGAAGAAAGTATCTTTTCACTCTGTCTGCCTCCCCTTCTCTTTCTTCCTTTTCTCCATCATGCAACTCATTTAACTTTTACATTTCTTGGCAATTGTTTGTCTCAAAGGTTGATTTTTATTGAAACTTTTTGGTATATTTCGTTATTTTGTCATATAACTGCTTTGGAAGCATTTAACAAGTTGACCAAGTCAACAAGGACAAAAGGGCCAATAGCTGGACAAACCCCAAGCATTTTGTTTTATACAAACAGGAAAGGGGAAATTGGAAGGGACTGTAGGCGGCATTATTATATAGCTTTGAACAGGTGACATTTACAGTGGCTTGTTCTAATGACTGCCATGACTTTGTTTGCCAGAAGTGCCTATTAGAACAGGTGAAGCGTGACACAGAACAGCCAGACGGCAGCAGTGTGTGTGTTTGTGGATACACAGCACACTCATATGGATTTCTGCAGCTTTATGATGGAGGAAGTGTTGGTGGCGCACTATGCATGCTGAGTAAAATGAGGGGTTTAGTCCAGTCTGAATGAGGCACAGCGATCCACCTCAGTCTACATACAGTACATGCTGCTTTAACACACACTGTGTCTCTCTGTGCTATAAATGTGTGTAATAGTCTCCAGTGCATCGGTGAGATGATCTGTGCTCCTTACAGCTGGAGAGATTTTTTATTTTACACATATGAATCAAGGGTGTACGCTCGATTTGAGAAGCTACACCCTATATGAGCTGATATCAGCGGACTGGCTTATTAAAAAATCACTAAAATATATAAAGTGATAAAAATGTTAATGTCGATAACTACATGACAATTTGCAGAGTATCATTGTTACAAAGCGCTGCGGCGATGACGTATTTTTGTAGGTCAATCCATAAGTCAGCATCACACTAGTTTTCTTTTTAAACCCGATTAGTTGCTTTTCTATTATTGCAGAAAATGTTTTGTTCATCATTAAAATCTTCAATAATTAAACACACTTTTTATTAATTTTGAAGGCCGAGTTATAAGAGATTCTAAGAGAGTCGTCATAAACACAGCAAGACTGTGAAAGTGGACTAGTTAGCAGTTGAGTTTGCCTGTTCGACAACCTCTGTAGTCCCATTTAGACACTTGTTAGCAACCGCCTATTTCGAGACAAGTACAAGCTTTTTTTAAATCACTGAAGTATTTTATGTCATTTAATAAAATGTGAAAATATCACACCAGACATTATTTCAAGCATTTAACCAAAAACCCATTAAAAAAAAAAAACCTGTTGACTTCAAGACTATGGAACTAGAAGTGCTAAAATGCAACTCGTTTCTCGGTTTTGGACTAAAAAAATATGTCAACCCTGCAGCACTTTATTAGTTATAATAAAACGGTGGTAAAATGTATGTATTTTCTGCAAAACTGAACTTAAACAAAGCAAAAGATGGTAACACTTTACAATAAGGTTTATTAGTTAAACATTAGTTAATGTATTAACTAACATGAACCATGAGCAATACATTTGATACTGTATTTACTAATCTTTGTTAACGTTAGTTAATAAAAATACAGCTGTCATAGTTTGTTCATGTTAGTTCACAGTGCATCAACTAATGTTAACAATACAACTCTTGATTTTAATAATGTATTAGTAAATGTCGAAATTAACATTAACAAAGATTAATAAATGCTGTATAAGTGTAGTTCATTATTAGTTCATGTTAACTAATGTAGTTAACAAATGTTAACTAATGAACCTTATTGTAGTGTTACCCAAAAGCTTCTCACACTCTTTTAAAGAGATCCTAAATATTTATTTATGATTTTACTGTAGTAAGTACACATCTGCTTTGCTATTAACTCATTTGCCCTCAAAGATTCACCCCAAAAATACATTTTCTGTCATTATTTACAGTTTGAAGATATTCCAAATGTTCCATACAGAATTCATTGTGACCTTGTCTATCAAGCTCCAAAAAAAGACCAAAAAAAAAAAAACCACCATAAAAGCCATAATAGTAATATCATAGTAGTCCATACGACTCATTCTATTCAGTCCAAATCTTCCCCTGCCCTTCTCACTTATATATTATGATAAATAAATAACACATAATAATGTGCAATAAATATATACACAAATGTAACAGTGTGGTTGAGTTTGATCTTTAACAGATGTAAGATGTACACTGGCCCTTTAAATGAGTCTTGCTGTGAGTTTGGCAGCCTAATGGATGCAAGTCTGTGGTGCTAATGGATGGCAACCTGAAAAATGGCCTTATCTGAAAGGTCCAGGACAGCTCTAAATGAAGCCGCTACGTTATGCACATTTATCCGTGTCCTGGTCAAAGGGAGAACCTTAGAGAACCTACCTGATCAAATCTCTAGAGCTCTCTCACACACACACTCAGTGTCTGCCTCTGTTTATAGAAATGTGTGTGTGTGTGTGTGTGTGTGTGTGTGTGTGGCTTCTAACTATAGGGTCTTTATAAGAAAACACCAGAATTAGACAAAACAGTTCTGATATATAATCAGATCCTTAAGTATTTAATTGCAAAATTATGCCTTTCAGATTTCCTGAATTTGAACCGTGTATTAATACTCATAGTCTAAACAGTCAGATGTCTGAATGAGAGTCATAATCCTGCTGAAGTGATGAAAATGATAATACAGTATAAACTGTTGTAAAATAAACTAAATTATTGCTGTTTTTTTATGTAAGTTACTCTAAAGATCAATCATACCTGTAAGAGCAGATTTTTTTTAAGGAAAAGCTTGAATATAGGCTATGTTGGCCTATATCAATATTAATCATACTGTATATCAATGTAATGGCAAACAGATATAAAATGTATTCCTCACATGTTTGTGACTTTTAGCACCTGAGTAAACAAATAAAAGTGTCATTTGATGTAATTTCATCTGCCAGTGACATTTACTAGCATTGCTACAGAAAGGGCTCGTAACACAGCAGTAACTCAAAGCAAGCGTCCCGTCACAGGAGGCTGTGTGTCTGGGTTTGTTGATTAAGAGTCATTCATAAAGAGCAGAAGAGGTCATAATGGAATAAGAGTGGACATCCTGTTTCCTTGATGTAATCAAAAACCGAACAGAAGAATGATTGTTTTGGGTGGATGGTCCCATTCATGTCTGCTCTGAATATTTATTCCATGTGATCCTTTTCAAATGCTTTACACCAAAATTAAAATGAGTTTCAAGACTCCCTGTTCTAAATCTCTCATCATAAATGTTAATTTGGGCTGTATGTTTTTATTTTTTACTTTTTAATTACAATTCTTATTCAGTGTACTTTTGTGGCATATTTGTTTTCAATTATCCAGTGCATTGCTGAAGGAGAGGAAATGATGACAGAGAATGATATTGCTGTTGAAGGTTTTGCAGGTTGCACTGCCCCCATCTGGTCATTAAAATACCAAAGTACTCAAAAATAACAAAACACTGCCATCCACTGGTCATTCACGGTTTAGTCACCCTCCGGTGAATTTAAAATCAAGAGCATGTGTAAACCTTCTGTTGACCCAAAGCACAAGAGCCTCAACCTGAACCCTTTCTGTTTGGGTTATTGTGTGGGTTAGGGTTAAGTTACAGCATTTAACTAGCTGTACATAAAAGCTATAGAAGTCTATGCAGTGTCCCTACAGTAAAACCACATTGTATTCAACGTATGAAGAGAGTGTAAAACTCTTGCAGTTCACAAAGCTTACACTACGTCCTACGCCTTCCCTATTCAACTTACGGAGAAAGTGTAACTGACGCGACGCCTTTAATATGGAAGGCGGTCTGGCGGAAGCTAGATATTTTACTTCATAACTTGTTAAATATGGATATATTTTACACAAACGCATCTCTTCACTTCAGAAGGACTTTATTAACCCCCCGGAGCTGAGTGGAGTACGTTTATGATGGATGGATGTGGATGGAAGCACTTTCTTCAGCTCATAATCGTGAACCCTGTTGACTGCCATTATAAAGCTCGGATGTGTCAGGATATTTATTAAAATATCTTCGATTGTGTTCATCAGAAAGAAGAAAGTCGTATACACCTAGGATGGCTTGAGGGTGAGTAAAGCTTGGGCATATTTTTTTATTTGAAAGTGAACTAATCATTTAATAAAGTGAGATTAAATACATAAAGTATATTTGTGTAATTTAATATAGGTTTGTGTACAATTCTGAGATTGCATTTCACTGTTTTTATTCATTTTGAGGAATACTGAATGTTTTCGTGCAAGTGAGATGAGGAAATGCATGTTCACATTCAGTCTAGAACTACAGTAACCATCATGTTTACACAGCGCACAAAACACCTCTGCACTTTATTTCTCTCAACAAGGCGACAGGAGAGCTTTCAGTCAAAAAATGTGAAAAAGTTACTTATTTGAAAAAGTAACTTAGATATTTTGTTGCACAGAAACGAGTGAGAAGTTCCGTAAACTGAATCATACCTGTCGTGCAATTGTCTGTGACTTCTCTTACAAAACGGCATTTTTTTTAAGAATAAACTCTAAAAATAGATCAATCCAAAATGAATGTTTACGAGCAAACATGTTGAAGATTAGCCGATGGGCTGTCGGTTCATTAAGTGATAAGCTATTTCCTCATAAAAGCAGTTTATTCAGCGTAGTGAAGCCTCTTGTCTCCTTCCCTGCATACCGCAGCATTAGCAGGCATTAGCCTATGCTTTTTTCAGCTAAAGTTGCAGGCTTGTCTTCAAGTGGCTTTGGGTATCCATCTTTTTCATGCCCATGAAGCTTTGCCCAAATTATAGGAGTAACTTCTGTTAAACCGTAAACAATCAGAGAAGAGTTCGCTCAGTAAATACAATAATAAACTTTTTCGAAAACTGGGTACAATGAGAGTATGTTATTCTACTCACCCTTCAACCAACCATGGAACATTAAAAGAACATATTTCAAAGGGATTTCAGTCATCTTGACAGACAATAAATAGGTATTTACCGGCTTTAGAAACATTCCAGTAAACACTGTTAATAGGGATTAGAAGTGAAAAGAGGAGACAATTACATTTTAAAACATTCATGTGAAGAAAAAAATCTTAAAGGAGATGTGAGGATTTGGGGAGAAAAGCAAGAGATTCTTAGTGGATTCCAGTGAATCATTCACGGGATATATATCGTAAAATAAATTTGGAACGCAGAACACAAACACGCAGTATATGTTGTATTTTTTCATACTGTTTCAGCGGAATACAAAGGAAAAATCTGAAAATAATCAGGAGGAAAAGAATTCAGTGACTGAACAGATATTCTTGTGATACCATGTCACATTAACATACCAAGAGTTACATTATTCTCTTGAAATCTGAACATGAAGGACATTTTACAGCTCATTCAGTCGAACCGATGGATAAGAATTATTTGTAGCAGAATTTTATGATTTGAAATGATTTGTTTTAGTCTTTTTGAGTGGAACTTCCCGAAACTGGAACTGCCTCCCATAATCTAAAATGCCGTTGGCTTAAAAAAAAACAAAAGGTGTTTCTGTGTTTATGAATTATGATCTGACATGATTTTACTTGGATTAATTTTTCAAAAAAACTGCAATTCAATACAGGTGTGTACCTCTTTTTATACCCACTGTATCTGGTCCTGTTATCAGATTTGAAAGGGGACTTGAATTACACTTTATTTCGATGGTCCACTTTAGACATTCAACAAACTAAGTTACTTTGCTTATAATTCTCATTAGAGTATTAGTAGACTGTCTGTAAAATATCTGCTAACTCTTAATTTTGATGCTCCTCAACAGACACTCTACTGACTATAAGTAACTTTGCAACTACAGGTCAACTTATTCTACTAACCCGAACCCTAACACCTAACTGTAATACTCTAACGAGAGTTAATGAGAGTTAGTTGAAATATAGTTGCAATATTACTTATAGTTAGTAGTGTCTAAAGTGGACTATTGAAATAGTGTAACCGGGACTTGTAACATTGTCTCTGATGTGAGGTCACAGTGCTGAATCTCAGCCATGAAGTGTCAACCACTTCCATCTAACAGGAGCTTACAAAAAGCAGCTGATTGGCTTATCGTACATAGTGTAAACACAGGATTTTACTTGGCCTGCTGGTACAGAGGGAAATGTAAGACTCAAAAAGTCCTTAAAGGGACAGTACACACACAAATGAAAACCCTAATCTTTTATGCTGTTAATTATTATTATTATTAACTTTTTTTCATTGTTGGTGGAGCCAGACAGAGATGCCTGCGATGCCAGGATACATGATGGTCCCTCCGGAGAGCACTGTGTTGGTCTACATCACATTTCAGACCATTCACATCAAGCAAGTGCCTGCGCTATTTGTGAAAGTATAAGAACTTGACAAATAAATGACTTTTTTTTAAATATTAATACAAATAATAACAGCATCAGAAACCAACAGGAAATAATGACATGTGAAACTACTTAAAAGCAACAGCATTCAATATTGGTCTTTAGTTAAGCAGATCATTAGGCTAATTATGTATTGCTATGTGTGGTTAATTCTTTAAAGTCTGTGACATGACCCTTATAAATGGATCTGAAGATCTTGAGTTGTCCAGTTGTACCTTCGTGCGCAAATGCTGCTTACACAGTCTTTGCGTGATAGAGCGCTGCCTAAGCTTTCAGATGAACACTAGCTCAGACCTTAATGAGACACACCTGAACCAGCTAATCAAGGTTGTTGGGATTACTAGAAACTCGCAGAGAGTTTGGAGCCAAATAGAAAAGGTCCCTTCTCTCTCGTTTGATCTTGTTGAATGAATTTTTATTCAAATCATTTTGCTCATTTGAGTAATACACTGCATGATTTTAGCAATCCTATAAGATCATTACTTTATCACACTGTGCGACATGGATCTATTAAACTTGGGTACGAAATGCATGTAGATTGTACGATGATGACACCTCGTAGGCTACGATGCAAGTTTCTATAGAAGAATAAAACGTTATCAGCATGCGCTAGTGGTAAACAAAAAGACCATGTTGAATCACACTTTGGCAGTTGTAGTTTTTATGTGCGCTGAAAAAAAGGAAATGGCGAAAGTAGAAGGAAAAAACTGCTTTCTTGAGGTAAGCAGTTTTAAGTTTTAGCGCCATACCGCGTTGATTTCATGTCACATTTTTTTTGGCTGGTCAGTAGACGTAGGTCGTAGCAGCAAACACACTGTGAGATGATCATGCTGAATTTCTGATACTGTCAGAAAATGATCGTAGGCTATCTTTGGTCGCAAGACTGGGAAAACAGCCATCTTTGAACCTCTCTCACTGTACCACATAGGACCACCGATTAAGAGCCACGATCACAGAAATCGCCACGATTGTTTCACGATGGCAATCTTTCGTCTGGGACAGCCAAAAATCGTGCAGTGTATCCCGGGCTTTAAACTGATATGTTTTCAATAGCCAATAGGGTGCTTCTTTTCTTTATTTAGATTTTAAAAAAAAGCGCAACACACAGTAAAAATTATAGACTGCTAATTATAAAATTATAAAAGAAGACACATTTTGGGTAACACTTTATTTTGATAGTCCACTTTAGACAATGGAAAGAGGTTAACCCTGTCTATCAATACTCTGGCTGAGGCAAGGTCAGCAGCATGCCGATTCCATTAAACTCTTGCAGTGTGTCGCTGTATGAGTGCTGGGTTCATTCACTGAGGAAAATGAGTGGCAGGGTCATGTGGGAAGCTGAGCAAGCTGTTGGAGCAGCGAAAAGTTGAGGATTGTTTTTTGGTTTATGCAAATGAGAAGTGGCAAACACATGGGCAGCCATGGTCATTTGCAGTCACTTGATTTCCATAAAATAATCCTTGGAATTAGAAAGAAATTATTTGAATGCTGAATTGAAGATAATGAAGGCACAACGCCACAGGTGGTTTACTCTCTTTTCCCTAAATCATCTAATGATCGTTGAGTCCTGAGCTTTGGTTTGCCTTCCCCACATGAGTCCAGATGATAAATTCAGGACAAAAGCTGCTCTTTACTCGCTGTTCATAATGCGTGGTGGTAAGCGCCATTGGTTCTTGTGTGTGTCATATATTATCTGTGATCACGATTGAACGCGGAAAATGAAATTAGGTTGACAGATGTTGACTGTTGTTGTATATAGTGCTGTTGAGAATTCTTCTTCTGCTAAAAAATTGTTTTCCTATTGAACTCCACAGACAAAAAGACAGCATAATAAGATATGATGGTGTGTATAAAAATAGAGAATTTTAGGGTGAACTAAATCCCTTCAGTTTCAGTCTAAAAGGTGTAAATTCAGAAAAAAGCACAGAAACACTTCTGGATTTCCATAAATTTGACCAGAAAGGCCCTGTCATGGTAGAGCTGCAAGGCATGCAAATATAGCATTAGTACAACCATAACAACTGTTGGGAATGTATGAAAATAGCCTTTGACATTTTGTGCATGTGCACTTTTGGAAGTTGCACATTGTATCAATAGCAGAATATATGTTTATGCAATTATTTTACACATCACTTTTTTTTTTTTTTTTTTTTTACATATGTACACTCAGAGGTGACAGCATGCATGTTTGCAGTTGTTTTATTAGGGGTCCAAGCAGCAAACACTCAAAAAATTCAAAAAAGTTGGGGGGAAAAAACACTCTAAAACCTTCAGTGCCTGGGTACTGAATGAAATACACTGCAAAAATGTCCATATTTGCCATTATCTGGGTGTGGCTTAAAGTAACAGACCTCTATATTCTGAATGCAAAGTTCCACCTTTAAAAAACTTGCTGTCTAGACAACAGGACAATTTGAGGATACATGTGATATTTCCATAATAATTAAAACTATAAACTCCACAATTGTTTGATTTTTACAATTGACACTTGGACAAATCAACAAAATGGCCACCAATCGTCAATCAAATTCAGCAGCCGATAATTGGACAATCATCATGAAATATGACATATACAAGCAGGTGTCAACAATAAGCCACAAGGAGGAGCTACAATTAGCAAATTTATATGCAAAAAAAATTAAGATATCAAAAGCTAACTTCCTCTTTCATCTGCATCATTTGAGAGTGCCTATCATAAAAAATCTAAACATCATTAAAAAATGTAACTCCTAACCAGTTTGTCTGTTTTGCATGGATTTTGAAAAATAAAAAAAATAAATAAAATAAAATTTACATAATACTACAAAAATGACCATGCATTTATCAGATATTTATCAAGCTTACTAACTGGTCAGAACTGTGGCCAGTTGTGGTACAGACTGTGTACTATTTTACAATACTTATGGAACAACACTACAATTTTTCCATAAGTAGAATAGGGAAGGCGTAGGACATATAAGCATAAGCTTTTTGAAGAATACGGAAGTGCGGTCTGGCGGAAGCACTTGCGAGGTGATCATTTGTGTTTATAAAGTATATACATTTGTATTTTTTTTTATAAAATGACCGATCGTTTCGCTAGATGAGACCCTTATTCCTCGTCTGGTATCGTTTAAAGCCCTTTGAAGCTGCACTGAAACTGTAATTTTGACCTTCAAGCGTTTGGGGCCAACTAAAGTCCACTATAAGGAGAATAATCCTGGAATGTTTTTATCAAAAACCTTAATTTCTTTTCGACTGAAGAAAGAAGAACATGGACATCTTGGATGACATGGGGGTGAGTAAATTATCAGGAAAATTTTATTTGAAAGTGGACTAATCCTTGCAAAAAATGTGTTTGTTCACCTCCAAATATTAATGAATTATTATATGAACTGTTTTATCTATGGGGAGTTTTCCTGACTTCGGCCCAATACACTGGGATCGGCTCCAGCATTGATGGATTAGCTATATACATTTTATAAGAGTCACAGTTTTTGCAAGCCTGTTTAAAACCCTGATTTGTGTGATTTCATTGTTTTCTAGAAATGAATATTAATTACAAATTAAACTTATTACATGGAATGTACAGTCGTACATTTCAGTTCATTCTCCAAAGAAGCTGATGGTGGAGTGGACTGTGGAGAATGTGGTGAGTGCCAGCTTGTTGAGAAACTTTATGTAAATGAAATGCAAACATTCTGGACGGCCGACAATCGTTTTGAGGTTGAGGCAGTGTGGTCTGTCATAAGCATCTCAAAATCTTTAGTGCTTAAATCATATAATTGCATTACTTTTTTTATAATTAAATTAGATTTCAAATGCAGTTTGCACACTTTTATTGTACCTAGACTGGCTGGATTAACAAAAGTGTATTGAATTGACTCTGTATGAATACTTTGGTCATTTAGAAATAAAACCACACTGCTTCACATTTTTTTATCAGTCCATTTATGAGTTGTGTTTCCAAGGTACCAGTCAGATATAACAAGAACGTATGATGAAATAATTACTGGATTTGCCAAACTTTGCCAGGTGTCAGGATTATGTTCTGATGTATGGACGTTTAGTTTGTTTTTCATTGTTTTCTTGTGTTTCAGTTCCTGTTTTTCCACTCTGTTTAGTTTACTTGGTTGTCATGGTTTCATTCTGTTGTCATATTTGCTTATATTGTTTCATTAATTCCTTTCACCTGCCCATAGTTTAGTTCTCATTATAGTCCTCAGTTTGTTCAGTTCTTTGTCTGGTGTTGTTTGTGTATAGTGTATACTGTTACATTTGTTGTGCCTTCTTTGGATTATCTGCTCATTGTATTTTTGTTTTGATTTGTATACTAAAGTTAAAGTGCTACATATTAGATCCGTTTTGCATCTCATCATATTTATGCCTGACTAAACATTACACCAGGTTAGTTGTTTAATTAGTTAGTTGTTAGTTTCACAATTCACAACAGTCTCTTCCTGTCTATGTGGGCAATTTTTGGATAGAATAGGCAGTAATGTAGACTGGATCCTTTGTTGTTTAGCCTAAGGGTGGCTAGTTTGACTCCAAATGTTGCTTTGTAATCAAATTTCAAAATTTAATTTAAATTAAAGCTGCAAGCAGTGATGAAAGGGCCCTTGCACCTGGGGAAACAGTGAATAGTGGCTGACATGCATGTAAGCGAGTAAATACAGGAGAAATATGGCAAAGTCATTTCGACGTGCCACACTTCAAGCTGCCAGCAGGTGGCGCTTTGACTATAACTGAATATTGCGATATAGATGTGTTCAGGCCAGGACTATTATCAAACATGTGAAGTTTGGAGCAGATCGGACATTATATGCCTGAGTTACAACAACTTCCTGTTTCATGGCGAAACATTGAACTTTGTCAGGCCGCCACGGACAAGCCCTTCAGTGAAATGTCAAGATCTTTGCAATTTAACATCGCATAGGCCTTTAGATTAGACTGACCAAATATGATGTTGATCTGATTAAACCTGTAGGAGGAGTTCATTAAAATACAACATCTGGAAATGGCAAAAACTGCAAAAATTTAGCAGAGAAAAATCAAAATATCTCACTTCCTGTTGGGTTTACAGATTTTGCACCCAGGGACATTTTTGCAGGTATTGGGCTGTTACATGTGTCTACCAAATGTCATACCTGTACGTGAAATGTAGCGCAAAGGGCGCTTAATTGAAATATTGTAGGTGGCGCTATCGAGTCATTTTGCCACACCTAATTCTGAAACCCATATCAGATTCATGAGTTTTCGAGCATGTTTTGGCCCTCAAAAATGCGATTCGTTTCGGAAAAGAAGAAGAACTGACTGAGCAATCGGCACCATCGGTGCTCGGGCCCTAATAAATCACTTTTCTTTCAACACATTAAAGTTAACCTGGCATATCTGATATTGCTCTATGAAATAAACTTGTTTAAATACAGTAATAGGACTGAAAGGCACCAATTTGTACCATATGACTCTGAAAGCTTGTAGTAAGGTCACTAATACCCTTATAAGGACAAAGATCAGTAGGTGTTGTGTGAGAGGTCATTCGTCACAATCATCTGTACCTGAACTACAGGCTAAAGAATACATATTTGACTGGGAAATAAGGAAGGTCAAATAAGCAGAGTTTAAAAAGCTCCTCAGAAACTACCATATAAAGGCAAGAATTAAAGAACAAACTTGCAAAACTTATTAAAACATGTATGTACTATTTGTCACCATAAAAGAAATATATATTCAAAAAGGGATATAGCAAGAGAGGTTGGACTGAGGCTGAAAAAGGAAAGAGAGAGAGCAAGATAAATCTGCCAGAGGACAAAAGGGAGGAGTCAGAGACTTGGTGTGTGATGTCAGCAGCTTGTTGGATTGAGGTGCTGCGCCCTGCTGAGTTTAATCCAGGCTGATTAGGAAGCAGCAAGCAGTCACCTGTGTGAATGCAGAGAAGTAGCTAAAGATAACCTTGCGTAGCCTGGGACTGCTGCTCTAACGACAAAGAATCCAACACAAGGAAACTCACAAGGACAACAGCATTGATCTGTAGTTGAGTCACAGTTGACAAGGGAAGAAACGGGCAAGAAACTTGAAGTTCAGAGCAGCAAAGAAGCTTCAAATGACCTTTTAATAGCACCCGAGGTGAGGTTCTTTTTTGTCAAGGGCATATTGTTTTCTTTTCAGCATTTTTAAACTAATCAGTTCTTTGGGAACCGCCTGATCAGAATGTCCACAAACGGAATAAGCATGGCTCTAAAGCTTCAGTTTGGACTTATTAATTCTGAAAATCGTTACCTCACAGCAGAGGCATTTGGGTTCAAGGTAAATGCATCTGGAACAAGCATGAAGAAGAAACAGATCTGGACCCTGGAGCAAGACCAGGACAGCCAGGTGGTTTTCTTGCGCAGTCACCTCGGACGCTATCTGGCCTCGGATAAAGATGGCAAGGTAAGCTGTGAGGAGGAAGTGCCAAATACAGACTGCCGTTTCATGATTGTGATGCAGTCAGATGGACGCTGGGCCTTGCAGTCTGTGCCATACTTGCGTTATTTTGGAGGCTCTGCAGAATATCTGTCCTGTTTTGCCCAGACCATTGGAGAGTCTGAGCTATGGGCCATGCATCTTGCCCTTCACCCACAGGCCAACCTGCTAAGTGTGGGCCGCAAGCGCTACGCTCACCTGTCCATTGCAGACGACGAGCTCTCTATGGACAGCAACATCCCCTGGGGTGTGGACTCCCTGATCACCTTGGTCTACATGGATGGGAAGTACAGTCTGAAGACCTGTGACAACCGATTTCTCAGCAATGATGGCAAGCTGGTAATGGAGAATGGGCCTAACACCAGTTTCACCCTGGAGCTCAAGTCTGGCAAGCTGGCCTTTAAGGACTGTGGGGGCAAGTACCTCTCACCAACGGGCCCCACGGGCACCCTGAAGTCTGGCCGCTGTTCAAGACCAGGGAAAGACGAGCTGTTTGAACTGGAAGAGAGCCACCCACAAGTTGTTTTCCAGGCAGCCAACAAAAGATATGTGTCTATTCGTCAAGGTAACTAATGATTGTGCGCTTATGTTGACATATCATGGTCATTATTATTGGTTTAAAACAAGGTTGCCCAATCCTGTTCCTGGATATCTACCTACTTGCAGAATTCAGTTCCAACCATGATTAAAAAAAACACCTATCAGTAATTATCAAGTGCTCCTGAAGATCTTAATTAGCTAGTTCAGGTGTGTTTGATTAGGGTAGAAGCTGAACTATGTAGGGACATAGGCTACATTCACACTGTCAGTCCAAATCTGGGGTGCGTTTCCCAAAGCGAACTATGGTCGCAAGTTCTGTCATTACCAATAAAGTTCAATGGGACTTACGACCATAGTTGACTAACGATGCTTTCGGGAAACGCACCCCTGATTATTTGTGTATCCGATTGGAATCTGATATAAAATTATTGTCTTATTTGTATAGGATTTCAAACCACATACAAATGTAGCTCAAAGCAGATTTTAAAAAATCGCATTTCAACTGATAAAAGGTTCTCTGCTGCTGTAACACTAGGTCTATGACACGTTGTTAGATCTTTTTGTAGGCGCACTGGCCATGTCAAATCAATTGTCTTTTTTGTTTGAAACGTCATAAACTTGCACACAAATTACATGACATTACATAAACCTAAATAATTGCACACTTGTGGACATAGACATGTAGCTTTTCCCAAGCCCTTCAATGTGGTAATTTCCTGGATGATGCATGTATACGCATTACAAAATCTCAAAGTGCAAAGTTTTGAGGACATCTAGGTCTGAGTGCATGGCCCTCCACTAACACAATTAAATCCTCTGTGGGAAGCCCAATGTGTGTCCATTAAACCAGACACGAATGATTTATCAGAACACATACTTTTTTCATAGATTTAAATGGACAGTTTTCCCAAAAAGAAATATATATATATATTTTTTTATCATTTATTCACCTTTATGTCATTCCGTTCAAAAATTGTCATTCCCAAAAAGGGAACATTCAATTTCATCATTTTGCAAACATTATGGGAATGTTACTTTTATGTTCTATACACATTTTGAAATAAGTAGTAAATAATATTGTTAAAAAAATCATTAGACAGACGTCCAACTTAAATGAACATTCAGCTAACAGGTTTCACATGAACGTGCCAATGAGAGTGAGGGAAGTTATCCCTGTTCTTGGAATATAGCAAGTCATATGCATCACTTGTCATCAATTGTTATATTTTTAAGCATGTCTTTCTGAAAGCCTTGTGCAGAATTCTTCAACCCTCCTCTTGAGGACCCACTGTTCTGCTTCAGTTTAGCTCCAACCCTACTCAATCACACCTGAACCAGCTAATCAAGCTTGTCAGGTTTGCTTAAAAATCACAGGCATGTCCCGAATCCAATGTTAGCTTCACTTCCTGTCTCCTGAGATCCCTTCATCTGATCGATTCTTCACTGCCTTTTTATATCCCACAATCCTATGTGTTTCATTTGGTGACAAATGAACTAGACAAAGAAAGATGGCGTCTGAAAGTTGGGGTTTCTGGTCAGTTTGTGTGTAAATGTAAGTTTTTGACCAGTGTTTTCCACTTGATGTCATTTCTAGTGAGAAATTACTACTGTAGTAATTAAATATTAGTTTAGTTCTCACCAAAGCTCACTCTATTTTGCTGTAGATCATTAAACTGTTACGCTGCCTCAGAAGTCTACAGGAGCAGGGTTGATGACCTCTGGCCTTGTGGGGAAAAGAAGAGGCTGACATTTGATACAGAGGGGAAAAGACAAGCTTTGAACGCAACTGCACTTTCAGCCATTAGCCATTATGATTAATGCTCTTCATTGTCATAGACAAATATTTGCAAACTCTTAGCTCTATTATCATATAGTAGAATACATGCATTAAATGGCTAACAAAATACATAATTAAATAGCTAAATGTCAGTGTATATTTTTCCACTGCTTGGTTATAGAACCATAATGTCTATGCAATTAGTCTATTACCTATGTAGAGTAAACATACTGTCCTGCAGAGTTCAGCTCCATCCTCAAATAAACACACCTGAACCGGCTGATCAATTGAAAATTACAGGCAAATGTGCTGGAGCAGGGTTACACCTGATGTCTGCAGGAAGGTAGCTCTCCAGGAACAGGGTTAGAGACCCCATGCCTTAAAGCTTCAGTGTATCATTGTAGTACTTCTAGTACCACCAAATAGAACTGCATTGGACAAACACACTGCAAAACATAATTTTCAAATAATTTTCTATTTCTGTCTGTGCATATTAAGCTGGAATAGGATGGATCATGACACCAACTGCTTATTACGCCCCATATATTTGCATTGCAGTTGGCAAATAAGCATCATGATGCTGGGTGAGTGTTAGGGATTATTCCAGTAAAAGGCTTAAGAGACAGTCAAGGGATATTTCTGAAGCATCTAATTTGAACCTCAACCTACACAATCTGGTTACTTTGACTAGTTGGAATAGACAGTAGAAGTTTGGTGGTAATGTTATTTAAACTACATGTTCAGAGAGAGTGACGGAGATAAACAGCATGATTACTGGTTTAGTGGGACTCAGCCAAGAGTACAGAGTACTGAGGTGTTACCAGTGGATTGCCATTGGATTAGCAAAAACCCTTTGAGTCACTGGTGTGTGTGAATGCGGATCAGCCAATCATAATCAAGGACTGAAACTATGAAATCGTAGAAAAGGAGTGCATGAGAGAAAAATACGGAAAGCACGGACGACAAGTTAACAGATTAGCGAAATGCTAACGCATTGTGATAGAGACAGATTAATGTGATAGGCACTATTAGACAATATCAGATATATGGTGATGAGTAAGTTATATTTAGCAATATAAACAATGAGGAATGACATTAAATTCAAATCAACACTATACGGAGCTACAGAAGCAAACCACTCAGCAGCGAGGCAGACAGGATCAATCGATCAGCAGCACAGAGAGGAGCAATCCCGATGTATAAAATTGAATTTAAAATGCTTTTTAAAATCCAGTTCCTGAATTTAGACTTCCAGATCTCCTCGGGCATGAGAATTGCTCCCTCAAGGATCACACGAGGGACTTCTTAGATATGATGTGCCTTACTCACTATCCCGACCGCTTGCTATGCGTCATTTACAACACCAGCCTCAATGAGCGGTTGAAGGCATTCCTGCCCATGGAAGGTCCTTGAGGGAGCTTCGCAGAATACGTGGAGTGGGTGCTGGTGCAATGTGGATCTCAGTATGCCAACTGCATCACAGATGAGGACAATGCCAGCCCCACTCCGGACCCAGAGCCCAGCCAGCCTTAAGCTATGGCAGGTAAGGATTAGATGCCAGAGCCCACTGCAGAGCCTGAGCCCACCATAAAGGGAGAGAGCCAGAATGTTTGCCAGAGGTCAATTTCGTCGAGCACATTGCGGAGTCTGACCAGGTGTGTGAGCCGACAACGACATCCGTCACTGACAGGTATATTAGTGGAGTTAGAGGGGATGGATTGGAGCCTTTTCCACACTCCCATTGCTGAGGTGCATACAATAAGCGGGGTCTCCACGGAATTATTATTTAATTAGCTGGATGATGAAATGTTGCAAGATCTCTAGTCTCTGCTGATCCCATCTAGCTCCAAGTTGTCCTCCTCGCTGCTGGTTCAATCCAGTCCCAAGTCTTCTTCATCGCCACTGGTTCAGTCCAGCCTCAAGTCTTCTTCATTGCCGCTGGTTTTACACAGCACCAAGTCTCTTTTGTAGTCCAGCACCAAGTCGTCTTCATCGCCATTGGGTCTGCCAAGCCCAGCCTCTCTCGCCCTCCTCCTCTGCCAAAGCCATCCAGTTCCTCTGCCTCACCTCCGCTGTCTCCCTTCAGTCCATTGGCTCCTCCTTCAGTGGTTCTACCCTGCTGCTTGGATCCACCTTGGGTTTCCCACTCATCAGCTCTTCCATGGTCTAAGTATCCCTCAGCTTCACCTTTAGCCTCAGAGTCTGGACGCCATCTCGGCCCTCCAACCCATCACCTACACCTTGGCTCAACGCTCCCTCGGCTGCACCATAGTCTGTCATCCCTCAGGCTGCACCAGCTCCCTTGTCCCTCTGGCTCCACCTTGGTCAATTGTCGCTCTGGCTCTGCTTTGGACTTTTGGATCTCCACCTCTCTGGCTCCGCCAGGCTCCTCCTTCTCTCTGGTTCCGCCATAATCCTCAGTCACACCGACTGCACTCAGGTCTGCCAAGCCCACGTCTCCACCTCAGTCACCTGCGTCTGCGGCTCCACCTTGGCCCTCCAGGCCTTCAGTGTCTCCCTGGGTCTTTAGTCTCCTCAGCTCTTCCTGCGTCTCCAATTTTCACGAATTTACATCTGTCAGTAAGCCCTCTGTTTCCTCAGTTCATGGTTCTGTGTTGTTTTTCTAGCTCTTGGTGGTTATTAAAGCCTTTGTTCATTGTTCATTCTGGGTTATGCATCTCTGTTTTGGATTAAACTACACAGCCACCGTGACAGCTATACAGACATAATGTTGTGTAAAACATAAATGCTGTTGACAGCAAGAACCTTTGAAATTATTTTATTTATTTATTTTGTTTTTAATTGGTAAGTGGTTCTAAATGGATTCTCAGAAAGTGCATGTTACTAGCTAAAAAAGAGAATAATAACTACATGAGGAGACAGCCATTCAAGAGTAGAAACAGCCATCAGTTTGAGAACAGAGTTTACCAGTCGACAACCTGATGCATTTGTAGGTCTTTTTCAAATATATTTGCTGTACTATTTACTTGCTTTGTAATCTTGTAAAGGAACCAAAACTCAGTCATTGAAATGCTTGCCATGATAAATTTCTTTGTTTCCAGGTGTTAGCATCTCAGCTAATCAGGATGATGAGACAGACATGGAGACATTTCAGATGGAGATTGACAAGGAGACTAAGAAGTGCATGTTCAGAACCAGCGGCGGAAATTACTGGACACTCGTTACTCATGGAGGGATTCTGTCTTCAGCCACAGAAGTGTAAGGAGTTGTTTTATACATGCATCTCATTAAAACAAACAAACAAAAACGGGTATGGTAAAACTTGATAAACATGACACTATTTAAACTTGGAAATAAAAATGTTTTAGGATATTGAAAAATATATAAAATCAAAGAAATTTATGATGTAAAATTAAGAATACATATTTAAGATTCTTTACTATTTCTATGTAACTAATCAAACATAAGCAAATTTGTTGTGACTATTTTAATACTTTCACTGAAGCACAGTTATCTCTGGTACATTCTCAAAAAAAAAAAAAAAAAAAAGGTGAAATTCCATAGATGAAAAAAACAAAAGTCATACAGGTTTTTGAATGACATGAAGGTGAATAAATGATGAGAGAATTTTGATTTTGGGGTGAACTATTGCTTTAACATGTTAATATAATATAATATACATTATATGCATAGCAATAATCTTGAATATATGTGTTCTTGTAACTGATAGAGAAGAAAACACCATGTTTGACATTGAGTGGTTGGGCAGACGAGTCGCTTTGAGGGCAAACAATGGAAAATATGTCTGCACAAAGAAAAATGGACAGCTTGCTGCTGTGAGCGATTCTTTGGGTGAGTGCAAACTGATTCTTTTCTGACCTTTTACTAAACTGTCACTACTGGATACACACATAACATGGGTCAGATAAATCCTCTCATGTGATCGACAGGGGAGGACGAGCAGTTTGTGCTAAAGCTGATTAATCGTCCAATCCTGGTCTTGCGTGGGGAGAACGGCTTTGTGTGTCACCACAAAAATTCCAATACACTGGACGCCAGTCGCTCTGTTTATGACATCTTCTCATTGCTTTTCAGTGATGGCGCATACCATATAAAAAGTGAGTCATATTGTGTGAGCTGAGACTGACGAGAGTTTCACTGAGCAACACAGACTCTTTTGGGCACTTCTTCACAAAATTCTTGATATGTCTTTTTTTCCCCCCTTTACCACAGGTGGAAATGAAAAGTTTTGGTATGTCTCCGGTAGTGGTCTGGTGTGCACAGATGGGGACAAACCTGAGGATTTCTTCTTTGAGTTTGCGGAGTATGGACGGGTTGGCATCAAGGGTCAGAATGGCAAGTACCTGCGTGGAGACCAGGGAGGGACGCTGATGGGTGACGGGTGCAGCGTGGACGCCTCTTCCCTGTGGGAGCACTGAGTGCTGTAACCAACCAGAGACACAAATACAGACTCAATGAGAAACAATAAGTTCTCATACTGACACCTGTTAAACTAATGACTTTTCAGGAGAACGTTGTTCATTCATTTTCTTTCTTCAGTCTTTTTTGTGAGTGAGTGAAATATCTGTGGTAAATGTTAGTGTCACCCTTTGATTCATCAGAAAAATACAATTTACAAGTTTAAAGATGCTCTATTTGAGGAAGGGTTTTTAACACCTTATGAATTGAATTTTGACAAATGTGTTTGACAGTAGAAAGTCTCCCTGGACTTAAAAATTATATTTCTAAAATGGCGATGTTACATCAGTCATATAAGCCAGCGAACTGTCTGAAATATTGACATTTTAAATCTCTAAACATATGAAAAGCTTATAGGTTTTCAAATAAACATTATTTAACACAATTTCTACTATGGTGAATGTTTTGAGGTGTTTGTTTCTGTAAGTTTACTTTCGCAATCTGTCCAAAAGTAAATAATAATATGATGATGTATTTTCTAATTATTTATTTGAATATCTATAATTACAATTAAATAAATCAGATTTCCCACTAAATTACTTCTGTAAATCTCTCAAATAATGTCAGATGGTCACAGTATTACTTTCCATTGACTTTCATTCTATGGACAAAACAAAACAAAAAAATCCATTTTGTTTTCAAAGAAAGCCATAATGCCAATGCACACTGCTCAGACAGACACAAGACTGAATTTAATTTTTCTTGTCTTTTTTTTTTTTTTTTTTTTTGTTAATAAAACTTGCTACATTTAGATCCACACCTCTACAACTATTTCCTTTTTTCAACATTAAAATTACATTTGTGTTTGTTGAAGAAAGATGCTGCATGAGTAAAGAACTATGATCAAAAGAGGAACTGTATATAATGTGTTTTTCTTCACATCCACAAGATCATAAAGGGTTTAAAATAATTCTGGCCTCTTTATGGAAGCCCATTTCCATCACATAAGAAAAAAATCATGCTCTGGTAAGTCATAATTATGACATAAGTTGAAATTATGACATACTAAGTGATAATTATGAGATGAAAAGTCAAAATTATGACTTTAAAAGTCAAAAAGTTTAAATTATGACATCAAAATTATAACTTAAAAATTATTAGATTAAGACGTCAAAACTATAATTATTATGAAATAAAAGTTGAAATTATAACAAAGTCCTAGTTATGAGATCAAAAGTCAAAATTGCCATCATTATTTTTTACTTAGTATGTCATAATTTTGACTTTTTATGTCATACAGTAATTATGACTTACCAGAGCATAATTATTTTGTCTTATTTGTCAAAAATGGGCTTTCATACCTCTTCTATGTCTTAGGTGTTAAATGACCACACCACTATTACAATCAAAGATGAGGAAAACTTAAAGAGAACCCCTGGTATTAAGACTTGCATGGCTTAATATAACATAAATGATGTCTCTTACTGCAATATGTAGTAGAAAACCCATGAAAGATTTACGTTATTTAAAAAATCCATGACATATTTGGACAGTGGGGGCGCCATTTTGTTGAGGTGCACAGTGCGTTGATGACGTCAAATGGCTGCACTCGGTGAGCTACTGACACTATCGTGTTTTTATTTTACCGCAACACAACTCAGAATATAATATACGATGCCACATATATTTTCACAAATTTTGCGCTCTGGCTCAAATTGAAATGACTGATCGTTAAAGTGAAGAGAACAAAGACGCAGATAGGAAGTTTTATTTGTCCACAAGTAAGAAATTTACTTTTGCTAATGTTAAATAAATGTTCAGTGATATCTTCCAAAGATTTTTGAATTTTGGCGCAATTTTTTCTCTATATATTGTCGATATGGCAACTAATAAATACGCAAAGTTTCTTCATGCTAGCGTGTGTGGAAGTATTTAAACCACGTGTGTTACAACTAACCCGCGTTAGTTTGTGTGCCGCGCTCTCTTATCATTCAAAAGCTAAAAATTAATTTAAATATATTAATATAATTCATTAAATGTATTATTAATACATTGCATTAAAAAAAAAAAAAAAAAAAAAAAGATAAATTAAATTAATTAAATGCATTTAAAACAAGGCATCATCTCTCTCGTACGTATTCTGTGATTTTTTCGGATCAGCCCAGGCCGTTTCTCATCGTGCTGGTGTGAAATACAGACTGAACCATGGCTTAAAACGCCCAGCTGCTTCATGAACATAGGATACGCAAACTAACTCTCTCAGTTGGATAAAGAAAACCAGTGTCGCTAAAAATGTTTTGATGGATGACGATTGTAATAAAGGTAAACACGATTACAGTGACATACTGGAGTGCTACATAAGGCATGCATGAGTCCGTTCTTATGCGCAAACAAACCGCACATTTGCACTCTCAACTCACCGATCGCTATAACATTGCGGTTTTCCCGCATAATTGTCTTGTAATCATTACTTAATTGTTAACTAAACCAAGACTGTCCCTTATTTTCTTTTGCTGAACTTGGCAACCCTATCTGAAAATATCAGTTTTTCATTGATTGTTTGCAACTAAAATGTGTTAAAAGAATTGGGGAAGTATAAAGGCAGTAGATGTTTTAACATACTATGTGTGGCTGTCAGCATATTACATTGTTAGAGTTATTCATATTCATAGTCACATTTTAAACAATTGATCACTAAACAATTTATCACGCTACTGAAAATTAAAATCAAAGGCTGAGTAAAAGAAGAATTAAAAGCAGGCTACCAAACTTAAAAAAATAAAATAATAAATAACTGAAGAGGAATAAAATGCAGATTGAATAATTAGGGTATATTAATGCAAACTAAAGTCTAGTTAAAATCATCTAAATAAAATTTAAAACAGAATAATTAAAACGTTTATTTTAAGACCATTTATGGTAGGCTATCCCAAAGCTGGCAAATGTGACGACGGGGGAAATTGGGCTAGTTTTCATTCCTTCATTCCTCATCCGGTGATTAGTCGACTTTGGGCTGGATTTTATCTGGGACCTGGCAACCCTGCTCGTATAAAGCTGTGTCCCATTTCAGGGGCTACGCACCTCGGAGTGCATGAAAGGGGTGGGGCTTTGCAGTGGAGGGTTGCCAGGTCTGCACAACAAAACCATCCCAAAAGTAGCGTAATCACAGCGCAAGTGTGTTTTTTTTTTTTTTTTTTTTTTTTTTTTTACATATGTTCACATGTGTAAATAAAAGAGAATTGTTTTGTTCATTGTTTATTTCTTTTATGCAACACGATTTTACATGAAACATTAAACATATACAACATATACAATAATTTTTTCATCATGTCAGTTAAATGTTTTTACATTAAAATACATAGCTACATTACATAAAGTACCTTTACAATTATTTACAACAGAACTTAGGTTCAACATCAGAAAAACAACATAACATATTTAATTAACAGTATATAAAACAGAACAAAACATACTTGTGCACACTTTCATTCAGCTGAGCAGGGAGACGCTGGTGTGGAGCTGCTGGACCTGGATGGGCTTCAGAGACCCTGGTAAGGCCTCTCTGCAGGTGGGACATCAACTGGGATGATATTTCCACTGTCCATTGCGTATCTACCAACAGGTTTGCAGGCCTGACTCAATCGACGGCTGCCATGTAATATATTTTTAGAAAGGGGAAAGAGTAAAAGAAATTAACTCACATACTCAAATCAAACCATAAAATATTTGAACACAAAACATACAAAACAGATCTATGGTCCATTCAAATTTTGTCTTGGTCCTCATAGCTTTCTTGCCTGTTACAAATAGTCATGCTCAGCAGGTATATTTTAAGATATGTCAGTGCAAGTTTCTTTTAGTTAAAACAACTGACACAGTTAACATTTCTTTTAACATAAAAAAACAAACAAGGTTAACTAATTGCTACATAGTTTAACCATACATGTTTTGGTCCAGTGTCCCGTCGTCGCCGGCAGTGAAGCATGTCAAAACCCAATAGAAAGTCATAAAACTTTAAAATGCACACACAAACGTCAATTGTCAGTTGTCTGTCACACAGCCGCTAGCCATGTAACGACGCTCGGCTCATTGTTGCCACGTCTGGAACTGGGATACTTTTACACTTGTGCTGCGATTACACTACTTTTGGGATGGTTTTGTTGCGCAGACCTGGCAACCCTCCACTCCAAAGTGCGTAGCCCCTGAATTGGGACACAGCTTAAGTGAAACCGAAAGCAGTCGTATCAGACAATACAGACGCCATTTCGCAAGATACAGAAATCATCAGTCGCTTCACATATGCCAGTAAGTTTGTTAAACTTTTCATATCTGTAACATCGATAGAGTATTTGCGTCTAAACAGACCTTATGACTAACTCAAACACATAATAAAATAGAAAGTTACTTTCGTGATACTTTACGTCAACAGTAACACTCATAAAATGGCCGAAATTGTTAAACGTAGCCTACACTTTTTTCTTTTAATTAGGAGAATTGTAATTTAAATGCTGACGTTAAAAAGATGTTGAAATCTTCGGTTGACTTTAGCTTAAATCATATTTAATTGTTTAAATAATCTTTATAGTGTAGTGTGTTCAGCGACGCAAGACTGCGGAAAGGAAGGATAATCACAGGATAGGATAGGATGTCACAGGATAATCACATAAACACATAAAAATAACAGCATTGCTTAATGCGAGACAAAAACAGAGGGTGAAAAACATCTTCAGGAGGTCAGCAGTGTCATTAAAGTGAAGCTGAATCCAGTGTTTGAACAAGGCTGCTGCGTGTGTGCGGCGACATGTCGGATAAATGCTCTACATACCAACATTACAGTAACTGGAGAAAACCTGTTGATGTTGAGTTAAAGTGAATTAAATGCCATTTAAATAAAATGTGTGTCAAAATTCAGTTGTGTATTGTGTTTTCTGTGTCCACACACAGGCCTTAAATCAAGTCTCACATCAGGGAGGAAGTAAAGGAGCAAACTGTAAAATGAGTGTAAGTGAGAAGAGAGAGGAGGAGGCGTCTGTTCACATTCAGAGAGCAGCATCTCCAGTATCCAGCTGTGTGTCTATGAAGAGTTACAACTCTATACGTGACCCCCCTATGTTCAGTGATGGACCATCTTCAGGATTCAGCTGTGTGTCCATGAAGAGTAACAACTCTATACGTGACCCCCCTATGTTCAGTGATGGACCATCTTCAGGATTCAGCTGTGTGTCCATGAAGAGTAACAACTCTATACGTGACCCCCCTATGTTCAGTGATGGACCATCTTCAGGATTCAGCTGTGTGTCCATGAAGAGTAACAACTCTATACGTGACCCCCCTATGTTCAGTGATGGACCATCTTCAGGATTCAGCTGTGTGTCCATGAAGAGTAACAACTCAATACGTGACCCCCCTATGTTCAGTGATGGACCATCTTCAGGATTCAGCTGTGTGTCCATGAAGAGTAACAACTCAATACGTGACCCCCCTATGTTCAGTGATGGACCATCTTCAGGATTCAGCTGTGTGTCCATGAAGAGTAACAACTCTATACGTGACCCCCCTATGTTCAGTGATGGACCATCTTCAGGATTCAGCTGTGTGTCCATGAAGAGTAACAACTCAATACGTGACCCCCCTATGTTCAGTGATGGACCATCTTCAGGATTCAGCTGTGTGTCCATGAAGAGTAACAACTCAATACGTGACCCCCCTATGTTCAGTGATGGACCATCTTCAGGATTCAGCTGTGTGTCCATGAAGAGTAACAACTCAATACGTGACCCCCCTATGTTCAGTGATGGACCATCTTCAGGATTCAGCTGTGTGTCCATGAAGAGTAACAACTCAATACGTGACCCCCCTATGTTCAGTGATGGACCATCTTCAGGATTCAGCTGTGTGTCCATGAAGAGTAACAACTCAATACGTGACCCCCCTATGTTCAGTGATGGACCATCTTCAGGATTCAGCTGTGTGTCCATGAAGAGTAACAACTCAATACGTGAGCTCCCTATGTTCATTGATGGACCTGCTGTGACCTCTGAACCTGTGTGAGTATCATGAAGTTCTGGACCGGCCCAGACTCTTTTGGCACCCCAGACTAGATATGATATTGGTTCATCGCCCCTAAAAACTAGCAGTAACGCACATAAGGTGTGCATATGGTTGCACAAATAGTTGTTAAAATAAAGGGTAAAAAAGGCTATATAAAATATGTATCCAAATTGAATAGAGATGTTAGTCTTGGAATGATGACGATGATGATGCATTTTATTTATAATGCGCTTTTCTCAAACCCAAAGCGCTTCACAAAAAAAAAGACAAAATACAATAAAAACAACAAACAAAAAAATAAAAATAAAACGGCAATAGCAAAAGTACAATATTAAAATAGTATACTCAAAAGCAGTAAGCATCTTAAAAAAAAAAAAAAAAAAGTCTTTAAAGACTTCTTAAACCAGTCCAGTGTTGGAGAATTTCTAATAACCAAGGGAAGTTTATTCCACAAACGTGGAGCTGAGACAGAAAAAGCCCATCCACCCATAGACTTCAGTTTAAAAGTGGGATGCTGAAGAGTAAAGGAATCAGAGGAACGAAGAGAGTGGGTGGGGTATACGGAGCTACAAAATTACAAAGGTATGCCAGAGCTGTCCCATGAAGAGCCTTTATGTTAAAATCAAGATTTTAAAATCAATACGTGCCTGTACTGGAAGCCAGTGGAGTTCATAAAGAACCAGGGAAATATTCTGCAGAGCAGTTGTGTAGGTCAGTACACGTGCTGCAGAGTTTTGAATGTACTGCAACTTCTTGATATACTTGTCAGGGAGACCAGAATAAAGTGCATTACAATAATTTAGCCTCGACATAATAAAGGCATGGATAAGCCTTTCCGCATCAGGCAGAGATAGAGAAGGACGTAGTCTGGCTATATTTCTGGGATGGAAAAACGCAGATTTTCAGACCATTTTGATATGGGCATCGAATGACAGTTGTAAATCAAAAATAACACCCAACGGTGTCCAGATAACTAGTTAGTCTCATTATCCTCTTACCTGGCAGCCCTATTTTTAAACCATAGACTGGAAAATTACATATCCAAACTTAAATGGTTGCTGCACTTAATGTACTGCACTACATTTATTTTTCTTTTCTGTTAATATAAAACGTGTGCCTGGGCACCCTAAACATGCAAGTCAAAGCGATAGATCCAACCAAGTTGTTTTTTAAATTTGAACAAACAAACAAAAGTAAAGATGAAACAAAGTTAAGAAGCTTAAATTAAGATAATTTTTGTGGAGAAAACACTGAATTTGCATTAAGTGTAAGTGACATGTGATGGTAATCCATACTCAGAATTTGTCCTCTGCATTTAACCCAAAGTGCACACACATTAGGAGTAGTGAGTAGTGAACACACACACCCAGAGCATTGGGCAGCCATTTTAGATGTGGCGTTATTGAGAATCGAACCCGCAACTGTTGGGTTACTAGTTAAAACTTGGATTAAATGTAAATAAAATAAGAGTTCCCACTAGTGTTCCGTTCCAAGATACTCTAAAGTAGCTCAAAATAGTAAATAAACATCAATGACTGACACGAATACTAGTTACTTCTATATTGTTTTTTTCTGCTCTTCTTTGCTTCACTTCACCAGTGGTGAAGGAAGGACTTTATTGACAGATCTAAAAAAGTAGATCTAAAAAAGATCTAAAAAGATCTAAAAAAATCTAGATCTTTCTCTTAGATCTAAAAAAGTAGATCTAAGAGAAAGAAAAAAAACCCATAACTGACAAAAAGCATCAACATCGAAAGTCAATCGATTAATCAACTTATAACAATGAATTGACTGATTCACTGTTTGTAATTATAATTTAGACATATTACATTTTTTGTGAAGAGGGTTTGTAGAATGTTTCTAATTATATAATTATCAATTTAACTGCAGTGACAAAAGCTTGAACTAAATTGAGCTGGATTATGACAATAATGTCTTTGACAATCTGCTTTATACCTAAATTGAATTTGTTTCAGAATTGATGATATCCAGAACATCGACACTGTTATTGAACTGAACTGAATCCAAATTAAACTGACTCAAGCTGAATAACAACACTATTATCTTCTGTTGAGCTGCTTATACTGTAGCTGAATTGAGCTCGTCTCATAACTGATGAACTTTGCACTGATATTGAACTGAACTGATGAATAAATGTGACTCCAATAATAATGATTAAAAAAACAGTAATATTGTGAAATATTATTGCAATTTAAAATAAGTTATTTCTATTTTAATATATTTTAAAATGTAATTTATTCCTGTGATCAAAGCTGAATTTTCAGCATCATTACTGCAGTCTTCAGTGTCACATGATCCTTCAGAAATCATTCTAATATGATGATTTGATGCTCAAGAAACATTTATTATTATTATCAATCTTGAAAATAGTTGTGTACAATTTTTTTTTCCAGGATTTTTTGATGAATAGAAAACTCAAAAGAAAAACATTTATTTGAAATAGAATCTTTTGTAACATCATAAATGTCTTTACAGTCATTTTTTTTTATCAATTTAATGTCCTTGCTGTATAAAAGTTTTAATTTCTTTAATTTCTTTCCCAAACAAAATCTTACTGACCCCAAAATTTTGAACAGTAGTGTAAAATGTTACAAAAGCTTTCTATTTCAAATAAATTATGTTCTTTTGAACTTTCTATTAATCACTTTATTCAACTGTTTTCAACATTGATAATAATAATAAATGTTTCTTGAGCAGCAAATCATCATATTAGAATGATTTCTGAAGGATCATGTGACACTGAAGACTGGAGTAACTGAAAATTCAGCTTTGCCATTTATAAATAAATTACATTTTAAAATGTATTCAAATAGAAAACAGTTATTTTAAATTGTAGTAATATTTCACAATATTACTTTTTTCTTTTTGCATTTTTAATTAAACAAATGCAGCCTTGGTGAGTATAAGAGACTTCTTTTAAAAACATAAAAAATCATACCGATTCCAAACTTTTGAACGGCAGTGTATTTTATCCTATATGCACAAATCAGCATAATTATTTTGATTAATGTCAATATTCTTTGAGGTTGAGATGAATGATGTTGCTATCAGTGAAGAGTCTGATCAGAACAACAGCTGATGATAGTGATCAAACGCTGCTGTCTGACATTATTGTTGTGTTGAGGGTCTGAACTGTCAAACTGTAGTGCAGTGAAGGTGAATTCAGGTCTGCAGCTGTAGTTTTAAAGAGAAACCTGATTTTAATAACAGTATTGATTTAATATTAACTGGAGTATATTTTTCTGGCTGCCTCTGGAATCTCGAGTCTATCCCAAGTTTAAAACACCCCCCTTATTGCCGCCTCACACATTTATAAGATTTAAAAGAGTCACCAGGACGGGGCAAAAGGCCCTCAGTATTGATACTTTAGCTATAAAGTAATATGTTTAGCATAATATCTAAGTTAATACTTGTTCAAAACAATCACTTCAGTTCTGTTTATTTTGATAAATAGGAAATCTAACCATGTCATGTCAACAAATGGAAAAGTCAGCCAGCTGTTTATTATCATGTGCCTTTCGCCCCAACAGCAGAGCCAAATACCAAACTTTACATATTCTTCAGAAAAACTGTTTATTTAATTACCTTGAACAAAACTGAAAATCATTAAGAAGACCTTTGTCTCAAAATATATTCAATAATTTTAGCAATTCTCTTTTGCTACTGAAATCAATAACATTTTAAAAACCATGAAATGTTAGATCAGTTTAGCACAGAATCAACTTTACACTGCTGTCCACAATTGTGTCAAGGATCAGACAAATTTCCATATGCATCATGAAATGTGGATGTTTAGGAAAGTCCTGCGTCAAGTTTTTGTGTCATCTAGTGGTTTAGAGGAAAATAAAATCAAAGTCGCCTTTTACCCTGGTGTGCCTTTATCACTGTTGTACCCTACTATTAATAAAACAAAACTACTCTCTAAAACTACATGTAATACACATACTGCTCTATAAATGACAGTAGTGTTGATCAATGTTAATTTAATGGAGCAGACAAATAATCTGCAGAGAAACAACTTGATATAATTCTTCTTTTTTTCTCAGTATCATCAGCAGGAAGAGAAAGAGAGCAGCTTCTCCAGCATTCAACAGTTTGTTCATGAAGAGTAACAGATCCATGCATGAGACCCAAAAATTCAGTGATGGAGCAGTGACCTTTGACCCTGTGTGAGTATCATGTAGGGTGAGAGACACAAGAACACAGAATGCAAAAAGCTTTAGAAAATGTTACATTTCAAATGGCTAAAGTTCTTTAACAAGTACAACAAGTAACAAGTGGAAGTCATGATGCACAGAAAGAAATCCTTTCACCTTTGTTAAAGTGTCTTTGTTAAATAGTGCTTTCTTATGCTTCTGTTGGATCTCCATTTACACAGGAATGATTTTTGTGTTGCATCAGCATTATATTGACAGTTATCCTTTAAATTAGTGATGCAAATGTTAAATATTGGATGAAATTGAAACAAAAGAATTCTGGTTAGGAATAAATAAAATCAGTGGTTCCCAAACTGGTTGTCGTGACGAATGGCTAAAGGTTCCATAAAATCTTTGCTCATTTCAATGTTTTAAATATTAATATATAAATGTAAGTTTTGTAAGGATACTTTGATTGATCTGCCATAAATCTGCCAATAATCACATCTTATGAATCGACTGATTGTCTCTAAATCTACCAATCATATATTGATGACACAAAAAATGCAAGACTGCTCAAACTGGACACTGAGAGCAAATATGAAACAACCTTTAAAAAAATCAGGATTGATATCAGCTGATCAAGATAACAAGAAATCTGATCAGTGTAAAATCTGTTATTCTCCATTTCTAAAGGAAAGGTGGCAGGTTCTTTAGACAAATTCTTCTGACTTTTCACATGCCTCACTTGTGGCAAAGGTGACATTAATGTGCAACTAGGAAATACAGAAACAAACTGAGTTTGCAGTCTCTTTTATGATAAATCATCATCAGTCGCCAGTTACATGTGAATGAATTACATGTAATCGTTTCACATGAACACTGCTTCATGTCAGTGTTTCTGTGAAGTTTTAAAATAATGGTTTCTGGTAAAACTTTCTGCCAATAATTTTAGCCTTCTTTCTCTTTTTTCGAACATATTTGACGGCAGAAATCTTGATGTCTCCCTACTTTATATATGCATGGCTGGATTTCCTGAAACCTTCTTAACTCTACGTCGTTCTTAAATTATACCTTAAGCTGTACCTTAACGTTAATACGTGTTTCCCCGAAACGTTCTAAGTTAAGTATACCTTCTGTAAGTCATACTTTCATAAGGTTGGTCTGGACCACTCTTAGCTATACCTTATCACTGTTGACAGTCAATACGAATATAATTCTGAAGCTGTAATACACGCAGTGTTCGATAAGGATTATAGCAAAGAATAAAATGCAAAGATTCGCTGCTAAATTCAAATGTGCTTTGGTGCTGAGCCAGAAGCAGGTGCGCACTCCGTGCTTATGTATCACTGTTCGGTGTTTTTAACCTCATCAGGTTTATTTTAGGTTTCAGACATTTAAATACACATTTGAATTAAGTAGGCTACTGCATAAAAAAGACATTTATAGTTTGTTAAAATCAAATTCCATACACTGATGTCTACGGAAGCTGCAACAATAACCCTTTCAATTATATAATTTGACAAAGTGTTTTATTCATATCAGATACACATTGTGTATGAAACAATAAAGTTTACTCTATTCTTCTCCCAGTTCACCGGCCACATACTTTTATGTATTTCTGGGAAGATTTCGTAAATCCGACAGCTCTAAATTGCGGTGCAAACTCATCGCATGACAAAACACATTCACTTCCATAGTGAATGTCATTATCATAAAATTATCATAAAATTCATGATATAGTTAACAAGTTTGTGGATATTTTGAATAAAAAATGAAAAAAAAAAAAAAAACGATATAAACGCGATACCTACATGTCTGTCAGCTGCATGACGCGTCTCCAAGGAATTAAAACTTTGTTCTAAAATTATGGTCAACTCACGCTGATGGGGGCTCCGCGCCCCCAGAATATAGATAAATTACAATATAGATAAATTACAAGATTTAGTTTGCAATTTGAATTACTTTTATAACATCCCATGAGTCCTGATAAATGCAATTTCTACTTCTGAAGTACTTCTTTTTATAAAGAAGACTAATTTCTCACATAACGCAGTGAAGCAGCCCCTGTATAGAGTGAATTATCGATTCTCGAGCCATCGATATCAACCAATTCAGCACCACCGCCACAGACAGCACCTGGTAACGTCGCACTTAAGAAGATATACCTTAAGCAACCTCCTAAGGGATAGTTCGGGGAACACACCTAGAAACGGTATATCTTCAGTTAAGGTCTACCTTTAGAGTCTTCGTAGCGCGCTAAGAGACAACGTTATCGGGAAATCCAACCCAGGTCATTATCTGCCCCCAAATGCCTGATGTGCATAATTAATTTACTGTATGTAGAAAACATGTGTGTAAACAATATCAGTGCAAGAACAAAACCTTTAGGATCTCCATGTGTGATGTTAGGAGGTCAGTTGGCCACAATAGATAGAAATCAGTCTGAAAGAGCAAACACTTATTTCTAGATATGGTATGATTTTCATATTAGTCATTAAATATTTCCTTTATTTTCACAAAGGTCTTTTCTGTTTGTTTTTGTCTCTGTTCTTCTTAATGTGTTTTCAGTGGTGGGAGAGCTGACCAGATCAGAGATGTGTCCTGTCAGACCAGCACATCCTCCTCCTGTCAGAAACACATCAGTCATCATGACACAGAAGCAGCCCTGCAGCTCCATTCTCACCAACCAGTGCATGAAGATCTTCAGAGAGTCAAAGACCTGCACAAAACCAGCATGAAGAAAAGATATGAGAGCGTATTTGAGGGAGTCAAACTACAAGAGCATCAGACCCTCCTGAACAGGATTTACACACAGTTGTACATCATAGAGGGAGAGAGTGAAGGAGTGAATAAAGAACATGAGGTGCTACAGATGGAGAAAAGTTACAAGACACTCCAAGACACGCCAATCAACTGCAATGACATCTTTGATCCTTCACCTGAACCAGGATATGAGGAGAAGAGAAGAGAGAAGAAAGACAAAATCAAGACTGTTCTTACTAAAGGCATCGCTGGAATTGGAAAAACCGTCTCTGTGCAGAAGTTCATTCTGGACTGGGCCGAGGGAAAAGCCAATCAGGATGTAGATTTCATATTTATGCTTCCATTTAGAGAGATTAACTTAATTAAAGATCACCAGTACAGTCTTCACAGACTTCTGCTGGACTTTCATCCTGAACTTCAACATCTGGACTCAAAGATGTATGATGAATTTACAGTTGTGTTCATCTTTGATGGTCTGGATGAAAGCAGAAATACGTTGATGTTTTCAGACGGTGAGAAAGTTTCAGATGTGACTGAGACTTCATCAGTGGGTGTGTTGATGTCAAACCTCATGAAAGGAGATCTGCTTCCCTCTGCTCTCATCTGGATCACCACCAGACCAGCAGCAGCCAATCAGATCCCCTCTAACTACATCAACCGTGTGACAGAAATTCAGGGATTCAACGACCCTCAGAAGGAGGAATATTTCAGGAAGAGAATCAGTGATGAGCATCAAGTCAGCAGAATCATCTCACACATCAGAAGAGCAAGAAGTCTCCACATCATGTGCCACATACCTGTCTTCTGCTGGATCTCAGCCACTGTGCTTCAAAACATCCTGAAACAAGATCTCAGTGCAGAAATCCCTCAAACTCTGACTGAAATGTACATACACTTCCTCCTCATTCAAACAAGTATGAGGAACCAGAAGTATGAAGAGAGAGATCCAGAGAAACTCCTGCAGTCCAACAGAGACGTGATTGTGAAACTTGCTGAACTGGCTTTCAATCAGCTGATGAAGGGCAATGTGATGTTCTATGAGGAGGACCTGAGAGAGAGCGGCATAGACGTCACTGATGCCTCAGTGTATTCTGGGATTTGCACTGAGATCTTTAGGGAGGAATCTGTGATTTATCACAGGAAGGTTTACAGCTTTGTACATCTGAGCTTTCAGGAGTTTTTTGCAGCACTGTATGTGTTTTTCTGCTATTTACACAAAAACAGTGAAGTTCTGAAAATGTTCCTGACAGGAAAGTTCAGAACTCAGTGTGAGAATGTTTCTCTGGATGTGTTTCTGAAGGGAGTAATGAATAAAGCCTTGAGGAGTAAAACTGGACATCTGGATCTTTTCCTTCGATTCCTTCATGGCATCTCACTGGAGTCCAATCAGAGAGTCTTACAGGATGTGCTGATTCACACAGAGAACAACCCAGAGAGAATCAAGAAAATAATCCACAACCTCAAACGAGGTCAAAAAAACAATGTCAGTCCTGAAAGATGGATGAATCTGACACACTGCTTGATTGAGATGAAGAATAATTCTGTTGTTGAAGAAATGCAGGCATTTTTAAAATCTGGATCAAAAGAGAAAAACCTTTCTCTTGCACAATGTTCAACTTTAGCAAACATGATCCTGATGTCAGAGGAGGTGATGGATGAGTTTGACCTTAAAAAGTACAACATCATATCATCACAAGAGGGTCGAAGGATACTTTTAACTGCTCTGAGGAACTGCAGAAAAGCTCTGTGAGTGTGAAAAAATTAACATAATATCAACTGAATTGAAATGTGACAATGATTTGAAATATCAACATAATACCCCCATGTAGGCTAATAGATTTCCTCTGGTAAATGCACTGTAATGACATTTTTTTTTTTTTTTTTTTTTTTCCAAAAAACTTTTATTTACAGAAATTAGAAGTGTCCTGAAATTAAAATATTTAAAATAATTATTTTATTTTGTAGTTATAATTAAAATCGAAGTAATTACATTTCTGAATTTCAGAAGTTTTAAAAGCTGAATGTTCTTTAGGAATTACAGTCTTTTTAACAGATGAATTTACATGACACTTCCATCGTTCATGATTTACTGAATAAGGAATATATATAAAAAATATTTTTCTCTACTTAATATAAATGCCCAAATTTTGGTATTTAGGCTTTAGGTTTTTATTTTTTTTATTCAACCTTATTTTTCCTGGTCTAGAAGTCACACTTTTAAAATCAGGCTACCTAATATATCTAGTTGTGGAGGAAGTGAATTAAAATAAGAAATATCTTGATTTAGGTCAGTGGTTCCCAACCCTGGTCCCAGAGTATCCCAACACTGCACATATTTGATGTCTCTCTTACCTAACGCACATATTTGAGGTCTTGGAGTCTTTACTAATGAGCTGATGAGTTGAATTTGAAAATGTGCAGTGTTGGGGGTCCTCCAGGACCGGGATTGACTACTAGAAACTGTCTCTGAGCCTATTAGTCCAAACCTTAATGCTATGGTACGGTTTCCGTAGGGAGCATTGAAAACATTGTGTCTTGGATGGCTTGAGTCCTTAAAGAGTAATTTACTACGGCTTAGAACGCGGCTCATCCAATCAGAATCAAGGTCCAGAACTATCAGTTTTATAATTAATAATTGACATACAAGAGGGCTTTTCACACTTGAAATACTTAACCCTGGGTCATTGTAAATCTTCACACTGATCATAATTTACCCAGGGTTAACAATTAATCCTGGGTATTTATAAACAGATGTTTCATGCTGTGTATTCCTAAACCCTGGGTTAACGTTCTTATTTGCCTATTTGCAAAGTTATTGTCATTGATTGTACGAATGCTGCATACGACCTGTTTACATCAAGGCTCTTGAACTGCACATCCTCATATTATATATTGCTGACAGCTATCAAGTTTTTTTTCTATCACTTTTTGGATTGTAAAAATAAAAATGAAAAGGTCTCTTCTTCACTCCAATTGGTGAATTTTATGTTGCCATTTGAAATGGTTCCCATCAAACACTAAAACAACTGTCCAAAGCATGTGAATATGAGGCACACGATTGGCTGTCCGTTGCTATGCTTCTAGCCGTAACAGTCGAACACTGCATCGTTTCACACTGCAAGTCTGGCAAAGCAATGCAGGTTTACAAGTGCAAAAAAGGCTCTATTCCTGCTCCGGAGCAGAGTTTCACTACCTCGGGTAAAAAGCGGTGCTAAACCTGCTTCTAAATTACAAGTGTGAAACGTTCCTTTACTCAGGGTTAAAAGCAGGGTTTAGAACAACTATAACCAGTATTTAAATTGATAGTTCACCCAAAAATGAAAATTTGGTGTTTATCTGCTTACCCCCAGGGCATCCAAGATGTAGGTGACTTTGTTTCTTCAGTAGAACACAAATGATGATTTTTAACTCCAACCGTTGCGGTCTGTCAGTCGTATAATGCTTGTCAGTGGGAATCTATAAGAGTCATAAAAACATGCACAGACAAATCCAAATTAAACCCTGCGGCTCTTGACGACACATTGATGTCCTAAGACACGAAACGATCGGTTTGTTAGAGAAACCAAACAGTATTTATATCATTTTTTACCTCTAAAACACCACTATGTCCAACTGCTTTGAGCATCCGGTGTGTGAGGTCTGAATGCACTCTGATGCCGGAATGCACTCATTGACATATACACATGAGAGGTCACTTCCGTCATCAGTGCGTGTTTTTAGACCTCACCAACCGGATGCTCAAGGCAGATAAATATCAAATTTTCATTTTTGGGTGAACTATCCCTTTAAACACAGTGTGAAAATCCCTTAGGGTACTTAAGATAAAAGTATTATGGCATGACTTTCAATCAACTTATTGATTAAACTAAGCTGCTAAGTAAGGATTATTGGATAATAAATATAAGGACAATTGTTGTAAACATTAACAGTGTGGGTTTCTTTATAGGTCCTTTGAAACAATGTGTATTATGGAAACTGGAATACAAATAAACAGAACTTTGGGCTGGTTCGAGCTCCTTTCCCATTCATGTTCCTTTCTCTCCTCTCCCATCATTGTGTCACAGTACTATCAATAAATAATGCAAAAAATAAGGCATAAAGATCTTTTCAAATGACACTATTCAGCTAACGAGACTTTTTTCACAATAAAGGACTGTATAAACATAAATAAAACATACACATAATGTTCATGAAATATGAAGTTGTCTATTTTAATTGATAAGGCTCCCTGATTAAAGTATGTATAAAACTTCTCATAAATGCTCTTAAGAATAGTCTTAAGCTTTGACTTAAGTGTCAAAAAATTCGAAGAGTAGGAGACTTTTATAAAGAAGCTTAAAGCAACTTTCAGTAAAGTCTAAGACTGATTCTTAAGTACTGACCGAAGTAGCACTTAAGTGTTGCAAACTAAGAACTACAATGATGCCAACCAAAAATGGCCGCCCTCAACCTCTGAATCAGCCAATAGTGAGCCTGCAAGGGTGAAGTCACAGCAGCATGACACCAATCATTTAAAGTAATTATAATAAAGTTATTGAATTAAGACACTGTAACATTAATATTAAATTTATTCTAAAACAGTTCTTTGCATTGTGCAAAATTATCACGAGTTAGTATTGGTGCTTTGGAATCCTTTTCTACTGATTTGTCTCCTCATTTACAATTGGAGCGATGATGTGAACATGAGTTTCATCAATGGCTCCAACAAATCCAGGGAAGCCCAAAATCCTCATAAAAGTGGCTTGATTTTGCTGAATTGTTTGAAGATCAGTTGGAAAAATCAATGAACTGCCAAATAGTGGTCAAAAGTGAAGTCCGGCATAGGAAAACTGACATCTTCACCCTTCATTCAGATATTATTAAAAATGTCTTAAAGATTTTGTAAGCATATTGCATAGATTGTGCTTGGATGCATAGATTGTGCTTTTTTTTTTTTTGCCAGGCTGTCATATACAAAGAAATTATGAACACATGCAAAAACATGAGAGGACCAATGAAATGTTAATAACTGATTATGTTGTAGGCAATGCATTCTTTTTTTTCCAGTGAGCTTTTTTGTTTTTTTTTGCCAAATAATGTTGTCAGATAAATACCTTTACTAAGTTTAGTGTTTTGATCTTGCATTGTATTTTAAAATATTTTGAAAATATAAAAATATTTTCCTCATATTTTGATAAATTAAGCAAACTTGTAGTGTCATTTAAAAAAAACAAACAAAAAACACATCACTTTTGGCCTCTACTGTGTGTTTGGTGTGGTCAGTGCCACAATAGTGCTATTTAAGACCCTGTTGACTGTACACTGATGGGCACAAATCATCACCGGTGCACTGCTGCATTTTTCCAGTAACCAAAAATGTAATTATTACTTTAATTTCTACAGTTAAATCATTGATTTGTAGAATGGGAGAAGTTATTAAATTTCTTACTAGGTCAGTTATAAAAGGAATACATTGCCGATCAAGCTTTTATCATTTTAACCAGAGTCTTCTCTTTTTTTTTTTTTTTTTTTTTTTCAGATTAACAGCCTGTGATCTCACTGATCAGCACTGTGAAGTTGTGGCTTCAGCTCTACAATCATCAAACTCCTCCCTGAGAGAGCTGGACCTGAGTAACAATCGCCTGCAGGATTCAAACCTGAAGCTGCTCTCTGCTGGACTGAAGAGTCCAAACTGTCGACTCAACATACTGAGGTTTGAGCTTCACATTCATTCATGAACCGCTGATGCGACACAAAAGATTCATAACGCTCCGAAGCTTCCTGAAGCAGTGTTTTGAAATCGGCCATTACTATATAAGTCATTTTTTTTTTTTTTTTTTTTTTTGGCACACCAAAAATATTCTCGTCACTTTATAATATCAATATTGAACCACTGTACTCACATGAACTGATTTAAATATGTTTTTAGTACCTTTATGAATCTTGAGAGAGGAAATGTCATTGCTGGCTATGTAGGCCTCACAGAGCCATCGGATTTCAACAAAAATATCTCAATTTGCGTTCCGAAGATTAACGAAGGTCTTATGGGTGTGGAACGGCATGAGCGTGAGTAATAAATGACAGTATTTTCATTTTTCGGTGAACTAACCCTTTAAAGGGACAGCAGCCTAAGAGTAAACCTGCTGCTCTCTGTCAAACAACAAAAGATAGAAGAGAAATTCACTCACTGCCCCTGACTTGTCGATCGCAGGCTAGGGTACGATATATATGGATGCGTGGATTTGGAATTACTTCTTATTGGCTGGTGCCGCGGCATAGAAAGAACCAATCAGCACTCGGTTAGAGTTTCATGACTGAACTTTGTATATTATCGAGCAAAGAGTTTTTGGTATTTAAATATTGGCATAATTTGTTTTTTGGTCACTTTCAGAAATTTTAGTGATGATTTATTTTCCCAGAAAGAATGCGACACATATATATTGGTTATATAATTTTCAGTTTTAAAATATTTTTATATATAATTTATATTAATTTTACACACTTAAAGCAATATTCTATCACATATCAAACATCGCATTATGAATTGTTGAATTGTGCTACCTACTAACACTGGCCGCATTGAGTTCTCTTTCGTGAATGAACGGACAAAAACACACAAAATTATGCCAAAATGCCCGTTTTGTCGAATATCCTGGTAAGTACAGTACAACAGTGCATAAAAATGTGGTCTGGGTTTCACAAACAAAAACCGCAGCTAGGCTGAGTGAAAATTTAAATCCACTCTCTGTCAGTAGGTGGTGCTTATGAAACATCAGAAATAGAGCTGTTTCCACAGTAACCTCAGTAAACAAAGCAGCGCTGCTTATAAACACTACGTTACATGGAGGGGAGATGAAAAGAAAATGCCATCAAAACTTTTCTCAAGTCAGTCAGTTCCCTTCAGATACATTCATAAAATTCATTCATACTTTAGTCGTAATATGCAAAAAGCCCTGGGGTTTCATTTATAAAACTGTGCATAGATTTCATCCTAAAAGTGTATGTACGTGCAAAAGCTAGATTCTGCGTACGCACAAAAAAATTCAGATTTATAAAACCATGCGTACGCCAGAACCTGCGCACAAATCCCTTTATTAATCCCAGTCAGCGGAAGATTGTGCGTACGTGCATCTCCACCCTGTCTCCTCCTTGAAATCACCATATATGGAGCTTATGACGCCTAGTTTTACTATTCATAACCTCATCTGCATATCATTTCCATACATGTTCCCATCCACTTGACACCATGGTTAACACCGTCAAAGGTACGAGACATTGGAAAATATTAGATATAAATGCCATTTGTGCAATATACTACATTGATAAAAATCATCCAATATCCTCTTTATATTTTAGAATAAATATATCAAAATATCCATAAAATTGTATAAAATACTTCAGATAAAGGTTTTAGAATAGAGTTGCTTCATTAATTTCCACTGGCCAAATAGTATTTTAATTGTTTTTTAACAATTCAAATCAAATTTATGCAGTTTTGCTGATAAGGTGAACATATTTTTTAGGAAGTCTATAGGCTATTTTTAGTGGAAACAGATAGGCCTACTTATTTATTTCAGTGTAAATACAGTTGTCTATCTCAGCGCGTCACTGACAAAGTATTTTAAAAAGGAAACGTGCAAATCTTACCGTTTTCCTCAAATTATATCCTTCAAATACAGTGGTAATTGTTTGAAGATCCTTCACACGACATCAACACCACCGTGCAGCTGCGGTTGTACAGTAAGCTATTATCATTGGACCTATTCAATCTGTCACTAATATCCAAGTTAAGTGTGCATCACTGATCGTCGTTTTTGCTAAAATATTTTGTCATAACATCTGCAGTTTAGTTTAATGAGGAATATTGTGCTCCTAGCGCTCCTCGCTGTCATTAAAACAGCGTGTCACAGGAAAAGTGATCGAAAGTTGCACATCTACTATCCAAATTCATATCACGTTTGATTAACTTCTCCGTAATGACTGCGTAATGTAATTTCAGTGCTTATCGCCATTAGTGAAAGTGTAATATTAATGTATATGTGTATATCAAAATGAAAACGTGAGTTTCCATGCAAGTTTAAATCATTCTTTTATTTAAACTGTTATTGTGAACATGCACTGTATTTATGATTATGACTCATAATGGGGATTTAAAGTGGTTTTTCTTCATCTGCCGTCAGTCCCTTAGCTCACCATCTGTGACGCCAATTCCCTTTGTCTCCAGAATGTGCGTACGCACGGCTCAAAGTTTGCTTAAAGGTGCGCACATTCTCCCATCAAGTTTGTTTTTTATAGATCACAACCTTTGCATGGGAACTGGCGTACGCACAAAATGGGGCACGCTTTATAAATGAGACCCCTAGGCTGTGCTGTAATATTGGGGTTGCCGTCATACGTCATACTCCAGGATTCCCCAACAACACTTAACCTGAAAACATACATCTCGTACCTTACTGATTTACAATACACACAATAATATATATTCAACAAGCAGATTGTTGATGCAAAAGTCTACACTGCATGCTAAGTGTTTTCTTTATAGTATGGAAGAAAAATGTTTTTGCGTTAATATTCTGGGCTCTTCTGCTTAACTGTACATAGTATATACTGAATTTGGTCTTTTTATCATCACAATAAACCATGTTAAGTATTTTCTAAGTGAAATGCTTAGTTCAGTAACCGTAAATTTACAACTTTGTTCACTAAGTTTGTGCCTGACGAAGACCAGTTGGTTAAAACGTTGCAATTTATACAATAAATATTTTAAGGAGCAGTTACATTAGTGTGCGGATAATTCATTTTGTTTTTTTGCTTCATATTGTATATATGAGCATACAGTAAGTGAAATACAAAGCAATATTTACATATGATTTGACAGTTTTATATTATTAAATACCTACACTTTACAGTTGGTTTTATGACTGTAAGTCATTCTCTTCAAATGCTGTTGAAGTTTGAAACATGCATACCAATGTTGTGTGTGACTTTAGAGACGGTCCCTAAATTTGTGAATATCCACCATTAAGCCAACTTAATGCCAGTATTTCACTGGGAAAGCTTAGCGTGGCACTTTTCACGTCACATTCATCTGCTTGTCTGTAGCCTGTAGAGTCAACATCACCAATAAGGGTGAGTTTGGTCTTTTATATCACTTATTATGCAACAATAACAAAGACATGACAAACAGTAATAAACAATATTTAACAACACTAAATGATACAATTATGAGGGTTACATAATAAACTGTCCCCACAGTAATCCAGTATGATGTATGAGGGAAACCCTGCACAGCGCTGCGGTTTAAATTTAAGAAAACTAACAACTGAGAGAAATATTATGTATATACGGGGTAGCCGAAGGTAAGCTATAAGCTACCTGGTATTTAATTCTTACAGCTTTAATTAAATATTACACTGGTTTTCACATTGGTCTGCAGAAAATCAGCAACGGGCTGAATGAAAATGTAAAATGATAGTGATATTCTGTTTTTATTGTTATTTTTGTTTTTTATGCATTCCATTTTTATTCTTATGTATTTGTTTCCTTTTTATGTAAAGCACTTTGAATTACCATTGTGTATGAAATGTGTTAGCCTATATAAATAAAATTTATTGTCAGACTCTCTGACAGTAGGTGGCTCTGGAACAGCAGAAATAAAGCCGTTTCCTTGGTAACCTCTATACATAAAGCAGCTGTGCTTATAACAACGCAGTCAAATAGCTCAAAAGATTTTTTACCTCCCTTATGAAAATTAACCATGGTTTTACTACAAATAAAACAAAAAACATGGTATTGTAGTTAATGGTAACCACAAATTAACCATGGTTTATTGTTATACAAATAGTATCAATACGACAAAAAAAAAAAAAAAAAAAATCATAATTAACACACTTTTAACCATGGTTAATTTTCGTATGTGTTCACAATAGTTTGCAGTGCAAGCTAGTTGCAATGTGTTATTTAGCTAACTTTTTATACATGGAAATAAAACTTGCGAAATAATACAAATTTACAAAATAATCTCAGTGGGAAATGTTTTGTACAACTTAGTGTAGCTTTTAACAGTTAGAAAATTGCGTGCATGTGACGTCACATTGAGGCGGGCTGAAGCCTTTCAGCCTTAGGCACGATGCTGTTTTGTCCGATGACTGGAGCCTTTTAGTCTGAGGTATGACGCCTTTTCGTTGTATGACTTAGGTCTGAGGATGTCCTAAAATGTACACCATACCCTGGTTGTGAATTCAATGTGTTTTTGTTTTTTCAGCGTGTTGTTGTGGGAAGTGCAGGTCTACAGGAGTTAAACATTCTGACAAGCACATAATTTAGTTCAAGCTTCACTTGTGCATTTGTGTCATTGTGTGCAGATATAAGTCGTAATATTAAATTTATGTAGTATAAATATATGATTAATCTCATATAGGATGCGCTTCGTTGAGGTAAATAACCCGTAGAGCTGTATTGTACTAATGACCATCTTTAGCTTCAGCGCGAGCTCTCAAACAGCAACGCAAAACATTAATATCTATTGCAATAAAACGCTGTGAATTCTTTGGGCTCAGTTGTGTTTCGGTGTGTTGTTACTGGAAGAACGCATCCACAACGGGAGCTACATTCTGACTACATTACTTAGTTCAAGTTCTTCTGTGCGTGTTTTTGCGCAAATATTAGTTGTAATATTATGTTTATCTTGTATAAATATCTGAATTATCTTATATAGGATGTGTTCCATTGAGTTAATTAAACTTCTAGCAAAGCGCTTCAGTTTACGGGTGTTCATTCTTTTCAGCTTCAGCGCGCGCAGCTCAAACAGCAATGATGTTATTTTAAACAGTTATTAAAGATGTTTACATATTACTTTAATATTAAAATTGTTTAATATTTTGTGGGCACTACTGTAGAAATATTTTTAAGGGACAAAACACAGTTGGAGGTAATAAATAAGGACCACAAACAATAACAGATCCCCCCCCCCACCCCCAAAATTGTATCATTTAGATAACATCATTGTTGTTTGAGCTACATGCGCTGAAGCTGAAGAGAATGAACACCCGTAAACTGAAGCGCTTTGCTAGAAGGTTAATTAACTCAAAGGAACACATCCTATATAGGATAATTCAGATATTTATACAAGATAAACATAATATTACAACTTATTTTTGCTCAAAATCACGCACAGATGAACTTGAACTTATTAATGTAGTCAGAATGTAGCTCCTGTTGTGGATGCGTTCTTCCCGTAACAACACGCAGAAACACAGCAACTAAGCCCAAGGAATTCACAATGTTTTATTACAATATTGTATACAATTATAATGTTATTTCTATGACAGCCCCAATCATAGTTATTAATGTTTTGCGTTGCTGTTTGAGAGCTTGTGCTGAAGCTAAAGATGATCATCAGTACAATAAAGCCCTGTGTTCGTTGCCATATCGGATACAAAAATGGTGGCGAGCATAGCCGAAGTGACGTCTTCGGTACCCATGGATAATCTTGTTCGCGGTAGAGAAAGCTGCCTACATGTAGGCTGTAGGGGAAGTAATCATGAAGATGTTGAATTAAACGTAAACACAGCTTTTGTGTTTTTATCAGCTTTCCCACATTTATTCTGGCCCTGATAATTATCACATAAACTTACCACTTGTACTACTTCTGTAAATCTGTTTTTGTGATTTTCTGTTGTATGGGCCATTGTTAACAGCCACTTGTGGCACCTACTGTTGAGGCTGACTAACAGCAGATGGAGATCATGCATGGGCAATCTACTTCTATTCCTGCAGTTCCCAGATGTCCAATGTTAAATTTTCCTTCGAATTTGAACCACTGAATGTTTGGAAGAAAATTTTTAAAGCAAAATAAAATGCACTGAAAATTGCCTGTTGAATATTTTAGGTTGTATTTTTAAACAGAATGAAATTTTGGAAGTGAAATCTGAAAGGTAAATATAGATTATTGAATTTTTAATGGAAATGTGTGTAAAATGTTTTGAATTGAATATACGACCATGTTGAATTTCAGCCCATAAAAATGCAAGCCCTAAAAATGCAATGCATTAAAATGCAAGCACGGTTAATGCAATGCATATTTTTTTCAATTAGTACAATGTAACAAGCGTCAATTAACTTCCATAGGTCCTGGATCGCATTGAAGGATTATTTGTTTGTTCAGTGCATTTTGTTTTGTAAATGAAGCCAAGTGTAATGGAGAGTTCACAAAGAAATGTTTGTTGAAAGCTGAAGAAGCCAATTGTATTGAATCTGACAACAGCTGCATCACAAACCATAAGTAAATGATTTCATAATGCTTTGTCAGTAAATGGTGGTTTTATGTGGATAATGTTTTCAAAACACTTACTCCTGTGCAATAGCAAGTGGTTGTTGATACAGTTTCCTATGCAGTGACATTAGCCAATCATAACAGTGGCCATTTACTGACAAACCTTTAAGGAGTCGTCTCTTAAAAAATTATAATTTCAGACAGAGGGTCAAAATGAATATATATATATATATATATATATATATATATAATATGTTTTTTTGTGTGTGCAAAAAACTTGAGAAATATGGGCCATTGAGAAAAAAAACTTTCTTTATGTTCGTCAATAAAAGTGCTTGACTAAATAGCATCCCTCAGGGCTCTTACTTCAAAAGCGGTATAACTTCAAAGTGAGATAATGAAGACTGAGGGAGAATTGCTATAATCTAATCTAGGGATGCCCGATATTGCGCTTGTGTAGTCGTACTCATTAAAATGCTCCGATACCAATAACCGATACCTCGCAGCGTGTACAGTACAGTGCTTGTGACAAAGAAACACTGACAACAGAGCAAACGGAGAGCAGAATGGTTATCGGATCTAAACTTACCTTTTCAGCCACTTCATAAAAATAAAATACGTAATATAAATATATTTACAGTGACAATTATCTTATTTGCATTATACTCTTGTATGGAATGGATCATTTTAAGCTCCCTACTCCACCCTATAATCTTAAGCATAACCAGTTTGATAATATACAGAACGTAACATGCAGATAAATGTCCAGTCACTATAATTTATTTAAAACTTGGCAAAAAGCAGTATAAAAAAACAAAACAAAATGACTTGTGTGCTTCATTACCAGTATGGTAACAGCAAAACAATTTTGTGTGAGTTACAGAATGAAACTCAAAGTTGTTAAGCACTGCAAACATTTCCCTGATCCACATGTCCACCCTCCAAAGCGTCGTGCTGCGTCTCACTCAACTGCATGATTTTTTTCCCCAAACCAGTTCAGCGGAAACCTGCCATGCAACCAATTTCATTGGCTGAGGTTACAGTGACGGGTACGTTTAGGGATCAGTGTTTGATGTAGGCAATCATTACTGTGATTTATATGGCCAACAAAATCTTTAGATTTCGGGGATTTCCTAGGTGGGATTTCCGCTGAACTGCCAATTTCAGACAATCGGCTTCCTCAAATGAATTATAAAAAAAAAACATAATTAAAAAAATAAAATAAAATTAAACATCTCCAAAAACGAAGCACACTGACTGAATAAGAACATTTACTGTTGTTGTAGATTATCTCAGTGTTTGGTGACAGAAGAAGGTTGTGCTGCTCTGGCATCAGCTCTGAGTTCAAACCCTTCACACCTGAGAGAGCTGGACCTGAGCTACAATCACCTACGAGATTCAGGACTGAAGCTGCTTTCTGAAGCACTCAACCATCTGGAAAAACTCAAGTATGTGGATCAGTAAGAATCATCCTCTCTGCTGCGTGTCTTTACATTTTCACTTTAATTGCCAGATTTTCCTGCAGTAAACTTCCTACAGGTTAAAGTAGGTTAACCAAGGAAGTCTTGCAATCTGATGGAGACACCAGTATTGTGCCTTATAACCTGAGTCCTCTTTTTTTATCAGGTTAACAGCCTGTGATCTCACAGATCAGAACTGTGAAATTGTGGCTTCGGCTCTGAAATCATCAAACTCCCCCCTGAGAGAGCTGGACCTGAGTAACAATGACCTGCAGGATTTGGGAGTAAAGCTGCTCTGTACTGGACTGAAAAGTTCAAACTGTCAACTCAACATATTGAGGTATTTATAGAGGGTTTTAACTGGTCTGTGCAAAATAACAGCATAGAAATGTTCTATTCTATTGTTCTATGCACTTGACTTACATTACTGGGTGTCCCAGACACCACACGCTGGTTTGATCCCAATGTATTATTATACTCAGACAATCCAGTCTGTTAATGGATGCCGTCCCATCCCCTCTGGGCACCAAAAAATGTCAGAAAGAGTCCTTAGTGCCTTAAAGTTCCTTGCTGTCAAAGGCATTTATTTTGTTTAAAGAAGAAAAATAAAGAGGGGCTCTGGTGTCCTCATTGTCGCTGTTCTGGTACATTGTGAGACATGGAGAGATAAGGGGAGTTTGCAGGGTCTGATGGCTCTGGTGGTTCATATTCATGTATTTTGAGAAATAAACAGTTGTCATATATGCATAACTCTTTCTGAGAGTATTCTTATATATCAGGCAGTAACATGATTTCATTGCAGTCAGTCAGAGGTCGTTGTAAAGGTAATTGATGGGTGAAATTTAGCCAGCAATCTGGCAGTTAAAGAGCCCTGTTATTTATTATATATGTATATTCATCTGTCTGAATAAGAACACTTACTGTTGTTGTAGATTATCTCAGTGTTTGGTGACAGAAGAAGGTTGTGCTGCTCTGGCATCAGCTCTGAGTTCAAACCCTTCACACCTGAGAGAGCTGGACCTGAGCTACAATCACCTACGAGATTCAGGACTGAAGCTGCTTTCTGAAGCACTCAACCATCTGGAAAAACTCAAGTATGTGGATCAGTAAGAATCATCCTCTCTGCTGCGTGTCTTTACATTTTCACTTTAATTGCCAGATTTTCCTGCAGTAAACTTCCTACAGGTTAAAGTAGGTTAACCAAGGAAGTCTTGCAATCTGATGGAGACACCAGTATTGTGCCTTATAACCTGAGTCCTCTTTTTTATCAGGTTAACAGCCTGTGATCTCACAGATCAGAACTGTGAAATTGTGGCTTCGGCTCTGAAATCATCAAACTCCCCCCTGAGAGAGCTGGACCTGAGTAACAATGACCTGCAGGATTTGGGAGTAAAGCTGCTCTGTACTGGACTGAAAAGTTCAAACTGTCAACTCAACATATTGAGGTATTTATAGAGGGTTTTAACTGGTCTGTGCAAAATAACAGCATAGAAATGTTCTATTCTATTGTTCTATGCACTTGACTTACATTACTGGGTGTCCCAGACACCACACGCTGGTTTGATCCCAATGTATTATTATACTCAGACAATCCAGTCTGTTAATGGATGCCGTCCCATCCCCTCTGGGCACCAAAAAATGTCAGTAAGAGTCCTTAGTGCCTTAAAGTTCCTTGCTGTCAAAGGCATTTATTTTGTTTAAAGAAGAAAAATAAAGAGGGGCTCTGGTGTCCTCATTGTCGCTGTTCTGGTACATTGTGAGACATGGAGAGATAAGGGACGTTTGCAGGGTCTGATGGCTCTGGTGGTTCATATTCATGTATTTTGAGAAATAAACAGTTGTCATATATGCATAACTCTTTCTGAGAGTATTCTTATATATCAGGCAGTAACATGATTTCATTGCAGTCAGTCAGAGGTCGTTGTAAAGGTAATTGATGGGTGAAATTTAGCCAGCAATCTGGCAGTTGAAGAGCCCTGTTATTTATTATATATGTATATTCATCTGTCTGAATAAGAACACTTACTGTTGTTGTAGATTATCTCACTGTTTGGTGACAGAAGAAGGTTGTGCTGCTCTGGTATCAGCTCTGAGTTCAAACCCTTCACACCTGAGAGAGCTGGACCTGAGCTACAATCACCCAGGAGAATCAGGACTGAAGCTGCTTTCTGAAGCACTCAACCATCTGGACAAACTCAAGTATGTTGAGCAGAAAATCACCCTGTCTAGTCTGTATGTGTGAGAGAGATTTTCATAGTTTTTGTGGTTGTCAAGAGACACTTTTTTTCTTAACCAGGATACTGTAGTCAACAAACATTGAAAAGAAGTGGTGCATCTCTGACAAAACTTAGGTTTTTACTAAATAGTAAAATGACTAATTCCTGTGAAGTTCACTTACAGCTCCAGGGTTTAGGGTAGTAGATTATGCAATAACGGATGTTATTGGTCTGGACTCAAGTCCAACTTTTAACGGACAGACTTGACTCAGACTCAAGACTTTGAGACTCAGAAAATGTTTCCGAGTGTACCCGAGTCTAGTGCTGTCATTTTAAATACATTCTGGACAGCTGAGGGAAATGCCACTGAATCTTCTTGAAAATCTGTAATTTGTATAATTTGCATGCACTTTAAGTCTTGGCAGTTTAAACGTTCAAGCAATTTTACTGTTAACACGTGAACAAGAACTTAATCCGGTACTTGCGCGCTGTCTGAGGTGACGCACACAGCCAGTGTGCATTAGAATCTCAATACAGCATTCATATCTTTCACATCTTTTACACAGTGAAATACACACACACACACAAAAAAAAAAAAGTTGAAATTCCCGCCTTGGTTAGAATATGTGTAAACACAGTCGGTTCTGTCTTAGGTGAAAGTAAATAGTTGGTGGAAAAATTGGTGTCAATATATTTGAACTGTCTATTAGGTTTTAAAGTGACAGCAGCCTAATAAACCTGCTGCTGTCTGTGTCATTAAATCAACCAACAAAAGACAGAGAAAATCGCTTACTGCTCATGACTGAATAGTTTTAATTTTTTGAATTGGTGTATATTTAGTTCACACAGTGAAGAATATGCCGTTTTATTTTTACATTGCGTTACTGTAGTATTTTATTATTATTAAATGTCTGTAGTATTTCATTAGTCTAGAACTACCTGAAGAAAAACTATTTATTTCATTTGTCTTTGATCTATTGTATTTATTTGTCCTATTGTTTGTAATTAATAATTAGACTTTTTACATGTCTTCAGTAAGCTTGAGAACTTTATACTCACATTAGTTAACCTAATATTAGATTTGCTCTGATAATGAAAGTTATAATTTAAAAAAACAAAAAAAAAAAACATGGTGGAAACTTCTAATTTCGATGCCAAAAGAAAAATAATGCTTCTAACTTCTTGGGTAGGGCTGTATGTTAACTTTTTTTTTGCACATAGCACTGGTGCTACAGATGTTTAAAGTTTTGTAGCACAGGCCACATAATTGTAGCACAGGGATAAAATGTCTGTTACCATCTCTAAAAACAACCACAAGTAAAAAAAATACAAAAAAATACTACAGTGCTTCCCACACATGGACTTTACTTGGGCGGGCCGCCCAGGTATATTAACGGCCGCCCAAGTATATTTGGAGACACATTTATGCTTTTATTATTTTTATCTTCTTATACTTTTGTATCCGCCCAAGATAATGAAACCATCCGCGATCGATTAACTAGTGGAAAATCTCCCCTCGCCCTACGTGTTTCGTACCTGCTCGTTATGTGTGCGTCAGACCTGTTTACTCCCGCTGACATTCCCACAAGCGCTGCAGAGATGCGGTGGATATTTCACAAAGAGCGCTGCATGTTGCAAAGTCACAAGGCGGCGTTGTTGCGCATTCTACAGGCTCGCGCAACAGCGCTTCGGACTGCTTCAAAGTGATTCTCAATCAATGAAAAGCGCAGATTTATGCCAAGCGATTGCTAATGAACTCATGTTCATGAATTATTACAATGTCTACTTTATGGCCTTTATATAAAATGTTTTAGACGGTTGTAAGAATCTGAAGGATCAGCCTGCAATTGTGTAGACATTTCAAAATAAGAGTCCCTGTGTATTTCGGGCTTGTTTATAATTAAAAGTCATACGATAAGTTTTTTTTTTTTTTTTTTTCTTCTTCTTCTTCTGGGCATTATTGGTATTTTGGTTACACAATAAATTGTATTTAATTTGATTTCCATTTAATTCATAGTAAATTATTGTAGTCTCCCCCACAGGAAGAAAAGACTAAGAACATCATTTGACACGTATATTATTCATTATATAAATTTTACTAATAAAATCTGTGTCCCATTCACTGAGAGAGACACTATGACAGTAAGGAGAACATAGGAAAAGGAGAACCATTTAAATGCTGTAATTTGCATAATTCACAATGCATAAAGCATAATATTAGTATGTAATTAAATGTAATAGTAAAATTAATTGCAATAAATAAAAATACTGTTAAAAATCACACATTATTTGTTTGTCACATGTAGTAGACCATTTTTGTGCCGTGGGTAATAGGAGGATTTTTCACCCGGCTACCACCACAAGTATATTTCAAACCGGTGGGAAGCACTGTACTATAAAATAGTATTTAATATTTAACCCCTTAGCATTCCTGTAAAATTTGCCGAAATGCTTAAAAATGCCATACCCAAAGTAAATTGCATGCTGTCCTTGAACCATTTGGAGTATATGCATGGTTTTGGTCTCTTTTGAAAGGTAATGCAATTTTCTCAATATTTCGATTTTTTTTTTTTTTTTTTCTTTTTTTTTTTTTCTCCACCATCAGATTCCAGATATTCAATTAGTTGTATCTCGGCCAAATATCATCCTATCCTAACAAACCATACATAAATGGAAAGCTTATTTATTCAGCTTATATTTAATCAGAGTATGTGTTATTTATACATTTAAATTTGATCCTTATGATCCTTACCAGTCATAAGGATCAAATTATATATATACAGTGGGTACGGAAAGTATTCAGACCCCCTTAAATTTTTCACTCTTTGTTATATTGCAGCCATTTGCTAAAATCATTTAAGTTCATTTCTTTTCCTCATTAATGTACATACAGCACCCCATATTGACAGAAAAACACAGAATTGTTGACATTTTTGCAGATTTATTAAAAAAGAAAAACTGAAATATCACATGGTCCTAAGTATTCAGACCCTTTGCTGTGACACTCATATATTTAACTCAGGTGCTGTCCATTTCTTCTGATCATCCTTGAGATGGTTCTACACCTTCATTTGAGTCCAGCTGTGTTTGATTATACTGATTGGACTTGATTAGGAAAGCCACACACCTGTCTATATAAGACCTTACAGCTCACAGTGCATGTCAGAGCAAATGAGAATCATGAGGTCAAAGGAACTGCCTGAAGAGCTCAGAGACAGAATTGTGGCAAGGCACAGATCTGGCCAAGGTTACAAAAAAATTTCTGCTGCACTTAAGGTTCCTAAGAGCACAGTGGCCTCCATGATCCTTAAATGGAAGACATTTGGGACGACCAGAACCCTTCCTAGAGCTGGCCGTCCGGCCAAACTGAGCTATCGGGGGAGAAGAGCCTTGGTGAGAGAGGTAAAGAAGAACCCAAAGATCACTGTGGCTGAGCTCCAGAGATGCAGTCGGGAGATGGGAGAAAGTTGTAGAAAGTCAACCATCACTGCAGCCCTCCACCAGTCGGGGCTTTATGGCAGAGTGGCCCGACGGAAGCCTCTCCTCAGTGCAAGACACATGAAAGCCTGCATGGAGTTTGCTAAAGATGGTGAGAAATAAGATTCTCTGGTCTGATGAGACCAAGATAGAACTTTTTGGCGTCAATTCTAAGCGGTATGTGTGGAGAAAACCAGGCACTGCTCATCACCTGTCCAATACAGTCCCAACAGTGAAGCATGGTGGTGGCAGCATCATGCTGTGGGGGTGTTTTTCAGCTGCAGGGACAGGACGACTGGTTGCAATCGAGGGAAAGATGAATGCGGCCAAGTACAGGGATATCCTGGATGAAAACCTTCTCCAGAGTGCTCAGGACCTCAGACTGGGACGAAGGTTTACCTTCCAACAAGACAATGACCCTAAGCACACAGCTAAAATAACGAAGGAGTGGCTTCACAACAACTCCGTGACTGTTCTTGAATGGCCCAGCCAGAGCCCTGACTTAAACCCAATTGAGCATCTCTGAAGAGACCTAAAAATGGCTGTCCACCAACGTTTACCATTCAATCTGACAGAACTGGAGAGGATCTGCAAGGAGGAATGGCAGAGGATCCCCAAATCCAGGTGTGAAAAACTTGTTGCATCTTTCCCAAAAAGACTCATGGCTGTATTAGATCAAAAGGGTGCTTCTACTAAATACTGAGCAAAGGGTCTGAATACTTAGGACCATGTGATATTTCAGTTTTTCTTTTTTAATAAATCTGCAAAAATGTCAACAATTCTGTGTTTTTCTGTCAATATGGGGTGCTGTGTGTACATTAATGAGGAAAAAAATGAACTTAAATGATTTTAGCAAATGGCTGCAATATAACAAAGAGTGAAAAATTTAAGGGGGTCTGAATACTTTCCGTACCCACTGTATATATATATATATATATATATATATATATATATATTTACGCACTTGCACCGCGGTTCATTTCGAATGACGACACATCAAGGTTTGTTGACAATAGACATGTGTAAAACAGACAGAGTTCGGATAATGTATGTTTCAGTCGATGAATACGCATTCTGGCTTCCCAAAAATGTTACAAATGCGATGATAAAAGCGTGGACAAAACTGTCACGCTCTGTAAACTTGGTTCACTGCGAGTGCCATACGCTCGAATATGAGCAGTCATTTACGGCGTCATTTTGATGGTGCACGAGCGCAGGTGAGACCTGAACAGCGCACGTTGCTATCTGTGTTTAAACTAAACTCATTTAAGCTTTGCTAATTTAAACATTAAAGAGCAAGACGCTAAAGAGAACTCACACGCTGTGAGAAGATTTGTGTGTGCGCTTATCCGAAGCATGCACGCCCTTTATCTCAGACAAATATGGAGTTCTCTTTCAAGTCATGCGTTTGAACGGACAAATTCACACAAAAATTATGTCAACATGGCCGTCTTGGCAAGTATCCTAACAAACATAGTTGGTTATGTCTTGAGTGAACGTATAACAGTCGAAAAAATTGTGCGTTATATCTTAAAGGGAAAGAAGCCTATTACTGCTGCCTTGTGTTTTTAATGTTAATTAAACAACAAATGACAAAGAAATCACTCACTGCTCTTGACTGAATAGCTTTTGTGACTAAATAATGATTTTTTATTTGATTATTTTATTTATTTTCTGTACCTGAAAACTACTGTTAGATACCTGAAAAGCACTGTTTATTTTATTTGAATCTTTGCTCTATTGTGTTGATTTGTGCTGTTGCTTGTAGTTTGATTATTTGTTCATATTTTCTTTATTTTAATTTTACAGTAGCCCTTTTTTCCCTGAACATAGCACATACCAAACCGTACCGAAACCGTGAGCCTAAAATCGTGATACAAACCGAACCGTGAGCAATCTGAACCGTTGCACCCCTAATCCACACAGTAGGGGGAGCTGTGATGCAAGTGGCTGCCATGTCCGTGTTGTATTACAGCTGTTCTTTAATGTAAGTTATGTCCGTTTCTGTCAGTTAGAACAGCACACAAAACATTGTTGTGTTTACATGCTACTCGCAAAATCCTGTCATTGCCACTGTAACAATTTTCTTTACACGCATACCATCAATCATTGAAATCATATAATTCGATTTGTGTCTTCTGATTGGTTTCTGTGGACTAGGGTCTTTTGCTGACAAAGGGAAATGCATTTATCGGTTTCTGCCAACGAACCGGTATTTCTGAATGGGCTGAGACTGGGATTCAACGGATCTGGGGCCAGATTTACTGATAGCTTGTGCCAGTGCAAACCCTCTTTTGGTGTTAAAAAACTACTGTAGGGATTTACTAAATACACGCAGTGCAGAATTAGCACTGAAAAGGCATGGACTGAGTTGTTTTTGTGACTGACCTAATTGCATAATTGCATATACATTTGTAGGAGTTTACGTTTAACATGTTGTTTAACAATTGTAGCAAAATGCATTTTCTTAATTGCATTTACACTCACAGTTAAGACACTTGTGATTGCATTTTCATTAAATGTCCCACAATGAATGTAGCAAAATTCAATGTGGATTTGAAACATGGCGACAACAGAGCTATAAAGATTCACAAGAACAGAGAAATGTCAGTGTTTCTGCAGATTATGCGCGTCCGTCAGTGATAGAACCAGTATGTTACGTTTTTTTTTTTTTTTATTGCTTTGGTGCAATTTTCACAAGGAATAGGTACATTTTCAAAACTCTTAGTACTAATATCACAACAGATCATCAAAATTGCAGTTTTTTCAAACATTTCAGTATATTTTCATTTGTGTTATTACAATACACAAAATCACTAACACAAAATAAGTATTTCATCTATATAAATGTTTCATTCATAGTAACTGCCTTTCATAATGTTGTTATTGTCAAACTTTTGATTTGCATCTCTTTTCATTCAGTTTAATACATTTATCTATTATTTAATCCAACTGAACTTAAAGGTGCCCTAGAATTGAAAATTGAATTTACCTCAGCATAGGTAAATAATTAGAGTTCTGTACATGGAAATGACATACAGTGAGTCTCAAACTCCATTGTTTCCTCCTTCTTATGTAAATTTGATTTTTGCAAAAGACCACTGAAAAACAGGTGAATCTTATGGAAGTAAATTAATGCCAAATGTTTTTGAAATAAAAAGCTTGTTGAATTGCACTAATTGAAAAAAAATATGCATTGCATTAACTGTGCTTTCATTGTGATGCATTGTATTTTTAAGGCTTGCATTTTATGGGCTGAAATTCATCATGGTTGTATATTTAAGCTGTGAATATTTCAATTTAAAACATTTCACACACATTTTCATTATTAAAAATTCAATCATTTATATTATATTCAATCATATAAAATTCGACTGGCAATTTTCGGTCCATTTTATTTCACTTTACAAATTCGCTTCCACAAATTCAGTGGTTCAAATTCGGCAGAAAATTCAACATTTCACATCCGGGAACTGCAGGAAAAGCAGTAGAGTGCCGATGCATGATCTCCATCTGCTGTTAGTCGACTTCACCAGCAGGTGCCGCTAGCGGCTTTTTACGAAGACCAGAGCAAGGCTAGTAAGTCATCATTCATTCATAAAAACGGATTTACAGAACTGGAGCAAGCAGTAAGTGAATGTTTGATGATTATCAGGGCCAGTATAAATGCAGAAAAGCTGATAAAGACACAAAAGCTGCATTTATGTTTAATTCAGTGTCTTCACTGTTTCTCTGTGTAGGGTACAGCTTTCTCTCAGTGAACGAGATTATAATGTTATTGCTCGAAGCTGATGTACATATCAAAGTTAAATCTGAGGTAGACATATATTTCTCTCTGTTGTTTAGTTTCCCTACCTTTATATCACAGCGCTGTGTTATAATACTAGGGCTTCCCTCATACTTCATAGGATTCCCCTGCCATCAGGACATATAAAACACTTAACACAGCTTAATGGACTAGTACAGTGATATAAACACCTCATTTGATTTGTAAGTTATACTATATAGGCTCCAATAAAGCAGATATTGGCATAAAGTTGGTTTGACGTTGAACTTTTGATATTCGCAAATTTAGGGACCATCTCTAAAGCTACAACATTGGTAATCACGTTTCTACCTTCAATAGCGTTTAAAGAGAATGACTTACAGTCACAAAACCAACTCTAAAGTGTTCATCTAGGTGTCAGGTGTCAACATAGCTTAATGGACTAGTACAGTGATATAAAAGACCAAACTCGCACCTCATTTGTGATGTAGGTTATACGTTGAACGCTTGATATTCGCAAATTTAGGGACCGTCTCTAAAGTTACCACAGGTGAAAAAATACTAGTGTTTTTGAACCATATTATAGTAAAGTACTTGAATTAATTTGTTGTGGTAATTCTATAGTTGCTGTGGTAATATAACAACTATAGTCAGGGGTGGGCAAAAATACATCAAAATGTATTTTAAAATAAAATAATTTTAAGTGTATCAAAATAAACTACAAAATACAGCAGCCACAAAATGTATCAAAATAAATTACTGTATTTTTGTATTTTAAAAATACTACAAAATACTTTTACAAGGGAGCATGAAATTTCTTCGCTAACCATCCATCAATTGGCCTATTTGATCTATCCCTTCACCATTACACTGACTCAGCTGATTAAGTAAACAATGTTTGATAGCAACAACTTTTCTCTGGCCGAGTCATGCAATAAATCTGACATATGCAACCAGTTAAAAGCACAATATGTAGGATTTTTTTATTTAAATGTCCAAAAACCGCTAGGACAATTTTATATATTTTGTTGACTTGTGTACTTACATTAAAAATTTTCCAAAATTGTTTAAATCCAGAGAAATAAGCAATTTTAATCAGGACACAGACCGTGTCCGTGCGTCGCCTATCAATGTCATCATTACCCTCGATTTCCGGTTTTATTTTGTAGAAACCATGGAAACATCAAAGACACTTTAGTATATTATGTGTTTTATTAGACAGATGGGCAACTGTTTGAATACATTCATTAACAGAAAACTACTCATGTTATAAAGCTCAACACATTAAGTCTTTTTGTTTGAATCTTGTTTTCTTGATTTACTGTGAGTACCATGTTTTACCATGACTAATATCAATCTAACTTACTGCAGTGTAAGGAACCCCGCATCGGCCCAAAAACGGAATCCGATGGCCCGGGCGAAGGTTAACGCGTGTATGCCTTTTCAGCGCATCTGTGAAGTTCACTTAATTTCACTCGTTTAATCTGACTCCAATTTTAAATGATTATTACTCTCAGGTTTTGTTCCCAATTTGAAATTAATCATTTGTTATGTATTAATTTTGATTTTTGATTATTCTGGGTATCTCATAATTTCAATTATTCGTTCATTACGGTCTCATCATCGCTTAGAGAAATTCACATCGGCCGACTGCGTTCTCACGGACATAAATTCGCCAATTTATGATCTAGTCAGAGGGTGCAGAGTTTTACTAATGCATTTAAGTCGAACCGCCACATGCTTGTTCATACAAAAATACAGTTTTCTTAGTCACGATACTGCAACTTGCTAATTCAATAACAGACAAACTCAAAAAGTCCCATGATGTGCCAATATGCTTCTTTCATGGGGCTCTCTGGCTTGACCTGTCCTGACGCAGATTTACGGAAATGACGGACTCCATAATCTACTGGTCATAATGATTTCAGAAGAATCCAGAGTAAATCAAATATAACATTTTATTTGTCAAGTAGAAATGTATCATGTCAATTTCATAGTTGGACAATTAGAAGCCAATTCAGAAATAATAAATGCATAACATCAACTAAAATGCACATGCACACAGTGGTGGATTAGTGTTTGAAGACACTTGTCCACCACTGTGTGGGGGCTTCTGGCTACAGAAAATCCCCCCTGACTGCTTTGCACTTTACCTTATATACCAAGACCAGAACAAAAGGATTGTAAATTTTTATTACACCAACACCTGTTTTGGGGGGAGAGGAGTGGGTTTTCAGAAGTGACACCACCCAAAAGGAGGACAGAATTCTCCTTAGTTTTCAATCTTCTTCATAATACCAGTGACTGCTGTGAAATTGAGACCATTTTACCAATCGCATTTAAACATTTAAAATGATACCAAACATGAAAGGAAAAAACAATAGATACACCGGATACATTATACTTCTTGGAGAACTTTCAGTGACTTGAGTCAGGGGGAAAGGAAGGAGGGTTTGTGTGTGTGTGTGTGGGGTGGGTGGGGGGGGTTTGCATCCTGTAGATGTGTGAGGGCAAGGCGTCCTATGCTCTTTCTTTGAGATCTTCTCTCTAGATAAGCTTTATTGCTTTATTGCAGGGTGCTTGATCTCAGTTTTTGTCTTAGCAGGAAAATCAAGTCTTACAGCAGTGTGCAACGAGTGTCTCATAGCAGCTGCCGAGCGAACACACAGAGTAGCAGTATAACAACTTTCAACACACAAATGTGTCTAATATGATAAATCAGCGCTGCGTTACCCCACATGCACATGACCGGAAGAAGCGGAAGCAGCAGCTGTGGCATAATAAATGTCCCGCTGCTCTCGAGGTGTGTGTCGCACTCGTCTCTCATTATCTCTCACAGCACTCGGCCATGCTCTGCTTCATACTACAGTAACGTTAATAATCTCATCCATGAACATGATTTCTGCCTGAGTCTCTCATCCATCCATCCATCCAATTTTTTCCTGAGTGGATTCTTTTCCACCGGCTGTAGACGTGAAGACAACACATCCCATGATTCCGTGAAATCAAGGTGTCATCGAGCTACGCCTTTGTTTTGAATAAGCGACCTCTAGTGGCGAAAAATTACATATTGTTGCTTTAACAGATCCAGTATTAACATATCCCTGTGATCTCCCAGATGAAGGTTAGTTTTAAAGTAACCAACAGTTTCCTAATTTAGTTACTTGGTGTTTGGTAACGAAGGGCCTACTTTGTATCAGCAACACTGACTCAATGACAAACAAGTCATTCATAAGAAGACAACTGATGGCACCTGTATTCATAGCAACTAGTTTCTAACTAATTAATCATTTGATTGTTAATCATAAATATAGGGGGCTGCTGCTCGGTATAACTGTTTTCAAGAACATTATGTAAATTGGTAAACTATTTAGCCTAGGCTACCAAAACTTAATACGAACTCTTAAAAATTATAGCAATTTACGCAAAAAAAACTTGATGGAAAGCTGGCAGCCTGCACGTTTCTTACCTTGACCACCTTTTTTCCATATGGATCAATTTTCTGTTCTGATAGCAACAAGTCTCTGCAAACTACTGAGTAAGCACCAATCAGGGGCCGCATTTTTATGATGTCATCATGTAGACTTCTTACAAAGTTTTTTAAAAATACAAAATACAAAGCCATTTTAATCAACCCTATCAAATACAAATTACAAAATACTATTTTGTATTTCAAATACATATTTGAAATACATGTATCATAAATACTGCCCATCCCTGACTATAGTAATATAAACAAATTACTTTACCCAATACTGTACAGTTTTCTACAACTATAGGGTATATTATATTACAGTACACTGCAGTTTACTGTAGTAAAAACTAAAGTATACTACAGTATATATAATATATATACTGATATATATATAATAATATAGATCGTGCTTTCTCTCATGCTTTCTTTTCTTTTCTCGTCTCTTTCCGTTTGTTCTATTTATTTATTTTTTTTAAACACTGAACTTCAAACTCATCAATGGCACTTTGTTCATTCTTGAAGATAACTTTTGCCTGTTTGGTTTAAATTTAACGGTTTTGGGCTGCTGTTTGAGCAGACCTGTTACAAACCCAAATACACTCGTATTAATTATATTAATTGAAAAGTGTACTATCCAAGTAGTAATGAAGATGTTTGTCGTTGTAATAATGACAGTAGCGCACACAAAAGTAGTAACTGTTCTGTGCTCCAGCATGGTTCGTGCTCACACTGCATGTGTACAGTGCTCGAGCCCAACTGAACCATGCTCTGGCCCATCTCTTGCAAGCGGGCCAGGAATGGCTAAAGGAACCGCTCCTAGGCACGGTTCAGAACGATCACACTAGTCAAACAAACCTGGCTTTGAGGGTCAAACATGCTCGGGCACGGTTCAGAACGCCTAGTGTGAGTACATCCTAAAAAACATGAGGGCTATAAATACACAAAGACTAATAACTAACAAGATACACCTGAGAGTAATCAGATGATGAACCAATGACGAGACAGAGCTGAGAAACACATGAGAAATTAACTGTGTGTTCGAAAGTGATTAGAGACAAAGGCATAACAAAGGTATCAAGTCCTGTTATGATTTTGCGTGATAACATTTGTTGTTTTGTAAAGCAATTTCCATGATAATATATATATATATATATATATATCTTGAGTCATTGCTTGACCAACTTTGTAAATGTATAGAAAAAGGGTAAAAGCTATATATATATATATATATATTATATATAATATATATATATATATATATATATATATATATATATAATATTGCTTTTACCCTTTTTCTATACATTTACAAAGTTGGTCAAGCAATGACTCAAGACCAGATAATAAAATAACAACAAATTTATAAAAAATTAATAAAATAATAATATAAACTTTTTTTTCCAAGTAGGCCTACCAGCAATATGATATAAAATGTCTTTCCAGTCAGTCTGGTGCCTAACAGCGGAGTTAAATATTCAGAAATTAAAAAGAGAGCAGTCAAATGCAAAATAAAACCACTTAAATTTCTCATTGTTTTGATTTCTGATGAAGATGCTACTGCTCAATATTTTATTGAATGAATCTAATAAATGTTATACATCAAGAGCAGTGAGTTGTATTCGCGATTTCTTGACAGTATTGTTATCTTAAACATCACATCAGCAGCAATCCTTCTGACAAACATATCCGTTTTTATCCGTTTTTTTCCCGTGGTTATACAAACCAACAATCAACATAATAACACAAAAAGACGGGACTTTAAGCGTGTAATCCTTTGGACGGTGGGTGGCAGCTGTCATTAATTCTAATTATTATTAGGTGTCCTATTCCCGCAAAATTAAATCAGGCATCGATATGCTCATGGCATCCCATCACATTAACCTGTCTTATTAAAAAACATTTTGATAGACTGATCTCCTTGCGTAGCCTACCTCTCCTTTTCATAACGCTATACTGGTACCCACATTAAAGTGAACCTCTGAACCGGTTTTACCTTCCACTGAAGCTCATATCAGGTGCATAAAGTTAAAGACTCCATGTGTGTCAGAGAAGACAGCTGTCTATACCCTCACCAGTCAGCACTTACACTGCAGTACACACTACAAAGTGTGTGTCTACAATCTGATACAATCTGTATCAGATTGTAACTACCTAACTACAATCTGTTATTTGTTAATTCTCTCAAACCTCTATTTAACTGACAAAAGTACAAAGAAAAGGTTTCCAATGTTTTCACTTTATTGTATTTTGTAAGTATAAACACATTTTGATTTTGATGGCTGCAACACACTCCAGAAAAGGTTGGACAGAGCCATGTTTACCACTGTGTCACATCACCTTTCCTTTTAATTACAATTTTTAATAATTTGGGAATTGAGGATACTAATTGTTGCAGTTTTGCAAGTGAATTTTTTACCCAGTCTTGCCTGATAAAGACATCTGTATGTGGTCATTGTTGTCTGACTCTCTTTTCATGATGTGCCAAACATTTTCAATAAGAGTCAGATCTGGACTGCAGTTAACATTTGGTTAACTAAATGTATTCTTAATCCATGGTTTGGGCCTCATCTCGTAGACTACGCTTTCTTTTTCATGTGCAGCCGCATAGTAAACACTCCTGAGGTAAATAAAGTATAAAAAAAATGACAGAGCCTCAGCTGCTTTTCAACAATTTTACTTTTGTCATGCCTATTCGTACAATAAAATAAGCAAATGTAACACTCATGGCCATAACCATTCATACTTTCGTTCGTATAAGAATAACAAAATTTATCAGTAGGCCTACTCAAAACGCAAACGTAAATTCCTCCATCGCAGAGCCGTTTAAAAACTCTTTCAACGGCTCTGCTCCATCGTAGTTCTGACTGGTGACGTGGTGCGCAATGACAGTTGGGGGATTTTACCTCTCTACTTCCTGTGAAGTGATGTATCGATGTTCCCGTATTCCCTATGCCGTTCGCAGTGCCCTTCGAACTGAACATGTTCACTCCCTTCGGATTGGAATCTCACTTAAGATGGCGAAATACCCTATGAAGTCCACTTCACAGTCCACTTGCGGTCGAATGGAACGCACCTTGAGATTTCTCTGTATTCCCTGAATCTTTTTACAGTATTATGTATGGTAGATGGTGAAAGACATCAATTCTTTGCAATTTTGCATTGAGAAATGTGATTTTTGAATTGTTTGACGATTCTCTCATGACAAAGTGTTGAGCCATGACCATCTTGTCTTGACTGAGAAGCTCTTTTACACCCAAACATGAAACCCTCACCTGTTACCAATTCACCTGCTAACTGTGGACTGTTTAACAACTGTTTAACTTGGATATTATATAATCTTTTCACTTTTATTTTGCTTCTGTCCCAACTTTTCTGGAGTGTGTTGCAGCCATCAAAATCAAAATTAGTTTATATTCACAAAATACAATTATGTTGTTCAGAGAAAACATTGGAAATCTTTTCTTTGTACTTTTGTCAGTTTAAAAAAAGGTTCAAGAGAATTAATGAATCACAGATGGTGGTTTTTATTTTACAAAATGTCCTGCAACTCTTCTGGAAATGGGGTTTGTACATAAACAGGATTTTTGAAAAACTGAATATCTGAATCCATTTATAGAAGTCCCACAACAAGCGTTCATTTATATATCTGTCTCATATGTAGATCTACAAACTGATGGATTAATAAAAAACTAAATGATGCTTATTTGAAAATGAAAAAATGCAGAAAGTTTCCTGTGACGGGTAGATTTAGTGTAGGAGGACAAAATATAGAGTTTGTACAGTATAAAAATCATTGTGTGTGTGTACTTGTTCAGGAAATATGTCCTTATTTAATGAAATATCATAACATCTGACTAGTGAGGACAATTTACACGTCTGTATAGTGAAACAAACGTGTGTTTGTGTGTTTTCTAGTGTGGATCACGGAGGAGAGTTCATGATGACATCAAGACTACACAAATGTAAGTCCTCAAACACACAGTTTCAGTGTTTGTTGTTTTGTTATTAAGTTTGCTTGAAAAAGCCACATTTACTGATCCACTATTTAACCTTATTATTATTATTATTATTATTATTCTTAGACTAAATTTCTAAATGCTGCTCCTCCTAGAGTTTAATCTACATCCACCAAACTCACATCTATCTATCTATCTGTCTATGCACCCTAAGCAACTGCATAGCAACACCCTAGCAACCACCCAGAATACCCTAGCAACCATATAGGAACACACTAGCAACCACTCAGAATACCCTAGCAACCGCATAGGTACACTCTAGCAACCACTCAGAATACCCTAGCAACCGTATAGGAACATACTAGCAACCACCTAGAATACCCTAGCAACCACATAGGAACATACTAGCAACCACTCAGAATACCCTAGCAACCGTATAGGAACATACTAGCAACCACCTAGAATACCCTAGCAACCACATAGGAACATACTAGCAACCACTCAGAATACCCTAGCAACTGCATAGGTACACTCTAGCAACCACTCAGAATACCCTAGCAACCGTATAGGAACATACTAGCAACCACTCAGAATACACTAGCAACCGTATAGGAACACACTAGCAACCACTCAGAATACCCTAGCAACCGTATAGGAACATACTAGCAACCACCTAGAATACCCTAGCAACCATATAGGAACATACTAGCAACCACTCAGAATACCCTAGCAACCACATAGGAACATACTAGCAACCACTCAGAATACCCTAGCAACCGTATAGGAACATACTAGAAACCACCTAGAATACCCTCGCAACCACATAGGAACATACTAGCAACCACTCAGAATACCCTAGCAACCGTATACGAACATACTAGCAACCACCTAGAATACCCTAGCAACCACATAGGAACATACTAGCAACCACTCAGAATACCCTAGCAACTGCATAGGTACACTCTAGCAACCACTCAGAATACCCTAGCAACCGTATAGGAACATACTAGCAACCACTCAGAATACCCTAGCAACCGTATAGGAACACACTAGCAACCACTCAGAATACCCTAGCAACCGTATAGGAACACACTAGCAACCACTCAGAATACCCTAGCAACCGTATAGGAACATACTAGCAACCACCTAGAATACCCTAGCAACCGTATAGGAACATACTAGCAACCACTCAGAATACCCTAGCAACCGTATAGGAACATACTAGCAACCACCTAGAATACCCTAGCAACCATATAGGAACATACTAGCAACCACTCAGAATACCCTAGCAACCACATAGGAACATACTAGCAACCACTCAGAATACCCTAGCAACCGCATACCCACACACCGCGAAACGGACCCGTATCGGCGTCCACTTGCGCGCAGTGACGGATCCGCAACGAAGGCGGATCGCGGACCCGCCGTGGCTCCGCGCTGCATTCGCTCCGCATCCGCGATTAAAACCTTACCTCCGCGGCGGGTCCGTTTGGGACCCGAAAATTGATACATACATCCGCCGCGGACCCGCAACGGACTCATAAAAATCCTGGCTCATCAGGCCTGGGTCCGTTTTGGACCCGTTTATCTCATTTTCAAAATCCCTTCTGTACTTGCTGTAGGATAAAATAGGATAAAACTAAAACTATCACTAGGCCTAGGCTACTACAGCAATATAGGCCTAAGCTTAAATCTGCATTGCCTTGTATTTTTACCCTAACAATATTGTAAATAGGCCTAACAGAAAAGGTTCAAGTCAAGACAAGACATGAATTTACTGTACAAAAGTAATCACTACTCAATGGAAATATAAAATTGATATTTATATTTATGTTAAGTTATTGGTTATAGCCTATTCTGTTTTTGTTAAGTAGCCTACGTTGGCGAGGCTACTCTACATTCATTTTGTGGTCAAAACCTAATTTAGTGCTTTATAGGCCTAGGTCGGTGTAAACATAAAATATTTTATCTATTAGGCTACACCTTCAATGAAATGCACAGCTAAAATATCAGAAAATGAATAACTGGCGAACGACAAGAAGTTCAATAAAAAGGTTATTTATTGCTTATTTTTCCATTTGTGTGGATGGAGGCGGGACACGTCTCCTCGCTGCCCGATCCGCCGCCAGGTTGAACCACCTAAATTGCGTGCTTGGTGACCTCCACATCCGTGGCTGACTGTGTCACCGTGTTTTTCCTCACAGCACCTGTAATCAAACAGACAGATATGTTTATGTTTATGGTATGTAGCATCCAAAGCCAAGTATGCTCACACAATACAATATATGAGAAAGGCATTAAGGAGATTAAATTAAAAAAGAAACATGACTTACAAAGTCATAAACAGGGTTGTGGTGGTTAAAATAAGAGGTGGGTAAACTATGAATTCGTGATCAGGGTAAGGTGTGCTGCGCCTTTTGCTATCGGATGTTTAAAAAAAAGACATCCAAAATGTTCAAACAATATCAGTGGTATTAAATGGTTCCTTGATCAGAGCACATATTGTATGTGGATAAATCAGTGTGGTTTTGTAATGTTTTAAGTTTGTTAGGGTCCTACATACATTCTATTTGGAGGCAAACTCTTAACATTACATTACATAAACTCTTAACTAGTGCTGGGCAGTATGACCAAAAATTTATATCACGGTATTTTTCGAAATGATATCAGTTTCACAGTATATGACGGTATTTTTTCCCCTATGCATGACCGGGCGTTAACCACATTTTCTACTGATTGAGAGAGGAAAAACTGCAGTAGATTGACTAGAATGCCCTGTTTTACTGTCATGATGAGTGAATATTGTAGAAAAATTCCACACTAGAGTTAATACAGGTTTACAAAGCCCCACAAAATGATGCTGTGGGGAGACAACAACCAATAAAACACAGACCTGCAACACACTCATTACAGACACATGAATATTAAAATATGACCATAGGGATAGAAAAAAAAAAAAAGAGTTGAGGGCACCTTAAGCATTTTAAAAATCTAGCCCTATATAACAACAAACTGCCAAAACGAGGGAGAAACGCGGAAGAACATTTAAACTGTCTAAGGATATTTTCAGTACATTTAAGAGCACTACAGTCTCTGAATAAATGACACATGTAAGTTTAACACAGAAAGAATAAAGCAGTTAAATTTTTGCCCATTCTTCTTTGAATTGTCAGTGTATTTATTAATGTATTTATTAGTGACAGGCTGCGCTGCGTTCCGAACGTTGGTTAAGCGACACATACCGGTATTGCGGTATCATCAAAATTCATTTCATAACAAAAATAAATACCGGCATTCGGTATGAACCGGTATACCGCCCAGCACTACATATATACCTATCAAAATTAGACTAATACAGATTGAAGTTGCTCTGTGTTACTTACGTTTGGATGTCAGAACCTTACAAACTGTAATATTAAAAAATAATTTTGCAAAAGAAAATAACATGCATGGTGATAGAGGTAAAATATTTTGTGGGGGTAACACTTTGGTATGGGAAACATATTTACTATTAACTTTTGCCTCAAACTCTTAATATGTTGCTTATTAATAGACAGTAAGGTAGTTATAGCGTTTAAGGGTGGATATCAGGTAGGATTTAGGGATGTTGTAGAATAAGGTCATGCAGAATAAGGCATTAATATCTGCTTTATAAGTAATAATAAACAGCTAATAAGCAACTAGTTTAAAGTGAGAATTGTTTCCCATACTAAAGTGTTACCCTTTGTGGAAAAAATGCGTATTAAGTTATTTAATGAGCTTTCTCAGAGTTTCATAAAGTTTCTCTTCTGTCAGCAGCTCTTCCCCCTCCGGTGTTGTAGAATTATTTTTTCACTCCTGAAATCACAGAACATTTTTTCTTCAATGTGACTGGTATTAAATTAAACATTAAATGTAATCGAGGTAATTTGTTTACCATGATAGATCATTTCATTTCGTTTCATTCGATTTTCGCGCTTCCTGTAAGTGATGTCAGTACAGCAGTTTAAATAAATTAGCTCACTTCCAATTACCCATTGACAGATTACCAACAAAACCTTAACAAAACTATCAAAGCCTCTCTTCTGAACATAAAGATGTGATTAAAAACGCAAACTTTCATAAGAGCTCAGTATATTAGCCAAACAGTTCTGAAAACGGTTATGCTAACAGACTTTTTCGAAGAAAATAAACTATTTCAATGAAGTAAATATTCGACAGAAGCTGTCAATTACAGGTAAGAAACGTATCCAGAACAGTTTTATATTATTTATGTGATTTTAGGGACTAAACTCACCCGAAAGCAGAGAAAACAACAGCGAGAGACGGAGATTTTGCAGCTTGTCCGTTACTGCCTTGCCGCGTTACCATGGTAACTTCTCCAGTGTTTGAATTTTCAAAGCACGCGCCTATTAAAACACGTCAAAGTCACGCAGCATTTACATAAACATCTACCATTACCAGTTTATGACCTGATCTGTTTATTTTGCAGAGGATGAGATATGTTCAGATAATTTGGATACAAATTCAGATAAATTGTGATTACAAACTGCCTGTAGTAAACCGAGTGCCTTAGTAAGTTTTAAGTGTCACAGAATTAACAAAAGATTTTTCTAATTTACTTAAAGTGAAAACTTACCTGAAAACCACAGATGTCGCCGGAGTCGCCATTTCTCTCGTGGGTTGCAGAGATGAATGGTCACGCGCAAACAGATAAGCGCGGCATCGGCCTGCAGTCGTAATCCGACCCAAAGCCGACAAGCTGGAAATAGAGCACTGACTGAAGACACGCGCCTATGCTTGGCCGATCCTTCTTAGATGTTACAGATATGAGGCCGAAGTCGGCCACACGTATGTGTGCTATCTGGGATTAATATACATGATGATATCAATAAACTTACTCAAGAGGGTTCAGCGCAACCGTGTCCCAGCAAAGAAAGTCTCCACTGATACGACTCTCGTCTCGGCTCTTGGTGTACTGTGGTTCAACCGTTACAGTAAAGGCGCGTGCACGTCCGCGGATCCGACATGGGTCCGCTCAGGATCCGCTGATTGACAGTAGAATTTACGGCGCTGCCTGGAGGCGGAGCTGATCCTCTGGGCGGCGCCAAACCGAATGTGACAGTCACGCGGGTTTGGCGACTTGAATGCGGATCCGCCTAGGAGTCTCCTGCTGTGTGGGAACATACTAGTAACCACTCAGAATACCCTAGCAACCATATAGGAACATACTAGCAACCACCTAGAATACCCTAGCAACTGCATAGGATCATATTAGCAACCACCTAGAATACCCTAGCAACTGCATAAGATCATACTAGCAACCACCTAGAATATCCTAGCAACCATATAGGAACACTCTAGCAACCACCTAGAATACCCTAGCAACCGCATAGGAACATACTAGCAACCATCTAGAATACCCTAGCAACCGCATAGGAATATACTAGCAACCACCTAGAATACCCTAGCAACCACTCAGAATACCCTAGCAACCGCATAGGTACATTCTAGCAACCACCTAGAATATCCTAGCAACTGCATAGGAACATACTAGCAACCACCTAGAATACCCTAGCAACCGTATAGGAACATACTAGCAACCACCTAGAATACCCTAGCAACTGCATAGGATCATACTAGCAACCACCTAGAATACCCTAGCAACCATATAGGAACATACTAGCAACCACCTAGAATACCCTAGCAACCGCATAGGTACACTCTAGCAACCACTCAGAATACCCTAGCAACCGTATAGGAACATACTAGCAACCACTCAGAATACCCTAGCAACCGTATAGGAACATACTAGCAACCACTCAGAATACCCTAGCAACCACATAGAAACACACTAGCAACCACTCAGAATACCCTAGCAACCGTATAGGAACACACTAGCAACCACTCAGAATACCCTAGCAACCGCATAGGAACACACTAGCAACCACTCAGAATACCCTAGCAACCGTATAGGAACACACTAGCAACCACTCAGAATACCCTAGCAACCGCATAGGAACATACTAGCAACCACTCAGAATACCCTAGCAACCGTATAGGAACATACTAGCAACCACTCAGAATACCCTAGCAACCGCATAGGAACACACTAGCAACCAGTCAGAATACCCTAGCAACCGCATAGGAACATACTAGCAACCACTTAGAATACCCTAGCAACCGCATAGGTACACTCTAGCAACCACTCAGAATACCCTAGCAACTGCATAGGAACACACTAGCAACCAGTCAGAATACCCTAGCAACCGCATAGGAACATACTAGCAACCACTTAGAATACCCTAGCAACCGCATAGGTACACTCTAGCAACCACTCAGAATACCCTAGCAACCGTATAGGAACATACTAGCAACCACTCAGAATACCCTAGCAACCCCATAGCAACACCCTAGAATCTCTCTCTGAATCTGTTTCTCTCGATCGAATGTTTTTTCTTCAAAATCTTCAAACTTTAATCTTTTAATCTTCTTCAATGTTTCTGCTCAAACTTTCTCTTGACAATCTTTATCCAGTTGTAAATGTTGTTGTTGTAAATGTTGTTGTTGTAAATGTTGTTGTTGTGTTCAGACGCCTGTGATCTCACACTGGATCCAAACACAGCACACCCTCGACTCGTTCTGTCTGAGGAGAACAGGAAGGTGACGCGTGTGGGACAGAATCAGTCGTATCCTGATCATCCAGAGAGATTTGATGTGTATAATCAGGTTCTGTGTGGAGAGACTCTGACTGGACGCTGTTACTGGGAGGCTGAATGGAGTGGAGGTGCTGTAATATCAGTGGCTTATAAAGGAATCAAGAGGAAAGGAGGGATTAAGTGTTTGTTTGGACGTAATGAGAAGTCCTGGAGTCTGTTCTGCTCTGATCACGGATTCACTGTCTGTCACAATTGGAAGGAAACTGTCGTATCTTCTGCTCGTTCAGTCAGTAAGAGAGCAGGAGTGTTTGTGGACGTGTCGGCCGGCACTCTGTCCTTCTACAGCGTCTCTGACACACACACACTCACACACTTACACACATTCACACACACATTCACTGATGAACCCCTCTGTGCTGGATTTAAACTTTATAATGTTAACTCTTCAGTGTCTCTGTGTGACATTAAACAACACACACACTGACTGACTAACAGACACACACACACACACACACACACTAATATTTTAACTATTAATATAAGTTTAAACTGCTCAAATACTTTGTGTAACTGAATTGATTGAAATTAAACCTGAAAACATCAATTTAACTCAAATCTCTTTAATTTAATTTTAAAACACACTGAACTTGTTTCGGTTGTGAAGGACGAGGAGGAGCAAGAATCCAGTTTCAGCAGTTTATTTTCAAACACAAACAAAGATGATCCACACTGAAATTCCAGACAAAATCCAAAGACTGGGAGAAGGACAGGGTTCAATGGGAACAAACCAGGATCTAGTTACAGTCACAGAAACACAGAAACTCTTTAAATAAATCAACATCAGTGTTTTCTGCTCATCCTCCACAGAAACACAGACTCGACTCTTCACTGCTGACACACAAAACTCAGACAACAAACGTTTGATGAGGCGTTCATGACTTTAATTTGAGTTGATCCTTTGATCAATGTTGTAAACGTCTCTGTCTCCTCTTGTTTGAGTGATAAATAAAAGAATCTCATCTTCTGTCATCTATTATTCAACTTCTCCTGATGTTTTAGGATTTTACTGTGATATTGATTCAGTTTTGAGATATTTCAGTCATAATTTTGGTATGGTGACATCTGAGTGAGTCTCGGTGCGCTGATGTCTAAACAAACTCCTTCAGCGGATCCTCCAGAAGATCTCCGTTCTCTCGGAAATAAAATTCCTCATATTTTAATGTCCGCCCTTCTAAAATATTCTTGGTTTTTGCATAAACTGCAGATGAAATGTTGTCCAGCTTCTTCCTTAGACAAAAACAGTAAAGTATGTGGAAGTCAGTTCAGTTTATCCAGAAGAAGTCTATAAGATAGTGTGAAGCGAGATATCAGCTCTACAGGAGCGTCTACACAAGACAGCTGATGTTGATTCAACAGGTTGTTCACTGTTAGTGTTTTTCCTCTAAAGCAGGGGATCCAAACTCCGATCTGGAGGGACGCCGTCCTGCAGAGTTTACGTTCAACCCTCATTAAACACAGTTGAAACTCCAGCAGTTGAGTTTGTGTTCCTGCTGTAGAAGATGATTGTGAATCAATCCTGTGCTGATCTCTCGTCAGCCAAACTCCTTCTGTACAGATGAGTCCAGATTAACTGGAGTCTTTGCTGTTTAATGAGAAAACAACAACAAACACAGACTTGGACTTGAACAGGTGATCTTATCAAATTAAACTGAACACACTGAGAGTGAATGAAAGAAATTCTGGACTAATAGCTGAAGACTTTCACCAGAATGACATCAAAGCTTCAAATAAACGTCGTGTCACAAGTACACATAAACATGAATCATCAAGAGTCACTTTTCAAAAGTTGATAAAAGTTGCCAAATACATTTTAAAAACAGCTAAATTTGTTGTTAGGTGATTTTTGAAAAGAAAAAAAAATGTTAAGGTACTCTGAAAAGTTGTTAAATCTATAGTGTTGTCAGCAGTGCTCAGGAGACAGTGACCTCTGGTGGTGAGGAGAGTGAGCCGCAGCTTCAGATTAGTGTCTCTCTACAGATATTATTCCTCACTTGTATCTCGTTCACAGACAGTATTCTCTGTAAAGATGTTTTTGAACTAGATTTTTGTGACAAGCATTATACAATACATTTAACTTCAAGATGTTTGTAGCAAATCATAATGTAATAAAGCACATGCCACATTACTCTAATATTGGGTAGAAAGTTACACTGCCAAGTCAAAATACAATGTAAATATATTCCAGAGAATATTTTAATAAATTGCTTTAATGACAAATCTGTATACAAGCCCATTAATAATTTCATGTTCTTTTAGATACATTACATGTACATTTATGCATTTGGCAGATGATTTTATTAAAAGTGACTTACATTGTATTCAAAGTACATTTGATCAGTTTGTTCATTTCCTGGAATTTAAAGCCATGATCTCGGCATTTCCAGAAGAAATCTTTATTGTTTATTCACAGGACAATTTCTGCTGGATCACCTAAAATCTAAGTAACAAAACAAAAATATACAATAAAATAATAAACACAAACTATATAGCGCTATATAACAAGGTACATGCTTTATTGAGGCCATTATTATTTACTATATTAAACTGTCTTGATGTTAATATTGAAAATACAAGGTTTTACTTTTTACGCGGACGATACTGTCATCTATTGTTCTGCTCCTACAAAACAACAAGCTCTGGCTGATTTACAATCTGCTTTTGATATTATTAAACATAAATAATATACTTTACACTTTAAAACTGGTTTTAAATGTTGAGAAAACAATATTTATGTTGATTTTTATGTCAAATTCCAGAACTTCATTAGATAGTTTCATTGCTCTTCAGACTTTTCAAGGGAAATTGATCACATTAATGTCTGAATATAAATACCTGAATCATAACTGATGACACATTACAGTTTAGTTCACACATTTATTATTTGAAACAAAAATTAAAGGAGAAGCTAGGGTTTCATTTTAGAAATAAGTCTTGCTTCTCATTTAATGCAAGGAAGAAACTTGTGTCTTTTTTTACTGATTATGGGGATGTAGAGTTTCAGCACGTCCTTCTTCTCTTCTCTCCTCCTGATGCTGTGTATCATGATGCCTTAAGATTCATAAGAGACTGTAAATTCTCAACACTTCATTGTGTATTACAGTATAATAGAGCTGCTTGATCTTCTCTTGCTGTTCGGAGGAAAATGCATTGATACTTAATGATATACAAATCAATTTTGTGTTTTTTTACCACCTTATCTCTGCTGTTTGATCCAACAAAAAGCAGTTTGTATTTACTATTTTACTAATTATTGTGTTCACAAACTTCTTATAATCTGTATGTATCTCCTGCTAGAACTAAATTAGGTAAAACTGCCTTTAAATTTGCTGCACTCTTCAAATGAAACTGAGGCGAAATCATTTGGTCTTTTAGTAATTTTAAAACACTCATGAGTGCTCTAGAGAAAGATTTAGTGATTTGCAAATGCTTCTAAGGCTGTACTTTAAATGACATTTTATTGTGTGTTGTTGTTTGTTATGTGTATATATGTCTGTCTTGACCAGGACTCTCCTGTAAAAGAATCTCAGTGAGGTTCTCTCCTGGTTAAATAAAAAAATAAAAATAAATACACATATAGACATTACACATACAGCTTTATGTCATACATCATAAAACACACCTGCGTCTTCATATTTCATGTAAGTATTTACAACCAAAACTGCATTTAATAGAGAAGCTCTGAAGCGTTTACAGTCCTGTGTTTAGAGGCTCTGTATCGCCTGTAAAGGGAGGAATTTAGAATGTGAGAATAATCAAACTGTTACATGATCCTGGACTCTTGTGTGTTTTTGTTTCTGTTTCCTGTTGCGTGTGCCATCTTTGTAGTCCATTGTAGTTTTTTTATATAGCCCTTGTGTTTCCTTGTTCTTTGTCAGTTGTTGAATGTATGTTTCCTGCGTGTTAGTTTCCCTCTGAGTTCTTTGTTTCTAGTGCTTTGTTTTGTTTTTTCCTTTCTTTAAAAAACCCTTTTTGCATTTAGAGTCACTGCCTTCTGCTGTCTTCCTTTACTCACTGTCTGTCTGTTACACAAAGACATCCTAAGGACATTTCTCTCAAATAAAGCAGACAACCCTAACCGTCACTTGTGAAGTTGTTAATGTCATTACTCTGTTTGTGCTGCAGAAATGAAAACATACAGCTGACTTTGTATTTTAGGAGTGGTGTCTCTTGCAAGGAGATCGTCTTTGACTTTCATTTAGCATTAGCTTCATATGAAACTTTGCATGTGTTCATTACTGTCCTCTCCATTACTGTCATCCTTTCTGATGGTCACTTCCTCACTGAAAATAAGCATACTTGGTATTTTTGTCTTGTTTTACAGCATATTTACTAAAGAAGCAAAATTATTTAAAATATAAAGTCTTGTTCTCTGAAAAACGTATCAAAATGTATTGAATTTATGGTTAAAAATAGCTGCCACTAAGCTAAGAAAAAATTTAATTTTAATTCAAAGGGAAAACAAATTTATATTTCTACCCTATTGTCAGATTATTATTTTTTTCAGCAAAAACATACTTATCCAGAAAACAACACTTAATATCATAAGATTTAAGAATGTGTACTGGAAAAAGAAATTGTGTGCATATTTTCACCTGTTGAAATGAGGAACAATCTCTCTCCTGACAAAAACAACTACAGCAGGTTAACAAAAGCTCTACACTATATATAATATAGGCCATTATATACAGATTAATGTATTTACACTAGAAGGAAAATGAGAAACGAGCTCGTCTCTGAGGTGAGAGAATGAACCACAGTGAGTGATCGCAGCTGAAACTGAGGAGAGAGAATCGTGTGGATTCAGTGTTCAGAGGATCTGCTCTCACTCCAGATACAGCTGTGCAGGAGAGATGATGCCGAGGAAAATCCCAGAGTTTTTTCATCCAGCATGTGCTGAGAGCTGATTCTTCCTTCACCCTGGACACAACTGGAGTAATAAAGACAGAATGATGTGCTTTAATGTGTTTGAACGAAACTCTCCGGGCTTCAGAGGAACTGAATGGCAGTAACAGGCGCTCAAATTCAATGAATCATAAGAGGGATTTGATCTGATGAAAATGAACTTTGGGACAGTTGTCATCAGTGCGGGTCTGTGCGGGCTGCTCAGCTTCATCCTGCTCGCCGTGTCCATCGCCACTGATTACTGGTACATTATAGATGTGGATGAAGGGAAGAACTCCAGCCTGGAATACAGCAGCTCCCACTCCGGACTCTGGAGGATTTATGAAGAAGGTGAGATGATCCACACACACAACCCGAGCTTAGTTTTATGTCCGATTTTATTACGCAGCTGTTGCTCACATTTATATTCTTCCAATAATGTGAATATCTTGACTAATTCCTCAGTTTGTTGCTGTACACAAATATACACATGAATATTCATTTAAAATTAGGCTAAATACTGAGTATTACTGAAGTACATGAACTTAATGTGCTATTTGTTCATGACCATATTAATGAGTCAAGCATATAGTGACATTTAATGTGTATAACACATTTTATATATGTATAATAAGTGTTACCACATTTCTCCCTTCTCTTACTGTTTAGCTCGTCATTTCATGTGCCTCATTAGATTAAAGTATTTTTAATCTCATTTTAATCACAGCATATAAAGTGACAAATGGTTCTACTGGCTGGAAAGAAAGTTATTTCTCAAATGTTCACAGATTCAGTCCTCTTCACTGGCTGAGGCTCCATTATGTTCATAATTAATGTCTCGTTCAGATCTGTAGCTGTTTCACGGCACTAGAGACTATTAAAAAGAGAAGCAGTTCATCACAGGACTGTAAATGTTTAATGTTACACACATTGTGATGACAGTTACTGAATCTGTTGTATGAAAGGACTGTTTTCCATTTCACTCTAACTGCTGTAAAGATGATTTCTTTCCTCAAACACAAATGCTGCTTTTCCTTTTAAGAAAAGAAACCTTTAAATGCTGTGTGTTTTATGGCTTGAACTTGTAGGCTGTAATAGCATATAAAAAGAGATAACCAGGAAAACTGATTCACAAGCAGCTCTGCATAATGAGTGTTTCCAGCTTTGACTTGACTGGTGTTTCAATGTCACCCACAGGAGAGAACGGCAGTTATCATGACATCTCGTTCTACACGGACACCTCCGACCACACGGAGCAGGAGAAGCACCTTTTAAGTGAGTCTCTGAAAGCCGTTGACACATTAACCACAATCAGAGAACGACACTGGGAATAATAGGCTTGTTATGTGTGGTTAGTGTGTTCTCCGTCTCTTTAAGAGCTTTATTCCCAGCACCACATTCAACCGCCCCGACCATCATTGGCCTCCCTCATTATGAGGAAGATTGTCCAATTATCAGAGGTGATGGTCTTTGATTATAATGTCACAGTAGGGGGTGTGTGATATTGACCAAAAAAAAAAAAAAGATATCTTAACAATATTACATATCATAATGTAAGACATAAACTGGACTTGAATTTTGGGTTCATTCCAGCTGCATTCTAATCTACATCACACAGTGAAAGTTTGCAGCTCTCAAGGTGTGTTTTTGTTTGTTTTTTGAAAAGTGAGTGACATACTTGTTAATGTTAGCGTGGTTAAAACAACAATTATGATATTATCATAGACAATAGATATGATGCAATATTATTGTACACACTTCTAGTGGTCACTCGTTCAAACTCACTGAAATTGAAAGGACAAATTGGCCCCTGAACTCCAGCTCTCTTTAAACTCTTGAGTTTGTGGCATGTAATAAAGGCTTGTGTGTCTCTCAGACTTGCACAGGGTCATAGTGGTCCTGCTGCCGCTCAGCCTGGTGCTGCTGGTGTTTGGGGGCATCTTCGGTCTGGTGGCGTCTTTGGCTCAGAGCTGCACTCTCCTCACCTGCATCGCTGCTTACTTCCTCATCTGCAGTGAGTGTCATTAACAGCTACATCAGACATCGACAGATAGCAGCTGAAATGGCATGAGGTCTCAGTGGAGTTTGAGTTGTTGTGTGCAGGTCAGTGAGAGATGTGTTTCGGGGCTCAGTCAATGCCACACATGGATATAAATCACAATGGGAAAGAAAGAAAACACAAAATGTCAGGTGCTCCAGCTGAGTGCAGCTGTTAGGAGAACTGGACACACACAGAGAGGGTTTAAATAGATGTGGAGGTTTTTAGCTCAATAATAAATATACACAAAGCCTGCAGTAATGAATAGTAATGCAATCAGCAGTTTTTACAGAAAAGTTTCTACATTTAATGCTCCTATGTCTGTAAAGGTGTTAAACTATAATAAAAACAACATGATTTGATTCTGTCTTTAATGACATAATTAATTCACACGCTCATTACACTGTCACAGCATCACAATAACATAAATCATGATTGCTACAGTATTTCACATGAGTTGTTGTAAAGCACATTTTAGTTTAGGTGGGAATTACATCTATAGGCTTTTTTGTCAGTGTTCATTCTGTCCTCAACATTATTGTGATAGTATTATTGGTTATGTTTGTTATGATGATGATGGAGTGTACTTTGGGCTCTTTTGCAGCACTGTAACAGCTGCTTGTGTTTCAGCCTGAGCACAACAGAAAACTGAAGAGCAGGTGAATTAAGGGAGGGATGGAGCAGAGAAAATGACTAGGATCTGCACTGAGGTCACCACAGACCATCACAGCTTTTTATTTGTGTTCTTGTTTTCAGTCCTGTTGATTGAAGCTCCTGAGATCATCATTAACCTTCCCCAGAACAATGTTACAGAAGGATGTATACATGTGAGCTTTGCACAGGTTTCTATGTTAGTATAGTTTAGTGTGCTTATCTAGTCGCTTTTATTAATGCTGATGTAAATTATTGCAGTATTTGGGCCATTGAGGACTGAAAATACACGATTGATGGATTGGAGTAAAACAGTGGAAAGATTGAAGTCTCACAGGAGTTTACATGAGTGATCCCATCTGTAAACATAGCACTTTTCTTCACAAAAACACGGACATGAGCATCCCTCTGGAATACGGAGACATGACAGAGAGGATGATGGTGATGGTGTTTCCATCTGCTCACGCCTCACACACATTTGCTGTTCTCCAACTCTCACAAAACGTGAATAGCCTCACGCCTCCTTTCACAACACTGATGAATCATGCTGCAGCAGCACCTAATCAAATACATCTCAAAGCCCTCTCTGATGTTTGGAATTCTTGCGTTGATAAATTAATTTAAGCCAGGAGTGCATCATCAGACATTGTGTCTCTTTCGCTCAGTTCAGCTCTCTTCTGACACACTCAGTCAGTCTGTAACACTGTGAGTGTTGCTTTTTTTATAAAGAGCAGCTCATGACCTCCAGGGTGTTTGTTCTTCTAAGAGCTGCTTCATCTCTCTGGTTTTAAAGCTTCTCTTCAGATCAGACAGATAAACCATTGTGAAAAAAGTGTTCTTAATTGTATTGAATTAAGTATTGAATTAATTAAAGGTTAGTTCAGACAAAAATGAAAATTCTGTCATTAATTACTCACCCTCATGTCGATCCAAACCCATAAGATCTTCGTTAATCCTCGGAACACAAATATATAGGAGCTATCTGGCCTCCAATAGACTGCAACACAAATACCACTTTTAAGGCCCAGAAAGGTTGTAAAGACATTGTTAAAATAGTCCATGTGACTACAGTGCTTCAACCTTAATGTTATGAAGCAATGAAAATACTTTTTGTCCACAAAAAAACAAACAAAAATAATGACTTTATTCAATATTTTCTTCTCTTACATGTCAGTCTCCAATGCAGTTGACGTAGTAAACACAGTGCAGCGCTTCCGGGTTCCAAGTCAGTATTTTTGTCTGTTTTTTGTGCACAAAAAGTATTATCTTTACTTGTAACAATGTAACAGCTTTACTAACATAAAGACCATGCTGGACATTGAGTGGAATGAAGGCCCATGGACCAGACGCTGGAGGGAGGAGCCAGGGAAAAGCCAACTGAGAGAGGAACCAGGGAGGAATCAACTGAGGGAGGACCCAGGAAGGTGACAACTAAGGGAGGAGCTAGGGAGTGACTCAGAGGAGAGCACGGATGAAGGTCCATGGCAGAACCGATGGAAGGAGGAGCCAGGATTGAGTGGAGCTGGGAGTGGTAGAGACCCAGGCATGACAAAGACCTGGGGTGACACCGCAGGTGAGGAGGGTTGAGGTGGAACCGCAAGTTAGTGGGACCAAGGTGGAGATGGGGGCTCGGCAGACCAGGGTGGGGTGGATGGGACTGAGGACAATGGCAGAATCTGAGGGAAGGAGTATCCCGGCGAAGCCAGAGGGACGAAGTGTAGCTGGAGACTCTGAAGTCTGAAGTGGAGCCAGAGCAACAATTGACCAAGGTGAAGCCAGAGGGATGAGGGAGTCCAGCCATGGACCATGGAAGAGCACAGTGAGCATGGAGCTGATGGGTCTGAAGGCCAATGTTGCTGGACTCGAGGAACTCCTCCACATATAGTCTTGCAGGGGATGGCCATCTTGTGCAAGGGAGAGGAGACCCAGATAGCAGCATTGTGTCAGCCCAGATCTGGCCCAGACCTGACATGCATGGAATGATGATCCGGCCCACATACCATGTGGGATGAACACAAAAGTTTTTTTTATTTTTTATTTTTTTATTGAGAATTAACAGAGGTTTAGATGTTTAGATGAGAGAACTGCTGCTGGGTCCATTTATCTAATCTTGGTCCAGTGTTCTGTCATGGTACATGCAAGGCATGAGGATCTCAACTGCAGCAGATTCACTTTTATTTATAAAACAAATAAAGCTAGTCAGAAAACTAATGCAAAGACAATACTGGACAGTGAGTGGAACTAAACTGAGTGCTGAAATACACAGGAAAGAACAAACAGAACAAGAAACAGGTGCACAAAGCAATCAGTAACCATGACAACAAACACGGGTATAATCAGTAACCTGGGAAACTGAAAAGAAGCAGGAAAATGGGGAATAAATGAAACAAGGGAGGAGACAACTCGAAAGCAAACAAAGCAAACCCTTCTGTTATTAGTTGTGTCAGTTCATTTTTTCATTTATCTTCTTAAGAGAACAATGAATTGTTGATCAGAATATCTGACCTGAAATGAGTAGAAACAGCTAGACGGCTGAAAAATTATGTTTAATTGCAGAGCAGCAGGAAAACCTCACCTCTGTTCTTCCTCTTGTCTATTCTGAGTGATTGTGAAAGGTCAGAGCTCCTCTGAGCTTCATGTAAGTGGGTTAATTATGGTAATAATGACTGAGTTCATGACGGTTCCCTCAAACATGGTCTTCTCTCCTCTCTCATTAATACTCTTACCACTAGCCTGTGTCACCATCATATTCTGTGCTTGCGCACTGCTTATTTTCACTGTAAATGAAAGACTCACGCACTTATCCCAGTCAAGATTTTGTATCTACAATGGGACCTGTGTTCAGGACCGTTGCTTGAACTGATGGAACCCAGGATGGGTTTTCATGGGGGGTGTTCCTAGTGCACCAATTTTAACAATATTCATGTTGATTAAAATGTCCAAAGAGTAACTTATAAATTAAATATATATATATATATATATTTACAAGAAAAGATGCAGCATAATTTTACAGGAATCACATTGGCAGGAAATAGTGTATCAAATATCCTTGTGAAAATGAAGTACACTTCAGCATACTTTCAAAAAGAATACTTATTATGGAAATAATACACTTTAAAAGACTATGTGTAAAAATGGAAAGTACTGCTAAGTCTGTTGCTGTCAGATTGTTTTGTGAGCTGAAGTGTGTTGTGAATGGAGTGTAATGACTGCTCTTTGTGCACAGGTCTGCTGACGGTGTCTGGTGTGAGCATCTATATCAGTTACTCTCAGCAGGCTTTGGAAGAGCTGCAGCTCACGGTAGATATGGAGTCACTGGCTCACGTCCACATGTCCTTCGGCTGGTCTCTAGTCATGGCATGTCTGTCCTTCTGCCTGGAGCTGCTCACTGGGATCCTGCTCATTCTAGCGGCCCGTCTCATCCACCGGCAGTGCCACCATGAACCTGCTGCTGTGTTCTCCATGAGCCAGAGTTCACCACAGATGCTGAGACTGCAGTGATGATGATGATGTTGTCTCTATTCACATGCTTTTCATCCACAGTTTGATCAGGAAATGAGTTTGTGCTGTGTCAAAGTTGAAATGAAGAGTGCCGGGTGGCAAATGAGACAGCTGCATCAATTATTGAAGGAGAGGCTCACTCGAGGACTGCAAAATTTGTCTGCATCACTCGACTGTTTCTGTGCAATCACGTTTTCCTCAAGACTTCTTGAAACACGTTTTCCTCTGCTCACCAATGTCATGTGTCATGCGCTTATGGTATATAACATGATGAATCAAGCCATTGAAGCTTTTACATGTAGTATCTCAAGACACATTTTTACAGAATAGTGTATTTTTTCCCCTTTTGTCAAACAACAAAATAGTTGATATTTCATAGTGGTGTATCTGTCAGATAAGTAATGAACAATTTTGGTAAAAGTATATACAGTATATATAAAAGTTCAGGGTCAGAAAGATGACACGACTTTTTCAAAAACATTAAAAAAAGTCTTTCCGACCCCAAACCTTTGAATGGTAGTGTATGTGAAACCCATACACCTCACCCATATGTGCTTATTGTATATTAATTCTGTTGCTACTGATTATAATGAGCCAAGTTTTTAAATTACTTTACTTGTGGTCACACCGATACTAATACATTTTATAGGAGTTTTAATACTATACGGTGACCAGGAGGGGACATGTTCGGTTCACTTAGTTTTGCTATGGCTACGACATATTAACTCATGGGAACGTGATATCTGATATGTCATGGCCACGAAATCATTTTGTCGAGGTAACACATCCTTATGTTGTGCGATGCGATGTGAAGTCAAGATGCCGATGTTGAGGGAACGACATATTTTTCTTGTGGCCACGACTTCTATTTATAATGTATATTAAAGGCCTACCATTATATTAGGCCTATATCATATTGCGCTCAATGTTGCCTATAGACAGCGTTCAAATGAAGTTTGTTGTTATCAGTAAATGTTTAAAGAATGTGTAAGAACATAAAATAATATAGGCCTACAATATATATTTTTTTGATCCATCCCATCCCACAGCATTTTAAATCACTAATTATGTCTTTTTTATTTATTATTATTATTAATATTATTATTATATAGGCACCTATAGCCTAGCCTATTAATTACTAGCCAAAATAAAATTCAATATAGATATAACCTAATATGTTAAATTTCTGTAAAGTGAACGCCTATACAGAAACAAGCTCTATTGACATAACTGTCGGGCATTTACAGTTTTTACAAAACATAGGCTATATGGTAGCTACTGAAAGTAGGACTATTAGATATAATACCGAACGTTAATTGGGTAAAGAGATAATGAGATCAAGTGGAAAATAATTGAAATATATACAAATATTAAACAAACAAAAATAAGATAGCCTACATACTGTATCAGTGAATGGATTTAAAATACTTTGGGATGAGAAGATTTTTTTTTTTCTTTTTTGTAGCTTAAATATTTTTTTAACATAAAAAAAAAAAAAACAGTCAAATGACTGGCTGCAATGACTGCCAAACAAAAAAACGTAAAAATTAAAGTAAACTGTCCTAATTTAAATAAAGTGAAAAAAAAAAAATTACAGAAATTTTCATTAAATGTTTTACAGAAAAACACTTATTTTACAGTTATTACCTGAATTATTGTGATCTAACACCTTCACTGTAAACTGCAAATCTCTTGCAGTCAGTCATTAGTTAGCAATAGCACACATGCATGAGCTAATGCCTATAGACATCACTGCACTGGCAAATACACAGTTACTTCCTTTAAATAAAGCAACATGCAGCATAACCAATGTTTTCTGGCTCATCCTGGACTGAAGCACAGGCTCTATGCTTCAGCATAATGGTAACCTCACAAAACTCAGACAACAGAAACCCTTTAACTCCCAACAGAACATTAAACACTAACACAGCGATCTCAAACTCAGCTTCTGGTGTGCCACTGCCCTGCAGAGTTTAGCTCCAACCCTAACTGAACACACCTGATCCAACTAATCAACTTTTTGAGTTATCTTTTTTTGAGTTATCTTTTGAGCTGATATCTTTCTGACATTACTTGTAATGTTATTTAAAGTACATTATGATAAATACTTTGCTTGTTACATATATGTGCAACATTTCATCTGTAAATAAATTATAAATGTTAGCTAGTTTATGTTCATTACCTGTCTAGCTATGAATGTTTATGCTAAAATATAATAAAATAATGGTTTATATTTAAAAAAACAAAAAAAAAACAAACATCTATCACGTGTCGTTATGTGTAGTGAGTTGGCTCACGTGATTTTTAGGTTTTGCGCTTCAGATCTTCCATTAAGGGAGCATAGTGAGCATCACTGCTCCCTGGTTTTCATGGTGCATTGTGGGACTTCTTAGGAATTGAATGTTTCAGTGCCCTGAAAGGATTCTGCAATTGAGACAGCCCTTAAAATGGCCAGCTCTTGGATCAGTGCCCTGACTACTGACCTAGGGAGCTGATTGAGACGCGCCCACTGACTCGGTTCATGTACATGTTTATTTAAACTAATTTGGCTTATTTTCGTAGTTCAACCTAATCAATTAGTCTTCTATTTCAATTGTAAATGATTATTTTATTATTAATTAAGAGTTAACAGAGGTTTAGATGTTGATGTTTTATTGAAAATGATATTTTTTTTGTTTGAAGTCACCATTATGGTGATCAGTAGTTTATTTAGTTGGGCTCTTGACCCTAGACTTTTTATCATAATTTTTTCTCTTTCTGCTATAATTGAGTGTTTATAAAGTTCGTTTATTAGAGCAAAGAAAGCCTAGAGAAAATGTGGTCAAGTGTTCACTGATTTCATTCAGAGTCTAAAAATCTGATTATATGGATGTATTAGTGATAATATTAATCCTGTGACATTTCAGCATGCGATTCAGCAGTATTGTGAATGATGGACACAAACAATAAAATAAAAGTCATGTTTTTTAAAAAAAATCATGGAATTGTATTATTTGTGTACTAATAAGATACATTAATTATACATTACATTAGCAATACATTAATTTTTTGATGTGTCTCTATGGTCTTGCCTTTTTAGAGTTAAATTGCAGTTTGTTTTATTAATGCTTAATAGAAAACGTACTCGGTTACTAACGTAACCTCGGTTCCCTGAGATACGGAACGAGTACTGCGTATGGGGAAAGGTCTCCTTTTTCCCCGTTACTGAAGCCTTTTTCAATAACGCAGTGTAACTGCATCGTCATTGGTTCACTCATAGAAAGTTGTTGAACCAATGACGGCGCGGCATAGCTGCGCGGCCTATGGCGACAAAGCGCGCGAAGAAGCCCGCCAAAAGAGGCGGGGCTTACGGCTATATAAGCAGGCATTTCGCCATTGGATTTCAGGTCATACGACTGAAGCGACGACACTGAAGCCGCAGCCTCGTGGCACGGCATGTAACGCAGTACTCGTTCTGTATCTCAGGGAACCGAGGTTACGTTAGTAACCGAGTACGTTCCCTTTTGATACTTCACTCGTACTGCGTATGGGGAACGAATTCAACCGCGCCGTGCCACGGCAGGGAACGACTGAACTTGTCTTGGACACCGTGAGGGAACCAGTGGACAAGTGAGAGGGCCGGAGCCGTCGAACCCATGTGTTACACTTGCAAGAGAGGAGCTAACTCCCGGGGTGGCATGAGGCGGAGCTCGATAGAGGCCGCTGTATCATACCGAGAGGACCCGAGCTTGTAAGGTCGGGATATCCAAGTTATAAAATCTGACAAAAGTGGACGGTGAGGACCAGCCGGCCGCCTCACAGATGTCTTTAATAGGAACTCCACTGGACCATGCCCAAGAGGAAGCCATTCCTCTAGTGGAGTGGGCTCTAACTCCTATGGGGCAGTTGAGGCCCATAGAGGAGTAGCAAAGAGCAATAGCGTCGACTATCCAACGCGAAAGATGTTGCTTTGAGACCGAAGACCCTTTGGTGCGGCCGCCAAAGCAGATAAAGAGCTGATCGGATTGCCGGAAAGGCTGTGATCGCTCAACATAGGTCCTCAATGCCCTGACAGGGCAGAGTAATTCCAGCTCTCGCTCGTCCGATGACGGAGGAAGCGCTGAGAGGGAAATGACCTGTGCTCTGAATGAAGTCGAGAGCACCTTAGGAACGTAGCCAGCTCGGCTCGCGACTGGGCCAGAATGAGCCAGTCGTCGAGATAATTCAGAACACGGATTCCCATCTGTCTCAGTGGGGAAAGCGCTGCGTTCATGCACTTGGTAAAAGTGCGAGGAGCTAGGGACAGCCCGAAGGGAAGGACTGTATATTGGTAAGCCACGCCCTCGAATGCGAATCTCAAGAATCGTCTGTGACGAGGGGCTATCTGGATGTGAAAGTAAGCATCTTTCAGGTCCAGCGAGCAGAACCAGTCCCCGGGGCAAATCTGCGCGAGGATCTGCTTCAGCGTTAACATCTTGAACTTCCGTCTCATGAGGGAGAGGTTCAAGACTCTGAGATCTAAGATGGGTCTGAGACCGCCATCTTTCTTGGGAACCAGGAAATAATGACTGTAGATCCCCGACACGCTCTCTGAGGGGGAGACTGTTTCTATAGCTCCTTTCCTCAGTAGAGTCATGACTTCGGCTCGGAGGACATGAGCGTCGTCCGTGTTTACTGAAGTCTGAAGCACCCCACTGAAGCGCTGGGGCCTTCGGGCGAACTGAAGCGAGTAGCCCCGAATTATGGTTCCCAGGACCCAACTTGACACCCCGGGAATGGCTTGCCAGGCCTCGGCCCGCGTGACAAGGGGTTGTATGGCATTGGATGACGGACCGCCGTTCAGGGGCCCGTTCCGTGAAGGCCTCTACCGCTGGCCCGAAGAGACCGGAAGGAGAGACCGGGGCGTCCAAGAAGGCCGTCTTGTCCAGGTCCTTTATCTCGGTCAGGTTGAGCCACAAATGGCGCTCGAGCACGACCAGGCTGGCCATGGATCGTCCAATGGCCTGGGCTGTGGCCTTTGTGGCACGCAGGGCTAAGTCAGTGGCGCTGCGGATGTCACGAAAGGCAGGTGCATCAATGCCGGACTCGTCCAGAGAGCGGAGGAGCTTCGCTTGGAAAACCTGGAAGATCGCCATGGTGTGCAGCGCTGAGGCAGCCTGGCCTGCGGACGCGTAGGCTCTGCCAACCAGGGCAGAGGTGGTCCTGCAGGGCTTGGATGGAAGGGCCCTCTTCGTCTTCCAGCCCACAGCCGCGGGGGGACAGAGGTGAGCCGCCACTGCTTTATCCAGGGGCGGTAGGTGCTCGTAGCCCTTCTCTTCAGAGCCGTCCACAGTGGTGAGAGCTGAATGGTGCGTAGTGCGTAGGCGGGCAGAATAGGGAGCGCACCACGACTTTGTCAGCTCGTCGTGCACCTCTGGGAAAAACGGGGCGGAGCGTTGGCGAGGGGCCTGGCGACGACCCGGCAGGAACCACTCATCAAGCCTGCTCCGCGATGGCTCTTCTGGCGGGGCCCATTCAAGGTCCAGTTCCTCCACTGCCTTCATGAGGACGCGGAAAAGCTCGGCGTCCATGCCCGGCTTGCAGTCAGTGGGCTCCAGCGAGGGTAGGTGGGCAGGGTCCTCTGAGTCACCGGCCCATCCCTCTGTTTCAGAGGCCGCGAGAGACATGGAGTCGTCGAGCGGCTCTTCGTCCGATCCGCCAAATGAGACGAGGTCGCTCGCATCTGCAGAGGGACGCAGCTCAGGGCGTGAGAACAGGACGGGGGATTGCTCTCTAGTGGGAGAGGGCGAGGCACGCGGGGGCTGAGCTGTCTCTTCCTAGCCAGCTCGCGGGAGGAAGAAGACGGGAGGGCGCGAGCGGCGGGACCGCTTTCAGTGAAGAAAGCGATCCGCGAGCGCAGAGAGGCTAGACTCATGCTCTCGCAGTGAGAGCATGAGGTCCCGGTGAGCGCGGCCTCTGCGTGGGACTTGCCCAGGCAGCCAACGCACTCACCGTGCCCGTCGTCGTCATGCAGAGGGGCTCTGCATGTGCCACAAGAGTGGCGCGGCATTTGCAGCTATGCCGCGCCGTCATTGGTTCAACAACTTTCTATGAGTGAACCAATGACGATGCAGTTACACTGCATTATTGAAAAAGGCTTCAGTAACGGGGAAAAAGGAGACCTTTCCCCATACGCAGTACGAGTGAAGTATCGAAAGGGAACTGTTCTGTTGTAACACTGTTATACAATTTATAACTATAATTTCATTTACCGTCTACAGTAAGCCATGTTGAAGTGCCAAAATAAACATTACTTGTGACCATAATTTTAACCCTACATATTGTATATCTCATTTCATTCTTTAACATAATATTATGTATGGAGTTATTTTTAATGATCTGTACTGTCTGCTCATTATTACACAATCTCTGGCATCCATAAAGATACTTTGCAAAGCATATACCAATTTTAAATTAAGCTAGTTATAATTATGTTTTCATTTGAGGTAATTATATTTATTTCCCTACGGCTTAAATTTGATTAAATGTCCAGGATGCACCATGTGATCTCAATTTAAAAAAATAATTTGTCAGTAATTAACCAATGTGAGTGATCAATTTAGGAAACGTGTCATAGAAACAGAGTGAGCCATTTTCTTGAGCACAAAAGAGTCAATTTTCATTCAAATTTCCAGAAGGAACATCTTCTCAGAAGATTAGAAGTTAGTCTAGACTGTATTATCCTGCATTATTTGCAGGGAAATATGTCTGTGTAATAATATTAAATTGCGACTGGGTTGTTGTAAATCTCTGATTGCTGCTTTGGAGGCCAAAATAGCTGCATTCAAGACACCATTAAAAGTAAAACCCATGCTCTTAAGTGAAAATAAAGGCTGATAAATGGTCTGGTGATAAATGGAACGAGAAGTGTGCCTGAGCACACTTAAAGTTTCTCTCCATCACCTACACTAGAAAATTTATTCTATGAGCAAACAGGCCTAGAGTATTGCATTGTTTTTTTTAAAAAAGAAAGATTTATAAATGTGGTTGCTTGGATTTCTTACTGGCCCAAGTCAAAAGAGCCCAAAAGATAAGTGTAAATGCATTTGGAGGCGGTCCAAAATGGATTTGATCAGGAGTAAATGCAAACATGTTATATTCAGGTACACAAGAAATATTTCATGAGGTCATGCCGCAAATAATATAAATCAGTTCGACATAATTTTGCTGTGTGTTCTTATTTTTTTGCTTTTTCTTCTGCTCTCACAATGTTAAAAATACAGTAGATGTTTATTGTGAACAGCTCACCTGGTTTACTGTTTGGAAACTTATTTCTCCACAGGATAAAGAAACAAAGAATTAAAGAAAAAATATCTCAGAAAGTCAATGAACCAACTACTTACCACTTACCACACAGTCGAAACGGTGGTCCTACTTTGTACAGTGACGGAGGTTTAAAGATTATCAAGGTCTTCGGACCAAAGAGAGCCATGATCATGATCATCATGAGAGCATGATCATCTCACAGTGTGTTTGCTGCTGCGACCTACGTCTACTGACTAGCCAATAAAAATGCAACATGAAATGGCGTATTGATTATTGTGACATGGCGCTAAAACTTAAAACTACTTACCTCAAGCTCCATTTGCAAAATTGGCATGCCAAGTTGGCCTCTTTACCCTAGCCATGACCGCGTCCATATTCTCCTCTTTCGCTTCCTTCTCTTTTTTTTCAATGTGTCAAAGTGCAATTCATCTTTCTCTATTTGTTTACCACTAGCGCATAGTGATGACATTATGTTCTTCTATATTAACTTGCCTCATAGCCTACAATTCAATAGGTGTCATACATACATGTCGTACCCAAGTTTATTAGATCCATGTCGTACAGTGCGATTTGTAATGATCTTATAGGATCGGCATTAGTGACAGAACATGACGGCTCTGGCTACCCAACTCTCTGCTCATGATAAAATAATACACTCTGAAAATGATGTTGTAACTGAAACCCAGACTCGAATATGGTGTTAGAACCCAAAGGCAGAACAACACAGAGAAGAATACAGTTGAGTAACAACAACATGTTTGTAGATTGAATGGATAACTGAGTAACTTTGTGTATCACCAGGAATTGGAGAGTCTTGGAGAGCCAAATCACATGAATAGCATACTGGTGACATGAGGAGAGGAGAGACAAAGAATGGAGATCGGTGGTAAGCACTGATGGAGTTCATCAATGAGCAGGTAAGTATCTCTTCCATGGGAGACCAGACACAGACTGAGGAGTATGTGTGGCCTTTGTGAAGGAGCTGATTGATGTGGTGATGAGGGACAGGTGCTGGTGATTAGTACTCAGGGGAGCGTGAGGACTGAGTGCATGTGGCGGGAGAGCCTGGTGTGTCCGTGACTGCTGATTTGTTCAATGACTTGAAATATACCTTCATCCTTAAAGGTGCAGTATACAATATTGACAACTAGCAGCTGAAATGGGTACTGCAGTCCAAATTCAAAATATTGTAGAGAGTTGTTTTTCCCGCCCCTCCTCCTCAGACTTGACGCTCAGATTAAGGACACACAACAGGAGCAACAAGGCGACGAGACTTACACACTGTAAGTTGATGAGTTGATTTATTCGTGTTTTAATATATTCCCATCCATAGAGCTTTTTAGCTTAGTCTTTTTAGGTCTTAGGTCTTTTTAGAATCTGCAATCTCTGACCTAGTTTGTTTCCTGGCTTCCATGGCTGCAACTCTGTGTTTTCTGCCAAATGGCAACCGGGGTGTCAAAATACTATTGGGCAAATTGGCAGTGGGTGGGATCACACAGACCAAAACAAAAACAGACATTCCGACACGGAACACACATTTCAGTAGAATAACTGGCTGTAGAATTGTTTTTCAGAGAAACAAGTATGTGAACTTAACATGTTTCCTAAATAACTACAAAAATATTATGGTATTTTATGCTTTAGTACAGTCAAATAATTGCATACAGCGCCTTTAATTAATCTAACCTGAATTTCTCTACACTCTTGAAAACAAAGGTTCTTTACTGGCATTGGTGGTCTAATGAAGAACCTTTGACATTCATGGGACCTTTCCATTGCATAAAATGTTCTTTATTGTGGAAAAGATTCTTTATATTGTTCTTTACCTTAAGAAAAAAAGGTTCTTTTTAAGAACTGTTCACTGATAGGTTCTTTGGGGAACTAAAAATGGTTCTTCTATGGAACCATTCTGTCTTCTATTTTTAAGAGTGTAAAACATTTAACATTAACTATTACTCGTTTGTAACTCAAGGTCCTGATATACTTCAAACAAAGTTCTTTTTCGTTCTTCATTTAGGGGTAAAACGAAGTTTATCTGTTATGGAACATCTGACACCGCCCACACTGCGGAGAGCGAAGGTTACATAAATATGTAAATATGTACTGCGCGATTTCCTCTGAGTAACAAAATAAACACAACAAAAACAGCATTTTTTTTTTATAAAAAGCATAAGAAAAGCATCTGATCATAATAATATGGGTGTGTTAGCATGAGCTCTGCAAATTAGCACTCCAGTAAAGTCACGTCACGTTTATTTACATGACATTTTATTCAATAGATTGCTTAAAAGCAAGCAACTTTACAGTACCAAACGTGAAAAACAGTGTCAGTGTCTCTCATCAGAAGCACAACCTCATTTTGTACTATAAAGCGGCTATCCAGTGTGTTCATGTTTTCACCCGCGGAGATCTTACCTTGACAAACACAACAGACGAAATGAGTCCGAGAAGAATTCCACGTGAAAGAAGACGGAACCTCAGCGCACACCTCCTGTTATATCATCACGGACCAATGGTAGTACGAAGGTGTTTTGCAGCTGGAGCGAACTTTTCCTGAGAGTTCACTTTGGCAAGCCGTTTCGACTTTGTTTTGGCCTGATTTTGTTTGAAATGACGTCACATCAGTTCGTTCTTCGATTTCGTTTAAAGTATATCGGGGCCTTCATTTGGGATTTGTAATTTCAGATGCTTAACCCTTTCGCACATAAGTTTAAAATATTCTGGCTGACCCCCCAGCGTGAGTCTTTTTAAGGCGACAGTTATTTAGAACTTATCACTTTATTGTTTCCATGGTGACGAGTCATTGCTTGTCACATTTCACACCACTAACGGTCGCGTTAGTTGAGCCATATACGCGATAGGCACCGCCATGTTAGTTTGCGCTGCACAGAGAATCGGATCTGTTGGATTTACAACACTTGAATTCATCCACTTCTCCCGAAATACATGAAAGTAAGTGAGTCGGTGAACTGGGGAAGAATAGAGTAAACTTTAAAGTTACTTTCACAATGTGTATCTCATATGAATAAAACGTGTCGTCTAATTATAATGGAAAGGGTTGTTATTTCCGCTTCTACAGACATCGTGTATTATACAAACTCTAAATATATTGTTTTGTTAGTACTCATGTGTATTTAAATGTCTGAAACCTAAAATAAACATTACTTGGTTGAAAACACTGCATATGTGATATATGAAAGCGCTGCGCGCGTCCGTCTCTGGTTTAGCGCGCAAGCACATTTGAATTTGGCAGTTGATCACGTGAGGCGCTGAACGTTCTAATCACACCAGTGTGATCGTACTCTCCTGGGGCCCGCCAAGACTGATCACATCGGTGTGATCGTACGTGTCAAAGGGTTAAAGGCCCACTGAAAAGTGTTGGAATGACACCCCCCTTTAATAGCCAATAGCGTTTTGTTTATGTTACAGCTTGCCAGAGCCGTTAGAATCTGTAAAACCTGTTTTCTTCTAATCTCTAACCGTTTCTCCTCATAATGTCCTTTATATCGCTTATATACAGCATTCTGTGCAGAATTCAAATAGGTCCGATACCTTTTGTGGTCTGTGCCACCTTGCGGATATGATCCGCTCTGTGCTCTCTTGTCTCTGGACCGGAGCAGACTGTGCTCGCGTTGCGGCGGTTCATGTGACACTAACGCGAAAACGGACTTCGTTCGCATCAAACAAAAGCATATTTACACTGTCTGAATCGTTCCCTATTCTCTACATAGTGCACTGTGTGCCATTCACCATGTAGAAACTAGTAAATGTGTGAGCAAATGACCGATTTCAGCCGAGGCTTCAGCGTCTGTAAGAGTGTAGGATGAGGCGGAACTTCAGATTCTAGAGAGCATTTGATTGGACCGAAGATTTGACCAGAAACTGAAGTGCGATGTGATGTCATGAAAATCCTTGATCCATTTTAGCAGAAGTGAGAGACTGTAAGTTTTGAATGCTTATATCTCCTAAATGTGAATTTTGTCATTGTTTTGGAACACACCAGCTTATTCATAACCTTAAGGATAATATATTCATACTAAAAGAAAAAAAAATTACATTTTGATTTCAGGGGGACTTTAAAGTTTAATGTGACTTGTCTTGTAATTATGATTTGTGTGTGAATTATGCTAAATAATGTTTATTCATGTGTGCTAATTTAATTGTCCATGATAAATTATTGTCAGTTCTTCCTCTATGAGTGCATGATGTGAATGCTCTTTATTAATAGATTTGTGTGTAGAAATTTACACTAAAGGTTTAAGAGCTGCAATTTATGTGAAAATGGCTGAATAATGTTAATGAGTGATCATGTTTTAGTAATTGATTAAATGGTTTGAAGCATTTTGTTCATTAAATGAGTTTCAGCCTGTAAGTGATTGAGAAAAAAAAAAAAACTAATGTGCAAATTTCCTTTTGGTCACCATGGGGAAAAGCTTTGTGATTATCATATTTTGATGATTAGTGTAAGCTAGCTTTTCCATGTCTCTGTAGAAACAGAATAGCTCTAGGTGAAATACAGTAATGTCATGTTTTCACAGAGTCCTCGCTGGTTGAGATCGAATGACTGAGGAGGTTGATAGGACCTCTGCTATAGATTAAACCTGGACCGAACGCATTAAACTTTTATGGTACATAATATTTCTTCTCTCACTTGCTGCATAATCAAGCAGAGCTCGGGGTAAACACATTGCTCTTTTCCCTGTTGGCTTTGACAGATCGGTGCAATTTCGTTTTTTTCCCCCTACACATCTGAGAACTCTGAAAGCTTTTTCTTACATCCAGAACTCAGGTGGGTGGATTTTTTCTTTCAAGCCACAAAATACATAACCATGCATTGATTGATTCTCACATTTATTTCATAATTCACACATATCATGATTTACAAAATCAAAGTCACCTATCTTTCCTGCTGCGGTGTTATTGGCTATGCTCCGCACAGCTGCTTGGACTTGACTGTGTTTTCCACTCCAGTTTTACACAGAACTGAATGTTCCTAATATCAGGTAGAATGTGTAGGTTGTTGTATGTTTACTTCTTCAACCTTGAATGCCTTTCATTATATTTCTCATTTGAACCTCACAAATGAGAGTATGACCATATCAATTGATGTGCAACATCTATTTTTTCCTGCAGAATGTAGCACCTCCTAGATGGATCCTATAGTTTGAAATCCAGTCATCAAAAAGTAATATGAAGGTATGAAGAGATATGTGGAGGAGGTGTGAAGATTAGTTCTACACGTTCACGTCATATCGTTCCTGAGATCTTCACAGCACTTCACACAAAACCAATCTAATAGAGCTTGTAATAACAGTGGCAGACCTCAATTTGAAGATGAAGTCAAGTGGGAATCAAATATAACTATCATTGTTTTATTCAGATGTTTTCTCATCTTGGTCCACTTGTGTTCTCCTACCATTGGCTGTACGTGCTCAAAATCTCCTTCATCTCATCAATACGTGAGTCAAACATTGATGTGTCTTCTCTTGAATCATTAATGCTTAGGCATATTGGTCTTTTTCTAAACCCTTTACGTGACCTCTCAATTAAAGTGTTTATATTTGAAGAGCACAGTGTGTGTAGACTGTGGATTACAGGATTGTGGCTGGAGAGCCGGAGGTGGATTTGAGGACTGTGCTTTAAGAAACTCTTCCGCTTTGACTAGAACAGACATTGGGTGCCAGATCTCTGGTGCAAAACCTTTCCCTCACTGGTTTCCCTCATTAGGCATGAATTGAACTCTACAGCACATTCTCCAAAACCATCTTGGTAGTACATAAAACTTTCAGAAATGACTGAGAGCTTTGAACCACAGAGAAAAACATTTTTACATATATAAATTGAACAAAATTATTGAATTTTGATTATTGCAAAGCTACTGTTCACTATGTGCAAGAATAAGAATGTGTTGGGTAAAGGTACACTATGTAACATTTGGCCCTCTGATGATTAAAAAACGAAACTGCATGCATTTTGCGGAAGAACGTTGTTTTGGTTGTGCTTCGGCTCTGCGTGACTGTGCGGATGAATATGATTATCCTGCTGCTCATAAATCATTCACTACTAGGCGTAGTAGATATAATCAGTTTAGATGGAAAAGGATCTCAAGCTGACTAGCTGAAGACGTTACTGTAGCTAAACCCAGTAGTAGACATGGTACTTCCTTGAATATAAGTTCCAGCACATCGCTACAACAACCATAATGAAATGACCCTTCACAAGAGATAATGCTTTACAATGAACTCTGTTAGAGAGCTACATTTTACAGCAATTTATTTGTTGTTGATTCTTGTTTTATTACGAGCTCTGTCGCGATCACTTTTTGCCAGCAGACTCTCCTCTGCTCAGCATTTGTTGGAAACGGTTGATTCCCCAGAGGGTGGAGATTTATCAGCTCCATGTCAACCTTTCTCGCTCGTTTTGACAGCTATGCCACTACTACATGTGTCAAAGTAGTCGGAGCAACTATTCTCTATTTACGGATATGGCGAGATGCATGGGCGAGTGACATATATATATGCAATATAAACCATCCCGACAGGACAGACTTTTACTAGGCTTACCATAGTGAATCAGGCTAAGAGAAAAACACGTTTTTGAAAGAAGGACTGATTATATATTGACAAATTTTGGTTAATTTTGAACAAAAACAGTGTACATTAAAATTTATACACTGTAATAAGTGGTAACCTGCAATTGTTACTTTATAGAGCTATTTCTACCTGATTTAAAAACTAGACTTTTTTGGTATAAATGAATGTATTTAGGTTGATTCAGTGATATTAAAATAATATTTTTGACTTTAATAAAACCATTTACTGGTTATCATTTTGTTTCAGTGTTTCAGTTCACTTTCTGTGCATGCCACATGACAGAAATTTACCTTTGGATATGACATATCCCATTAGGATTCACGAATTCTGTTTAACAAGCTACTGTTACTGTTTTGAGAAACAGGCCTTACTTCACTGTAAAATAACGGTAACACTTTAGTATAGGGAACACATATAAACTATTAACTATGACTTTTCCCTCAATAAACTCCTAATTTACTGCTTATTAATAGTTAGTAAGATAGTTGTTAAGTTTAGGTATTGGGCAGGATTAAGAATGTAGAATAAGGTTATGCAGAATAAGGCATTCATATGTGCTTAATAAGTACTAATAAATAGCTAATATTCTAGTTATATGCATGCTAATAAGCAACTAGTTAAAAGACCCTAAAATAAAGCGTTACCAAAATAACATACAATATAAGTTTGGATGATCAGAGGAGAGATTTGGGTAACACTTTAGTATAGGGAACATGTATTCACTATTAACTACGACTTTTCCCTCAATAAACTCCTAATTTACTGCTTATTAATAGTTAGTAAGTTAGTTGTTAAGTTTAGGTATTGGGTAGAATTAAGAATGTAGAATAAGGTCATGCAGAATAAGGCATTAATATGTTCTTATTAATTACTAATAAACAGCTAATATTCTAGTAATATGCATGCTAATAAGCAACTAGTTAAAATACCCTAAAATACAGTGTTACCGAGATTTGCATTTACGTTATTAGGAAAGCTTTCTGACAATTAAATTCTTCAGGGATAGAGACAATGACAGCATACCAATTAATCTCTACTACTGTCAGCTACATAAATACACAAGAACAGGGCTGTACCCTTTCAAAAGGTACACCTTTGTACCTAAAGAGTGCATATTAGTACCTCAAAGGTACATATTGATACCAAAAGTGTACATATAAAAACCTAAATGGTACATATTAAAAACTTTTCATAGGATACCAACCCAGCGACAGCTTTTGTGCCTTTTTTTTCTGAGAGTGTATCATATATTGGCACAAATGTCACGGGTCACTTTGTAATATGGTTAATACTAATGAAATTTTGGGGCTAGTGTTAATGAATATGTGTTTAAAGACATTTTTGTGTACAGTTTTGGCACTTTGTTGAGTTGCCACTTGATGTCCAATGTAAAATCCTGGAGTAAAATCTTTGAGAATCACTGCACAGGAATAACAGTGATTGTTACATACATAAATCCAGTCAAATATAGAGATGAACAGATTCAGAGCAGCTAAATGTCATATCTCCATACACATAAGTTGTTAATTCAAATGCTGCTCTCATCTGGAGTTCATAATTTAGCTAAATTGCCCATCGAGAGGAAAAAATCCAGATGGCATCGCTTAATCTTGACAGACGATGTCAGCATGCTAAAAGCAAAAACTGCAACATGAAACTTTACTTTCTTAATGAACATTCATGGTCTTATTGATGTTTCATCACTGCACACAATCCCAAAGGTAATAACTGTCTTGCTCAATATAAATTGTAACTTGATTTTGATCTAAAATGACTGATGACATTACTAATCCCTCTTATTTTTCAATGCTTTCCTCCAAATCAGTAACACAGATGGATGAAATAAATCCCCAGCCTACATTTTTTCCCTAGTCAAATATGCTGTTTTGCTTGATTATATATGCTGTGATTATTGTGTCATGCTTACTTCAACCAAATTTCCCCCAAAAAACTTGTGCTGCCGGAGAACAAAATGCCCTGAAAAACAGTTTTCTGTGTTGAATGTCTGTGTTGTCTGGTAGTGTGTAATAAAATACTGAGTGAAGTAGTGTATTGACAAGCAGTGAAATTGGTTTTCTCAGAAAGAACCATATAATTTAACCTGGTCTCTTGGTGCCTTCAATGGGCATGTCCAGGCTTGATATATAGACTTGAAATTGAAATAAAATTGGCACTTGCCTGCTTCTCAACAACTGATACAAATCAGCAGCCTCATTTGCACTGTAGGACCTAATGCACAGGTCCAACATTTTGATATTTTGCTAAAACAATTCAGTGCAAATGCAGCCACTGATTACATGTTTTATTAAAGCGTAGGCTAGTGCCCAGCTGACAAAGTTTTATTCTAAGAACATTTTCCATACATACTGTTTTGGTTATGGGAATTAGAATGATGTTCCTGAAACATACTTTAAACATAATTTCATCTCATCACATCTCATTCTACTCAACAAAATCCTCAGTGTTAATTGAACACTACTCAATGTCTATATGGGTCCAATCACAGAATGTTAAAATAACACTGAAGCAACTGCAGCTAATTAAGCTCATTAAAGTTTGACCTTTTTTCTGACATACGTCTATAGTTCTTATTGAGATTACCAGAGGTTTAGATGTTGATGTTTTGTTGAATATTTCATTTGAAGTCACCATTATGGTGATCAGTGTTTGCTTTAGTTGGGCTGTTCACCCTTGACTTTTGTTTGTAGAGAACATTTCTGCACTGATAAAGTAAGAGATTGATGAAAAAGCAGATCAACATGTGCTTTATTGACAGTCAAATTACAGTTTTTTTTTTTTTTTTTATCATGACATTTAAATGAAGTTGAAGTATTAATGAATAAAAAAATAATAATAAATTCATTTGTTGTGATTGAAAGATCACTATAATGCATTAAGACTGAAAAGATGAAGAGATCTATGTGGGATCTTTCAAAAATGCTATATAGCACCTTTTTTTTTGTAAATACTGAGAAACACAGACATCAACACTCATAAAAACCTCAACAATGGTGACAATCAAAAAATATTAAAATCTAAGTAAAAGAATTCAGCTGCATAATGTATTCATGTTGCAATGCATGCTGGGAGGCAGGGGTGACAAACTCTGATCCTGGAGAGCCACAGTCCTGCAGAGTTCAGCTCCAACCCTGATAAAAACTCACCTGCCTGGAGCTTTCTAACCCTTCAGACCTTGATTAGGTGTGTTTGATTAGGGTTGAAGCAAAACTCTGCAGGCCTGTGGCTCTCCAGAACTGACGTTCGCCACCCCTGCTCTATAGTATCACATGGTCAGTAGAACAATATTGAACATAAATGAAACTGGTAGTAAAAAGAATCTTGATAAAATCGTGACTCGTGACCTAAAAAAACGTGATATATTTTTGCCATATCGCCCACCGAGTAGCAAAGACAACTCTACTATTTTTAAGAAGAAATATTTCAAGAATGGTGATGAATGTCATTTCTCACAGACTGAAATCTCAGTGAGTCCACAAACTCTCATACCCCTTTTCCAACAGAATGGTTTATATTCTGGAGCCAGAGCCTGTTCTCGCCCTGGCAAACTGGAGCATAGTGTGTTTTTGTTTTAACATGGCATTTTAAAATGAAAACTATCTTTGTCCATCTGGCATTTCTCTTGCATTTCGCTCTCCGTCCACACTACACGATCAAAAACGCATGTCACATGACCATTCATGCACACTGGATATGCGCGTACAAGTGTAAACAGTTGCCTCTTGCGCATGTAGGTAGCTGCAGTATTATAAAATACAGAGTTTAAATGCACAATGGCTGCAAAAATGTAACAAAGTAAGCAAATCTTGCAGTTCCGTCTCCATGTTACTGTTCACATGGTCGTCAAGGAGGGTTACAGAACCATTGATAAAGACGCTTGCTTTTGGCAAACGCAGCCCTGGTCTGTTATTGTCGTGTTCCAGTAGCGTAATGTGGACAGCCACACCTTCGTTTTCAAAAGTTTCAGTTTTGGTCCGTTTACACTGAAACGCAACCCCGGAGTTTTCAAACTAAAACGGGGTCTGCAGCATTTTTGAAAGTCTCCATTTTCGAGTGTCGAAAAACTCCAGATTAGTGTAGACGCAAGAAGTAACCATAGCAAAAGTTATGCTTTTTTAAAACGAAAATGCACTAGTGTAAACAGGGCCTCACAGCACCGGGAGAGATTCTATCTTGCATAAACTGCCGTTACACTCATCTGTCCTTTTTGGAGATATATTAAAACTGAAACCGCTGATTCACTCACTCTCTCGCACGCTGGGTCTCTCTAGTGTGCACAGTTTTATATATTAGATATAAAGAGTAATGTAGTTCATTTCTCCGCTCCCCGGCTCTGTTCGAGATCAGCAAGTTTTCAGGGCTGGAGTTGAACCGATCTTTCTGGCCTTGATCCCCCTTCAGTGGAAATGCATAGAACAGAATGGACACAGGCCAGGAAGCTGCACTGGAACAGTACCGGTGGAAAAGCAGAATCAGTGAAAATATTTTTGTTTTATTTCTATCTATTCTCTTAAGCTCCAACAAAGTTTTTTTTTTTTTTTTGTTCTGCATCATCCTTTTGAGACGGCACTGAACAGGTGACATACATGTCTTTCGGAGTCGAGGAACAGATAAACAGAGATACTGGACCGACACGTCAAAGAGCGTGATGTAGTATTGTGGTTGATGAGTCCTCTGAGATCTCAGAGCAAACCTACTGAAGTCATCAGCAGTTTCATTCTGGCTTTCTATGTGCTGACTGTGCTGTTTATTGAAGCAGCGTGTGCAATGCAAGATGGCTGGTACTTGCCCTCAGGACTGCCCAATGTTAAGTGTGTTTTTGTTCAGAGATGACTAGATAATCTGAATGATCCTTTTGTTATTACAGTGATTTTTCCCTGTAAATCACTGTTAATATTATTTAAAAAACGGGTGACACTTTACAATAAGGTTTCATTAGTTAACATTATTAGTTAATTACTTTACTTAACATGAACTAAGAATGAACAATACTTCTACAGCATTTATTAATCTTAGTTCAATCATGACAACCCTTGAAAGATTTTTAGCATGGTAATGGTATGACACTGTTAATGTATTTGGTCTTGGCGGAATAGATATGCTGCTAAATTGCTGCTGCTGTAGATTATTGCTGTTGTTGTAGATTATTGCTGCTGCTGGTTATTTCTGTTGCTGCTGCAGAGCAAGTACAGGAACTTGCTACTGCCAATACATACACTGATACACTGCTGCAAGTAAGACATAGTGCTGCTGCACAAATAGCATATATCAATAACCCATAGCAGATCTAAACAGGTGGAGCTGGGGAAGATGAAGGGTTTTAGAGGAACTCTAAAGCATGCTGCAAACTGCTATAGTGAATGTAACCAGCCATTTAAATATGTGAACAACAAGCTCATTTGCTGCAGAAGTGACATGGACCAATCAGCTTGTGCCAAGTAGTTAACGCTGTAATTATCATCAGCTTGCGTTAAGACCCATCAGCCTGCGCCATCTAGAGTTTCATGACTGAACTATGTATTTAATGTTAATTGCAACATTTACTAATACATTATTAAAATCAAAAGTTGTGTTTGTTAACATTAGTTCATACACTGTGAACTAACATGAACAGCTGTATTTTTATTAACTAACATCAACAAAGATTAATAAATACTGTAACAAATGTATTGTTCATTGTTAGTTCATGTTAGTTAATACATTAACTAATGTTAACAAATAAAACCTTTTTGTAGTTACCAAAAAAACAGAATAATAATTGTACATTTTTAAATATTTTATGTACTTGTTCCTGTTTTGTGAGAAACAATTTTGCTATATACTACAATATTTTGATATAGATCATTTTTAAATTATAAGAAATTGTATTTATTAAACTCCTTATGTTTGTAACAGGAGGTCACATATGGATTTATTTAATTATCCTGGGTAAAATGAATTCTTTGTGTCAGGGTTAACCTGTTTGTTTGAATTGGCAAGAATAAAGTAGCCACTAGAGGTCTCTCCATAATCATGCAAATGCTCGTCAGATGATTCAGCCTTCAGTAAGACATAACCAAACTTTAAAACAATATTTACATGCTATTATGTACATTACATATATCTATTAACTGTTTTAGGCAAAACCTACTGTAGTTAACTATGGAAGGTGAGAGGAATATTACCGAAATCCATGTGTGGTCCATTCACTGCCATGCCATCCTGGCATACTGAACACATCACATCTGCGGGTTTTCATCTCCGAGTTCATTTTTCAACATTTGCAGCGGGAGCCCAAGCAGGGCAGTCTTGTTAGGTTGTTATTTGGGAAAATGTCAGTTTCCACCACACTATTGTAGTACACGACTGATTTTTCTCAAAATCAGTTTCTTCTAATGCAGACAAGTTTGTTTTGCCTGACCCATCTTATAAGCAAACTAAATATGATGATTGGGGGATGAACACACAATCAAATATCAAAAACCTGCCAGAGTTTACAGTACACTGAAAACACGATAACTTAATAATAAGGATATTGTTATGATTTGTTCAATGTCAGTGCATTCTACATTAACAAAATAACACAATGGTCTGCCACAGTATGTTCTGATTATGTAACAAGTTTTGGTGTTTAAATTATTGAAAAAAACTGTTTGTTTTTTTTTGAGTTCACAGCGAGGATTTGAGGATTTGAGTTTAATGTCCTGACAACCTCTGTTGTCCCATTTAGACCCTTGTTAGCAATTACCTTTTACAGGACAAGTAAAAGCTTAAAAAAAAAAAAAAAAAATCACAAGGGGGTATTGAGCTTGTATTCACCATTGCAGACATTTAACCAAAAACCCATTCAAAAATCCCATTGACTTTGGGATGATGGAATCGGACTCATTTCTGCAGCACTCTATCCCCCGTATAAATGTGTAATATGTTTCATTAAGCTGAATCGCTGGCATTTACTATCCAAACTTCACCTCCTCATTCCATTAGGAACATTCAGCTTACCTCATTCATGATGCATCCCAGACTTGGAGTTGTTTGCTTTGTTAAAAGTTTAACCCCGATCAATTGTGCCAAGAATGCTCATTGTTACCGATCCTGCTAACTCTTGACAAAGAAAGGCTGGATGAGGAATGTAGGAAATGGCTTGAAATGGCTTTTACATATCTGCAGTCAGTCAGTATACACCTCCACGTGGTAGCGTAATATCATAATGCTTGGACTCATATGTATGAGAGCATTAGCACAGCTCATATTAATACACCGCAATGCTGATTGAGAGCGAGAGTTTAGGTAGTGCGGTTAAGGAGAGAGGCTATATGATTTTTTTTTGTGAAACTTTAAAATATTTATTTTCCCTGTCTGCTGTCTTTGAGATTACAGATCATGATACTTGCTACTGAAGAGTTTGGGACTGTGTATGATCTTTGGGTTTCATCTGTCAATCAGCACTGTCATGATGTCATTCACCTGTGGCTCTAGAGCAGTGGTATTCAAATGATGGGCCGCGGTCCGGTTCTGGTCCACGGCTTGGTTCCATCCGGACAGCGGGACATAATTGCGCCATTTTACCATTTCTACAATTTAAAGTGAGCAGGGCGTCAACAGAGTGGTTCACACCAAAAGCACTCAGGGTCGTTTACTGTAATGATCTTTCAGCGCTACATCCTCTATTATTTTTGTCTAGAGCCATTGGGCTTCATTCAAGCTCTTTCCTCTCCATGCGCATTGCTTCCCTCTCCCACTAAAGCGCTTCAATAAGAGTTGCAGATGACGCGGTTATTTTAACCATGATGAGAGTTTTGATTATTAGATTTTATTCGTTGTTTGTTTTTAGTAGTTTATTTCTTTGAGTAAAATATAAAAATGGTCCATACTTTTCTTACAGGCGCACTGAAGTGTCTTAGAACGAACAGCATTATTCAGTGTGTTGACGTAATTTCAATTGAAACAGACATATCGAACAGCCACACCCCTTTTTCAAAATAGCCAATAGCTCGACTAGAGCTGTTGAGCTTGGTAAAACCTCAGTTTCCTTGTAATCGCTTTAAAATACAGCATTCTCTGCATAATTCAAATGGGTCCGATACGTTTTGGTTGGACCAGAGCGGACTGTGTGCGCACTGCAGCGGTTCGCGTGACACTAATGTGAAACCAGACTTCACTCGCCTCAATGGAAAGCATGTTTATACTGTTTTAATCATTCCCTATCCCCTATATAGTGCACTATGTGTCATTCACCACTTAGAAAATAGTAAATGTGTGAACAATTAACCGATTTCAGCCACGCAGCTTCACCGTCTATTTATAATGTAGGAGGCGGGACATTTTAGAGAGCGTTTGATTGGACAGAAGATCTGATGAGAAGCTGAAGTGCAGAGTGATGTTATCAAAATCGTTGATCCATATTAGCAGAAGTGAGCGACTGTAAGTTTTGAACACTTATATTTTCTAAATACGAATTTTGTCATTGTTTTGGATCACACTAGCTTGTAGATAAGAGTAAGGCTAACATATTCATACTAAAAGCCAAAAACCACTTCAATTTTGATTTCATGGTGACTTTAAGAGGTAAACCCTGCACCGCCAGTGTTTTTTCAGTCCTTAGTTCAGAAGGCCTTCTATATGTCATACACGTAATGTCTAAATGTAAAAATGTGACCCTGGACCATAAAACCAGTCATAAGGGTCTTTTTTTTTTTTTTTTAATTGAGATTTATACATCATCTGAAAGCTGAATTAAGCTTCCCATTGATGTATGGTTTGTTATGATAGGACAATATTTAGTCGAGATAGAACTATTTGAAAAGCTGGAATCTGAGGGTGCAAAAAAATCAATATATAGAGAAAATCGCCTTTAAAGTTGTCCAAATGAAGTCCCTAGCAATGCATATCCACTCTCAAAAATAAATTTTTGATATATTTACGGCAAGAAATTTACAAAATATCTTCATGGAACATGATTTTTACTTAATATCATAATGTGTTTTGGCATAAAAGAAAAATCGATAATTTTGACCTATACAATGTATTGTTGGCTATTGCTACAAATATACCCATGGTTTTGTGGTCCAGGGTCACAAATAATTGGATCTAACCTTTTTATATTCATATCCAGTTGGTGGAAATATTTACTTTTTTTTTTGTAAATATTGGTAAAAATTCTTTGACACCACTGCTTTGGCTCTCGGGGCCCAAGATTCTCATCTTTAATGACTATTTTGAGTGTTTAGGATTTTTCTTTTATAAAGTACTACATCTGCCCTGATGGAAATGTATAACTGTTCCAAAAATGTATTGTCCGGTCCACTGCTGGGAAGGAAATTTAGAGACCGCACCTCTTGGAACTTTAATTGAATACCCCTGCTCTAGAGTGACTAGTCACATGGCATTTAAGGATCAGGTGACTGGCTCAAAAATGTTTCTGGAAGTGAGCTCCCATCAGCTGAGATGACAGCATGCAAGTAGTGTAAGAGGAAGCATATGCCAGCCTATCTACTAGCATAGACCATTGTGTTTTTTGTAAGGAGTGATGTTGTGGGCGGAGCCTATCTGGTTGCAGAAAGTGACAATTCTGGTGTTGCAGTCTATGGAATCTTGTTTAAGCCACAGAATAAAAAATAAAAAAGGTAATTGCAAGTTTATATAATACATACAGATACAGATACAAACTCACAGAAAAAAAATTTCCTCAGAATAGTGAGATATAAGCTCACAATTTAGTTAATGTACAATGGCAAGTACATGAAATGCATATGTGAATTTAGATTTATCGTTTACAACAAATTCATGCTTTAATACTAATACTAATACTAATTATAGTAGGTTTCATCAGTCCAGCCTGTCCATTTAATGTCTCGCAACCATAAACATCTGTGTTTAGCTTCAGATGGCATCTTCGACGATGTTATTCTATAAAAAATGAAGACCATCTTTTTTGCATTCTGATTCTGACATCCAAATGCACAACAAGACCTTTTTAAATCTTATTCTGTTGATCTCGTCCATTTTCCTCCCTTTCTGCCATAGTTTTTGCGCAACTGTAACTGTGACGTCTAATACCAAATGGTCTATTAAGATGAATGGAAATGCTAATGGATAGCTTTCTTCAGGTAGTATATTCCTCCTAATGACATACAGCTGGGAGCCTTTTGTGCATTAGACAGAACTTTCTGTACAAAGCACTTTTGTATAGTAATAAAGTCATGTGGGAAATTAAAAGAGGATACTGGTAGATTTCTGGTAAAGCCAGTTTCAGAAATGACAGAAGAACAGATACCTTTGTCTTGGGTGACAGTGCCATAGGCTGTGTCTGTGTCTGTGTGTGTGTGTGTGTGTGTGCAGTATATGTGTGTACTTAATTGTGGTTCTAGCAAAGCCATGAGTCATTGTTTATAAGTGTGTAATTGTTCTTTGGAACATTGACTGTTATATTTACACTGGCTTAGAAGAGTTTAAACATGCCATCAACACTAAATTCAAGAGAAAACGGTGCCGTTCTCACAGTCAACCTTGACTTCCATCTTATGTAGGGCAGATTAAATGGAACTCAATCCATCATAAAAAGTTTCATGGCTCATTTGGCTACATTCAAATATGACATGATCGCCATAAAGGGCTGTCAATTACATATAACGCAACTATATTTTACAGCAGCTTGGCACTGTCATTTTGTGTGTGTGTGTGTAGGTCCATTTTTATTTATCAAAAATTAGCTTCCTCAGCTATTGTCTTGGGCGTAGAGGAATAATTCACCCAAAAATGAGAATTCTGTCATCATTTTCTCAAACTTATGCATTTTAAATCTGTATTCTTTTTTCTGGGAAGCCCAGAAGTACAGTATGTATTTTTGAAGATTTTTTACACAGCTCTTTTTGTCCTTTGAATGAACTATTCCTTTCAGAGCAGAAGGCACAAGCACACACTGGAGGGATATGAGCTTCCCAAACGGCCCCTGAAAAATAGCTCTAAATTTCCCAGCATGTGTTCCCAGCATTCAGTCAGCTCACATCAATTCCTCTTGTTTGGTGCTAAAGGGAGAAGGAGTTCTCATGTCCCATGAATCAGTGGAACATAAGCCATCACCTCACCTGCAATGCACAGAAATGAATTAAGATTTGATTCACGATAAATGAAAACTGTGACACAGGCTGCAGGGTAAGTTTGACGACTACGGTAGATGATGGCATTCATTTTGAAAGTGAAACATTCTTTAAATTTAGGTTTCAATAAAAAAAATAAAAAAAACTGAAACATTTCATAGTAAATACCACAGATCTCTTCTTTGGTAAATGATGTGAATGGTTTTAGATGCTTGGCTCATACACTGACGTTGAATGTGTTCATTGATTTGCAGAACAACAACAAAAAAACTGTTAGGGAGCAGGAATGCCAGCAATGTTTTTGCATTGATACTGTTAATATGCTTCTTTGTTAATTAACAATGTAATGCCATTCCACTGAATAGAATTCTTCAGATGATGTTCTGATAAACAGAGTTCCTGTGTGTCAGCAAGATGCATGAGCATAAGGAAGGCACTTACGGGATGGGGCCTCCTCGAAAGAAACATTCAGACCTGAAAGATCTCACTCATGCTTAGCGTACAGATTGTTAAGCCCTTTGTTTGGTTTGTAAAGGGTGCGGTGCAGTGATGTACGTCAGTAGCTGGTGAAAAGAGATGTTCCTTCCATACATGTTGCTGTTTTGTGTATTTTAGCATCTTTGGTGCGCTGTAATCACCAATCACCTTTCACACTATATAAAAGATAAAAAACATATCACCAACTAATCGTCTATTCACATCAAGGGTGAAATGAATCATGTTTGGAATGCTTATTTTATATTATTCACCAGGTCTGTTGAATGCTTGATTCTGATTTGTTGATGGACGTTCTAAGGTGTGCAGTTATTTTCCATTAAACGCACAGCTAAAGTAGTTCCTGGCAGGATTTGACTGCATTAGTTGCATAATCCACAAAGACACTGAACAAGCGAATAAATGGATATAACAAACAATAGGATAAAAAATGACAAACTAATATCCATGTTTTCCACACAAAATTACGTTTCATTATCTATAGAAATCACGCTCCCTTTCTCCCATAGAAACATACACACACAGTACAGATACTCAGAAAGATTCATACACACAGAAACTTGTTCTCAGCACTGACTTTATCAATAAAATCGTTTTGCAACTCATAGTAGCGAGGTAGTAACATCGCTGTTTTTGAAGCAGTTAAACTTACAGCTTGGCTATTTGTGAAAACGCTGCTGCTGAACACCAATCAATCAATCAATCAATCAATCAGCTAACCAATCAATCAACCAATCAATCACTACCCAACCAACCATCCAACCAATTGGAATTAGCAACAGAGGCGTGGGATAAGATGCTTAAGAAATTAGTCCTACACACAAGGGCATTTTAAGCACATCTGAACAATGTTTTGAGGTGTGATAACTGTAATAATTGACTCTAGGCCATTGAATTTTTAGAAAAATAATGCACACCCGAGGTTTAACAGCATAAATGGATATAATAAACAATAGGATAAAAAATGACAAACTATATCTATGTTTTCCACACAAAATTACGTTACATTATCTATAGAAATCATGCTCCCTTTCTCCCATACACACACACACATACACAGTACAGACACTCGGAAAGATTCATGCACACAGAAACTTCTTCTCAGCGCTGCCTTTAACTTTACCAATCAAATCGTTTTGCAACTCTTAGTAGCGAGGTAGTAACGTTGCTGTTTTTGAAGCAGTTAAACTTACAGCTTGGCTATTTGTGAAAACGCTGCTGCTGAACACCAACCAACCAATTAATCAACCATCCAACCATCCAACCAATCAATCAATCAATCAATCCATCCATCAATCCATCAATCAATCAATCAATCAATCAATCAAACAAACAAACAAACAACAACTAACTAACTAACTAACTAACTAACTAACCAATCAATCAATCAGTCTTTCACTACCAACCATTCCAATCCAACCAATTGGAATTAGCAACGGAGGCGTGGGATAAGATGCTTAAGAAATTAGTCCTACACACAAGGGCATTTTAAGCACATCTGAACAATGTTTTGAGGTGTGATAACTGTAGTATAAGCAGAATAATTGACTCCAGGCCATTGAATTATTAGAAAAATAATGCACACCCAAGGTTTAACAGCATAACTACCTCGGGTGTGCATTATTTTTTCTAATAATAGCATGGCCTGTCATCAGTTATTCCTTACTTAATGCCTACTGGTTCACTTAAACTATAAAGTTCATACTGTGCAGTATTCAGTTAGTTAGCTAGTATTCCTTTCCCAGCAACCTATATGAGCCTACGCCTTGCATCACACCACATCTAGTTGTCATGACAGCAAATAGGTCTTGGCTTTCTCGTAAAGCCTGGAATAGCAAATCTATATCCTCTGTTCATCGCCTGTCAAGGTTCTTCAGGAAACTATTTTTGCCTTCTTCAACAGCATGTTATTAATCTTGACACAATCCACTTTAAAACATTTTCCTGTCTGTTTACATACGGTCTGAAATATTCAATCTGCACGAGTTCCAAGCAGAAAAGTGAGAGCAGAAGGACATTTGCACTGTTCTGTGATTTTGCACATTGTTTACAATACTCTGTTGGGTCACCAGATGATGTAAATCTGGGTCCTGAAGCAAAAAGCATGACAGCATGCTCTTTAAAACGATGTTATTTAGATACCGTTCTTCACAGCGTGAACAGTATATGACAGCTGTGCAAGCAGCTCTGTCAACAGTGGCATACCATGACAGTAAATGAAGGGCAGGTCTTTTTTCACCCAATGTGCAGTTGTGTCCTGTGTTTACACACATTTGTTTAAAGGCTTCTCTCTCCACTTAGGGAGAACCTGTCACCGCTCATTACACACCAGCACCAACAGGAATTTCACTGGAAGAGTTATAAAAGCATACCTGACTGGTAACAAAGGTTTCCCATTTAAATACAAAATGCAGTAAAACTGCAGTATTACCTCAATGTGTGCAGTAAAAAGGTATATGTATGATGTAATATTAACACAACTACAATATAAAGTGTGGTAAATTGGAATGCAGTAGATTGCCGCAGCTATGACTGTTTCAGTAAAAGTGTGGTCATTTAAAGTCAGAGGTGTGGTCTAGCAGTTGCACATGTGCTCCAGCCATGCTGAAAATTAGCATTCGTGGTGCATGATTTGAATCCGGCTGACTGACTTAGTATTAATTTAACTACATTAGTTAACTACATCTTCAAAGATATTTTATTATAATGTATTTTTTTTAAATGTTCAAGTGAGTCCTTATTACCTCTGGCAAGAAATTTGGCTACTTAAAACATAGGCTACTGCATTTCTCATGCCTAATTACATCACTGCATTAAACAACTGGTTGAGTTCAGTTTGCTTGTGGATATTTTACTTCAAATAAGTAGATGAATTGAAACTGTTGCCTTTATTTTTCATGTTTTATGAATGTCTATTTTGTTACAGTGTTATATCACTGCAAAGAAAATGCTTTTCTTAGTATTTTTGTCTTGTTTCCAGTCCAAATATCTAAAAATTCTTAAATCAAGATGCATTTACAGTACTAGATGAGTAAAATGTCATAAAATATTATGTCTTGTTTTCTGAAAAGAAAAATAATCTTAATTCAAAGGGAAACAAGATTATTTTTCTTACCCCATTAGCAGATAATTTTGCTTGTTTTAAGCAAAAACTCAATTTTTATTTTATTTATTTATTTTCAGAAAACAAGACATAATATCTTGTCATTTTACTTGTCAATTTAGATTTAGATTTTTGGACTGGAAACATGATAAAAATATGGTAACACTTTGGTATGGGGAACACATATTCACTATTAACTATGACTTTTGCCTCAATAAACTCTTAATTTACTGCTTATTAATAGTTAATAAAGTAGTTGTTAAAGGGTTAGTTCACCCAAAAATGAAAATTCAGTCATTAATTACTTACCCTCATGTCGTTCTACACCTGTAAGACCTTCGTTCATCTTCGGAACACAAGTTAAGATATTTTTGATAAAATCCGATGGCTCAGTGAGGCCTCCATTGCCAACAAGATCATTTCCTTTTTCAATGTCCAGAAAGCTACTAAAGACATATTTAAAACAGTTCATGTGACTACAGCGGTTCAACCCTAATCTTATGAAGCAATGAGAATACTTTTTGTGCGCCAAAAAACCCCAACAAAATAGCAATTTTATTCAACAATATCTAGTGATGGGCGATGTTTTGTAATGATGTTGATGTTTCGAAACTTCAATAGTTCACGTGACTTTGGCAGTTTGAAACGCGCTCCGAACCACTGATTCGAAACAAAAAAATTCTCAAAGCTTCATGAAGCAGTGTTTTGAAATCGCCCATCACTAGATATTGTTGAATAAAGTCACTATTTTGTTTTTTGGCGCACAAAAAGTATTCTCGCCGCTTTGTAATATTAAGGTTGAACCACTGTAGTCACGTGAACTGTTTTAAATATGTCTTTAGTAGCTTTCTGGGCAATGAAAAAGGAAATGATCTTGCTGGCAATGCAGGCCTCACTGAGCCATCGGATTTTATCAAAAATATCTTAATTTGTGTTCTGAAGATGAACGAAGGTTTTACGAGTGTGGAACGACATGAGGGTGAGTAATTAATGACAGAATTTTCATTTTTGGTGAACTAACACTTTAAGTTTAGGTATTGGGTAGGATTTAGGGATGTATGATCATATAATGCATTAATATGTGCTAATAAACAACTAAAATGCAAGCTAATAAGCAACTAGTTAAAAGTGAGATTCGTTACCCATACTAAATTGTTACCAAAAATACTAAGTAAGAAAAGCATTTTTTGCAGTCTACTGTTTTATCCCAGCTAGTTTCACTATACAATGAATGTCCTATTCATAAAAATCCATGAATCAAACTGATTTAAATATACATGACCTAGTGGCTTTATCCCCAGATAGGCAGAGCAATGGATTTGAATGAGGAAAAAATTATCTGTAGCAGATTCCAGGAAACGCTTGATGTAAGCGCATGAATGAATAGATATATTCATAGCTACATTGTTCTGAATGGTGCTTGTGTGCATCTGTCAGCATAGAGTATGTGTGTACAGTATGTTTGACAGTTGATTCTGTTAGAGACAAATGTTTCTCTGAATTTAATGAAGTCACCGGTACAGTTTCAGGCAGATCATACGATCTGTGGGAAAGCCTTTGAGTTTATCTGAACAAGTCTTCATAGAAGCACACAATGGCAGAAGAGTTCAAAGCATTTCCAGGTAGCTGAGGTTTGACTAATTATAACCGAGTCAGATATGAATGTTAAGAGAGGGCTGTTTTTGAGAATTGGGGTGTGCTGAACGCCCACAGGAACATCTGAAGCGTGGGTGAAACTGTAGCAGTTAGTGGGTTGTATATTCTTTTGTTACAATGTTTCCTGCAGGTTGATAAAATAATTATAAAATAGCCATTACACCATATGTATTTTTTATTAACTACACTAAATACACACCATGGATGTTTACAGGCAATAGGTCCATTGCTAATAATAAAAAGTATCTTTGATTTGCTTTTAGCCTTTGATACTCATTCCGTGGTTCTTTAATTTTTTTTTTTTTATTAAAATACTTTGTCTAATCACAGCTTATACAGCCATTTCTAGATTGGATACCCAAAAAGATAGTACCACAGACCGACAAAAAGTGCTTTTCTATCATCGGGCTCAACAGAATGAAGAATGGTTCCAGTTGCGTTTCCAGTTGAGCGTGATTTGGCACAGTACAATTACAAACCATCTGTGACCAGGCTTTCTTAGCACGCTAGCTAATCATGTTCAATCGTGCTGGTGGAACACCTGTAGTGACATGATGATGGCTTGATGATTGTCATTGAGGTACATTATTCAAACTCAGTAAAACACATATAATATATCAACATATTACTCAACTCATATAATATTATGTCATTATGTCAGTGTCCGGAAACTTCTACCTATCTACACATTGTGATGTGATCATCATCTATTGTGTGCTCACTCCAATGTTTACCTACATTATCAGACCATCGCCCAGTCCTGCGTCAGCAAGGTAATGTATTTTCTAATCCTGATTTCACAGAACTACAGTGGAAAAAGAAACTGTAAATCTGCCAGCTGGCCTGGATCAGCGTGGAACGGCACATTTTCACAACAAAAACTGTTGATGGTGGAAAAGAGGCAAAACATTGCACTGTTTGTTTGAGCATCCTGACCTGGGGAATGTTTCCCAAAAGCATCGCTAACGAGCTATGATCTCATGTTTTGTTGTTACCAACATAGTTCAACGATTTGGTAGCCATAGATTCAACAAATATTCGAGGACAGCATTGCAAAGTTGTGTGGTCAGAACTACAGCTCTTAACCTGTGTTTAGAAGCTTAGGGTAAGTTTACACAACATCGATGTGCTAAAAAACAGAAACGTTTTTCCTTTGTGTTTTACGTGTACAATGTTGTCAAAATGATCTCCGTTTACACAGCTGTATTATTCATGCCAGACCAGTAGATGGCGATGCCACTTTGTAAAGAAACACTACGCACCAATAGACTGAACACGTAATACACATGTGCATGACGTCACCGTTTTCACAAATTCACGTTTTTGTAGTTTACACGAAGACGGTAACTGTGTAGTTTTCAAAAACTTGCACTTTGCAATTGTCAGGCCCCCAAAACAGCGTTTTTGTGTAAATGAATGGCCAGAATGCATAAAATTTTTCTGTTTTTTGTTGAAAATGGTGTTTTGTAAACAGACCCTTGATTTCTAGTTAAGTTTGATGTGTGGACTTAAAGGATTAGTTTACTTTAAAATGAAAATTAAAGTGAAGCTTTACTCACCCTCAAGCCATCCTAGGTGTATATGAATTTCTTCTTTCTGATGAACACAATCTGAGTTATATGAATAAATATCCTGACACTTCTAAGTCTTATAATGGCAGTGCTTCCATCCACATCTATCTATCATATACATACTCCACACAGCTCTAGGGGAGTTAATAAAGTCCTTCTGAAGCAAAGTGAATAGTTTGTGTAAGAAAAATAGCCATATTTAACAAGTTATAAAGTAAAATATCTAGCTTCCGCTAGACTGCCTTCCATATTCAACTTAGGAAGAAAGCGTAACTGGCGTCGTGCCAGTTAAGCTATTTTCGTAATTTGAAAAGGGAAGGCGTAGGACATAGCATAAGCGTTTTGAACTGAGAGAGTTTTACGCTTTCTTCGTAAGGCTATCTGGCGGAAGCTAGATATTGTACTTTATAATTTGTTAAATATGGATATATTTTTTTTACACCAACGCATTGCTTCACTTTGGAAAGCCTTTATTAACACCCCGGAGCAGTGTGGAGTATGTTTTGCTTTGGATGGATGCACTTTCTTCAGCTTTATACTCGTTGGTCCCGTTCACTGCCATTATGCGTCAGGATATTTATTAATATAACTCCGATTGTGTTCATCAGAAAGAAGAAAGTCATATACACCTAGGTTGGCTTGAGGGTGAGTAAAGCTTGGGGTAATTTTCATTTTAAAGTGAACTAATCTTTAAATAAATCATGATCTTGAGCAAAATAAACAAGCTAACATGCAGTACAATGTAAATATTTCATTCCAACAAATGACTTTCTGTTGTCCATGTAAATGAGCTATAATAATCTGACATTATTCATCCTCAAACTGTTAATTAGCAGAAGTTATTACTCCACATCTTCATTAACAATACCTGACATCACTCACCCGCTACTATATTATAATTGATTAAATATATATAAATATGAAACATTTTTAAACAAGCCTAAAGGAGCCTACAAGCTTCAAATAAAAACTCCCTATAAGATGAAGAAAAATATTGGAGGTGTCATTGTGCACAGATCAAAACTCTTTGATCCAGCTCACGTTTACTCAAAAGGAGCGGCAGGGTCTTTCAGGAGTGATGATGTGCCTGTGAGGTTATGAGTGTTCAGTTAGCGTCAGGCCTCTGTGTATGTCATTTCCTGTCAGAGTGGTGAGTAGCCAGGATGTCTTCTCTCTGGTTCATACAACAGCACTGAATTTTTATGACTAAAGACATTGTGTAAATATGAAACTTTCCTTCCTTCAGTAGATTCAGCACATGACTAAGTTCTGTTAAGCTGACAAGGTTATTGCTCTCACTAATTGAAATAATCCAGTAGATTTACATTAAAAAAGCAGGTCAGTTATTATTAGTAAAGTTGTCTGGCCAACTCCAGCATGATGCCGGTTATGAGTTTTGCGTGGGAAAGCACCACTCGTATTTTCTGTAATGTAAAAGCTAATAAAAATACTAAAATAGAACTGTTGTGAATATCAACACAAGGCTGACATTGAGTACAAAAGGACTCTTGCTCATGTGATCAGTAAGGTATTGAAATAACTTATAAGGGAGGCTATAAGGAAACTCTTTTCATAAACCAGAAAGAAATGAATTGAGAACAAAAGAAACATGGCATAGCTCTCTGAATCATAAGCTGAGGATACATTGTTATCATCGGAAGGGTTTCCTGATACCGCAAATGAGTCACATTTCTCAGACACTTCTTTGAATCAGTGATGAGAGTGACTACCTTACTTTCACATATGCCCTCTCACCTACCTACAAAAAAGATTACAAATAACATCTCTTTATAGCTTCATTCTTTTCCTTAAAAGTCAATGGGATAAAATGGAGAATATCTCAAATGTTTCTCCTAAAAATAAGACTCTGACATTGCTTCCTTAAGAATTCAGAAGAGATCTCAGACTGTTCCCAGAGTTTCCTTAATAAGTCTTCAATGAAACGTATAAGATTTCTTTATGATCTCAGACATTTCTCATCACTTTCATCAAAGACCAGATAATCTCCTCCATGCTATCCCTGTTATTCTTAGGGCCGTAACACAACAAGCAGACGGTCGATTGTCGGGCAACACTGGGTCATGAGTGAGTGTCTGTTGGGCTAGTTTTTGCGTTTCACATGTCAGCTCTAGTCGGGCTCACGTCAGTGAGAGTTCACCCGATACAGCATGTTGAATTGGTGTCGGGGCCATCGGTGAGAGAGATCACTCTGATTAACTGTTCAGTTTAGCAAACAAGTTAGTGCATGAGAATAAAATGAAAAGTAATGAAAGCAAGCAAAGTCAAGACACCACAGACAGAGGGCTGTTATAATTTTACATCATCGTACCTCAGCAGGGCCGTACCCACCACTGAGGTCCCTGAGGTCCAGACCGCTGTATTTTTCCAAGGTGTATAATAAAGGTTGTGAAATAATTTTATTAATATTAAAAGGTTCATTCACCCAAAAAAAGGAAAATTCTGTCATTAATTACTCACCGTCAGACCTCATTGAGGCCTGCATTGCCAGCAAGATAATTAACACTTTTAATGTCCAGAAAGCTACAAAAGACATATTTAAAACAGTTCATGTGACTACAGTGGTTCAACCCTAATGTTATGACGTGACGAGAATACTCTTTGTGCGCCAAAAAAAAAAAAAAAAAAAAAATGACTTTATTCAACAATATCTAGTGATGGACGATTTCAAAACACTGCTTCATGAAGCTTTGAAGCTTTACGAATCTTTTGTTTCGAATCAGTGGTTCGGAGCATGAAAGTCACGTGATTTCAGTAAACGAGGCTTTGTTACGTCATAAGTGTTACGAAATTTCAGTGGTTCACCACTGGGGGTCGTGACCTTGGCAGTTTGATACACGCTCCGAGCCACTGATTCGAAAAAAAAAAAGATTCATAAAGCTTTGAAGCTTCATGAAGCAGTGCTTTGAAATCGCCCATATTGTTGTCTTTTTTTGTTTTTTGGTGCACAAAAAGTATTCTTGTCGCTTTATAACATTAAGGTTAAACCACTGTAGTCACATGAACTGTTTTAAATATCTTTTTAGTATCTTTCTGGGCATTGAAAGTGTTAATTGTCTTGCGGGTGATGCAGGCCTCACTGAGCCATCGGATTTTATCAAAAATATCTTAATTTGTCTTCTGAAGATGAATGAAGGTCTTAAGGGTGTGGAACGACATGAGGGTAAGTAATTAATGACAGAAATTTCATTTTTGGGTGAACTAACCCTTTAACTTTGGTGCTGCACAGATATCAGGTAGGCCTAATCTTTACACCTCTAGCTACCTGGAAGGAAGAAAATGATTAGCATGATTAGTATTTAAAATGGTAAACAAGCTGCTTTGTTTACAGCTTGC